>NW_028258142.1:65920000-66520000 GCF_053883595.1 Heterocephalus glaber
CTAAAATGATTAAAATGAATAATTGATAATTTGAAATAGGAAGAATACGTTCAAAGGGGTAGGGGTGGCAGGAGGGGAAGGGGAGAGATCAGAGTTACAGGCCAGAATCTGGAAAGAATCCATATATAGATTGTGTTTAAAACCATAGGAAGAGATGTAGACGGAGACTAGGCTGGAGCTCATCAGTGGGCTGGGAAGGAAGAGTCACTGAGATCAAAGGAGAGAGGGGTGTGTTTCCAGAAGAAGCACATACAGCTATGTACAGTACACAGTACTCGACAGTGTGATAAATGACTGTTACTGTTTTAGGTACTTATCATAACATGCTCTGCTTTTCATCCTTTAGAGCATAATCCATTTTATGTAAAAGAATTTACTGTAAGACAATGTGCTGCTATGCCAGTGGTAGCCTCATGTATCTCGTGTTTAACTGCGTATTTGGATAATATCAAGGGGCCTTCACAGGTGATTGACATATACCTTCTCAGTTTGCACTTAGAAGTTGGCATTCTGTGTGGTACTTTGCGATACACGCGGATGAAATTGCCTAATAACATATTTCTCAGATTATATTTCCATCACGTGTCACATGACTGTATTGAAATTTAAATTTACAAAAATTTGGCCTAAGGGCTGGGGATGTAGCTCAGTGGTTCCGGTGCCTGCCTCACAAGAGGAAGGGCCCGAGTTTGATCCCTGGTACCAAAAAAAAAAAAAAAAAAAAAAAAAAAATTGGCCTATGTGGAACCTACTAGCTAATTAGAATTTTTTCTCCAGACCACTATTTGTCCAATATTAGTTTTGAAACTCTTTCTAAAACAAATCACATCTTCTGATGTCTTGTTAATGCTTCAGATGTTCTTTTCAATTATATGGAAAAATGTTCAAGTACTTCCATTTTTGCTTTGGTTAAGTTCTACTGTATTTGAATATTATTATAGTTTTTTTCCCTTGCATTGTTTTTCTTTGAATAATTTTAATTTTTGTATATGTGTGTGCTTGATAATAAAGTTATACAAAAAACCAAAATAAAACAATCCCTTCAGGCCAGGGAGAGTTCTTACTGTAATAATTCTGTTTTCAGGTCCTCTGCAGACCCCTGCTTTGTCCTGGCGAGTCTGTCAGGCCCTGTGGGCAGCGGGCTCCCCGCGCTCTGGGGATCGGGAGCCCGTGGAGGGCAGGTGTAGGCCTGACCACAGGGCAGGTGACGGTGGGCGTGGCCGGGCAGGGCTCTCTTGCATGTAGGCCAGCGGCTGCACCCGGAAATCTGAACCCGGGTCTCCCCAGCTTGTAGACTCCTCTGCTTGGGCTCGCTCACCCTCTGCAGGGCCCAGAGCCCGCTCGCCTTGTGTCGCTCATCCGGCTCTCGCTTTGTGGGTGTCGCTCCCACCTGCCCTCCTTCCTTCCGGTCCACTCAGGATGGCCCTGGGTGGGGTTGAGTTGAGGGCTTCAACTCCGGGTTTTCAGCTGCTAGAGAAAACGCAGTTCCTCCCTCCAGCTCGGCCTGTTCCTGCATCTCATTGAAGGGCCAAGCACCTTCCCTCTGTTGCCCACGGCCAGAATCTGGAGACCTCAGAACTATGTGCTGTCAAGGGGATGCAACATGCACGCTTCCGGTGTGCCCTAGGCGCCCCTGCGGCCTGAAGTGAGCTGGCTTCGGAGCCTGGCCTCGGTTCGCAGTGCTCACACCCAGCAGGCCTGGGCAGGCTTCCGGGGCAGAGGCTGGCGGACCTCTGGGGAAGGCGCGGTGGTGGGGAGAGGCTGGTGTCTTCCATCCCGCTTCCCTGGACGGTGTGGTGCGGAGAAGGGAGGCCCCGCTCTCCAGCGGAAGGAGCTGGGGGTTAGCTGCCGTGCTGCTGTGCGTGCCAGCTCGCCGTGGGCCGCGGGCCCCAGAGAAGGGCTGCGTAGGGCCGTCAGCACCCTTAGTCTGCTGACGAGTAAGCACATTTCCCAGACCTCCCAGAGGAAAAGAGCAAAGTCTCAGGGTACTTTCAGTTAAAACAAGATTTTGACTTTTTGCGGAAGAGCTTCATATATACTCCTCAAAATGCCGTTTCCTAATGGTGCTCTTTGACTTGTGAGAGAGGCTTTTTAGTTGATCATAAAGAATGGAACAGTCTGTGGTGTTCAAACCATGCTCCATCTGCAGAAAAGCAAGCAAGCAAACCAGAAAGCGCTGCACAGAAGAAAACGCACTTTTAAGAAGGCTTTCCCCGCTCGGACTGAAGGCGTTTGGAGTCCAAGCAGGCATGACAGTGAGTTTTTGCGCACAGAGTTAACGAGTTCCAGGTGTGAGGGGCTGGCAGGGAGCCGCAGCTGCCTCTCCCTCCTCCGGTGGACGGCTGCCTTCATTTGGGTGGCATTGTGCCCCACTGAAAACATTACATTGGGTGGCCTTCTTAGCAGCTGGGGGAGGGTCACGGGACGCTGTCCTGAATAATCAGAAAGGGAAGACTGCCGGGATGCGGGAAGGTTTTGCCCTTCTCCTGGTGTGTCTTTCCCCTTCCAGCATGCATTTGGCTGGCTGCACCTCTGGCAGCATCTGTGGCTGGGAGCTGAGGCTGAGACAACCATAGAACTCTCAGCCCCTGGATGTTTGAACTGGTGAACAAATGCCCACTGATATGGGGAAAGCAGGAAAACTCCTAATTTATTTATTTATTTATTTATTTATTTATTTATTTTTGGTAGCGGGGATCAAACCTGGGACCTTGCGCTTGTGATGCAGGCACCGGAACCGCTGAGCTAAATCCCCAGCCCTAATTTATTTAAATAAGTTGTGGTCAGATTTTCTGCAGTGCCAGTTTATGTTACATTTCATGGATGTAAATATAAATATATTTTTTGTTATTAAAGCACTTCAGCTGCCACACGGCCATCTTTGCAGGAAGGTTGTTCTTCACACGGAGGCCTCTCCCCCTGTTCTCTTCAGCCCTCGCAGCTGCCCAGAGGCCTCCATCCTGTCCATAGTCAGGTGGAGAGAACCGGAAAGCCTGATCACACAGGGCAGAGCTAATTGCTCACCACACGATGTTGCCGGAAACGACTTTAGGGTGTGCTGAGGCTTTATGATCTGACCGACCTTCCTTCCTTCCTTACATCCTTCCTTCCTTCCTTCCTTCCTTCCTTCCTTCCTTCCTTCCTTCCTTCCTTCCTTTCTTTCTTTCTTTCTTTCTTTCTTTCTTTCTTTCTTTCTTTCTTTCTTTCTTTCTTTCTGTCTGTCTCTCTCTTTCTTCCTTCCTCTTTCTTTCTTTCTTTCTTTCTATGCTTTTCACAACTTTATTTCAACATAACCATGCTTACAGAAATATACTCATATTGGTTAAGAGAATGCAATTTAACTTATCCAACACAATTTCAACCAAAAAGTTGGTACATGGTTTAAGATTTTAAAAAGGATTTGTAATCTGGTTTATTTTTATCTATTACAAATGTATAAAAGATCCATCAAATGCTGCTAAAGCAGGCAGCCAAAACCTTGAGAAATATACCTTTGATTTGCCTCAGAAAAGTAACAAGTATTACCCTGTAAAGTTTATAAAATTGGTGCGACAAAACATTGCTGTAATGTTACAATGCCAGTTTACAAAGTTCAGTAACTACTGGATGTGGGAGGCCTTGGGGGAGTCTGTGTACGCACATGGAACTGTAAAAGCTATCTATTTTACTAATATTGCATGTGGATTATAAATCTACACAAACCAAGATTCAGTTAATTTCTTAAATCTGAATTAACACTATCCGCTCACTTCATCTGCTGAGGCCAATAAGAGACTTTAGCACATTTAGCTTTTTAAGTTTTTCTAATCTATGCAAAGAAGAAAATTAAGTTTCTTCCCCAACTTCTCAGTCCAGAAGTGACGTATACTACAGACAAGGCACTCCCTCCTTTTTCAACATTGTGGGATGACAGGCGATGCGGTCCTCTTGGGTTTTAATTTGTATCCGTGCTCATACCCAAACAGTATGAGCTGACTTTTCTATAGCATTTTCTTTCTTTCTTTTTAAAATGTATCCAAATATGTCACAAATGCAGCTTCATTCTTGAAGGATGTCTTTCCTAGGTATACATTTGTAGATTTTCCATTGTTTTCCTTCAGTCCTTTGAAAATGCCATTCTATTGTTTGTGGCTTCCACTCTTCCTATAAGTGGTCAGCTGTCAGTTTACTTACTGCTTCTTTAAGTGAACTTGTCTATTTTTCTTAGGCTGTTAAAGGATATTCTCTTTGCTTTTCAGTAGTTTTAATATGATGCAACAAGAGATGGGGTTTTGTTTGTCTATGCAGTTTGGGCCTTGAAAGTCTTCTGGATTTTGTGACTTAATATTTTTCATCAATTTTAGAAAAATTTCCATCATTATCTCTCTCTCTCTTTTTTTTTTTGTGTTACTGGGGATCAAACTCAGGACCTTGTGCTTGTGAGGTGGCCACAGTGCCACTGAGCTAAATCCCTGGCCATAACTATCTCTTCTGATATAGCTTCTACCCAAATTCTGTCTTCTTAGTTAATGAGGCTCTAGTTACTTACATGTTAGACCTCCTCATTTTATCTTCTATGTATCTTACCCTTTCTTTGTATTTTATTTTCTATGTCTTTCTATGCTTTATTTCTGGGCATTTTCTTCTTGATCTGCTTTCCACTTTAGTGTTTCTGTCTTCAGCTACATCTAATCTGTAGTTTATCCTATATTATGAGATTTTTTTTTTTTGGTACCGGGGATTGAACTTGGGTCCTTGAGCTTGCGCAGCAGGCGGCAAAACCACTGAGCTAAATCCCCGGCCCGTGAGATCTTATTTTTGATTCCTGTATTTTTTTATTTATAGAACTTAATTTTTGGGGGAACTGGGGATTGAACTCGGGACCTTGCACTTTCGAGGCAGGCAACAGAACCACTGGGCTAAATCCCCAGCATATTTATAGAACTTTAAAAAGTAGTTTCTGGCTCTTGACAATATTTTAAATTTTATCATTTATCACTTTGCACTTACTAAAGATAGCTATTGTAAAATCTGCACCTTAAATTCAAAGGGTCTATTTCTGTTTTGTTGTGTTTTTTTTTTTTAGTTATTTTAACACCAGACATTGTATATGCAATATGGTAGAATAATTTGAGACCTATGATGATTTTATTTTCATACAAAGAGAATGTGAGTCAATATAACCTTAGCATATTCTGGATGGTCAGAATCTCCAGGAAGATTTTATTATTTAAAACAATTTTTTTAAATTAAAAAAAATTTTTTTTTTGCAGTGCTGGGGATCAGGACCTTGTGCTTGCCAGGCAGGCGCAGTGCCACTGAGCTGCATCTCCAGCCCTCCAGGGAGTTTTAAAAGACTAGTATTGTTTAAAATCCAAGGATTCCAACTTACATCAGTCTGGAGTTGAGGTCTGGACATTAGTGCCTATGATTGCTTTCAAAGTGATTGTAATTAGTACCACCCTAACATAAAGTGCAAGAAAGATAGCATAAAAAGGGAAAATAGCAGTTCAATCCTTAATCTCACTTGTGAATATAGCTGCAAAGATAGTGTTGGTAATAGAGTGCATTGTTATAAAAAAGAACAAACTCTGACTGAATAGACTATTCTAGAAATGATGGAGTAGCCTGCTAAATATGTGCTGGAAGCCGGAGGCTGGTAGCTGAGCTCAGGGAGGAAATTCTGAATTTCCTTCAGCCTCCAGATTTCCTAGAAACACATCAAATTCCTTTCAGGTTCACCTGCCTACCCAGTTTCACAACTCTGAGGCCCACACAGTCACACCTATGGGGGCTCAAATCCCCTGTTGACCTGTGTTGACCCTGCCTGACTCAGTGGCCTTATTTGCATACATTTGCATTGTGGTTTTGATCCCCTCTCCATGGGCTTGGGCTACCAAGCTTCTTCTGACTAGGACAATGTAAGTTCAAAAACTTCTCCCAAAGTAAGGGTTGAGTCTCACAGATGATTGGAAGAAGCCCCAGTGGTCATGGATTCCAACCACCGTCCAAATTCTAGGAAAAAGCACACACACACACACACACACACACACACACACACCCTAGTCCCTAGGCCACCTCTGGCTCTGCCTTCTGGATCCCTCCCAAGAGATCCTCTCAAGGAGGATCCAGAAACTGAGACCTCACAACACAAGGCAGAGACCACACATCTTGAGCCCAGGGCGATCCCAGTTCTGGGAATAGAATCACACACGGATGGTTTCCTCACAGAAAGTTTATGAGCACCATTTATTCCATGACATTTCCTATGGAGAAAACCCATAGGAACACAGCGAAATTTTAACAACTAAATAAAAAATTTTAATAGGAATGGAAAAAATTGCTGAGATGTGCTGAAGTCTACTGGGTGGTTAATGGTCCCCGGATCGGTCTTCTACTTCCCCCTGGGGTCTAGCTGCTGTATGTCCTGACCCCCTCGTGTGGAGGCCCTGTGTGGCGCTGGGTAAGGGGTGGGGTGTGAAGTGTGCGCCATGTTGTGCCAAGGAGGGAGGAGGAGTGAGACCTTGTGTTCTCGCCTGCCCTGGTGATATGGCTGTTGTTGGTGGCCAGCATCCTTCCCGTCCCTTCACGGGGAACGGCCAACCTGGACATTCCTCTCAGACCACAGCTGGCCTTGTGGGAATGAGAAGCAAGCGTGATCAGCCACTGCGATTTGGGAGTTGTTGGGCCCACTGGGTGGCCTCCCTGGACCGGAGGTTGTTGGAAAATGCTTTCTACAGAGGACTAGATAGCTGAGACTCTGCAGCTCATGTGGTCTCTGTCACAGTGACTCAGCTCTTCCATTGTAGCAAGAAGTGTCCATTGATGTAGATGCACGAGTACACCTGTGTTCCAATAAAACTTTATTAACAAAAGTGTAGATGAGATGGTGGATGTATTCATGAGTCATGGATTGCTCTTGATTAATGCTTTTAATTACTCATAGCTTATTACAGATACCATTCTGAGAAAATCCTAAAGCCATTCCAGTTAAAAACAGGGACAAGGGGCCGGGGATTTAGCTCAGTGGTTTCGCTGCCTGCTGCGCAAGCGCAAGGACCCGAGTTCGATCCCGGTACCAAAAAAAAACCCCCCAAAAACAAACCAGGAGCAAGTAGGGCTGTCCACTATTACTACTTCTAAACACCATTTTAGAGAATACAAGCAATTGAAGTAATTGATGTAAATAGAGGAAATTAGAATTTTTTTCTGGAAACATAATTATATATCCAGAATATCCAAGAACACTAATAAAAATGGATAGAATTTACAGGATAATTTGTTAAGATGAATGAATTAGATGGGTATACTGTACAAAAATCAATAGCTCTGTGTCTGTGTGTGAAATCTTCTATGTGTACCAAATAGCAGACTCCTATGTAATCAAACAAAAAAATGTCACAATAGGAGTAAAAATTAACTGGTCAGGAGTAAATTTGACATGAAGCCTATGCTATCTCTACAAAGAGTCTGAGATGTGTTCAGAAGCTGTCTCCAGATGGAAAGGTTTAATGTCACAAGAATGTCAGAGGGGAGCTTGCGATTTTTCGATGTCCTGAGTTAATTCAGGGCTCTTATTTAAAGCTAGTCGCCGTGATGTGGGCTGGGGGAGTGGGAGGCTCCAGTTTCTTCTCTGGAAGGAGCAGAGCAGCGGCCTGACCGCCCCCCCCCTCCCCGCCAAGGGAAACATTTGCATCTACTTGGGGATAAACTTGGGGGTAGGGCCTGAGTCTGAGCCTGCAGGCACCCATGTGGCAGGCTCACCTTTTGTACACGCTGAAGGTAATTGTATGCAGTATTTTTGGTGCACCTGGGTTTTGCCATGAGGGCAGGTGTGGAATTTGCCACTTGAGGCATCGTGTCAGCACTCAAACAGTTGTAGAGTTTGGATTTCTGATTTTCCGATTAGGGCGCTCAACCTGTGCTGCCCAGAACGCACCCCACCCCACAGAGTGGTCTGTCTGATGACAGCTTCCCTCGCCCTGAGGTGGCACCCACCTGACAGCCACAAAGGAACTGGGCACAGGAAGCACATCAGCCTTTCCACGGACCCCAGAGCCACTGCCCTGTCTGCCAGCACCCACCTCCCGCTGCTCGGGGCCTACGCAGCCCTGGGTCCCCGCTGTTTCCTCCCCGTGTGCCTATTGTCTGACCCCTTGGCAAGAGCACAGCCCCTTCCTGACCCAGCGGAGCTCGTGGGTGGCCCAGGGCCAGCACAAGACCCTGGCTCCTCCCTCCAAAGGACCACACTTGTATTAACCCTGCAGCAGTCACAATGTCCCAGTACTGAAAGTCAGCTTCATTCTCACCTGGGACCCACTTCCTCCTGTTCCCACTAAGTCTCATCTCCTCACCTCTGCTTCTGCTGGACCCTGGGGTTTTGATGTAAAGTAGAGAACGGAGCCACAAATCCAAGTAGGGCACCCCTGTTCGGTCCTGGGAAGGCACCTCGGAACCAACAACTGAAAGAACAAATGGGAATGAGAGCGCAGAATGGCCGGGCACAGCGGGCTGCAGCCTGGGCTCCAGTGAGGGCCTGGGTCGCACGGGTGTGGTCCCAGGCCTCAGGAGGCTGAGGCACAGGCGCATGAGTTCCAGCTCAGCCTGGGTTACATGGCAGGGGCAGTGGGCATCAAAGGTGAATGAAGCCCAAAGTGCATTTCCTTGACCATCAGGCCCCTGTCAATTTCAGCCCACTGTTAGTCTCAGCCCCTTGGTACCAGGTGGCTCTGGGGGCCACGGTGACAGCCCTCCTCCCCCGAGCACAGCTGGGGCAGGGCACAAGCACTGTGGGGCACAGGCAGAGGCCCCCACACCCCGACTCCCTTGACCCCCGAAATGGGCTGGTTTTTCTCACTGCAAGTATTTAGCACTCAATTCTTTCCTTCACCCTTGATCTGCGGTCTCTAAATTGCAGTGGTAGGAAAAGAAGTGGACAGAAGGGGAGGTCACGTAAGGAGACTAGTGGAATACACATCTGCTCCTCTTCTTAAAAAAAGAACTGTGGCCACTCAGTCCTTCTGTGGCCAAAAGCCTCAGGTGGAGACGATGCCACAGACGTCCCGGCTGGGAGAGGGTGTCAGGACTGGGCTCCCTTGGTGAAGTGGGGGACCCCGGCATGGGGCACGGGGCTGAGCTGGGCCAGTGTGGCCCAGGCCCTCGCTGGAGCCCAGGCTGCAGCCCCTGAACCCCTGCCCAGGGCCTGGTCTGCTCCCCAAGGCGGGTGGTGAGCGTGTGTTCCTGCCCACTCACAGGGCTTGGGGTTGATCAGCAAAGATGCTCATCCAATGACCCTTGGCTCTTCCTTTGCTCAGGGCTTTTGGGTAGAAGGAAAATGGAGCAGAGTTTGAGCTTTTGCTTGAATGTTTCCAAGCCTCGGTTGCTGCTGCTACTGCAGTGTGCGGGCAGCTGCTAATGAGGCCCCGCCCCACACACCCGGCCAGGCAGGTGCTGTGTCTGGTGTCCGGCCACCTGGCGGCGCCTGCAGGCCCTGGAGTGCATTTGACGGCCGCACCTTTGGGGGTGCTGGAAGTGGCTCCATCTGCTTCCTTTCGCTGGGACATTTATGTTCTTCCAGATGAAGAAGGAAAGGATGACGTTTATTCGGGCAGCATAGTAATAATTACGATGTCCACACAAATTCTGTAGGGTTGGTGCTCTTAAGTACTGAAATATGTGCCACTCTCCTCTGCTCCTCCTTTCCAAGTTGTAAAGTAACAATGGCAAGAAAAGTGGTGAGCCTTGGAGAGAGACCCCACAGAGGGAGGCCCCACAGGCCCTGCTGGTCACTGCGGACCTGCCACGGCTTTCCAAGAGGGTCGTGACATTCCCCACCTGCACTTGGGGACCTGCCAACAACCCCGAGGCTGGGTCCCAGGGCACTGAGCGCGTGGCTGGCTAAATGCAGGCACAGAGGGAAATTTGGATGCCCAACATGTTATTTCTTGAAGAAGATCATAATCTGTCTTAGAGGAACAGGCACAGGACGTGGGAGTAGAAGGAGGCAGAAAAAAACAGATTTCATGCTGAACCCCTGGAGGTTTAGTCAGGGAATGACGCGCTCTTACCGTGATGCTCGCTTGAGTCAACTTTTTGTTTCCACAATGAAATTCCAAAGCAGGAGGTTTGGACAGAGGTTTGCTCGGCCCGCTGTCCTACAGCGGAGGGCTAGGACGCATCTTATTCCTATTAGACACCCAGCAGGGCCCAGCTCGCCCAGAGCTCCCTGGATATTTGTTGAAGGAGCAGACACTTCTTCAAGCACAGCTTTCCCCCCCCCCACCCCCCTTTCGCTCTTACGGAGACTGCACCTGCCAGTCTCTCTGAGTTGCAAGTGCAGGGGACGTTTGGGAAGCTCCCGAAGGGACTCAGCGAGGTTAGGCTTTAAGAAGCCGAAGTAATCGGCACTGGGAAAATGTTTGCATCAACTCACACAGAACGTAAACAGATGCTTATCCAGGTGCTTCTGTGCGCAGGCGTTTAGACATGCTGGGACTATGGCTGTGCAGGTGGAGAGCTGAGCTCTGAGATGCAAGGACGCAGGAGAAGCAGGGCAGGAAGGGCACAGGGGTCCAGGGAAGACTCAGTGTCCAGTGTCAGCCCGGGAGGCACCCAGTGCAGTCCCTGTAGGAAGAATAAGGAACCCAGCAGGACTGCGAGCTTCAGTGTGCGCACAGCTGGGCTGGCCTCATGGAGCCTGTGTCTGCAACCTGTTAACAGACTCCCTGGCTGTGTGGCTCTGGAGCAACTCGGAGCTGCCTGTGGATTTCCTGTGGATTGCATCGGCCCCTAGCAGGCCAGGCCCTTTGTCACCTCCTCCCGCCGCCTCTGCCATGGGTTCTCTGTCCCTGTGAGACAAAGGGAACTCATTTCTGTAGGTTGGGTGTCCCCCTTTGCCTGAAATGCCTGGGATCAGGAGTGTTTCAGAGTTTAGAGTTTACCGATTTTGGAATACTCACACGTTCATGATGAGGAACACTGGGCGCAGGACCCAAGTCTAGACATGGAATCCCCTCCCTGCACGCACAGCCCAATGGACACTTTGAGCATCTGTGTCCTGACTGTGACTCATCACATGTGGGCAGAGGGGAGATTTTCCATGTGTGGTGTCAGTGTTGGACTAACAGTTTTAGACTTCGGGGCATTTGGATTTCAGATTTTCAGTTGGGGTTGGGCAACCCAGATCATCTTTTCACTGATAAGAACACCAAGCAGCCAGAAAGTCATGTGACGGTTGACAGTTTCCCACGGGTTCACGGCGGGGATGCAGCTGGGAGCTGTATTGGGAGAGAGGCCTACTCAGCCTCAAGCGTGGGCCAGGGCCGCTCCAAGCCACTCTAAGGATAGGCCATGCGGCTGGCACCACTGAGAAAAGAGCTGCTGTCACCTTCCCCACCGACCAGGGAGCCGACTTTCTTAGGATCTGGTATAAAAGCAGGCAATTCCCCAACTCAGTGCTCCACAGTGGCAGAGCAAACCCACTTCCTGTGTGGTACAGTCAGAGCCCGCTGTGTGGCTTCTGTGGAGGCCAAGGGTGACGGGGCACGGTGGCAATCCTGCTTGTTGTGTAGTGAGTCCTGCAGCCCTTTGCTTCTGGTTGGAGCCTTGGTCTTCCGCCAGCCTCCAGGAAACAGGTGAGCTTGGGACTGGACGGTCAAGTAAACCAAAACCTTCAACCTGATGCCAGTTTCCCGAGTCTTGGTAGAGATCCTCTCACCACAGTGCATGCTCAGATAACCCAATCCCAGAGGAAGAAATGACAGTCACAAAAGTCATCAGGGTGTAACTGGAGCTGCTCACGTTCTTCCTTTTTAACTTTCCAGGCCTGACCGGTGTCACCAGGCCTTCGGTAGACATGGGTGACCGAGGGCTGAGGGGCTCATTGGTGAGCAGAGATCCCCAAATGCTAGCTTGGACCAGTACAGGGCATCCAGCAACAGCAGTAGGGAAGGAGCAGGGGACGAGAAAGAGAGAAGGGAGAAGGGTGCAGGCAGACGTTCACATCCCTTCAGCACTGTGTGTGCCCGTCCTGCCATGACAAGGCAGATGCCTGTGGAGGCACCTGTGAAATGGGTAAGATGAAGAAGGGGAGCAGGGAGTGGGAGGGGACCCAGAGGAGGGGACAGGAGGCGCATGGGCTGGGGTGGAGGAGGGGAACGTGCCAGGGCAGCTCCTGGTTTCACTCAGGGGACTCTGGGGCTGTGTCCACCTGCTGAGCAGCCCCTGGCAGAACCCTGAGGAAGTCCCAGGCAGGGAGGGAGCAGCAGGTCTCCTCACACACATGGCACACAGGCACCTAGGCCAGCTCTGACCAGGATGAACCCTCTGCCAAAGAAGTTGGAAACACTAGCAGCTGTATCCTAAAATTGCTTCCCTTCATTGTCTGAAGTAGTTAGCCCTCTGTCATAAGGCTTTTTTTGGTATCGGGATTGAACTCGGGACCTTGCACTTGTGAGGCAGGCAGTGGAACCACTGAGCTAAATCCCCAGCCCTGTCATAAGGCTTTTAATTGCTTGTCAAATATTTGACTAAAAGAAAGTAGTTTTCCTTCAGGGAAAGCACTCTTAATCACTAGCAAAGGAGAGATCCGTAACAAATTTGCCAAAGCAATGTGTGTGTGTGAGTGTGTGAGTGCATGTGTGTGCATGTGTGTGTGTGTGCGCACTTGCACACAGTGAAGGACGGTCAATGCATACTTCTCTCCAGGACTAGGTATTAAGTTAAATGTTTAATTTAAGAAGTCACTCCCCTTCTGTGAGGACGCCTAAGAGGTCAACTTCACAGGTAGAGAGAGTGGAAGGGTGGTCGCCGAGAGGGGAGTGGGGCACTGTTTAACGGGGATGGAGTTTCAGTCTTGGAGATGTGAAGTTGTGGAATCTATTGCACAACAATGTGTGTATACTTAACCCGCTGAGCCACACACTTAAAATGGCTAAGAGGGCAAATGTTTTTAATCACAATTTAAAAAAACTGTAGAGAGCATAAATGCAGAAAGTGAATGAAAGGAGGCCTCTGGGTCAGCGAGCCACGGCTCTCAGCCCAGAGGAGACTTCCAGGTCAGCATGCCACAGCTCCCAGCCAGGAGGAGGCCTCCAGGTAGGCATGCTGCGGCTCCTAGCACAAAGGAGGTGAGCCGCGCAGGTGCCAGGAACACCCCCCCCCCATCAAAATGAGAAGACAGGTAAACAAGCCTCAGAACCAGACTGTCAGATCACCTACAGCAACCCCAAAGGGAAATGAGATGCTCTCAACCACCTGGACTCCCTGAACTGGCAACAAAAGAAGATCTGAAAAAAATGAAATCAGAAATAATTTCTCACATAACAGCAAAGATTGTGCCCATAGTGCAAGACATGATTAATAAATCTAGAGAAGACACAGATAAAAAATAGAGGAGCTGAGGAACATGATGGAAAGCCAACATAGGAAACAAATGGAATCCATAAAACAGATTCAGATTTCCAGGACATTAAAAACTCCATTGAAAGTCTATGCAGGAGAATGAGCCAATGTGAAGACAGAATTTCAGATATAAGATTGCAATTAGTGACCAGGAAAAGAAAAAATTCTTTAAAATTTTAAGGGACCACGAGAAATCAATCCAGCAGCTGCTAGATGATGCAAAGAAAAATAACATAAGACTGACTGTAGTCAATGAAGAAACAGGAGAGAGTGCAGATGACATAAAAAACTCTTCACAGAAGTGATGGCAGAAAACTTCCCAAGCAGGGGAAAAGAATTTGACATACAGATAAACGGGGCATATAGGACTCCAACTAGCCTTGATCAAAAAAAAAATCTACACATAGGCATATAATAGTTAAGATTCCAGAAACCCAACAGAAGAACAAGATTCTACAAGCAGTTAGAGAAAAGAAACAAATCACATACAAAGGAAAGCCCATCAGAATCACAGCAGACTTCTCAATGCAAACCCTCAAGGCAAGAAGATCTTGGAGTGATGTGTTTCAAGCCCTAAAGGGAAACAGCCTCCAACCCAGATTGATGTACCCTGCAAAACTATCTTTCAAAATTAATGGTGAAATAAGATACTTTCATGACAAAGAGGACCTTAGGAACTGAATACCAAACCAGCACTCCAAAAATTTTTAGACAAAATCCTAGGAAAAGGCAATGAGGATCACAACCCCAGGAAGCCCAGCAGAATGAATCCACTGGGCACAACAAGAAATTAAATTCAAAGGGGGAGAATCCAACAAAAAGAAAAAGTCATGACAAGGATAAGTCAATATGTAGCAGTTATAACCATCAATGTTAATGGTCTCAACTCACCAATCAAAAGAAATAGACTGGCAGAATGGGTCAAGAAGCAAGATCCAACAACATGCTGCATACAAGAAACACACTTAATTCAAAAAGAAACTCATAGACTGAAAGTTAAAGGGTGGAAAACAATACTCCATGCAAGGGGAACCCCCCAAAAAGCAGGAGTAGCCATCCTCTTTGCAGACCAAGTGGATTTCAAACCAAATTTCCAATGATGAATGTCATTATATTGTACACCTAAAATGTATCAATAAAAGGATATACAAAAAATAAAAAAATTAAAAAAATGATAAAAAAGGTGAACACAGTATTGAATGTATAATTCTAACTTCATTGATTGATTTAAATTAAAATGTTCTTGCTACAGGAGGCGAAATTTAGAAAGGAAAGGATTTCTCTTTCACTGAATTGTAGCCAGTGCTGCAGACGAAGGGTGGAGAATAGGTGAACATTAGTTCAACCCATAGAGGTCCACATATAACACTGGCACCCACTTCTGCACGTGCACACACCACACCCACCACTAATGGTCATTGCGTGCTTTTTTGAAGAAGAAGAAATCATGTCCCTGGTTATTAATTTTCTAGCCATTATAAAAGATCACTAGGGAAGAAAGGCACTTCTGAGTCTATATCAAAAGCAGGTCCTGAAGAAATGGTTTCACCCCCGTTCACAGCAGAATCGTTTGCAATAGTCAAAACGTAGAAGCAACCCCGGAGTCCGCTGGCACATGGATGGACACAGAGAGTGTGGCATAAACAGACTGTGAATTTATGAGCTCGCTGTCTCTCCACACGCGGGGCAGCATCAGCAGGGGAGGAGGGCACTTGGCCCGTAGTGCAGCTGCACAGATGCCCTGGAGTGGAGGGGGCCACACGCAGGGCTCACCTTGCGATTCCACCCCGAGGGGGCCCTGGGTGCTCAGATTCACAGGAGCAGACGGCAGGAAGAGGAGCGGGGGTAGAGCAGGGCAAGACAGGGCTGCTGTGTCTCGGGCACAGACCTCATCTTGCAAGGTGGGAAGGTTTTGGGGTAACGGCTGCTCAACAAGGTGGACATGCTTCTCGGCTCAGCACTGCGAACTTGAAGTCTCTATGTGTATTTTACCTCAATTAGGAGTGACAACTCACTCCAGAAAGAATGGCCAGCACCAGGAAATCAAGTAATGGCAAATGCCAGAGAGGCTGCGGGGAGAAAGGAGCCTCCTACCTTGGCGGTGGGAATGCAAACCAGTACAGCCACTGTGGGAATCAGCGTGGAGATTCCTCGAAGAACAAAAGCTAGAAATCCCATTTGACACAGCTATTCCCCTCTTAGGAATCTTATATGTCCATCAGCAGATGAAAGAAAATGTGGTATTTTCACACAATGGAGCACTACTCTGCTATAAAGAAGGACAAACTTGAGTCATTTGTAGAAAAATGGATGCACTTTGGGACTCTAGAGTGTTTTTTTGGGCCGGGGATCAAACTCAGGACCTTGTGCTTGTAAGGCAAGCGCTGTGCCACTGAGCTAAATCCCCAGACCGAGACCCTAGAGTTAAGTGCAATAAATCAAACACACAAGCGGAAATATCACATGGTTTATATGAGAAACCCAAAGCATAAAAATTAGAGAGCAAAATTAAAGAGAGAAAATAGGAAGCAGAGAGACAGATCTTTTGCAAAAGGGAATGGACCAAGAGCTGGGAGAGAGCAGATGGGAGGGGGTGAGAGACGAACGCAGGCCCGTCATGCACCTGCACCAGCTCTCCACACTGAGCGCGATCCTTACGTCCTGCAAACGTGGGCCGAAGAAAACAAAAACCTGAAAAAACTTGAAAAGAATACAACTTAATAATACGTTACGGAATATACTAGCAGAGGAAGCAGCTCCTCATGCTGGGGGAGAGCCACCGTGCAGTTAGTTGGGTTCATGGGACTGGTGGACGCCCCGCATCCACCCCACCGAAGAGCACTTTGAGCAGGAGTCTGGCGGGGCCTGTGTGCTTTCTGACACAAGGGTCCTCTGGCCTGAGGAGCTGGGCGGGAGTTTTCATGTGCAGGACCTGGTCCTGCCCTGTTTCACAGCCTTCCCACATCGGGGAGCATTTGTCCTGAAGAAATTCCAGCATCAAGGACATTTTGTCTTCTCGTGATGAAAGTTAGCCTGTGACTCAGCCACCCACGCCTCTGCACGAGGCCTTCCCCGAGTGGCTTATTGGTGGAAGTCACTGAATCTGAAGAGAAACGGCTGCTCTAGTAACTCCCATGCCCTTCAGCTCCTGCCCTTCAAGCCTCGCCAGTGCAGGGATGAGAAGTGGACCCTGGCCTCCTCCAACCTCAATAAATGTCACCTGCGCCGTGGTGACAGGTGACCATGCAACGAGAAAGCCGTTCAGGAACACTTAATTGCTCCCACCGCTGCAGGTTCATGGGCTGTTTTGTATGTGAAAGTTCCCCGGAAGGGCAGGGGATGCTTAAACTGTGTGCAGAGCACCGTGGTGTGATAATCTGGTTGATTTTTGAGAAGATCCCTGTTTTCCTGGTCACCTCACCTGTAGGTCTAGCTGAAGAAAGGAAGGAAGGAGCGAGTGAATCCAACTTAAAGAGCAAGCAATGGCGGACCCACTAATCCAGGGGTGGGTCGGGAGGTGTCCTTGTGTGAAGAAAGCACAAGCTGAGGGCACCAGCAGCCTTTCACGTCCTCACTGCATCCCCGTGTGGCCGGAGGTCAGCTGTTCCCAGGCCAAGGTCACTGCTCCGGTGTCTGAAGCAGTGCCTAACCCTCGCAGAAGCCTCTGGGCTGCAGGAGCACTGGCTCTGCACGTGGTTGGTTTGACCAAATGCATCTCTGACCCTCGCCCTGTCCTTCGGGCCTCTCAGCCTCCCATCTCCCGAGTGTTTGGAAGCTCCCCGGTGATGCGCTCTGCTCTTCCTCTTGCCGAGAGAGCACCATCCGCACTGTCCTGAGAGGAAAGTCCTACACCACCGCCACTGCCCCTCCGCACCCTCTTACAGATGAGAGGAGCTTGTTGTGCAGTGTGCTGTGATCACAGCCGGGAAAAGAAGACGCGGGCTTGGGCTGGGAGCTGGGCCCTGGAGCCTGGCGCCCCCTAGTGCGCTGGATTGCCCAGGGGACGGGAGCTCCCCTGTTGTTCAGTGTCACTCAACAGGAGCCCTGTCGCCTCAGGGCCCAGGACAGGGGTCCCGAGCCCGGGACATGGGGGTGGGGTCACTCCCTGGGGGGCAGTGGTGGAGGGAGGGGACTGGGGACCCCACTGCCATCTGCAGCACCGACCAGCTGCCCATGCCTCATCTGTCCCGTGGGCCCAAGGTTTCCCTTACTCCTCAGCGGGAACAGCAGAGGCTGTCTGCCTGCTTGGGGGGCCTAGGGAGCGCCTGCTTAGGGGAAATCATAACCAGTCTCGATTTGCAGCTCTTAATTGGCTTTAATTGCACTTCTCATAGCAGGCTGCAGTCCAGGCCCAAAGTGTTCAGACTTCTGCACCTCACCCCTGGGCAATGAAACAGAGCTGACTGCACAAAAGGAAGTAAGCAGCAGATGGCCAATTGGTCACAGCTCCCTGTGTCACGTTTGAATGTGGTTTGAACAGTTGGTGGCTTGTGATTGGCTGAGACCCAGGTACTGGCTACCGGGGTAGGTTACAGTCTGTTTACACAGCAAGTTAGGTTGCAGTTCACGGCGAGCGGAGACACCTTTGGGCCACCCTTCAACGCTGTGTGGAGACTCACCAAACTCAGCCCTGCTGCGTCACCTTGGGGCTGGGGAATTGCCCGAGGTACCACTCAGGCAGGGACCTTGCAGGACATCAGGGCTCCGCCACACCTTGGTTCCAGGCCCAGACCTGCTCCTTGCACTTCGCTTGGGTGCTGGGGTCCACTCCCAGGACCACGCAGTCCCAGGGCCGGGTCTCCCTGACCCCTTCAAGGGTGTCTCCTGCAGCGACGGCTTCGTTTTCTAGCTCACTCCTCCCTCTTCTTCTCTACCCACATTCTCTAGGTTCTGTTGCCCGATCCACTCTGTCTCCGAAGTGCATGCTTTCGTATGTAAAAGTATGAAGTTGAAACCCACCCCGATTCCTGTTTTTCCCGGATTTAAATCAGTGGCCCGCAGCATCCTCTTCCCTTGGTGCCCACTCCCCCCGAACGCGGCCATCTGAACGGGACACTCCGTCCGTCCCACCGAGCCTTTGGTCCCGATGAGCGCCAGCAGCCGCGCGGGACCCCGTCTCCCCAGCGCCGGCCTCTCTGTCCCCGGGCTTTTTCTTCTCCAGATCTCCTGTCTCAGGCAGGTCGTGACCAGAGCAGTCACTTGGCTGAAATTTATCTTCGTCTCTCTCTTTTCCTTGAAGTTCTTATCCATTGTCTAATCTCTCCTGCCTCCAAACGAAACGTCTCTTTTATAAGCTCCTTCAAACGCAGTTTTCCAAACTTCAAACAGCTCGGGTGGAACTCAGCCAGAGTAAACGTGGTTCAGGGATGGGGCATGAGAGGCTGCTCAGCGTCTCCGGGTCACAGCGGATCCAAATGCTGAGCCTCACATCCCTGCACACCTCGGGGCGCTCTGACCTGGGACGTTGCTTCTCACCTTCGAGGTCTCCACATTGACCTCTCAGCTCCCTGGAGCCGCCTGGCTGTGGACCAGTGCCCTCCAGGGGAGGGGTGGGAGTGGCAGGGGAGAGAGGGAAGCCAGCTGTGCAGCCGGAGTGGAGCTGGGCCTCTCTCCATCGGGGTTTTCTGTCCCCAGCCCTGCTCTGGTGGCGGAAGCTCTGCCTTGCAGGTCAGCCACAGCCAGGCTTTGAGGGGAGCCCATGCTGCAAGGGCAGCGAGGTGGGGCCAGAAGGCAGGAAGCGGGGGAGCAGGGCTGTTGGAAAGGAGAGGACAGGAAGGTGGTGGGGGTGCAGATTCTGGACAGGTGGGACGAAGCAGACCTTGTCACTTGTCGCCTCAGGGAGGGGCCTGTTGGAGACGGCCGAGGCCACAACTGTTCCCAGCACAGGCTCCCATGTGGCTGGAGCCTCCTCCTGCACAAAGTGGGAGGAGAGATGCCCTGCTCTGCTTTGTCACAGTGAAGAGGAGGCTCTGTAGCTTCGGCCTCTGCAGCTGGCATTTGGGGGCTGTGGCAAGGGCTGAGCTGGCCAAGCCAGTCCTGTCCCCGCAGTGAGGAGCGCGTCCGTCCGTGCCCATGACACATGCAGTTCTGTCAGTGTCCAGCTCTGGAGTCGACCCGGGGCCTTTCCATCCTGGCCCCACCACTGCCCACTGGCCACCCCCGAGCCACTTAGCAGTCTCCCTGTGACAGCCCACTGTGCAGGAGCACGAGCAGGAGGCCTGGGGGACTGAGGGGTCACGTGTGGCATGTCTGCCAGTAGGGGGACCCGCTCTTCCCCGGCACGTGGAGAGAGGGCCCAGAATCAGGAACAAACTTCAAAACACAGCACAACAACGACATACGACCTCCCCAAACCAGACGCCCAGGCCCAGCTGAATTTCCAGATTAACAACAAGCGATCTTAGTATAAGTTCATCCCGCGCACCACTGGGGAGGAACTTGTAGCAGAAATCACTTGCTGTTTAGCTGCATTCTGAGTTACATGGGTCCTGCATTTTGTCGTGGGGATTTTCTTTAAAGGTGTCCCAGGAAGGACGTGTCTCTCTCCTTGTCCTCTCTTTGCCTCTTGCAGGAGTGTTTCACAGAGCCCAGTTTGCAGCTCAGCTGTTGGTGAGAGAAGTGGCAAGGACCAGAGCCTGCTTCTACTGCCCTGAGACTCTGTTTTCTTCTCTTCAGCCCAGTGGACACAGCGAGGGAGAACGCAGCCTGGGTGCTGCTTGTCTGCTGAGTGTGCTGCCTGCTTGGTTAGTGATGCGGGGTAACAGGACTCCCGGTCGCCAGAGGTCACATGTGCCCGGGGTGCGCCCAGAATCCAACAATGAGCTCTGAGGAACCGCGCAGGTGAAAGCTGGGAAAAGTTGATGGAGGGAGAGCTCCCGACGGACAGGAGGGGACCCCAAAGCGGGTTGCCAAGGAGCCCACTTCTCAAAGGAAGTTTCATAGAGCAAACTCACCAGAGCAGTACAGTGTGGGTCAGAGCTACGATCGCCCGGCAAGGTCACCAGTGTAGCCGCTTAGGGAACATTGACCCACAGGGGAAGCAGGTCACGCAGCAAGGGTCCATGGAAAGAACGGGGGCCTTTTGAGGAGGGGTTGGGTCGGGAGGCCTGTGGCCCACCTCGGAGCCTGACGTGGACCTGGGCTTTACAGGCCAGGTGATACCAGCTATGCACAGTCTTGGGGAGGCACTTGGCCTGCTCAGGTCATTCTGTCTCTGTCTTGCGGCCTGGCCTTCCCCAGATGCACCTCCCGCCACAGTTACAATGTGTTCTCGTCTTCTGCACTGACCCTCGAGGGCCTAGTCCCGTCTGGCTGCCCATAGTTTTTCTACCGAACTCAGCTGACCATGATACTAGGGTTAGCGTTGGGGTAGGGGTGGGGTCAGTTCTATTTACCAAGTGCTGGTGACAGGTAGGGGACAGCCACTCCACACTCGGGGGTGGGAGCCCAGGCCAGGCCTGGCCTGGGCTCCCACCCACCAGGGGGCAGCAGAAGGGGGTGGAAGTGCTGGGCTGCAGGCGGAGGAGCAGAGCTTGGGTGACTGGGGCCAGGGCCTGGGTGTGAACGGAGGCAGGGTCCGGGCTGGGGCAGGTCGGTCAGGCTTGGGAAAGCAGTGCTCCTCTGAGGCTCAAGGCAAAGAGCAGCCAGCCAGCTTGGGGTCCTTGTTGCTTAGCCCTCTGTGCTCAGCCTGCTGTTCTCTCCTGCCCCAGGCGTGGCACCACACCGGGCCCAGGCTGCTTCGTCCCAAGGGCCTGAGGACAATTTTGGTCTAACTTGGTGAGAAGAGTGCTCCTTGCAGCTTGCCTTCCCTCTGCAGGCAGGCACACAGGTACTGGCAGACCCCAGGAAACCTGTCCGCCGGCCGGCAGCTGTTCCACTACCATGGAAGCGCGAGGGCATCTGTGAGAAGACACGCACACACACAAGCACACGTGTGCATGCATAGCAGCATAGTGTGTGTGCACTGCACAGTGTGTGTGCGTGTGCAGTTTAAGGACGTGTCTGTAAAGGGTGAGAAATTCCAGTAGCATTTTAACTTTCAGGGTCTTCAGTGAATGTTTTCTTTTCTGTCCTGTGCCTTTAAATGATGAGTCTCATCTTCCCCAGAGCAGGCCCCATCCTCGGGCTCCTCTTTTCATGAACGCAGATCACTCTGAGTCCTCAGCTTCTCTCTCCTGGGCCCCTTGCAGCTACACAGAGGCCCTGGGCTCAGGGGGCCTCTCACCCTCCCTCCCTTCCTTCCCTGCAGGCCGGAAACTCTCGCTGCCCAAATGCCAAGGGCAACAGTACATAGAGGTCGGGCAGGGCAACGGTGGTCACCGCCTTCCCACGACTGTGAGATCGCGTGCCTGGGTGCTGGTGCCAGAGGAGAGGGAAGCAGCAGGCCTAGTGGGCAGGGCAGGGAGATTCGGTGTACAACTGGCTCAGTGCTTAGAAAAGCAATGCCAAATGATGCCTTTGGGTTGGCTGTGCTCTATCTACAGACATGCGCAGAGTTTCCTTACTATGTACTGGCCAGAGCCCAACATTCTATCACTTAAGGAAATACTGTAATGCACTTTGTGGAAAATGATAAAATATATAAAGGCGTAGAAAGAATAAAAGACAGCTGTGCATGGCCCCACTGCCCTTCGAGGACTGGCAGTAGCAGCTCAAAGCCTCTGTCCGCACCCTCATCCGTGTCTGCACCAATGTGCATGCCCAGCTCTGTTTTTGCAAAACGGAAGTCATCCTGCGCTACTGTTTTGCTGTCAAACCTTTTTCTTGAGTGGCACATGGCAAATCCTTTGGCCAGTGTGGAATATTCGTTAGGCACAGTTTGGAACGTTCGTATGCTATTCCACTGTGAACACACAGGTTTGTTTGATGCCCTTAGTGTTGGACATTTTATTTTCTTATTTGATCTTTCTATTATTATTATTCTTTATTATTTGTGGTGCTGGGATGGAACCCAGGGCCTCATGCCTGCTAGGCAAGCGCTTTAATCACTGAGCTCCACCTGGAGCCCTGTTGCACATTGCACATTGAGACTGTCCAGGGTGGAAAATAACTAGCCTGCATAGCAATCTGCAAAAGAGGGATCGGTAACCGGTGCCCTATAGGATAGGTGTTGTGTTTTCTTCTCATACAGAATTCCCAACAATTTGGGGATTGTGGAATCCCTAGCAGTTGTTAGGACTCAGCTGCCCTGGGCCAGGGAGGTCAGCTTCTTCCCCATCTCCATGGCGACGATGGTGACCTGCATGTGACCTACAAGCTTAAGGTATTAATTTATGTTCCCCCTCTCAGATTAATATCTGATGTGAAATTAGTAGGAAAAGATGCACTCCTTAGCCAGGGAGCCCTTCCTTGCGGGAGGATGGGAAGTGGGCGGAAGGGATGATGTTACCTCCCGCTGGCCTTTGATAGTCCGCATCAGTATCTCTTTCATGTCACTGGACCCGAATGGGGCCGCATCAAAGGGCTGTTTCAGAAGAGGAGTTGTGGAGCAGGCGTTGCGGGCTGAACAAAGCCGGGCAGGATTAGCCCGCGGGTCAGTGCCCACCCGCAGCCTGAAGCCTTCGCTGCCCTCTCAGCCCCCTCAGGGCTGTCAGCAAGAGACGAGGCTGGGCATTGCTAGCCTGAGCGTGAGAGATCTGGAAACGCGTCCTCCTGGCAGACACTTGTCCTTGTCCCTCCTCCGAGACTTGGGGCCTCCCCTCCTCCCCCTCCTATGGACCCGAGGTGCAGGCGGGCTTGCAGGCTGGGTCGGGTGACCATTTCCTCTTCCTCCCCACACCGGGCTCCTCCTGAGTTTTTTGCACCTTCATTGAGTCTTCTGAGTTTTTCTTTTAATTTTTAAAAATTACGTAGCTGGGGAAAACTCTACTAACATGAAAGCACATGGCACGTTTTACAGATTGGAACAGGAGGAAGAACAAGGCAGTGACAGGTTGATCATCCCTAACCTGAAGATCCAGAATCGGAAATGCTCCAAAACCTGACACTTCCGATACCACAATCGGAAAGCTCTACCCCCTGGAAGTTTGCTGCAGGCACAAAATTATTGAAGAATGTTGTATAAAATCACCCCAGGCTGTGTGTAAAGCATGGATGAATTCTGTGTTTGGACTTAGGTCTCCTCCCCAGGGCATCCCATGTGCAGGCAGAAGTCCCCACCCAGGTAAGAGAGAAAGCCCCACCCTGGAAGCACTTGCACTCCAAGCGCCTAGGATAAGGCGAGGTTGCCTGTGTCCACTGAAGCAGGTGAACAGGACAGGCGCGCTTACGATGCTCAGCTTGTGTCTGGGTGACACACTGGGTGAAATGAAGGCTGTGGACCAGCGGGCATCTGGGGTCCCGCTCCCAGGGGGCCCTCACTTGCTCCGAGGGTGCAGCAGTATCACCGAGACAGCAGATGCCCGGGACCGGTAGGAAGTCAGGATGGGCACTGTCACCTGGCAGTCGCTGGTGTGGTGAGCCTGAGCCCTGGGTCTCGGGGACACTGGACTGCATCACACCTGCCTGGGCTCGGGCCGCTTGGCCGAGCAGCTAACCCGGTCCGGTGGTTCCAAGCAGCCCCAGGTAAGGCGTGTGCCAGGGACTTGCAGGGCAGCCAGAGGGCGGTGGCTTCGAGCACTTGAGTGCTGTGGGCACCGCTGTGGACGCCTCAGCATCTCCTGTGTCTGGCTTCAGGTTGCTGGGTGAACCGATGGAGCCTGGGAGGTGGACTGCGTCTATGTTCTCCTCCTCCTGTCCCCGTTCCTGGGCGGCTCCTGCTCAGCCTCCTCCTCTTCCCTGCCTCTTCCTCCTCCTCCTCCTCCACGGACCTACTCTGGCTTCCTCCACCTCCCGCTTCCATCTCCTCCTCCTCCTCTTCTTCCTCCTCCTCTCAGTACTTTCAATCCTGTGGTTTTAACAATTTCCCCTGAGCAAGCTGGGCCTACAGGCACCTCACGAGGTTCTGCCTTTTAGTGTGTCTTTTTACCCCAGTGCTGGGCACAGAGAATGTTTGTTAACCATGTGAAGA
Source organism: Heterocephalus glaber (assembly GCF_053883595.1). NCBI lineage: Eukaryota > Metazoa > Chordata > Mammalia > Rodentia > Bathyergidae > Heterocephalus > Heterocephalus glaber. The sequence continues at coordinate 65,944,389 of NW_028258142.1, forward strand.
CATGACAGACACAGAGGGTGTAGAAGCAAGGCTCCCTGCACTGTGAGCTCTGTCTCCCTCGGTCTCACCTCAGGGCCTTGGGAGCAGGGACATGGGAACAGCCTTTCCCGGCCACCCGCTCCGCCTGCGCGTGGGGCGCCTGCTCCTGGCTGCCTGCCTTTCCTCTGCCGCAGCAGGAGGCACCGGAAAGCCCCACTTGACTGTCACTTTGGAGGCCCTGTGGTCTGCGTCTGTCCCCATGCTGGGGCTCAGAAGTTGGCAGCGACAGTCCTGCTCTACCCAACGCGACTGTGGGCCGCACCTGGCTGTGCTCTGGGTGGCACCAGGAAACAATGGGACTGTGAAAGAGGAGGAAGAGACTTCAGAAAACCAAAGCAAGTGACAAGACACCCCCAGCAAGTCAGTGACAGGGTTTGCTTCCAGATTGGCTGTCGGTGGCCCTGAAAAGCCACATCCTCTGAAAAGCCCTAAGAATGTGGCCTGAGGAGGCAGGCAAGCACGGCCGTGGGGCAGGAGCAGCGTCGAAGGCCTGCGGCTGGCTGTGGGCACTAGAGTAGAGGGTGACAAAGACAAACCCTGTGTGTGCGGGGCGGTAAGGTGTGCCACCCTCTGGGCGGGAGGCAGGGCATAGGCCCCATGGGAGGAGGTGTGGGAGACAGCGCTGCCCTGGCGGCTCGTTCTGCCCTGGGGCGAAGCCTCTGGGAGAGGGGTCCAAGTGGGCTCGGCCCCGGTCCCTGTGAGCTGCTCAGGCAGGGCCACAGTGAGTGTGACCCCGAGGAGCCGGCCTGGTGAGGAGCTGGGGCAGATGTGAGCAAGGCAGCTCCCAGCCCTGTCCTCGGAAGCCATGGAGGGAGGGGGGGGACCACACTCAGGTCAGCAAGGCGTCCTGGGTGTTGTCAGGAGACACCAGACGCTTAGCTCTCCGATGCTCTAGCTTTGTGTCTGACCGAAGAACACATCCCGAACCTTAGCACTCTGCTCACACGACCAGGCGCCGCCAGCTGTCCACATGGACAGAGCATCTAGGGCAGGTCCTGGCTGGCCAGACGGCTGCCCGGAGTGGAGGCGCTGCCGAGGGACTCAGGCTTCTGTGTGCACCTGCCGCGGATCGGTCCCTACGGGCGTCCGTGCAGACCACCCTGCAGGCTCATGTGTCGCTGTCCACCTTTCCGGGTGGCGAGGTCCTTGTGCAGACACTGGGAGGGTGCCTCGTTCCTGGCCCAACCCCGCTCAGCTCCAGCTATGCTTTCCTTGACAATAGAGACTTTGTCTTCAGTGGAAGAGGAAGTCAGGCATGACGAGCTGCAGCTGAAAACTCGCGGAGACTTTTGATCTTTCTTTCCGTGCAGCTGAGGTCAGGTGCTGTCCCCTCTCTCCTCACCTCACCTGCTGATCAGGGAGATCACCTGTCGCAGTTTGCCAGGGACCTACGGGGTTTTTGCGATGTGAGGCTTCCTTCCTTCCTTCCTTCCTTCCTTTCTTTCTTCTCCTCCCTCCCCTCCTTCCTTCCTTCCTCTCTTTCATTCTTCTCCTCCCTCCCCTCCTTCCTTCCTTCCTTCCTTCCTTTCTTTCCTTTCTTTCTTTCTCCTCTCTGTCTCTTCCTTTCTTTCTTTCTTTCTGTCTGTCTGTCTGTCTGTCTTTCTGTCTGTCTTTCTTTCGTTTTTTCTTTTTTGCAGTACTGGGGGTTGAACCCAGGATCTTTGCCCAGCCCTTTTCAAAAGATTACTTTGAGGCAGGGTCTTGCTGAGTTGCTAATTTGCCCTGGCTGGGCTTGAACTTGTATCATCCAGCCTCTGTTTCCCAGAGTACTGGGATTACAAGTGTGTGCCACCATGCCTGGCCAAGGGACATGAGGCTTTCAGTGCCCAAATCAGGAAAGTTGCAGTTAACTGTCGTAGAGAATTGTTCAGTATGAGAATCATTTCCAGTCCAGGGGAATGCAGGTGCGTGACTGGGCCTGCCTTCCCTCCTCCCTGTCCAGGCCCTCATGGAACAGCGTGCAGGCCTCTCATGCACAGCTGCTGCTGCCCAGCCTGCTTCTCACAGCCCTGTACCTGGCTGGATGCTAGTGAAATAGAAACTATCCCGTCTTATGTAGGGACTAACAACAAGAAAGAAGTCTGTTCCCATTCAGTGCAGGTGCACATCTTTTCCAATGTTTTGCCTGGTGGTTGAGTGAATGAAGGACTTGGAGTCTGGTTCTGGTGGGTCACAGTGTTCACTTCTGAATGAGGCTGAGCATCTTTCCAGTACCTCTGGCCACAGGTGTTTCTGGTTCGGTGAGCACCACCTGTGGGCCTTTTGCACAGCATTCGAATGAGCAGGTCATCTTTCCCCTACTTAGTGTTGTTAAGGAAGAGGCAGATTTTATGGAATTCTAGTTCCATTGTTTGGTCTTGGGGAAGATTTTCGACCTCTGTTGGATTTGTTCTTTTTTTTCATCTGTGAAGTGGGAATGGACTGTCCTGCTTCCCGGGGTGTACGGGTCCCTGACATGGTCATGCCCAGCAGGCACCAGGCTGTCTCTGCCTTCAGAGCAGCCAGGGTTTCTACAGAGCCCAGCGCCCCAGGGCCTGCGCAGAGGTGTCTGGGAAATGCAGCCTGTATGGGGGAGGCTGGGCAGCAGCGGAGGGGAACTTTTCTTCTCTATGCCTGCATCAGCTCAAAACTGTTGCCCAGGCTGGGGCTTCCTGGGCAGTGCCCTCAAGCTATTTTCACAACTTGTGATCCCAGGAAGAAGCAAGGTCATTCAGGGTCATGGCCCCGTCCACGTGCACCTCAGACCCCACTGGCCCCAGGTTTGGAGACAGTGCTACCCAGCATGCAGGGTCCTCCAACATGGCAACCGCATTCAGGCTTTCAAAAGTTCATCATGATTTCACAACCTTCAGCTGAGCAGTGAGCAGAAAGAGGATTCTCCAGGGCCTGGGCAGAGTTGACCCTTGGGAGCAGCACACCAGCCAGGTTCTCTTTCTGGGTCTCCAGAATTCCTACAGGAGCGGCTGAGGGTCCTGGGCTTTTTCTAGCTGTGCCCTGGGTCCTTGGCAGCCACCACGAAGTGGCTGTTTCTGTCCACTGTGCTGCCCAGCTGCCTAACCCTGCCTCCTGATGACTTAGCTCTCTGGGCTCTGGGGAGAAGGCTGCTGGTTCAATGGGGTAGGTTTCGGGGAGGGAAGTGTGTCAGTGCTTCCTGCCTTCTGAGATTTCCCTGAGGAGATGCACAGCCTTGCCTTCCCTCTCCACCTCCCGGAAGCCAAGCCGGAAGGGTCCCTGTGGGAAGAGGACCAAGCATGCCTGCTCCAATCTGCACACTTGGCTGCAAGAATTTCTCTCCTTCCCCCTAGGTCCTCCCTGGGGCCCCCTATCTGACCCTGGGGTCCAGGGGGCCTACGTGGCTGTCAAGCTCAGTTTCGGCCCCACCCATATGGTTTGTCAGCAATGACAGGGCTCCTGGCTTCTCACTCACCACTCCTTGGTGTAATTCACATTGGTTCAGTGGGGAGAGAGGTGTTTTTGTCAGATCTCTCTCAGGGATCACACAGGCCTAGCTTAGGGTCAGGGAAAAGGAAAGCAGAAGGTCCCAGACATCACAGCATGTCGGGGACACTGAGGCTGGAGCCCAAGCCTCTGGCTCCCGACGCCAGCATGTGTCTCAGCATGTGGACAGCTAGAGGGCTCCTCGCGTGTCATGTGATGGTGACGCAGCCCGGACGCCCTTGCCTCCATGTGTAAGACAGCCTCTGAGCTTTTTATCTCGGTGGAGCCCGAGCAGACTCTTCGCTCACCAGAGATCCCAGAGCCACTCGAAAGCCTTCAATGGGCTGCCTTCCACCAGATGCTGAGGGCCGGGGTCCCGACTGCTGAGCACAATGCCTGAGGGTGGCAAGTCCTCCACAAGTATTGTCAGAACTGAGTTGACCAAATTGTCCCGTGATGGTTTAGGTGTGAACACGTGTTCTAGGTATCAGCCAACCTGTTGTTACTATAATAAAACGCACAAGATGACTCACTTCACGAAGAAAAGAGGCTGAATGAGCTCACACTTTTGGGGCCCAGACCCTGGTGATTAGCCCCTGCTGCGTCCTATCAGGGTGGGAATTCGTGTGCGTCTTGGTGTGTTTCTACTGATGTGTGGTCTCCCCCTGTGCTATAAAGAGAGCTCCGAGGATTCAGCCATGGGGAGTCTGCCCTCATGGGCCAACCTAAGCTAAATACTCCCGAGTCCCACCTCTAACCCCACAGCGGGATTCAGCTCTCAGTGCCACGGACATAAGACTTTGGGGGATGGACTACATTAGTCCTCCCTAAAAGGTTCTGGGGCAGCTCCCAGCATTTGCTGTCACCATTTCCAAGTTTCCTGCTGCCCTGTGGTCATCCCCTCTGCCTGTGAACGCTGAGGCCCAGGGTTTGCTGGGAAGTATCCTCCAGGGATTCCAACCCTAGTCTGACTCGGAGGTCCAGATGCTTTTATTGTTGTTGGATTTTTTTTTTTTTTTGGTGCCGGGGATTGGACTCAGGACCCTGTGCTTTTGAGGCAGGCAGCGACACCACTGAGCTACATCCCTGGCCCCAGATCCTTTTAAAATAGCCCTCTGATACCACGCCATGTGGCCGTCCAGCCAGCAGTGGAGCCGCTGTGCCAGAGCCCAGAGCCCTGGCTCACCTCCGCCAGAGAGGTGAGAACTTCAAGGACTTTAAGAACTCGAGTTGCTGCTCTGCCTCAGATTCTGGGCGCAGTGTGAGGGCCACAGCCACATGAGCTGCATGAACTGTGGCGTCCGCACTCGCGTGCCCCAAAGTTTCCGATTGGTGTCCTGTAAGTGTGGGACCTTCCCAGCTGGGCTTCGAATGCCAAATGCACCGTGGTGTTTACTTGGGACAGGAGCGCTGACGTCCCTTGCACCTGAAGGGACGGTTCCGCAACACGGGGGGCCTGAAACCCTCGGGTGCACGTGTCCCACGTGAAGCAGCAGGATTTGCGCCCCATCCGTGTCCACCTCCCTTTTTGTGGTGCTGGAGCCCACACTTGAGGGCCCGCACCTGCCGGGCAGGACTGTGCTCCGAGCTGTGCCCGGCCGCCGAGCAGAGCCCCTCCAGGATGATGCCCATTGCGGTGTCCACAGGCAGACGGCGGCTAACTGCGAGTGGAGGGCACCGATGAATGAGGCAGCGCCCTGTCAGGCAGGAAGAGTGCGGCTTTCAAACCTGTGGTCGAGGCGAGGATGCAGAATGCTCGGAAACTGGGGGGCTGGGGTCCCCAAGCCCACACCGGACAGGCAGTGGAAGAGGGGAGCCCTGACGTTCTTTAGGTTCTGTTGGGGCGAATCTGGGCCGTCAGCTTCGGCGCCCTGTTTAGTACACACCACACCCACACCCAGTCACACCCACACCCACACCACACGCACGGGACGGCAAAGCTGTTGCCAGAAGAGGGCTGGGCACTGCCTTGGGCTGCAGCCTCGGTGCCCACCACAGTGCCTGTGCAGCAGTGGGCAGCTGCTGCTGGGGGTTGTGGAGGGCGCTCATGCACAGACAGCCCCTTGCTCTGGACAGCCGCTCGCTCCGGAGCGCTCAGGAATGTGGGTGGCCTTCGAGGCCACACTCAGGGCCATCTGGCCCCATCCTTGTCCCCTGGGTCAGGAGCACGAGAGGAGCTGCTAGTGTGAGGAATCTCAAGACCCACTTTGGTGCGGGTCACAGAGTCAGCTCACACACAGGACCAGTGGGGTTCAAACTGTGGGGTGTGCCCTGGGGTGGTGAGCTCGAGGACACAGCGATCTCTCACTCGGGGTCCCAGGGGGCTCTGATCCATCGACCTGAGCTCTAGACATTCTCATTTTTAGTAAGCAGCTCAGGTACGAGCATGCTCCACCCTCTGGCTTGCTGGTCCTGTCCACAGAGGCCACAGTGGGGAGAGTCTCCCAAACCAGTGCCCAGACACTGCATTGAGGAACATGGACAAATAACCTGAGAGCCCCAGGTGGACAGTGGTTTGACATTACGGTACATAAATATGGTAGAATATTGCATGGCCAAGAAAAGTGACGCACGTACACACATGACATGGAAACATGGGAAATGCAGATTCATGATAGGTATAGTAATGTGGGCAGCTCATGGGAAACTAATGGTAGAAACAGATCTGTCTTTTATATTGTTTAGCTTCATTAGCTCACTTATTTTATAAAGATCTTCTCTAGTAGCTCAGGTTTAAAATGATCACATATTTTGCATTTTGTATTCATATCTGTAACAATAAGACAGGAGATGAAATTCCTACCTGTAGGAAGCCGGAGATGACAAAGACACCTGGCCGTGGAGCAGGAAACTCCAGGCAGCTGTGTCCCAGGTCTGTGGGTACCGTCAGTCCTCAGCACCCTGTGGGTGCACTGCCGGGGGCTTCACCCTCTGAGCACTTGCTCTTGTGTCTTTCAAATGACAGTGACACTAATGAAATGGCTGCGACTCGGCGATGGACTGTTGGCTGGAAACTGGTTTGCAGATGCTGATTACTTCCTGTCATGCTGCCAGTGGTGTGCGGGGCGTTTGCCACAGAGCGGACACGCTGGGCCTGGGACGGCCAGCCCCGTGACACATGCCTGGCACACGCCGTCCACCGGAGCTGTGTCCACGGCCCCCATGGGCCAGGCTCAAGGTGTGGACACGGCCACTGCCCACTGCCCACTCACCCTCCTCCTCCCTGGCCCCGTGTACGGGCCGTGTGCCCAGTCCTGGTGTGGATGGAGGACCTGGAGGCCGGGACACCAAGCGTGGCCTCTCCTTTCCTTTGGTGCTGGCACCAGCGCTCTGCCGGGCAGGCCAGCCCCTGGCGGGAGCGCCAGCACACTGCTGGAGAGTCGGGGCCGGGCACCCCCAGTGGGCACTGCCTGGGACGGGCGGGGGAGGGGAATCAACTGGAGGTGGCCGGGAGGCCAGGGGCCTGGTCAGCGTCTCGGTTGCTTCCACACTGTTTACCAACGCTTCCTGCTTCCAAGCCTCCAAGTATGGCACTGCGCGGATGCTGGGACGCATGGGAATATTTACTAAGTGCGGGAACGCACTCGGACGGATACTCGGAGCTAGGCCGTTCTCTGCATGGTCCCCAGCAGGGATTAGGACAGCAGGTCACCATCCAGACCCTTGGAGTCCACTGGAGCCCGGGTGTCCGAGCCCATGGCCTAGGGGAGGGCACGGCCTATGTGTAGAGACCGCAGGCCGCCGAAGGCTGGAGGGAGCTGCTGGCAAGCTCTGTGATTTTGTGCAGCTAAGCCAACCTCTCTGGACTTGGGCGCCCTGGTCTAGAAACGAAGTTCAGCTGTGCCCTGTGGCTGCGTGAGTCTGAGGTGTGGTAATGTGTCAGGCCCTCGTTACAGATTAGTACTCTGGCCCCTTGGATGATGGTGTTTTTGTTAAGTCTTAGGTTTCCACCAAATCTCATATCCTGCCCCAGAATGTTTCCCAGCATCCTGGTTGTGCAATGAAGTTGGATCCACACGTTCCCCTCTGTGTGCAAGGCAAACATCGCGATGTCGCTCCTGAGGATTTGCCTGATGTCCACTTTTTTGCAGCGGTGGCACCTCAGAGCATCTGCTGCTCAAGGCATCCACCGTGCCAGGTCTTTTCTCATTTCCTCCACCCACGCTGGTCTTGGAGATAGTGCCAGCCGGCAAGACAGCAGAGACCAGCCTGAACTGTGGCAGTGTTGCTATAAAATGTCTACACAAATATTTTCTCATTTAATCATCAAGCAACCCCGTGTGTGTGTGTGTGTGTGTGTGTGTGTGAGCTTGCAATTATTACATCTACATCATTCTCCAACTTTACATATGGGTAAACTGAGTCTCAGAGGAATCAAGCAAAGGTAAGAGACCAATGACTTAGTTTCTGGCCATAACCTCTGACTCTAGAGTGTGCCATGGTCACGTGGGGTATAGAAATCAGAGGTTGTGTCAGGGAACCCGTGTTGCCTTCTTCACTTTCTTTCTGCTTGGTTTTCTGTGGGAATCCACAGAAGTCTTAGACATCTTGTGGACCCATGGCTCAGTGAGCAAAGTCACTGGGGACTGGGCTGCGTGGCAGTTTTGCCAGTTGAGCCCAGACTCAAAGCAGCCTTAGGTAGTGCTGACTTCTGCAGGCACAGGACATTTCCTTCAGCAGTTTTGCTTGTGGCTCTGTAGCAGGCCAGGCTCTTTGCAGGGTGCTAGAGACCCACAGTCCCTCCTGCAGGGTCTGGGCCAGACTTCTATCAGTCCTCCATTCACAGGGGAAGAAGAAGGGATACGGACACGGGACTTCGAATCGTGTGGTCTACTTGACTTGATTAAGAGATGGTGAGTAGATTAGCGAAGGGCACTTCTGGGTGTGACTTGGGGACTGTGTCTGGTCCCTGGCCCTTCCTCTCTGGTGCTCTTTCCAGCCCGCTCTGCTCCTGACCACCGTGGACTAAGTTGCTTTGCTCCTCCACCTCCTTCCACCATGAAGTTCCTGCCTTGGAGTGGCTGACCATAGACTGAATCTCCTGAAATTGTGAGCCAGATTAACTTCTCCTTCTTTAAATTGTGGGCATTGGGGATTGTGCCCCAGTGATGGGAAGTTGGCAATACCAGACATTACTTTGCTTTAGGCCAAAGTGCTGGTTAGTTAGTACAGGCTGAATATCTCTTATCTGAAATGCTTGGACTAGAAGTGTTTTGGATTTCAGACTTTTTTGAACTTTTGAGTATTTGCATACACAAATGCGATTGTCTTGGGGGTTGGGCCCCTGTCTAGCCACAATTCATTTACGTTTCATCTTAGACACATGGCCTAAAGCTAACTTTACAGACTATCTGAAATAATTTTGTACGTGAAAAATCTGTGGCACTTTCTTCCTATGACATCATGTCATAGAAAGCTTTCAGATTTCAGGTTTTGGACTAGGGACGCTCAACTTGTAGCAGATTCACACTCTTCCCGCCTGCACATGGCCACTCAGTCTAGAAGGGAGGGGACAGCTAACGCGGCTCTGCCCCTGTGCAGGAAGACAAATGCCCTCCTTCCCAGAGGGCTGTGCCACAGCTCTGCCCCACCCCTGTCCCTGTGACGTGGTGGGTGGCGACCCCTGGGTGGTTCTTTGTGGGAAGAGTCCACAGTGTCCATGCTGCGCCTGGCAGGAGCTGGGCCGGGCCACCCTGCTGCCCCCTTGTGAGAAGTGGGGGTCACATCCCAGAACCTCCCCTTCATACTTGGATGGATCAGGTCCCGTCCCCCCACTACTTTGTGGGGGGATGAAGGAGCAGTGTAGGTTCTTTGAGGTGGTGCCTCAGAAGTCCAGGAAACAAGCAAATAGCAACGAACCCAAAGAAAACAAAAAGGCCAAACACGAGCCCACAGATGGGGGCCCATCCTAAAACACCGGCCGCGTTCTGCCTAAATCAAGACATCTGGTCACTCTGTTTCAGCAGGACAAAGAGCCTTTTTTTCCTAATCCAGGATTTTATGTCTTTAATCTTTTCCAGAAGAAAAAGAGTTCTCATTACGTCTGCATCTTATCACATAACTGTGTATCATAAAGATGCCGTTACCGCCTCTTCCTTCTGATTAACTGGCCCTGAGTGATTCGCGATGATGTTATTAGCTCAGCTCTGCAGACAATGGCACTAGTGTCACCCGCCACTGGGGAGGACAGACCCACGGGCATTGTTGAGCAGTCCTAGGGACCCTCCAAAGCTCTTTGGAATCCACAATGCCGGGTGCGTTCTCTGGCCTGGCCGTGGCTGGGGCCCCCTCTGAGCTGGCTTTGGCGTCCGCAGCTGGAGTCTCAGCCTCCTACAGACTCCACTCCAAAGTTCAGCCTCATCTGCTGACTCGGTTTCCTGAGCTGAAACAGCAGAAGGGGTTGGAGATGTTGCACCTGGGGCCAAAAGCAAACAGGTGTCCCTCTGCCTGGCAGCACCGGCTGGAAGGCAGCAAAGATGGCCACCGTCTGCAAATTCTGCCATGGAGTCGAGAGGGAAGTGCGGGTGTTGCAGGCAGCCACGATGGCTGTGATGGGATGAGGGTGACGAGTGGAGACGGTGTGAGCAGAGAGCCCTCACTGTCACTTTCGGCTGAGCACCCTCGGTGGCAGGACAGACACCTGGGAGCACAGATTGGCCAGTGCCTTTCACACCTGGCTCCTTGTTAGATGCACCTGGCCCAGGTGTTCCTCTCCCCCTGGGAGCCTGGTGTAACCATGGCAGCCAGGTGGGGCCTGGGCGTGGTGTGTGAACACAGTGTCAGCCGCAGCTGGCTGGCTCAGTCTCCCTTGACACCCAGGGCCCTGCCTGTGGCTCCTCAAGGGAAAGCCTGAGCCATGGTCTTCCTGCTGCATGGAGAGGAGTGAGGGGAACGGGCCGAGGATGGTCTCAGAGAAGGGAGAGAGCAGCTGGTGAGAGGCTGGAGCTGAGATGCCCACACCTGCCTGGGTAGGAGGCGACACTGCCCTGGGCAGGAGCCCTGGGTGCACCCCAGGGAGAGGCGCAGCAAGGCGGAGGGGCAGACTGGTGAGGGCACGGTGCAAGGCTGAAGGTGCGTGTCAGCCCAAGAGGGAGACACTGGTGCTTTACAGGGTCAGTGGGATCATATATATCGTACACCCACATGCACACACACGCTCATGCACACACCCACGTGAGTGATCAAAACACGTGGCGGACACTTAAATCAAAGAAAACATCACAGTGAAAGACACATTGCCAACGATCCCCCTCATGATACCCTGCTCTTTGAACACACTCATCCCACCGTCCCTGCCACTTTCTGAAGCAGCTCTGGAGTCCTCTTTTGTTAGTATCTGTATGAGGTGTGATAAAGAATACAGAGAATGCTGCTGCTGAGCGCCATCCAACGGAAAGGCGGGTTCAGAACACTGACTCTGTGTTCTCTTCCACCTTAGTCACTGCATCTGGCACCGTGAGACTTCTGACTCTTCCCCAAAGTCAAAATGACCACAAAAAGGGAAACGTTTTGAATCCATTCAGGACACTGAGGAAGCCAGGACAGCGCAACTGAAGACCCCCAGGAGAGAGGACTCCAGAGCTGCCGCAGGAAGGGGTCAGGTCGATGGGGAGAGTGTGTGCGAAGCACGCGTGCAGGGAGAAGGCCCAGTCTCAACTCACTCCTAGTGGTGCCCACAGCCCAGCCAGTGGCCCAGACTCTCCATCTGGGGGCTGCCAGGTGCTCAGCCCTGCGCCCTTCTCGGCGGAGAAGAGCCAGCAAGCTGGCGCCAGGCAAATCGGATTCTGCTGCCTCTGTTTCATGGATGTGGCCAAAACCAGAATCACTGGCTCTGTGCTGCAGAACGTGCTGCGCCACACAGAAGGACTTTGGGATCTTTCTGTGCTTTCCTTCCCTAAGGTACTCTTCAGACACGGGCATTCTCTTTACAGCTGGATGTAAGCAAAGCCGTTTTGGAGAGAAACTTGGAAGGTGTCACTCGGAGGTGTGTGCATGGGTTCATCACACTGAAAGCACACACAGACCACCGGGCTCAGCAAGGACACCACCATCAGCTTGGGGGAAGTTCGGCGTCCCTCGTCCCTCACAGGCAAGCTCGGGCGACTGGTAGGTTTCTTGGGAGAGCAAGAAAAGTGTGAACAGAAGCAGGCCATGGAGGAGCCGTCCAGAAGCATCTGGAGCATACCCTGTGCATGCCCTTGGGCATTTGCGGTTCAGTGCCGGCCTTCCTGCCCTTGGGGAACTCTGAGGTGAGGTCCAGAAAGTGCGGGAAAAGCGTTTGGGCAGTGGAGGGAGATGGCACATCCCCATGCCCCAAGCCCTTGCTGGTCTCGGGGTCTCTCCTTGCCGGGAGCTCCCTGGGCTGGTGTGGATGTCTGGGACCAGCATCTGCACCGACAGGGCCTGGTGGCCTGGGTGTGCCAGTACGTGTGGCCGCTGGCAGGGCACGGTGTGGGCCCCCATGGCCAACCCCACAGACACGTGTGGCAGTGCTGGGCGCTGTGTTGGCCTGTCCCTGCGATGTCCTGCACATCTCAGACCCCGATGGCTCCGCCCCGGGAGCCTGTCCCCGGTCTCAGGTCTCAGGATAACACATGCTGGGCACTGAGGCAGAGCTCACTGGCCCAGTGTTGGAATCAGCAACCTCCGTGCAGAATCGGGGATTATGTGACTGACAGTGGCCGTGAGGTGAGAGCCAGCCAAGGCTGAGGGCCGAGCACAGTGCAGCGCACGGGTGCCTGCTGAATACACGGCAGGCACACAGCTTCAGGCCCGGCTACTGGCATAGCATCGGGGGGTGACGGGTGCAGGCTCCGGTTTGAGCAGCACCCACGACCACATCTCCTGTCGCCTTTCAGGGTTCACCCAATCGGGACCACAGAGCCCTGGCAGCTTCCTGGGGTCTGGAACCGGGTGTGGCTTCAGTAAGGCCGCGGGAACTTGGGACCAGGCTGAGTGGTGTGAGTCCCCACCCGTGACCGAGACAAGGTGGATGTCTGTTACCACCGTGTCCACTGTGAGGGGTGGCACAGAGCCCCTTACAGCGCAAATGTGTGCTTTATAACACAGATCTGAAGGAGGAGGAATCACTTTCCACGGTTCCTCAGCCTTGGCCAGTGTTGCTTTCTATCCCCTCCTTGTTGGAAACACAGCTCCCTCCCCCTCTAGTGGAATTTAAAAGCCCAGAGAAGAAGGGGCAGAAACTTAGCTGCAGGTGCTGCGAGGCCTGGAATCGCCTTGGATGCACCCGAGCTCACACCAGGGGGACACGGCCACCACCGCACAGCGAGGGTCTTCCCGGTGTGTCCTCTCGCCTCTGCTCAGCCACCAGGCTCCTGGAGGGCAGGCGGCAGTTAGATAATGATCATTAGGAGAGAAGGAGGAGGAGGCTCTGGGCCTGCTAGCTGCTGTCCTTCCTGGAAAATAGCCTGGAGCTGTGGTTTGAAATCTGAGATGCTCTTTCAGGATTAGTTGTTTCCAAAAACCACATCACATGGAAAACCCAGAGCCACAGAAACTGGGCCAGGCCAGAGCTGGACACACTGTGGTGACCTGACCTGGTCAGGTGGCTCGGGCAGGGCTGAGTCTCACCTGAGCATCCTCCAGGAGCCGGGGGTGCAGATGCCGGAGAGAGGTCTCAGCTGGCCTGGCACAGGCAGGCCCTCACGCTGAGTGAGGGGTACCTCAGGGACTGCCTTCCTCGAGGCCTTTCCTATCTCCCGTGGGATCCTCAGTTTTCTGTTACCTGACTTCGTTCAGTGTTTATCGGGACACACATTCTGGGCAACTGGCATCCCATCCAGTTCCCCAGGGCTCAGCTCCCTGCTGGGCTCCAGGGGCTCTCGGGTGTGAATGGTCAGGGTGCGAGGCCTGCAGACAGGCCATCTGGGAGCTCCTGCTGGCAGCATGCTCAGCACAGAGCCCTGGGGTGGCGTCAGGTCTCGCTGTGCCTGATAGAGGCAGGGGCCCTGGGGCTGTTACCCACCAACCTGGTAGGGTTGCTCTTAGCTCCAGCCGCTATAACAAAGGCACCATGGGATGGGGGTGGCTTTCAAACAATAGAAACACTTTTTCCACAGCTCTGGAGGCTGAGAAACCCAAGACCAAAGCACTGGCAGGTTTGGCTTCTGGTTCATAGGCAGCATGATCAAAATATACAGTGAATGTGGAGATTTAAAACAAACTTATTTACAGTAAAAGACACTGCTGTGAGTTCCCCTTGAAGTCCTCCCCCTCCCTTTGAACACATCTATCCCTTTGTGCTTCCCACTTTCTGAAGGAGCTCTGGAGTCCTCTTTCACGAATGTCTTTACAAAGTATGATTAAAAAAGTACGGTGAATGCTGATGCTGAGTGCCATCCAGTGGAAAGGCAGGCTTGTAAAAAGATGCTGCTGCGTCCTCATCCTCCTTATTCACCACGTCTAGTGTAGCGAGACTTCCCGCTCTTCCCCAAAGTCAAATGATCACGAAAGGGAAACATTTTGAATCCATTCAGGACATCGAGGCAGCCAGGACAGCACAGCTGAAGACCCTCAGGAAAGAGGACTCCAGAGCTGCTGTAGGAAGGGGCCCGGATGCCGGGAGGAGTGTGTGTGAAGGGAGGGGGTCCATGCTAATGTCTTTCCCTGCAGTCGATTTTCTTTGATTTCAGCATTCCCTGAGTTTCTGATCACCCTCTGTAGCTAGCTGTGTGCTCCTGTGGTGGAGGTGTAAGGCAGCCCTCCGGGCTCACTAGTGCTGACCTGCGCGCGGTCCCTTTTCACCACCTGGTCCGTCAGATTGCTGCGACATTTTGCTTGCAGCCTCCCAAACTCTGGCCACCTTGAGGAGAAGCAAACAGTGTAACCAACAGTGCTTCCTGTTGGGAGCCTACCTGCTCCGCCCAGAGGGAAGGCGTTCACCAGTCCCTGCTCAGTTCTTGGCTCTCCGCCTGCGGTGGCTCTGTGCCCGGGTAGGGGGTGTATTGTCCAGACGCTTGAACCAGGAGAAGAGCGGACACGGGTGAGATGGCTGGGCCGTGGGGGTGCTCTGATGCCTGGTGGGGGCTGGGGCGGCCATGCTGGGAGGCGGTGCTGAGAGAGAGGAAGGCCAGGGTCTGGAAGTGCTTTAGCTGAGATCTCACATGAGACCCCTTTCTCACGTGCCCAAAGATTGCTGGAATGATTTAAGTGGCCCTTGCTGGGCGCCACTGTCAGCTGAAGCCACATGGGCCACCCGATACCTAGACCAATGTTTGCATGATGACCCCTCCAGCCTGGCTGATTGTGTGAAGCACATGCCACCGAGTCTGCTGTCTTAACCTCTTTTACCGTGCCACTGAGCACGTCACACTGCTGCACAGTCCTCACTGGAGTCCGTCTCCAGAGCGGTTCCCTCTTCTCCAGCGGACACTTGCACCCGCTGCACACAGACGCCTTCTCCCTGTCCCCAGAAGCCCCCCCACTCCACTCACTTTCTGTCACAGAGTTTGACTGCTCTGGGTCCCTCGAGAAGTGTGTATTTTCTCGATGGCGTGTCACCTCTGCACCCCGTCCCTGTGGTAATGTAGGTCAGAGCCCTTCCTGGCCCTGCTGAGTGCTGGCCACTGCCTGGGAAGTGGACAGCACCTCGTGTCCATGTCTTCATGCCCCGAGGGACATTTGGGGAGCTTCCACCTGACTGCCTGAGATCCTGCTGCTGGGACGGAGGTGAGACTGTCCACCCATGTCCCTGCTTCCGGTTCTGCAGTGTCTCCAGGTGGCCTGGCTGACCCTCCGATGGCGCTGTGTCAGCTTTCGAGGAACCGCCTTGCTGCTTTCCACAGCGGCTGCCGTGGCCCTCTTGGCCCAGAGAGCCACGCCTGCTGACAGGGCTCCTGTGTCCCCGCTCCCTTGCTGCTGGCCGCCGTTGGCTGAGCTCTGTGATGGCAGCCTTGCGGCGGCGAGGTGGCCCGGCGGAGCCCTGTGGTCTCGGGCTGGAGGGAGCCAGCTATCGGCCTGCTGTGTGGGGGAGCCCAGCTCTTCCTCAGCCCTGGCTCTGCAGGGCAGCCCTCTGCACTCGCCCACCTCCGTTTCTGGATCCCCTGGGGTCCCTACTTCCTCAGGGGACCCCTGGGTCTTCTGCAGAGAGGGCACTTCTGAGCTCCCTGCAGAGCCAGCTGCCCTCACCCACCTTGGGCCACGGGGACCTGCTCTCTGCTGGGCCTCAGCTCCAACAGCAGCCTGTACACAGAGGGCCTCCCTGCGCGCAAATGCGGGAACAGTGGTGCCACGCCAGAGACACAGACTGCGTTAGTGCTGTCCTCAGATACTGGCTCAGGAGCCTGAGTTCTGTTAGCTTTCCATGGCTTCTGCTGGGTTTTCTGGTCCGTAATCTTATCGCCTACAAAGAGTGGTGATTTTGCTTTGCCTCTCCCTTCTTCCTCTGTTTATATGTTCCAGCATGATTTTCTTCCATGATAGTGGCAGCGGTGTCTTTATCTTATTCCTGATCTTCTAGCGCAGTTCCTAGAATTCTGCCTTTGAGGGAGAATTAATGTCCTGATCTGAGGGAGGCATCTTATCCTGCCAGCCAAGGACTCTGTGCTGCTATTTTGCTGGGGATTTCCTCAGTCAAGTGGAGATGGAGGGTCAATGCTCTTCCACGTCCATTGAGTGTTCAGCAGGCAGTTTCTCTTTGACGTCTTCGCCTAGTGAATTCTGCTAGTGCATTCCTGAAATCACACCATCCGCGTGAAGAGCAGAGTGCGCCTGAGATTCGGGGTGTGCCAGGCCACATCCCCACAGGAGGACAGCTGGAAATGGGCCAGCTGTGGCCGCCAGCTTCCCAGGGTTAGGACGGCTCAGGATGTTCATCGTTTCTGAATTAAACAAATGAAGACTGTGACTCAGCTAGAGGCAGCATAATAAGAACTGAGGTGGATCTATATTTAGCAAGGCAGAGACACATGGGGAAGATGGAGACTTCCTCATTCCCAAGCGGGAGGGTTTCTTTGAAGTTCAGAGCTCTGGTTCTCGTTGCTGTCTTTGCCTCCCTCGCCCCAGCCCCAGATGTTTCCCTGAAGATGGCTGAGGCCCCCAGGATGGTGTCAAGGTTGGTGGGAAGCAAAGTGCTGCCATGTGCATCCCTGGGCTCCCCGTCCCTGCAAGGACAGCCGTATGGTACCAGCTTCCTCCTTCCCCAATGGGTGGTTTGTTCCCCTGCTGCATATACCACCCAGTATGACTTTGAGGAGCACAGTAGTCCTCTCTTAGCAATCAGGGGTGTTTTCCAAGACCCTAAGAGGTTACCTGAAACCCAGATAGTATCACCCTACACACAAAGACTGTAGGTTCTATTTGGTGTCTTCATTGTACCTGAAGATTTTATTCTGTAGGGAACAGGGAAAGGGGACGTTATCAGAACCTCTGCAGTAAGTCCTAGACTCCTGTGAGCCACAGCAGTACACGGCGAATTACAGGAAAGTTTACAGGAAATTACAGAATTACAGGAAAGACTGAGAAGAAGCTGAGCTTTGGGTCTGATCAGTGCTGCTCTGGGCCGCAAAGACGAAAGCCCCCAGCTTACTGCACCTTTTATTCAGTACATCGGGAGAAACAGATGTAACAAATGACTCGCAGAGAGTTCAGTGCATCCGCGTAAATAAGATGTAACAGTCCAAGAACAAGGAGGAACAGAGTAGATGTTTGCTCCTCCCAGGATGTTCTCAGCTCCCAGGATGTTTCTTGTCCTGGAGAATCACAGCATCACCGGATCACTGAGGTCCCAGCTGTGACCGGAGGCCAAAATGGAGTTATGTCTCGGAATTCCATAGCTGGGCTGTAGGCAGGAGAACTAGGCTAACCAAATGATTTTTTCCTAAAATTATGTAGCACTACTCCTGACATTATTCTTTTGTTTTTTGTTGGGTTTTTTTGGTACTGGGGATTGAACTTGGGACCTTGCGCTTGCAAGGCAGGCGGTGGAACCACTGAGCTAAATCCCTGGCCCCAATTCTTTTGTTTTTTGAGACAGGGTTTCTCTATGCACTTCAAGCTGGCCTTGAACTCTCTGTGTAGCCCAGACTAGCCTCAAACTTTCTGCAATCCTCCTGCCTCAGCCTCCCAAGTGCTGGCATGACAGGCATGAGTCACCACACCTAGGTCAAAGACTTAGTTCTGAAAGGTTCCTGTCTCCTGAATCAGCAAGATCTAACAGCAGCTTCTTCATCAGCAAATACAACTTCTCCAGGAATTTTATGTTTCCCAGTCTAAACCTGCTACCTGAGAAGGCAGCGTATGTAGCACGGATTTGCTGGGCAGAGGGACGATTCCCAGCCCAGCTGGACAGAGCAGGACAGCCCAAGATTTTACCCTTTTACTAAGAACAGTGCACAATTTACACCTTAAGGGACTTTTTGGGCTGGGGTGCTGTTCAGTGTGGGCACCTGCCTAGCATGCATGAGGTCCTGGGTGTCATCCCTGGAACCAAAAAGCACAGACACAAACAGAAACAAACCCAAATTCCCCAAAAGTATGAATTTGTGAATTGCTTCTGGAATTTTTCCATTTAATATTTTTGGACCACATTTGACCATGGGCAACTGAGACCTTGAAAAACAAATCCATAGATAAAGGGAGATGGCTGTGGATTTTTAAACGTGGTGTTGATGTTAACACATTAAATGCCCACCGCCAAAGCAAGCCCTGGAGAGCATGTCACTGAGAAACAAGGTCTGGGTTTTGCTTCTCCGTGGGTTCTAATTTGCTGTAATTCTTTTGGCAGGGAGATGAGGTGGGAGAGATTGCATAGATTCTCTTAGTTGAGAGAAGACAGTGAACACGGAAGCCAGGACCACTCAGTACTGCTGCCCGCTGCAGACACAGTGCTCGGCTTCCGGTGTTGTACAAAGCGTGTCACCCTCCTGCCAGGTGGGTCCCCCTGGTCTTGGCAAGGCTGCTGTGACGATGCCCGTAGCCTGTGTTCTGCACAGGAAGAGGCAGACCCAGGTTTCTGGGTCACTGGTCTCTGCTGTTCTGCTTTGTCTGTCCTTGCACCAGGGTGGTCTGTCCCTTGGGGCAGCTGTTAGCTTGCTGGGGGCTTCTCAGGGGAAAAGACCGGGAGGGGTGGCTTTGTTCAGTGACGACAGCGGGAGAAGCACAGGAGTGTCAGGGCTCCGGTCCCTTGGGCAGAGAAAGCCAGGCTGATCTGGGGTCGAGAGTAAGCAGGAAGTGTACTGGGTGGGTGGGCACCTTCTCCGAGGAGCAAGGGAGCCAGCCCTGGGTGCGCATCCTAAGCAGCGCCAGACTCCAAGCAAGGCCACTTCTAGGCAAAGAGGCTTTGCCGGAGAAGAGACAACACACCTTTCCGACCATCGTGTGGATGTGGGGTTCTGTGTGTCCCCTCTTCCTCTGAAAGAGTATTTTGTTGATTCTGAAGAGGAAGGAGAAACTTGTTAGATGTGTGCTGCTTGTCCGTGAATGACGCCTTCCTCAGATCCAAAGCATCATGGCTCTGCTCTTTCCTCCTCCTGCCCTGCAGGAGGCTGAAGACCTGTGTCCACCCTGCAGTCACCACCAGGGAGGGCCTCCACCTGTGACCTTGCTCGGGGCTGGGCCCAGCGAGGGCTGAGTGCCTGCCCAGTGGGTGAGGCCCCTGGTTCCTGTCTAGCACTGGGGAGAAAAGGGGCTGAGGGCTGTTTTTGTCCCCAAACCTCTGGAAAAATTCAGTGACATGGAGGGAAGGACAAAGAATCCGCAAAACTCCTCCTGTCCGTCCCTTTGTTTTTATCCCCGGAGTCAGTGGAAAAACCAACCCTTCCCGAGGTGGCCGCCCTGCAGCAGCAGGCACGCCCTGGCCTGTGTGGAAGCACGTAGTCATGGAGACCGGTGCCACTGTCTAACTAAAACAACCCACGCAGCGGGACTGTCCACTTTGCTGGAGGAGGTCGGCTGGGAGACATGGGCTCCCCTGCGGGCAGCTGCACCCACCTCAGCAGGACTACTCACCCCGTCAACCAGCAGTACTTGCCTGTTGTGAGTTCATTTCGGTTCAGGCTCTGACACTCCGGGACTGTCTTCCAAGTGTGAAATAATGTTGCAGTCCTGGCCCTCGCTAAGCAGCTCTCCACACCCAAGCTGCTTTTTGCAGAGCACAGGGCGCGGCTGGGCTCGGCCAGGCCTACGGTAGACGGAGAGAGAGCAGTGGGGACAAACCCATCCTCCCAGCGCTTCCAGCTTTGCAAGCATAAAAGAGAACAAAATCAGAGAGGCCAATGGGAAAATCGCACCGAGAGTGCCCAGCCCAGGGCTCGTGGCCTCAGACGGGTGTGCCAGTGCAGGCACTCAGACTCCACTCCTGCCCGACACAGCCGGACCCGCAAGGCATCCTCTTTAGTGTGGGCACTGCACAGGTGGCACTGTGGGTCAGCATGAGGGGCTGGGCACTGTGCAGGGCAGCTGCGGGGTTCCCCGTGGGCCGGGCGCTTGACCGCCTGCCAGGGGGCTGGCTGGCCGACCTCGGCACTCAGGTGCTTGGGTTGTCTCGATCCAGTTTGTGTGTATAACACACGCACACACATACACACACACGCACACACACACATACACACGCACACACACATACACACGCACACACGCACGCACACACACGCACACACACATACACACACACACATACACACGCACACACATACACACATGCACACACATACACACATACACACGCACACACACACACACGCGCACACACACACGCACACACATCACACACACACATCACACACACACGCACACACGCACGCACACAATACAAAAGCAGGCCTTGCCTGAAAGTGGCTGTGAACACGTTAGCTGTCTGTGAATCTTCCTCACCTCTGAGCCCCGAGTTCTGTCGGGACAGGAGGAAGGTGCCGGCTCCCTCTGTGGCGGGGCACTTACGGGATTTTCTGTAGCCACACTTTCCCTAGATGCTGGAGCGGCCTCTCAGAGAGGCCAGGACCGTGGGCTGTTGGCCCTGCTCATTTTGGGGAAAGCCATCCTCTGCGTGGCCTCCTGGCCTCTGCTCTCTGCCTCCTCTGTACCCCAGCATGCACCCTGAGTGCTGTGCTCCAGACCAGGCAGAGCCCTCACCTGAGGTCCCCAGGTCAGGGACACAGACCCCCTGTGCACAGGTCTGTGGCCCCTTTCCCAGCCTGGGTGTCAGGAGAGGTTCAGGGCGCCATGGCCTTGCAGGGACGGAGCCCACTGTGGGCAGGGCGGTGAGGGACCAAGAATGGAAGCTCCTGTCCGACTGTAGCTGATCAGATGCCTGGAACCCACCAGACTCCAAGGGCCCTAGCCCCTTCTCCCTCAAAGCTTCCTACTTAAGATGGTGATTGAAAAATACAGCGAATGTTTAATAAAAAATGTATCACAGTAAGAGACACAGTACATTGACGGCCTCAAAAAACTCCCTCTTACTTAGCCTATCACACTTCCTACAGCAGCTCTGGAGCCCTCTTTCCTGAAGGGCTTCAGTTGAGCTGTCATGGTTGCTCTGATGTCCTGAATCGATTCAAAACATTTCCCTTCCATGGTCATGTTGAGTTTGGGGAAGGGCCGAAAGTCACAGGGTGCCAGAGCCGGTGAATGAGGTGGATGAGGACGCAGTGTGGTGTTTTCTGAGCCGCCTTTCGTTGGCTGGTGCTCGACAGCAGCATTCTCCATATTTTTGATCACACTTCATAAAGACACTCAGGAAAGAGGATTTCTAGAGCTGCATCAGAAGGTGACAAGTATGTCGGGATCAGTGTGTTCAAAGTGAGGGGGAGGATTCTGAGGGGATTCATGGCAATGTGTCTTCAACTGTAATACGTCTTTAAAGACTGACGCAGTCATCATGTTTCCATCACACTTTGCACCTCTGTGGGTGCCCGCCTGCCCCCGGGTCCGCTCCTGCGCCCAGCATGGCTTCCAGGTGCCACAGCATCTGCACCGCCGTGGAGGCAGAGAGCAGAAGCCAGGAGGCCACGCAGAGGGTGGGGCGGGTTTGAGGCCGAGCAGGCTCAAGCGAAACCCTGGCTTCTCCGCCGATGGCTTAGGGCGCCACACGCCTCACTGGACCAGGACCCCGCGTTCCGAGTCCTGGCCCAGTGGTGTCACTCCTCCTGCTGTGACCTGGGGCTGTTGACTCCCTTTGCCCTGGTTCAGGTCCTCCTCATCAAGTGACGGGCCAGGGCAGGTAACCTGCAAGTCTGTGGGACCCGGGGGCGCCTCCGCCCTGGGTGCCTGTCCAGGTGTGCACCATGGGCCGGCCTGTGCTTGCAAGAACACACGGGGGCCTGGATTCTGGTTGTTAGGGCACACCCCCAGCCACCCACGGCTCAGGGGCGCAGGGCCCTCCTGTTCCCTGTGGCCCGGGCTCTGACTCACCTGCCTGCTGCCTTTGTTCTTTGGACGGGGACTTTCCATTTGTTGCATACACTTAGATCACTCTTTGACGGGCTGCCTTTCTAAGTATTTTGGTTCCTGACTTGGGAGACTCTTGCTGCTTTTCTTTTCTTATGGTGAGTTCCTCCCTGTGTGCCTAAGTTTTTGCTGGGAGCAGTCAGTGTAACCAGCTGGGCTGGTGAAATTTGGGTCTCCCATGGGTGCCAGAAGCTACAGTAGGGCTGGGAAAAGAATTCAAATGCAAAGCCCTATCTGCCTCTTTCTTGTCCCCAGTTTTATAAACAGAGCAAACCTATAAGTGGAAACCATAATCTGGCCTCTGGCGATGAGAACTTTTGGGGTCTGGCTCCATCTTTCTGTCTTTGGAGTCAATGCACACGGCAATATTTGCCAGGTAAGTGGGGCTGGAGAGTGAGCCCGTGAGGTCGCAGAATCTACAGTCACAGAATCCCGCTATCTCATCCCCTCCTCTGCTCTCCCTGGCCCTCAGCCCTCGCACACCTCCTCCCTTAGGCTGGGCATGTTGGCCGGGCCTTGCGTTCACACAGCTCGCCTTCTCAGGGCCTCCTTGCCGGAGTCCCTGCCCTCAGGGTGCACGGTGTCCCAGTGAGTCAGCTCTGCAGAGCTGCTCCGGCTGCCCCTCCTGGGAACACAGTCCCTGTGCCCTGCCCATGCGTAGATCTTGGGCACTGTCATTGCTGGCCTCCATCTACCTGTGGGCAGGGAGGGACACTTTGCCACCAGCCCCAGGGTGGGGACCAGAGCCAGCTCTCCTTTCTGAGTATTGGGCTTCTGGCACCACGGCTGTGGTTGGCATCGAGGTGGAGCTGGGCGTCACTCTGGCCTCGGATGGGATCCCTGGGACTTGCCATAGGGAGCTTGGCAGGCTGACGGCGCCAGGGAGAGGTGCTTGGCCTCGGCTCCTCCTGCTCCATGGGGGTCTGTGTTCTCCTGTATTTCTTGACGACCCCGGGCCCCCAGCAGGAGTCAGCCTTCAAGGTCTGACTCTGGCGGTGGAGAGCACATGAAGTCTCCACAGGGCCTGTTGCCACCAGCCTGGATCTGCTGAGCCCACTGGCCTTGCAATGTCTCGAGAGACACCTGGGTTCCTGGCTCTTCTGGAAGCATGAGAACCTTCCTCGGGAAGGAAGTTAGTCCAGCAAAGAAGGAAGCTGCATTTCATCCTCACACTCCGGGGCAGGTTGGGAGCCAAATGACCCCGGTTTAAGCTCTGGCTCTGCACCTTACTAGCTGTGTGACCCTGGGCCCGTTCCTTAACCTTTCTGTGCCTCAGTTTCCTCATCTGTCAGGGCTGCTATGAAGTTTAAAGGAACATAACAGGGAAATGTATAAAGCACTGGGGGCTTTGTGTGGTATAAGGCAAGCATATTGCAGAAGCATCCGACACTGCCGGGAGCCCTTGCCCTGTGCCCTGGAGCAGGCGCTGTGGGTCCCTGAGCCAAGGGTCTGAGGCACAGCCAGCACAACACGACTCTGGGAGTTGTGACCGGGGCCCGCCCCCTTGAGGCCCCTTGGGCGCCTGGCACCGTGGCCCAGCTGCTTTTCCAGGCTCTCTCCCTTGAGGAAGTGGCCGGCAGTGGAATTCTCCCAAGTAGTTACAGCTGCTGTCTCTCCCTCGTGCACCGGGGTTGCTACTCCAGACGGACAGACTTTAAAACCGTATTTCTAGTACTCAGTTCTGTCCACAGCTTTATTGGCTCCAGATCAGCAAAAGGAAGCGAGGTAAGAAGTGGGCACAGAGCTCCGCCCTTCACCAGGGCAGTCAGAATGGGGGACGCATCCTCCCTGAGCCGTGCTTCCCGCTTTGGGCTCGGGATTCTTTCCTCTCGCGGTTGAGACATGCACAGCGGATTTGAAGTGGGTGAGAAGCGTTTTCTGTGTGTGTGCGCAGCTCTCTCCTCCTCCGCAGGGCTGGTTGGGATAAACGATTCTTCCTTACTGCTTCCAGGTGCTGACCAGGGTCTGTCACAGGGGTCCCCCCGGACAATCAAAGGACTCTGGAGGTGGCTTCTCACCCCGAGCAGTGGGCCTCACATGCTGCTGCAGTGAGGCTGGAGCCTCAGGCTGCCGTTGCCCGGGACTGTGTCCTTCTTCCATCTGCTCCCACCCCGCCCCGCCCTCACACTGCCATCGGGCCCCAGCAAAGCCACGCACAGGGAGCCACAGACCCCGCCAGGATCTGTGTCCCACCAGCCCGAGCCCCAGACACTGCGTGACCCTGGTGGGGACTCCAGCATCCTTCTAGCCTCTGCTCCTCTTCCAAAAGGAAAATCTGTGCTTCCACGATGCCGTGATGATTCACTGAAATACTGCAGCGAACACCACCTACACGCGCACTCGCTCAGCAGGCTTTGTGCTGCCTGCTGTTGTGGCACGGATTGCCAAGAAGCAGAGGCCCGGGCACTTGCGTGAGTGTCCGCCGTATCCCAGGCTCTCTCAGGGCCTTGTCTGTCCTGGACCCTGCGATATCCATACCCTCGCAACTCACACGAAGTCCTCCCGGGATCCTTTGTTCTCTGGGCCTCCGCACCACCTAGTAAGATGTATTATTAAAATGGATTTCACATGTTTTGATTTTCTTTTCAGTGGCTGCCAGACCATGTGTGGTCTTGTTTATCCGGAATCTTCGTCACTGGGGTGGGCTGCAGGCCCCGGACTTCTGTCTCCCTGTCCTCGCTGTGCAGTGGCTGGGTGCGGGAGCCCCTGTCCGTCCTCAGTCCTTTCGTCCTTGATGAAGGGCCCCTTGGCTCTGCCTGGTTGCAGCTTCTGACCTTGCTCAGCCTCTCTGTGGGACAGGGGTCTTCTGACACGGGGTGAGCAAGCCGCTGGGTCCTTCGGTCCCTGCTTCTGCATCTTCCCCTTCCGGGTTCCTCTCTTCTGCCAGCCACTGGGGGGCGGCCGAGTGCTCCCTGCCCTCCCAGCATCCCCTTGGATTCGGAATCTCATGGCTTCCTGTCTCTGCTCCCCATTACCAGACCAAGACGAGTCACTGTCTCCTCTCCAAGGTTCCTTTGTCCGTGAGCCCCGGTCCCCATGTCCCTCCTGTCCTGCTGTTCATGTCCCTCCTGTCCTCCTGTTCATGTCCCTCTCTCTCCACTGCCCACATGCCTCCAATCTTAGCCCAAGAGAGGGATTTCAACCACAGTCTGGCAGCAGGGCTCTGCTTAACCAAATCCATGGTGCCCAGGTTAGAAAGATGGCTGAGCACGCTGAGCCCCTAGGTGTTGGAACGTGGTCAGAATGGGAAGGGTTTGGTACAGGAGGACAGAGACCCCAAGATGCAGTCAGGTTTTCACCCGAGTCCCTCAGCAGCACCAAGGCCTCTGGCCCCCTTCTGCCTCATCAGCCTGACCCCTGCTCGTCCAGGTTCCCTGTGTCACAGAGTTCCCCATCATCACAGCACGGTCTCACCTGTGTCCACAGCCCCCACCGAGGCGGGGCCTTGCCTCACCTTGGCACAGGGCTGCCCTGGGAACTGTGAGGTCGGCCACTGGTGCACTGTGTGGGGGTGAGTTCAGAACAATGCCCAAACCTGTTGGCCGGCTCCCTGTGTCACCTGTCCACACGAGGACGAGGTACAGCATCCCTGCCCGGCGGGTGGATGTGTCCACACATCCTCTCCACACCTGGGCTCCTCCTGGTTACCTCCTCAACACCGTCTCTCAGGTCACAGTTATTTTTAGGGCAGAGGCTGGATTTTGTATCTGTCTTCCCAGGGCCCAGCATAGAGTCTACAATAAAGCATGCATTAAAACTTTATCAAATTAATCTGTCAGTGGATTTCCTCAGTGTACCAAAATATTACCAGGAAATCCTTTGTCAAACAAGATTTGAAAGAGGATAAACTCATGGTAGGGATTTATTTACTGCAACATTGTGAAGCAATATTTTAAGGGTTCCAGCCAATGATTTTATACCTGTCTTCTGTTTTTATGGTATTGGAGAG
Source organism: Heterocephalus glaber (assembly GCF_053883595.1). Lineage (NCBI taxonomy): Eukaryota > Metazoa > Chordata > Mammalia > Rodentia > Bathyergidae > Heterocephalus > Heterocephalus glaber. The sequence continues at coordinate 65,970,220 of NW_028258142.1, forward strand.
GAATGATTATATCCAAAGTGAATCTGAAACCTTTCAAGATGGATCAACAACAAAAACTTGAGTTACTCATTGTTACTGCTCACTGCTTGGCCTTTGCTGGGCTGTGTGGTAGAGCAGCTGTCTGCATCGTTTTTGGCCTCAGGGACCAATTTTGCAGAAGACAATTTTTCCACAGACCAGGGAAAGGGAGTATTATTCTTTAGTTTCCCTTTTTATTGCTCTATGTTTGTGACACATAATGACTACATTCTCCAGTGCTGGCATCACTGCCTCAGCTCCACCTCCGATCTGGGGCACTAGATTCTGGAGAGGAGTATGGACCCCCATCCCACCCATGCAGGTCACAGCAGGGTCCATGCTCTGATAAGAATCAGATGTGGGACAGATCTGACAGGAGGGAACTTGGGTGGTGACTGAGCAATGGAGACAGCCTGCCCAGCACTCCCCTCCTGCTGTGCAGCCCAGTCTCAGCCCACAGACTGGTGCCAATCCCTGGCCTCGGGGCTGGGGACCCTTGCTGTAGAGCAAAGCGGGAAACTGGACCAATGTGCTTTTCTGAGATTCTCATCAGTGACAGCAGGATTGTTCGAATGACTCCAGCTGGTAAGAAATCCCGTGAGGCAGCCATAGAACTCCACTGGCATAGGTGGTGTGATGAAAAATACAGTGACAGTTTGATTGATTATAATAAGACACATTACCACCCCCTCAGATTGCTCCCTTCACCTCAAACACGCTTGTTGCATCACTCTTGCCACATTCTGCAGCAGCTCTTTCCTGAGTGTCTTTAGTTGTGCTGTCACGGCTGCCTCCATGTCCTGAATAGAGTCAAAACATTTCCCGTGCATGGTCGTGTTGACGTTGGGGAGGAGCCAGCAGCCTCACTACTCTAGATCCTGTGAGTAAGGTGGACGAGGACACACTATGGCTGTACCAGTCTGCCTTTCTCGTGGCCGGCTCTCAGCAGCAGCATTCACCGTGTTTTTGACCATGCTTCATAAAAACGTGAAAGAGGACTTCTGGACCTGCTTCAGGAAGTGGCAAGCATGCTGGGATAAACATGTTTGAAGTGAGAGGGGATTTTGAGGGGATCCACGGTGACATCTTTTAGGGTCATCCATTTGAAGCTCTTAAGCCCACACCAAAGGTTTGCTTCAGCCTTGTGCCCCCTTCTCTCAGGGCAGAGCCTCAGCTCCTTCGATCACCACAGTCACCTGGTGGAAGTCACAGCCACCCCGCCAGCTGACTCTCGATTTCTGGCCCCTTTGTTGTTCCTAGCAGAGATCACAAGGCTTTTGCCCCTCTGCACAGATTTTATTCATTTCGGAGTGAGTGTATGTCGAACACGTGCACAGAAGAAACCCGCCAGTTTTCGTCACCTGGCATTGTTAAAGGCAGGGTCCTGTTTTCTTTTAGGAGCGATGCCTGGTGTTTGCTGCCTTTGATCTGGGCTTGAATGGCGCCTGCGTTAGTGAGGGGGTAGAGGCGGGCAAGCAAACCCTGCAAGCAACACCCCCAGGCCCTGGAGCACTCAGCGGTGTCTTTGATTTAATAATTTAAAGCCACACTTTCAAATATGAAATGTCCACAGTGGGCGACAAAGGAGGAGTCTCAGTTTGTGGATACTAGGAGTGCTGATCGGTGAGGTAAGTGCTACTTTGTTCAGATACACACTCTCTAACACGTTCCCTGAGAGCTGGTGTGAAGCAGGGTTTGGCACACAATGATAAGAGACCTTGCAAACCTGGGTTCGGTGTTCACATTAGACAGGCCTTGCTCGTGCATCTCCTTGGAATGTGGGTCTCAGGGACAGCTGTGATCAGCATGGCCTGCTGGAGGCGCTGTGGCTGGGTGGGTGGCCCAGGTGGCTTGGCTCAGTGGCGCACCCACGGCCTCAGGTTTGGTCCCACGGGAGGACTGGGGGGTGGGGGTGGGCAGAGGTGGGCAGGGCTGGGTGGTGGCTGTCAGGGCTGCAGCAGCTTAGCCCTGGGCACCCGATCCGCTCCAGTTAGCCCTGCAGCAGTGGTCCCCTCCCTCCAGGGGCTGGGTCCAGGGCCCTTGGACACCAACTCCGCAGATGCACATATAGAAAACGCACCATGTTTGCCTGCACCCACGTCCTCCGATACACTTTAAATCAGCTCCACGTGACTTACATTACCTGGTACAGGCTGGGTGTGGTGGTGCACTCCTGTAATTCCAGAACTCTGGGGGCTGAGGAGGAGGATCTCAAGTTCGAGCCCCATCCAGGCAACTTAGTAACTTGCCAATACCCTCTCTCAGAAAAGGACTGGGATGTAGCTCAGTGCAAAGGGCCCGTGTTTGATCCTCAGTACTGCAAAATAGAACAAAACAAAACCCTGATGCAAGGGAAGTGCTCTGCAGATAGCTGGTGTACAATGACACCATTTAGGGAACATGGTGGGAAGAGAACCCCACCATGCTCAGCACAGATGGAAGTTTGATTTTCTGAGAACTTCTGATCTGCAGTTGGTTGGACTGGCAGGTGGATGTGGACCCTGTGAGTGTGGAGGGGATTCCCGGGGACACCACGAGTCCCTCCTGGGGCAGGGCCGCTCCTGTCATGGGCCCGTGTCCCACACAACACGGCCCGGTCCCCTGCCTGCTGAGCCCCAGCTGTGAGTGGTTCTTTGAGAAGGAAGGGCTCTGAGGAAGGAGAAGCCCCTCGTGCTCCCAGGGACCCTGAACAGCAGGGCACAGGGGAGCCTCCAGGGTGCTGGGACAGGCGTGGCCCTAGACTGTGGTCATGGAAGTCTGTGTGCATCTGTCTCCTTTGGAGTTCCAGAGACTCTGGCCCCCCTCTTTGCACAAAGCAGAGGGGTGAGAACACTTCTCAGTGGCTCCTAGTGGGATCGGCCGTGCCTGAGGCGCAGCGGGCGACCCAGCAGAATCCCCAGGGGAGCCTGGCACTGTGGCCTGGACAACCTACTTTGTCTCTGGCCTGGGCAGCGAGGGCTCAGAACACTGGGGAAATAGCAATTCCCATGCACCCTGTTTGGACGCTTAAGCAACATGAGTTTTGTTTCGATGCCATGCAATCCAGGAAGTGTTCGTGTGCCTTTCTTCCTTTGTCCCTTTAAATGGCTAACACTAGATTTGCACAAACCTGTTTCTAGCAAAAAGCAGAGGGAAAGAAATCAATGCACTCCAAGTCCAGCTGCTCCTAAAGCCTCAAGAAAGCAGTACCTGTCACGCTGGCTAGGTGCGCATAGCGGGTCCGGAGGCACCAACCTCTGGGAGAAACAAGCCCTAGTGTGAGGACAGACCTCTTCATCCCAGATCCAGAGGTGGCTTCTCGTGGCCTGTCCCCAGCGCCATCGTAGGAGGAAGGGGGTTTGTTAATCTAAAATCGCTAAAAGATCTAAAGTGCAGCTCCACTGGGCTGTGCGGATATTTCTCACAGGGCGTATTTCTCCAAGACCCAATCTCATTGCCTTTCCGTTTGGAGGGAATTTAATCCCTAAACACATTGGATGGGGCTAAGCGTGCCTCATTTCAGAGGTGTTCTGGGAAGTTTGACATTAGCAGGTAGAGCTGCAACCCAGAGACCCCAGTTCGGCACCCTGGAGTGTAGAGTGGTTTTGGGGACTGCGATCGCTCTTAGAGGCTTCTGTCTGGGGCAGGAGCATTGCTGTGTCTCTGACTGTGAGCAGGACGGTGTCCCCACGTGCCATCCCACTGTCATCGGGGAGCTGGTCTGTAGGATGCTGGGAGTGGGAGAGGGCCACGGGGTGTGGTGGTGGCACCCGTGCTCTGGACAGCAGGGAGTCAGGCCAGGTCCTGTGGGTGCTCCAGAAGGGCAGGGTGGAGGCCAGCAACCCTTGGGGCACACGGAGCACAGCAGCTGCCCTTCCATCCGAGCAGAGCAGTGAGGGGCCCAGAGGGGGACCCAGGCGGGCTGATGGCTTCAGGGACCTGGTCCCAGCAGAAGCACCATGCTCTGTGGTCTGAGCCCCAAGGAGCCCCCTAGAGACCCTGAAATCTGGCCAGGCTCTAATGGTGCTGCCCTCAGAACTGCATCCTAGCAGGTATTTGCCTACGGGAGCTGTTACTCTGACATGCCGACGGGCAGTTTCACGCCCTGACATCTCTGTGGATCGCAGCTCATTTCTGGAGCTAAGGTGCAGATGCTCACTGGGTTTCCTGGTTTCTTTCAGTCATCCAGACACATTTCACTTCATCACTCAAGAAGAAGCTCAGGAGCTCGGGTTGAGGGCCCTGGTTTGTCAGTTTTCCGTTACTGTAACAGCTGAAATGGATCAGTGTGGAGAGAGGAGGGGTTATTTCGGTTCATAGTTTGGGAGCTGCTCACCTCATGGCTGCTGGAGTGTCCCGCGGTCACTTTGGGGTGCAGCCCCACAGCCCCGAACCTCTAGTCCAGCCCCACCCATCCAGTAGCACCACAGGGCCCGGCCCTGGGACACTCCTCACCCACCCAGAGCATGCTTGAATGGGGTCCCACAAGCCTTGCTGCCCCACTGGCTTAAATCCCGTGGCCTTGCTTGCCTATTCACTCAGTAATCATAGATTGAGGTCCCAGTAAGTGTCAGGCACTGGGGACACAGAGCAGACACCGGGTGCCCACACAGAGCTTGCAGACTAGTGAGGAAAAGCAGATTTGTAAGCAGATCTTTTTTTGCTATTCCTGGGGATTGAACCCAGGGCCTTCATAATGAGTCTCATCCTCTGCCACTTTTATTTTTAATTTTGAGACAGGTTCTCACTGTTGCTAAGTTGTGATCTCCCTGGCTTGGCCCCCAGAGAGCAGTGATGGCAGGCATGTCTGGCTGAACAGATTATTCTAACACTCCACCTTTTAACACAGGCAGAGGGGGCTAGCTCCACAGGTGCGTGTTGCAGGTCGAGCTATAGAATGCTGTTTAGGAAAACGTTGAGAGGTTTGACCATCATCTAGAGAGTTGGGGTGGTCCCAGCTGGGGCCCTCACTCTCTGATGCTCAATTCCAGGGCAAGGGACGAGCCACCTCACTCAGGTGTGGCTGCTGGGCCAGAAGTGCCAGTTATCTGGGGACACAGAAAACATCTCATCAGGTCTGCTGAGCCCGGAATCTGTCCTCAATGTACTCTTGTGTGGGGAGCCGCCTTATTGGTTATGCCCAGAGCAGGCTGTGGGCAGTGTAGGCTGTAAAGAGTTAACCCCGCAATTGGCTCATTTTAAGAAGTGAGTCTGCTTGAAGCTGCACGACTCATAGAAGCTCCTCAAGAGCACCTGGGTAGCATGCAGGTTAGCACGACCTTTGGCTAACAGCCACAGGGGAGAGAAATGGCCTGTGGAGTGTGGGCTCAACATGAGATGATAACAGAGCAGCCGAGGCAGAGCAACTGGCACCCAAAGTCCATTCCCACCACTAAAAGCTTCTTGACTAGAAAGACAAGGATTTAATTACAACCATGTATTTTGTTTATTCTGTTCTTGATTCGAGAATGTTTGGTCTTATCCTTTACAAGCCTTGCCTGTGTTAGTATTCATAGCAACTGCAGAACTGCGTGTTCTTGCACCTAGTTCCCTTTACCCCAATCTGATTGCCAATAAAAACCAGTAGCTTGGACTGACCAGGGCCCTTGCTGGTTGCTCAGCACTGGCCATCCTGGATCCCCACTTTTTTCTTTAATTCTGTCTTTGGGTTTTTCTTCAACCCTGTGGTCCGTACAGTGGGCAAGAGACTGGAACCTACTGCAGAGGTCTCCGGCCTCTTGAGGCAATTCTTGTGCCTGCTAATGTCTGAGCAGCCTGCTGAAGGTCACTGGGTCAGTTCCTGATGGTTGAGTGATAGGTTGGACCCCTATTCCCCTCCCTCACTTCCCAAATTCACATCCTTTGCCTCAGGCCTATGAAGCTTCTCCCAGTGGAGGAGAAGTACATTTTTCATCCTGAATGTATTAGTCAGCTTTCCCATGCCTAGGAACAAATTCCTGACACCTACACCGTAAAGGAAGAGAGGATTATCTGGATCATGGTTTCAGGTGGTTCAGTCCATGGTTTCAGGTAGGCTGAGTCCAAGGTACAAGCATCATGGTGGAAGGGCATGGTGGAGCAAAGCTGCTCACTTCATGGTGGCTGGGAAGTAGAACAGGTTGGAAAGAGCCTCAGAGAGGAAGGGGCCAGGGACCAGACAGAAGCCCCAAGGTCACACCTCCAGGACACATCTGGACACACCCAGAGGTGTGCTTGACCGATCCCCTTGGGGGCTCCCAAGCCAATCAGGTTGACAGCTAAGCATTGCTGTCACACAGGCTGACGCTGGGCTCGCCCAGCTCCTGGCCAGTGGAAAGTGTGAGGAACAGAGTTTGGAGCCCAGGCCTTAAGAGGCATTGCATGTTTCTGTTTGCCTCTTTGGGAGCTTCCAACTTCTGGACAATAAACAAAAGTGCTGCCAGCTAACTGCTTCTCCTCCTCCTGGGCTTCAGACTGAACCCTGGTGGAGCACAGCCTCCCAGCCTCCTGCAGCCCTGCAGCCTGGAGCAGCACTTCTCTATGGACCTGCAGGTCTCTGAGTGTGCAAACAAATGTATCCTATTGATTGCCACTGGGAGGGTTTGTTATGCAGCACTAGCTGACTGATACAGCTGATCTCATCAAAGAGAATTTGCTGAACTGTGCCATAGATCACAGAAACCACATCATCTCTCCCCTGGATTACTGCAATAACTTCCGGACAGGTGTCCTTACTTCTACTCCTCCACCGTTTCTTCTCAATACAGCAGCCAGATCTCTTCTTTAAAAACCTGTTGGATGGTGCTACCTCCATGCTCAAAACCTCTTAACAGCTTCTCTTTCTGTCCAAACTCCCTGCCTGATCAGTAAGACCCCATGGGCTCTAGTACCTGCTCCTCATTGATCCCGTGTCCTGTCTCCTCTGCTTTCCTGTTACTGTAGCTGTGTCCATCAGCTTTCTTCTGACAAACACCTGAGCTAACATCTGAGAAGGAGGAAAGGTTCGTTTCTGTTTCATGGCTTCAGAGGTTTCAGGCCCTGGTCCCTTAGCCCTTGGGCTTTGGCCTGGGGCAGCACAGTCCATCCTGGCAGCCAAGAAGCAAAGAAATATCGGGGAAGAGCCCTGGGTCCTCCTACCCTCTTTCCCTGAAAATAAGACCTAACTGGTAAATAATCAGCCTTGAAAACTAGAGAGGACAAATGCCAGCCCCATCAGCCTATTCTCACCTACCTGCCATCACTGTTCTGTCAGTGGCTACTGTGGAAGGCAGGACAGGCAAGGACAGGCTGATGGGCCTGGCATGTTTGATCCTTGGTTTTCAAAGCTATTTCTTGGCCAGGTCTTATTTTCATGGAAACATGGTAGATCATACCCCAGTGACCCAACTTCCTCTAGGCCCTGCCTCCTAAAGGTCACTAGGCCCCGCCCACTCAAGATCACTAGGCCCCGCCTACTGAAAGTCCCATTATTTCCCAGGAGCACCTGGGGCAGTGACCATGGGCTCTGGGTCATTCAGGGTGCAGACTAAGGCAGCAGTGGTAGCTGGGTGAGCTCGCTCTACCCCAAGTCCCTGCAGCCACCGTGCCTTTGCTGGGCCACACTCTATCCTCATTCCATGGAAATCCTCACAGTCACCTCCTTCATTGCTTAGAAACCTGCTCAATGGTCATCTCACCAAGAACCCTTCCCATAGCTCAGAGGAAGTGGCAACAGCCCTGTCCCCATGCACAAGCCTCAGTCTCCTCCTTTCCTTTACTTTGTTTTTCAACCAAGTACTTATCCTCAGCTCATATGTTATTAATTTATCTATTTTTTATTCATCAGCTGTTTTCTATTCTCCAGAAAATAATACCATGCATATTATGTGTTTTGCTGTTTTCACTGCTACATCTTCTGATCATGTAATGGACCCCTAGTAGGTGTTCAACAAATGTTTGTTGAATGAATAAGTGAAGAAGTGAGTGAATGAATCATCTGCTAGTTGTTGGTTAAACAAGTTGGCCCATGAGCTTGGCCTACGAGCAGGAAAATCTCCCCTAGAAGTGGCTTCTGTGTCATTACCATGTCTAAACAAACACAGTCGTAGGAATGTTTTAACTTAAGTCTTCTGATCTGATAGAATTCTGATCTCCCATTCCCTAGGCTACTCTAGGCACCAGCTTTGCAAGAAGGGGAACAGGGCCACTGGGGACTAAAGGCTCAGGGATTCCAGGAAATTAAAGTTGCCCATGGCTGCCCTCCTCCTTCTGCCTCCCGGAAGCCTCTGGCCTGCCTGAGCAATCTCTCGGTGGAGCCTGCAGCAGGAGCTGTTGTCCTCGGGGTGCTTTCTCTGTGCTCTGAGGACGAAGTCAGGATGGAGCAGGCGCTGCTGCAGTGATAAGGCTGCCATCTCAGTGGTCGACGGGTCATTTCTTATTCTCGTACAACCGAGGGCAGTCAGGTGTTGCTCCGAGAGGCTCCTCCCCATGATGACTGCCAGACCCTGGGGCTCCCAATGTAGACGCCAGCACAGGGGCCGGGGCAGGAGAGCCCACACCCAGGGTGCCCGAGAGGACCAGTACTCCATGCACAGGCATGCGCCCGGGCTCCAGGGAGAGGAGGGGGGATGTGGGGGAAGCAGCACCGCCCTGGGAGTTTCCCCACAGCAGATGACTCTTCCTGCCTCCAGCAAAGTTCGTTAGATGTTTGCTTCCCGGTTTACCTCCTGCAAGGCAACTGTCTTAGTCACTTTTCTCGATGCTGAGACAAAATACCAGACACCCAGAGTTACAGGAAAAGAGGTTTATTTGGCTCGCAGTTCGTAGAGATGTCGGCTCATAGTTGGCTGGCTCCACGGCAGGGTGGCTCGGCAGAGGGGCATCGCAGAGCAGGCAGGTGGAAGGCAACAAGCAGCAACCTCCCTCTGTCCCTTGTATCTTACCCGGGGCCTTGGGCTGCCACGGATGCGGGAGGGTTCTTGCTGGACCACACCAGGCTCTCTTCTGATGGCTGGAGGAGAGGGAAGTGATGGTGTGGGATGCACCACTCCATCAGCAGAGGTGCTGACCCTGCCCCAGGGCTGCCAAAAACTCTGTCCTCCATCCCATCCCTGCCTGCCTTCCTGCCTCGGGCACAGGCGGAAGCAGCCGGAAGCTTTCAGTAGCAGCCTTGGGCAATGCCAGGCAAGGCTGCTTCAGACTTTCCTGGCACCTATGGCTTCCTGTGCTTTATACAGAGTCTTCTGGGAACACCACAGCTAGTAATGCCCCAAGCCATGCACTTGGAAGGGGAATAGACCAGGGATTTAGGTGAGAGAGGGAAGAGAGAGAAAGCGCATGGGGCAGGAAGCAGGAAGCACCAGGAGAGCGGTCTGGGATCACCTTGCTGGCATCAGCTCCTGTGGACCAAATTTTCCCTGCTGGCCACAAGGCATTCGCTGATAATTCCCGGAAGAGAGCCGGGAATCCTCAGCCACCGTGTGCCAGCCACTGGGGACACCCTGGCCCCTCCCTGCTGCCAGTTCGACACACAGTGAAGGCAGGAGCCCCTTCCCACTCCTGCACTCGCCGTTCGCCTCATGGTCCTGTGTAGTGAAGTGCTGTTTCAGGAAGGAGTCTGGGGCAAACTTATGAGGGAAATCCTTGGTAATGGGAGCGTCCAGGGTTGAAATACACACCCACTGGTTCCATCTGGAAAGCTTAATTACAAAATAAAAGTATTGTGTTCCTGATTTTGGAAGCAGTCCAGGATTATGTCCTAAATGAAATGTGGTAAACCCCAGTGGCAGACACATGGCCCGTTTCTGCATTTGTGTGTGTTTAGATCCACGAGGTTGGTAGGGGTGCTGGGCAAACACTGGGAGAGGCAGTGTTATGGTTTAGAACAAGAGTGAACCCCAAAACTCTCACGCACTCAGAGGCAGGGCTTGTGGACAGTGAGTGAATCACGAGGTGATAGAGCTGACTTGTTGCTGGGCAGTCAGGCGCTGTAGGAAGAAGCAGATCACAGTGGCCGTGACCCAGAAGAGTTTATCTGCTCCTCTCTTGGCTTCCTGGCTGCCATGAGGCGAGCAGCTTTCCCCTGCCAGGCCCTTCCAGTCAGTCGTTTCTGTGTTTGAGCCTCCAGACCATGGCCTGAAACTTTTGAAACTGTTCACTACAATAAACCTCTCCTTTAAGTTGTGGGTGTTGGATATTTTGTCTCAGACATGAGGAAGTGACTAAGGTAGGCAGAAGGTGGGACTCCTGGGCCAGATGACACCAAAGGAGAGGTCAACACCACACTGCAGATGTCATAAGAAAGAGGGCAAGGGCTCTAGGCTGGATTTATGTGGGGTCTATCCCACTTCCTGGGTGCACCCGGGCCTCTGGGGGAGCAGGAAGTGTAAGAGGGGCTGTATGCTTTGTGGTTACCTGGGGTCTGGGAGATGGGGTCACACAGGGTGAAAGATGTCAGCCAACCAAGAAGCGCAGACACTGCTCCCTAACACAACCCAGGGAGCATTTTGGGGCTGCTGTAGAGTAGATCCCCAAAGGAAAATAATGCTGGATGGGGCAGATCCAGGCTGAGCAAGAGCCTGGCAGTGCTTAACTGTGACGGTGAGGGTGCCGTGTCCTTCAAAATAATGTTACTTATCGACAAATAATGATTGCATGTATTTATTGTGCATAACATATTCTTTGGAAATATGTACATATTATGGAATAGCAACATCGAGCCAATTAACATATGCTTTTCCTCACATACTTATCTTTCTGTTGCAGGGAAGCACTTAGCATCTAGTTTCTTCGCAATTTTCAAGACTACAACACCTCCTGATGACCTATAGTCACCGTGTTGTAGAACAGATCTCTCGAACTTATTCCTCCTGTCTAACCAAAATTTTGTTTCCTTTGGCCAATGTTTTCTCAACCTCTTCCCGCAGAATCTTGTATTTTTAAAAGCAAACCAGTTTGGATGGTGATAGTTTATTTTGCAAAATCCCCGTGGACTGGACAGGTGAGGGTCCTCATTGAGCAGCGGCCCGAGGCAGGTGGGTATGGCTGCATAGGAAACATCACTCAACCCTGCGAACCACTGGTTCACTGCTGTAACAATCATCTGAGGAGCTTGAAAAACCACTGATGCTTGGATTCCATCCCAGCAAGAAGAAAGTTCAGAACCTCATGTGGTAGAAATGGAAGCACCCAAGCACTGTGAGTCTAAAGGGAGCTCCTGAGTGGTTAAAAGCAGCAGGTGGGCGGGGGCGGCTTCCCTAGCAACCCTGGCTCTGGTTCTGACTTGCCCACCTGTGCAGGCGGTGAGCTCCCTCCCTCATTGCACAGGGGTTTGTTTCTATGACAAGCAGGCTGTGAGAAGGCTCAGGGGAATGGGTGGTCCCACTCGCTCCAAGTCCTCCTGCACCTAGGACCTGAGGATGTTGCCTCATCTGGAGACAGCACTCTTGAACATGTGATGAAGGTGTGTCTACTCTGGAGGTAGGGTGAGCCACGAGTCCAGTGGCTGGTGTCATCATAAGAAGAGCAGGGGCCAGAGACATGCAGGAAGGAGAAGACCAGGTGACAATGGAAGGAGAATCTGGAGCTTTGCAGCCATAAGCCAAGGAGGACTTGAGGTCCAGCACAGTGGGCTGAAAGAGCTCAGGAAGGGTTCTTCCCCGGAGTCCTCAGCAGGAGCGAGGCTGCTGACACCTTCATTCCAAACTGTTGCCTCCAGAATTGTGAGCATAAATTTCTGCTGTCTCAAGTCACCCAGTTTGTTGAATTTGTGACAGCAGACCTGGGAGTGCCACACAGAAGTGACTTACAATACCTGACTTATGGGGCTCTTTTCTAAGATGCGAATAGATTTCTCGTCAACAGCCCTCATCAGGGGTCGCCATTCCCACTGGAGGGGCAGAGTCTAGGCACTCTTCTTTTGCTGGATAGGTGTAGACTTAGATTCCCCAAATATGACACATGTCATGGTTGTGCTAGTGGAGTTTCCCTCACTATACAAATATTTGAGCTAATTACTTTAGAAGAAGAAAGGTTTATTTTGGCTCACAGTCTTGAAGGGTCCAGTCCATCGTCAGTTGGTCATGCTCCTTTGGGCTGGTAGAGGCACATCATGGCAGGAGAAAAACTGCCCACTCCTTGGCCAGGACACAGAAGAGAATAAGAAGGAGCTGGGATCCTTAGAGGGCACGAACCCAAAGACCTAAAGACCTCCCATGAGGCCCCACCTACCAATGGTGCCACTCTGGGGAGCAAGCCTTTAGCACACAGGTCTTTGTGGGACATTTCAGATCAAAAGTGCAGCAGGAAATGAGGGCTACATGGATCCAGGGAAAGATGCCCCGGTGGGCAGGAGGTCTGCTTCCCTAGCAACCCTAGCTCTGGCTCTGACTCACTCAACTGTGCAGGTGGCAGGAAGTTGAGTTACTGATCCCTCTTCAGGACCCTTATTTCTTTACCCACTCCTGCCCCATTGCATAGTTTATTTCTATGACAAGTAGCAGCGGATGATGCCCAGAGCCTGGCAGGGCAGGAGACACGGACTCAGTCCCTGAGGCAGGTGCTACAAATCAAGCCACTCTATGGGCAGCATTGCAGCAGTGTGGCCTCCTTCTCTCACTACTCAGCTGGCAGGCCGGCGCTGCGGCCTTCCTGGGAGGTGCCAGACCATGAGCGTTACAACCAGTGACCTGAGCCTTTGGTGTTCCCTGTTAGGCACAGGACAAAGTATTAGCCCAAATAGATCCTTCTGACATCACAAGCCCCATGGACCATCGTGGGAGGTGTAAGTTACCTAGTGGCACCAGCAATGACTCTTGGGTGTGGCCTGCTGACATGAAGCTTCTAACATGTACTACAGGGCCTGCTCAGGCCACAGTGCTGTAGTTAGCAGAAAGCACCTTGGAGACTGTTGGAACTGTCTGTGTCTTCAAAGGCCACGCGGCACCTAGTTTTGACTTTTGACCCCCAAACCGTATGTTCATGGAGCTGGGATAACACAAGCAGACATCTTTGGTAAATTGGGAATATTTATTGTCTGGACTAAGAAACAGCAGCCAGAAGAACAAAAACAGAAATCTCAAGACCTTATGGGCGCCCAAAAGGTCTTATTTCCAGAGATTCTTAAACTTGGAACTTTTAGAAAATTCATTAATCACCACTAAATGTGTTTATTTTTGTGTGGTAAGGGGACTTTTAAATGTTTAAATTCTGGTGAGAGATTTGCTATCTATGGACCATGGTGCTTTTGGAGCAGTGATGAAATCCATGTCTCTGTATTTGGACTGGGTGCTCCTAGAAGGGTCACTTAGTATCTTTGGGCCCAAATTTCCTCGTTTGTAAAAAATATAGGCTGGGCTAGATTGGAGGTGGTGAATGCCCTGATTCAGCCTCCTCATCACCGGGGGCTCAGGGAGATGCTGGGCATTGAGGGCGGCATGGTGGCAGGAGCTTGTCACTGGATGAGAATCCAGATTCTCAGGAGCCAGGATCTGGAGTGTTCTCTACCACTTCCCAGCTTTGTGATGGGCCGGTTCCTCCCCGGTGAAGTGGAAATGCTGTGGCACTCAGGGGCCAGTTCAAATGTCTGTCCAGGGCCGAGAGCCACGCCCGGCCCATGGCAGGGATTCAGTGAGGGCCCACCCTTCCTGTCAGTATGACTCGCTCCCTGCCCATGTTTCCCGATGCCACTCTGCACCAATGGCAGAACTACCCAGGCACATTTTAGAAATGCTGGTTCCTAGGCTCCCAAAGTGGAGATTTTGGCTCAGGAGGCCCAGTTTGCAAACAGGGACCTGTGTTTCTAGGCAGCTCATTAGATAAGAATGCTTGTAGCCATATTTTGAAGTCCCTGCTCTCACACACATTCACACCATCAGGCAGACACATATGCATCTCCACGAAGCCTACTGCTCTAGATTATGACCAGGAAGATACTCCTGAGCCTCACAGGGAAAGGAGCTCAGCTGTTGACTTACACCTTGACCCCTTCTGCAGGACTTCGAGCAGCGCTGTGCTCTCACTACACCTAGTAACCCTCCATCAGTTCTTTGTCTGACTTTTGAAATTACTTCAAGAAAAACTCACTTGGAGGGTGCAGTGGAGACACCCAGCATCTGGACGTTCCATCTGTGTGATGGCACATGTCTGTTTCTAGGGGATGAGCAGGATGTTGTCCTTCCAGTGTCAGCTCAGATGTTGGAGGATGCTAAAATATGGCTCAAGTGGGGAACAATTTATCAATCTTCTTGGGTCAATTAAAAAGCAGACTCAGTAGAGCCCACTGGACTCATCCTGTCTGGCATCTGGACATGCCCAGGTCTTGCCCTGTGGACGCACCCTGCACGACACCCTCCAGTTACACGGACAGTGGACTCGGCTCCTCCCAATTCACACACTTGGCTCGGAGGCCCAGAACAAAGCGAGTGATTGTGCATGTGGGCAATGGACATCCTGGAGCAGAAAGATGGGTGGACGGCCATCTGGCTTCTACAGATCCCAAATTAGCTAATCCCGTTCAAATTCCTTCCCAGCCTATGCTGAGCCTTAAGCTTGCTGAAATGGAATTCCAAAGCCAAAAACATATGCTGGCCGGGCTCAAAGAGCAACTGCCAATTGCAAACACATGGCTCAACAATGCCTAAGAAGCTCCGGGGCGACATTTGGTGTTGTTGATGAAGGGGGCTGAGCACTAGGAGCATCATTCCAATCCCTCACCCTTGCACATGGCGTGTGTTAAAAAGATTTGTTGTTTAAACAAAGCACTGTGTAAGAAACCAAACAGAAAGGCTGATGAAAATGCACAGTGGTCCCGAAGATGGAAACTGAGCTCTGAATCTGAGTTTTATGGCGGATGTCAATGGAAAATGCCACAAGCAGCAAGACGCTCCAGAATTGGGATTTCTTGCAACTGTGGGTGCAGCTTCTGAAATGAGAGGATCGGGATCTGAGATCACAGAGTCCAGGGCAGAGACATCTCCAGGGCATAAAGCAAATACACTTTTCCGTCCCTCCCTCAAGGATACCAGAGGGCACCTGGCTGGGGCCAAATGCTGTAGAGACAGCGGGTGGGGGTGTTGGTCAGAGACAGCCACCCACGTCCTTCTCCCTGGCTCTGGATTGGAAAGGAGTTGCTCTGCACAAGAGCCCGGGTTCCTCTGCTTTGCCAGCAGCCTGCCTCTTTGAAGGCAGGATGGCCTTAGCAGCACAAGTTAGTATCTTGAGAGTGACATCCTGACAGAGGGGGCGGTCCTGCCGCTTACAGGAAATGAGAAGGTGCTATGCAGAAGTCCCTGATGAGGCTGCTAGCGTCTGCCGTTATAACAGCCCCTCCCTGCACAAAGCAGTGTGGTCAGCAGAGAGCACCCCGCTCAGCCCTGGGCTCTGTCCTTGCTGGGGACTTTCTTCAGGATGCTGGCTATGCATCCCTGACCTGGGCCTCCGAACCCTGCTCCTCTTGGCAGACTCCCTATGTGAGAGGAATTCTTTGGGTTGCTCTGCACACTCCTCTCTTCCTTCATTCCTTCCGTGAGTGGAGGGGTTTGCACAGATTCATTGACGTTTTCCAAATGCACCGAATATTTGATAGAGCAGGGGTGTGTTTGGAGGAGGCAGGATGGGTGCCATGCACATGCAGCCTGAGAATGAACAAAAACACAGCATTCTGTCCATTCCCCCAGCCCCCTCTTCATCTGCGTCTCCGGGACAGGGTGTGTTGGGAGGAGGTGAAGGTGGGTGACATCTACGTGCTTGTGTTCCAGCCCCCAGCCTGGTCTCTGGGTCACCTGGTGCCACCACTCCAAATGGCTGTGGGTGACTCCGAGCTACACTGCCCGCTCTTTGCCTCGGTGCCTTTGCAGATCCGCTGTGTCATTTTAAGTGCTTCTTCATTCATTTATCCATCATATACAGAGGGAAGATGCAGCAAACCCAATCCCAGCATAGACCCAATCCATAGCAGGGACTGGAACAGATACATGCAGCAAGGTTCCCCGCAGCATTGTTCACAACAGCTAAAGGAAGGAGCACCCCATAGGTCCATCCAGGATGAATGGAAACCTCAACATGCAGGCACTCGGCTTGGGCCTTACTGGGCCGTCAGCAGGCATGGAAATCCAATGCATGCCTCCATGTGGGTGAGTCCTGAAGGCAGCTCACTGAGAGGAAGGACAGAAATTGTGTGGTCCACTTGTGTGACCATCTGAAGAGGTCAACCCACAGAGCAGAGCTGGAGAGTAGACGAGTGGTGACAGGGGCTGGGGAGGAGGCAGAAGGCACTGCTTCATGGTTACAGAGTGCATATTTGAAGGAGGGGACAAAGAGTTTTGGAAAGAGCAGCAATGGTTCCCCAGGTCTGGGTCATAATGAATGCCACAGCACGTACCTGTGACGCAGTCACAGTGGTTGGCTGGGGGGCGTAGATTTCAGCATAATGAAGATGCTCTTGATGCCAGAACCCCCATGGCCGTGGAAGCCTCCTGACTTGAAGGAACCCCCGAGGTCCAGCTCCAAAGGCCAGGCGAGGGAGGTTGGGGCTGGGTCTCGGGGAGCCACCAAGAGAGGCCTGGCACTGTGGGGATTTCGGAGTGTGGGGTCTAGTGCAGAGCTGGTTGGGACCCTGTGCTGTAGAAATCCTGGGTCTGTCGCTTTCTGGGGCACCGCAAGCTGGATGCCGTTAGTGGGGGCAGGAGAAGGGCTCAGGTCAGGCTGGGTCCTTCGGTGGTGACATTTATGAGAACCTCCTTCTGCCAGGGGAGGGACAGGCTTCCTTTTCTTCTTCATTTTTCCTTAAAAGACATAAAAAAAAAGACAAGCAAACACCCCTCCCCATTTCCTTCAAAGCACTGTAGCATCTTCAGATCTGGGTTTTGAAAGCTAAAGCTGATCATAATTTCCGATGGACATCATGTGCGTTTGAAATTCTTTTCCACATCAAATTAAGTCTGTCTTAGACTGACTTCCTGGCAGTGTTTTTCATTAGAATAATAGTCCTCAGCTGAGAGATCACAGAAGCCGACACCGCAGGAGGGGAAGCAGAGAGCATCACCGGGCCCATCCCCGGAGATGGGGCGGCACCTGATTGCTTTGGAGCCTTGCTGATGGAGAGAGGGTGCCCCTCTGAGTCTGGCCTCAGGGAAGAGGCGCTGGGCCTGCTGGGCCATCAGTGACTTTGCTGGCAACCCCTTTTATTTTTTAATTGAACTGTAAAAAAGAAAGAAATTAGGCTTAGTGAACCCACCAGTTGGCTGTGCACCTCCTGGCTGTCAGGAATATGGTGATTAAAGACAACTTTTGAAAGACAGCGAGCCCAGGGAGGAGACCCCAGGGCCAAGACAAAACCCCTCGTGTTAAACAGTTTTTCCTGGCGTCTGGCTGTTCCTCTGGGTGACGCGTACACGGCTGCTGTACCTGTGCAGGATTCCAGAGTGACGGATGAAACCCTGAAATTCCCTCCTCTCCCTCCTCTGATATGACTTGTTTACTGTGGGCTTTTAGCAGCCTCTAGAGTGCCTTTAATCCTCAGCCAGGGTTTCAGAATATAATGCATCAATCGCAGGTAATTACTCACTTTGAACCCTCTGCTGCTTGACCCCGTGTGTGTGTGGGCACTTTAAGCACTGAGGCAGATTCTTCCTATCAAAGCGTCATATGCTTTAGGATACCGTGGAGGTTCATCTGCTAATTCTAATCTGGCTGCAGCCTCCCTCTTTTTACTTTTAACTCTTGATAAAAACTGCATGACTGCTCTGAGGACTGGGTGTTCTTTAGGCTGGCACACCTGGGACCCTGGGCATCCGCACCATGCAGCAGCCCCATGACCTTGAAGTTACATGCAGTAGAGCTTGGTACTCTTGGCTGACACCTAATTCCTGTTTACGATGTGTGCAAGAAAATCCGGTCTGATTCAAAATTTCCTTTGCCCCATCCTGATCTTTGATCTCCAAGGCCTGGATAGCAGAGCCCTGCCGCAAGCCTCTCCTGGTGTCTGGGGGCTGGGGTTGGAGACAGATGGCCTAGCCTCGGACTGCTGTAGCTCTGGACTGGCCCATCCGGAAGATAGCTCTGCCCCAAGGAGTCTGTGGTGTTCTTGGGCTGTGGGTGGCTGTGGCTGGTCTCCTCTGTGGAAGCCAGGGTCACGTGTCCCCAGCCTACCCAAGCCTCACTCTAACTGCGATGCTGAAGCTGCTCCAAGCGGTACCCCACTGCAGTCCCACCTGCATGATGCCCTCCTGCTTTCCCAAGGGTTCTGCGAGTGTGGAGGGCTCTGGGGACTCACTGAAGGGGCCTGAGTGAAACGCGCTGGCGGGTGTGCAGCGCTTGTGGGCACTGGCTGTCAGGCTCCTGCCTCAGCCGCGCCCTGGGCTACAGGATCAGGGCTGCGCTGGGCACTCATAGTGGCAGGAGGAAGTCACCCGACTTCACTGGGGAGAGAAAGTGCCACTCAGTCTCCACTCCACAACCCGCTGGATGGCTTGTTCTGTGATGCTGCTTACTGGATTCTCCTAATTGCTAATGATGGAAGTTCACTTCCAGTGTAGACGAAACAAACTGCACAGGGTGATTAATGACGTTGAAACGTTCACGCGCCCATCCGATTTCATCCTTGACCTTGCTGGCAACCTTTGGCCCCCTGCCTGGTCTGTCAGTGTCTGTTTCCCCATGATTAGGATGGCTCTGCAATATCAAAGGCGCTTTTCCAGGCTGTCAGGAACTCATGCCACGAGCAATGCGTTTATCCTGAGGAGCCCTGAAGAATTCCGACTCCAAGCAGGAAGCCGAAGTGTTCTTTATTCTAATCAATGTGCTACACAAATCAGTGTTTTGGGGACTGGGGGTGTCGCTGAGTGGTGACACTTGGCTGGCAAACAAAGGCCCTGGGTTCCATCCCCAGCCCTGTAAAAATCAAGGAAAAAGTCAGTGTTTGGAGATCAGAAGAGCAGTGTATTTTGGGGCTGCATTTTTCTTTTCTCCTGGTGACTCTGTCCAAGCGTGGCAGTGCCCCAGTGCTCCAGGTGCATAATCAACAGTGCCCAAGAGGGGGGTGACCATGAACCTGGCCAAGGGGAATTTGTGCCGGCTCGGCCCTGCAGAGAGGATGGGGCGGGCTCCCTGCAGCAGCCCAGTGTAAGCCACATCTGGCAGAGCAGCTGTCTGGGCTTCTGTGCCTCGTGTGCTTCCCTCCTTGCCTCCTGCCGCAGCCTGATTACAGGTTGGCTTCCGGGCACCCAGCCAGCCTGGGCTGGAGCTGGCAGGTGCTGGGGGGCAGCCGAGCCCTTTCATTACAGGCGGTGTTCATTTCCGTGGCTTTGCTAGGGCTTGGGAAACTGGGATCTTGACATCCGCTCGGGATCCCACCCCGCCCGCTGCCAGCCACAGAGAGAGCTGTGCCACGTGGGGCTCGCTCGGCTTGAATACCCACGTGGCCAGGTGGCCATGTCAGGGTGAATTCTTTATCATGTGCTTGAGTAACAGGACTGTGCAGCAGCCAATCAAGTGGGCAGTTTAATATGTTTTCAATCACAAGAGCCACTTTGTTCAAAGGAATCTAATTTATTAATATCAACAGAAAACAGCAAGTAGTTTTCAATAAAGATGGAATGAAAGGGATTACTGATTGCATTAGAAATAAAGATTTTAATTATTCTGAGTGGAAATATGTAGGTGCGCATGTTTAAAAAGAGTGCAGAGTTTATGTACATTAAAAATTATTCTACATAGCACACACATACACACACACACAAAGAAAGAATTGGTGTCGGCTTCATTTGTTCAAAGGGATTTAAGCAAATGGCAGATGAGCCCCGAACAACAGCCCTGGGGCTCCTGAACCCCTTGTGCCTTCTGGGGCCGGGTCAGGGGACGGGGTTTGGGCTGGATCCAGCTGTGCTCAGTTCTAGGTTCTTCCTTTACCGAGAGACACCGCCACCCCGGGGACCAAGAGGAGCCAGGCAGGAGGTCTCAGTCCCCACAGGAGGAGGAGTTAGCACTTCCTCAGACAGAGCTCTCTGGCTGGGGTGGGCTCAGCACAGGGCTGCCTCCCCTTCCGAGCATCAGGCGTTGTGCTGCAGTGCCGGAGTGTGTGCCTTCTTCCTGTCTGCTGTGTTGGAGGAAAGCACATCCCCACTCGACCGCCCTCCTGTCACCAGGGCCCTGGCCGGTCCCACTGTGTGCGTGGGCAGCACCAGAATCCTCCCCGGTGGCTTCACAGGTGTGTCAGGAGGACCCTAAAAGTACCTTAGGGATTATTAAATCATCTCTTACAGTGTTTAAAGTCCAAGAGGCGGAACGTTTGTTCGTACTGAGTTGGTTGAGAGTTTGGAAGGAAGGATGTTGGATTTTGTCAAATGCCTTTTCTGCATCTATGAGATGATCATATAATGCTTCGCCTTCATCCTGTTAATAGGGTGAGTCACATCTGTTGATTTACTTATGTCGAGCAATCTTTGCATCCCACGGATAATCCGCGCCCCCCACATATGGGGAACCATCCCTTTAATGTACCGTGGGGCTGGTTTGCCAGTATTTTGTCAATGATTTTTATGTCTATGTGTATGAGGAATGTTGACCTATCATTTTTTTCTTGCACTATCTTTGGCTTTGATATGAGGGTAATATTGGTCATATAAAATGAGTTTGGAAGTTTTCCATCATTAATTTTTTAATGATGGAAATTTAATTTTGAAAAATTTTTTTAATTTAATTTTTTAATTTTAATTTTTTTAATTTAGAAGGATTGGTATCAGTTCTGTTTTAGACATTTGGTAGAATTAAACAGGGAGTGCATGAGGTTGGGCTTTTCTTTGCCATATATATATATATATATATATATTTTTATGGTACCGGGGATCAAACTCAGGCCTTTGTGCTTGCGAGGCAGGTGGTGGAATCACTGAGCTAAATCCCTGGCCCAAGAACTAATATTGTTAAAATGTTCACATTATTCAAAGTGATCTCTAGACACAACATAATCCCTATCAAAATTCCAATGCTATTTTTTGCAGAAATAGAAAAAAAGCCCTAAAAGTCATACAAACCACAAAAGCCCTTGAAAAGGCAAAGCAATCTTGAACAAAAAGAACAAAGGTAGGGACATCTCACCACATGATTTCAAATATATTACAAAGCTATGGTCACCAAAACTGCACGATACTGGCATAAAAGTACATTGACAAATGGAACAGGGCAGAGAACCCAGAAATAAACCCACACATTTACAGTCCATTGACTTTCAATAAAGGTGTCAAGAAAACACCATAAGGGAAGGACAGTAGTCTCAATAAATACTTAGGGAAACTGGGTAGCCACCGTTGTCTATAAACTGCAGAAGAATAAAATTGCACCTTTCTGTCACACTATACAAAAATAAACTCAAAATGGACAAAAGACCTAAATACAAGACTGGAGACTGGCATCTGACTAGAAGAAAGTATACAGGAAAACTGCCAAGACCTTGGTGTGGGCAGTAATTTCTTAGATTTGACTCACAAAGCACAGGAAACTAAAGCAAAACTAGGCAAATGGGACCACATGACACCAAAAAGGTTTGTGCAGCAAAGGAAGCAACACATTGCAAACAGGTGGCTACTATCCAAGATATATAAAGAGTACAAACAACTGCATGGTAAGAAAACAAATAATGTGATTAAAAATGGGCAGAGCCAGGCTGGGTGGCGCACGCCTAGAATCCCAGCACTCCGGGAGGCTGAGCCTGGAGGGTCCCAAGTTTGAGCCCAGGCTGGGAAACTTAGCAGACCCTCACACAAAATGAGAAATTTTAAAGGGGCTGGGTGTGTAGCTCACTGCAAACACCCTGGGTCTAATCTTAGTGACATCGGGGAAAAAAAGGCAAAGAACTTGAATAGACATTTTTCAAAGAAGATGTAAAAATGGCTAACAGGAACTTGAGCAAAATGCTGAACGTCACAAACCCTCAGGAAAATGCAAATTGGCATTTCAGAGCTGAATCACCTCACGCTATTGAGATGCAGAATAAAGGAATCCCCTGCGCACTTAGGGGAAAGTAAGTTGGACAGCTGTTATGGAAAACAGCATGGAGGTTCCTAAAAAACCAGAGTGACCCAGCTGTCCCCCTCCGCGGGTATGTATCATGCCAGAAGGAATGAGTTACTGTGGAAGAGACACCTGCCATGGCACCTTCATTGTGGCTCTGCTCACAACAGCCCAGATGTGGGAACCACCCGTGTGCCTTCCGGTGGAGGAACAGATGAAGACCCTCACAAGGGAGTCCCATTCAGCCTTTAAAGAGAAGATTCTGTCCCGTGGGACCCGGAAGACATCTTACTGAGTAAAATAAGCCAGGCACAAAAAGACAAATACTGCAGCATCTCACTTAAATGCGGAATGCAAACAGAGTGAACTCCTGCAAGCAGAGTAGAAAGCTGGTCACCGGGAGCGGGGTGGGGTGGTGGGAACAGGAAGACAAAGTTTCCCTTAGACAAGACGAGGTCTAATGATCCACTGCACGGCTAACAACAGTGCCTTATGCATGTCAGCACTGCTGAAAGCAAACTTAAACTGTTACTGCAAAGAAGTATGTGAGCTGGTGGGTATGTTAGTTGTCTTTGCTTAGTCATTCCCCAGTGTAGACACCTGTGGGGAGTTGTGTTATACCCTGTCCGTACACACAGTTGTGTGTCAGTTAAAAATGAGAGAAGGTAGGGCTGGGGATTTAGCTCAGTGGTTCCGCCACCTGCCTCGCAAGTGTAAGGACCCGAGTTCGATCCCCGGTACCAACAAAAAAAGAGAGAGAAGATAAAGAACCAAGAGAGATTATGTAAAGGTACAAATTTCCAAAGATGAATGTCATTATATTGTATACCTAAAATGTACCAATAAGATTAATAAAAAAAAAACAAACGAAAAAATGAGAGAAGATAAAAACAAAATGAGCAAAGAACACAAGACAGTTAAACCCTCGCTCAAGGTTCCGGTCAGGACACATGGGACATGCCAGGGTACTTCACTAATGTTTTCTATGTTGGACATTTTCACTAGGCATTTTCAATTAAAGCTTCCATGTAGAGTTTGCTCGGGCCGCCCATCAGCACTTTGGAGGGCCATGTCTGTGGCAGCAGAGGTCCCCTCATGGAAGTGTCCCTCGGGAGCTTGGTGCGTGTGTGTCTGGCTTGGGCTTGTTTCCCATGGGCCTTTTGCTGCACCCAGGGCGAGGAGCCCAGGGGCAATTTCTGGCTGTGGCTGGAAGCCAACTCAAAGGCTGCTGCTCTGCGACCTGGGGAGCAGGTCTTTGTTAGATTTGTGCCAACCTCTCGCTGAGGGACGACATGCTCAGACGTATGACGTAGATGCCCAGTGCCAGAACCACTTGGCCACGTGCTGGCAACTCAGTCGGCTCCCAGAGGCCTGCAGGCACCCTGCACTCTTCAGCCAACTGCAGCGGGGCAGTCCCTCTCGCAGTCCCTTGGTGGCCTCAGCACTGCCTGTCCCCAAGCCGTTCCTGTCACCCTGGCTGTGCCCAACACTCATTGGCTTCCTGGTTGGGTTAACCGTCCTGTCACAAAGGTAGATGGGTCCTGAAGGCTCCTCAGTTTCCGTGGTCCCTGGGACCAGTGACCAGAGGACAGCTGTGTGTCCTGTGGTGGCACTGTCCTGGATGTGTGTTTGCATGGTGTTCCCCACAGCGTGGGGCTCAGGAGGGCCCTGCAGGGTCCTTGACTTGGGGTCAGCATAGCAGCCAGGGTCTGTCCTGCCACACTGGCAGCTCCACATGTGACCTTCAGGCTGAGGGTCCCCCGACCCCAGGAGAGGACCGCCAGGCCCAGCTCAAGTGCGATGCCGCCCAGCTTGTCAGAAACAGCCACCCCCCATCTTGCAGGGACAGGGGCTCTGGAAGCAGCCGGGTTTTGTGAGAGGTGCATTGGTCTGAGATTCTGGCTGCAGCGATCTGCCGCTCACAGGCTCGGGATGGGAGGGCTCTGCAGAGGCTGCGTGAGACCTCAGATCCCTTCTCTCTGAGCTGCAAGAGCATGCACACTTCTGCTGTAGCTTCATGAGACCTAGGTCTCAGGCACCTTGCTTATTAAAGACATAAATATTTCACTTCCAAGCAGAAATGAAGATAGTTTTCCCAGATTTCCTGGCAAGCTACAACACAAACTAGCCAACCTCTTTCATCTGTAACCTTCAATCTAATAAAAAATTGACCTAGGGAACAGGACTTGTATCTAGCCACATTCCTGAAAAGTATAAAACCATATTGACCCAGTTGAGAGAGCTTTGCTCTACCTAACAACACTTGGATTTTTTTTTTTTAGCAATTGGGGATTGAGCCCAGGGCCTTCACACTGAGCTACATCACTAGCTCTTTTTCTATTTTTTATTTTGAGAGAGTATCTCTGAACTGCCGAAGCTGGGTTCACACTTGCCATCCTCCTGCTTTAGCCTCCAGAGTGCTGGGATCACACATGCGCGCCACCTCACCCACAGACCCTCAGCCTTCCTGACTGCTCCCTGGTGCTCTTGCTCCCCAGGCCTGGCTTCCGGTGCAGGCCTCAGCTCGCTCTCATGCTGCCTTCGTTAGCCTCTGTGATGGACACCCCTCCTCCCTGGCAATGGAGCAGCATCATTGCTGTAAGCAGCCCCTTCCCAGGCACCAGGCCTGGGTCCACATGGCAAGGCTCACATCTCCTCTGGTGCCCTGGCATCTTGGCTTCCCCGGCCTCCACCATGGCTTCCTGGAGCAACGCCCTTCCATTGTTGAGACCAGGTCCCCAGAGTAGACCCTGGAGCAGCTGAGGAAGCAGCAGGGCCCTGGTCCTGACCAGCTGGGTTTCAGGGAACCCGGCTTCTCCTAACCAGGCTGGACAGCCAGGCTCAGGGGTGGGGGCCGTGATGAGGAGACTCCCACTGCAGGGACTGAGGCAGCTCCCTTGCTGTTCACACAGGCAATGAGACCAAGAGCAGACTAAGGGTGCCCTGTCTGCCGTGCCCACGGGCACCACGTCTGCCGTGCCCACGGGCACCACTGTTCTGATTATTTTCTGATCCATGAGTGTTGCAGCATTCGTGGGGTAGGGCTGCCCGGAAACACCCTGGGGCTTTGCTGCTGCCTGTGGCTCTGTCCTCAGCCCGGCTGGCTTGCTGCCCCAGGACCCTGCCTCAGCCTAGTGGCTGTTGTGAACTCAAACTGCAAAGGGAATGTGGTGTCCAAAGCCCTGCTGCTTGGAGTTTTGATATCTGTTGCCCTGGGGAGAAATTTCAATCCCGCCCACACTGTTGGTCACACAGATTATGAGACTCAGACTTCCAGGGATTCTGCCTTTTCTAAGTGCTTGGTGGTGGTTAGGATGGAGGGTTAATTTGGTTAGCTTAGGGTTTGGCTGAGGATTGACAGAGAACATTTCTGGGTGTGGATATGTTGTGGAGGTGACCATGGGGTTTATATCTGGTACCTCATCCCTTCCTCTCTGGTGCTGTTTCTCTACTCTGTTTTCTGGCTGCCATGAACTAAGCATCTTTGCTCCACCATGCCATTCCACCATGATGTTTCTGTCTTGAGACCAGCTGACCATGGACTGAATCCCCTGAAACCGTGAGCCAAATCAAACCTCTCCTCCTTTTAAGTAATGGGTGTTGAATATTATGTCCCACTGATGAGAAAGCTAACCAATACAAATGTCCATCCAGAAAAGTGCAGGATGATGCGGGTCCACCCTGGTGATTTTCGGAGAGTCCATGTGACCAACTCCCAGAGGAAGATATGGAATATTCTAGAAGCTGAATGAGGTTCCCTTCCAGCTCCCAGGGTCACCATAAGTGTGACTTCTTTTCTACTATCAAAGACGAGTTTGATCTGTTTTGTGACCTTATATAACTAGAACCCTGCAGGACGTGCGTTTCCCTGTCTGCTAGCGTCATGGTTGTGGGTCCCTGTCTGGGGGGGGGGGTTGAGGCTCATGGGTGCTGCCCATGGTGGAGGCTTGTTCATTGTCTGTTCATTTCATTCATGAACCCAGCTCCACATGTGAGGTGCTGTAAGTCCCATTCTCGTTCCTCCCATCATCACCGGGGATGTGGGCTGCCCTCTCTTCTGTAGTGTCAGGGCTATACTAAGGCACACCTGTGCATGTTCCTGTCGCAAGTCCACCTAGGTGGGGAGGGGCTTGGCCAGAGTGTCTGTGTGCCTCCATCCTTGGTACCATCGTTAACCCGCTATTGGAGACTGCTAGCCATGTGCACCTCACTCCCTTGGCAGCTGAGGAGCTCCATGTGCTCCAGGTCTTGCTGACACTTGGTATTTGTGATTGTTTGCATCTGGAATGTCCCCAGAAGCCCTGTGCTAAAGGCTCAGTCCCCAGTCTCTGTCCCTATTGGGAGATAATGGAACCTTCAAAATGGGGTCAGGCCTCACGGGTGGAAAGTAGGTCACTGGGAGTGTAGCCTTGAAGGGGAAATGGGGTCTAATGCTTCCTCTCTTTCCTGCGTCTTGGTCCCCATGCTCTACCTGCCTTGTACAGGCACCAACAAGCCCCAAGGCAATGTGGCCAGCGGACTATGGACTGAGGCTTTGGAAACCATGAGCCAAAACTACATCTTCCTCCTTCCGGCTGTGTAGCTCCAATGTTTTGTTACAGTAAGAGGAAGCTGACTAACAGTATTGTTGGTACTTAAATTTAGCCATTATGCTGGGTGGTTTCATTTGAGGCTTCCCCTATAACTACTCAACTTAAACAGCTCTTTATAGGTCTACTGATCATTTAAATATCCTTTTTGGAGAAGTGCCAATATAAAAAAATTATACCATCCTCTTTTCCCTTACTTCCCTGTAGGAATTCTATCCATGTTCTGGTTTTGTGAGTCCTTTGTCAGGGAGATAATGACAGATAGCTTCTGCTCTGGCTGGACTCCTTCCACACTGAAATGCTGCTAATGAAGTGGTGAAATTGTTATTTGCCATCAGGCAAGGACGCAAGTCATTAGAAAATGTCCTTTTTTATATGTAGGAGTGTTTTTCATCTTGAAGTGTGTAACATTAATAGAGCTACACCATCTGTGCCTTGTTTAGTTCCTGGTATATCTTTTCCACCTTTCCAACCTTTCTTTACTCTATGTTTACGCTTAAGTTTGATTTTTTTCATTACACTCTTACAATCTCTCTTTTAATTAAAATATGAATTCACATTTAGTGTAATTACTGATATATTTGGGTTCAAGTTTATCATTTTACTATTTTTTTTCTAATTGACCTCTTATCTATGTTCTATTCTTTTTCTTCTTTGTGGATTTTTTGGGTTAATCTTTAAAAAAAATTATGCTTCTCCCCTCTTGATTTGTAAGTTATACAGTATTTTACTGTTCTTTTAATGGTTATCATAGAAATTACAATATCCTCCCTACAGTTACAGTTATAATTACAATATCCTTGCTATGGTTTAGCACAAACTCCTTGTTACCACTTTCTGAAAGAAGGGACCTCAGACCCTTCAGTTCCATTTACCACTTCCCTTCATGCTGTTGTCCAGCGTGCTTTGGTTTTACATGTGTTTGGAACTGCATGGGATGCAATCATTAGGAAACAGTCGACCCCGATTTCTCTCTCCCCTCTACTGCTGTTCCTGGTTTCCTCTGTCACCTTTGCACTCCTGTCTAGGATTCTCTCTTTGAGCCTGAAGGATTTACAGCTGCAGTTTGCTTATGACAGGTCTGCCCTATCGGCAGTACACAACTTGTCACACATGCAGCCAAGTTCCCCAGGATACCAAGGCCCCTGTGTGGGAGCTCTTTCCCTTGGGTGGGGTCCCTGTGGCCCCTGCTGTGGGTGCCACTTCCACCGTCCTGGGCCATGGCTTCGGCAGGCAGACTGTTTTCCAGTAGACTTCTCTGGGAGGAGAAAGGGAAGCGATGTTGCCTAACATCGCACCTCCTTGCCCACCTGTGGCTTCCATGGATCTCAGACCCACTTCTGCATGCAGGCCATGCTCCTTTGCTTCCATGAAGCATCTCCCAAGGGCCTCCTTTTGGAGCCGGTTTGAGCTTCATCCGTGTCTTCCAGACCCGTTCTGCTCAGTTCTGCCATTCAGTGGTTGTGTGCATGCGATCGGCACAGCTGCTCTCTGGCCTCAGCTTCCTTAAATGTGGATCGGATGGGATTTATGGGCTTGGGACTGTCCAATGGGGCGACGTGTTATCTTCTGTCTGTCACTGTCACAGACACTCAGGAAGCTAACTTACAGACACAGGCGTTTACCTCGGTGCTCGGGTTGGAGGCTTTGCCTAGGATCAGTGATCCCCTCTGTGACACGAGGCCTCCTGCCAGGCTGCACCTCTGCAAGCTTCTGCCACCTCCCCTAGCGTCCAGATGGTGCTGAGCCCCCTGCACACGGCCTTCGGCGGATGCTTGATGCCCTAGCAGCAGCAGGCAATGGTCGTAAGACACTCGTCACAGCGTCTGGCAGAGTAGACGATAGAAGGTGATAGCAGTGGTGGAATTAGCCTCGCGGTGGGTTTGTCACCATGACTTTAAACTCAGCTACTCTCGCACCCCAGAAATGAGTCTTTTCTCCTTAGATTTTGCAGTTATGTGTGAGTGTTTTGAGACTGGCTGCCCCCACCTGCAGATCGGCTTGGAGTTCACACACACTGGCACCCAGCTGCCCTCAGGTCTCTCCCAGGCCCAGCCCCCGGAGGCCTGGCTCTGCGCCCCCTTGGACACGTTCTTTGTAATTCCAGCAAGCGTGGTGAATAACTGCTTCTCGATTCATTGTTTGCACCGGGGTTTTCATAGGGAAACTGAGGTCAGGGCTGCCTCTGTACATGAACGTCACAGTCATCACACACCCAAGTGAGCTCCTGCTTCGCTCACCTTGTGCGAGAAGAATGCCATAAACCTGGCCTTATTCTGCAGCCCTGGGCTCACTAAGCAAGGCCAAATGAATCAGCCAGACACGTGAATTAGAAATGGCCTGAGAGGGCCTCTCCTGTTACACACACTTTGGACCAAAGGAATTGTAAACATAAAAGAAGGCCTGCAATGCTATTGTTTGTTGAAGCCCTTAAAAAAATTCTTTGTCAGCTTCTGGAGGAAGAAATTTGTCTTGTAAGTGCAGTGAGTTGGCGGACAGCGACCCCTTGAAGCTCTCTGGTGTCTCACACCCATCCCGACAGTCATAGGTGTGCTCCTTGGTGTCGTCAGTAAGACGACGACCTGAGAGAGAAACCACGAGAGCAATAAACAGTTTTCATTTTCAAATGCATTCCAGGCGTCTATTGGCTAGGACGGAAGTGGGGTCGGGAGGGGACTCCTTTGGCCACCTGCTTCCTACGGAGGTCCCCCCACTGGTCCCTGAGGTGGGTCTCCATGGTCACACGGGTCATTTCTGGGCTAGGACGGTGTAGCTACTCGCAGACACTTCTGGGCAGAGCTGCATTCTCAGGCTCTCAAACCCAGATGCGTTTGGTCTTCCCGTCTGGGTGCCTGCCACTTGGCCTGCCTTTCTGAAGCCGCAGGTGTGGGTGCAGGAGCATCCCAGGCACCACCAGGGGGCACCCTGCACACCTCCTTGTCGGGTGTTCTGGCTTCTAGGACCCAGGGCCCTGGTACTTGCCCCAAATCTCAAATTCCTGGTGCCCTGAGGGCTCTTGCTGGGAGAGGAGAGTCCTGTGCTGACCCATGCTATTTCTGGATCAGGTATTTTACACTCAGCCATGGCCTGCCTGTGGCTTCCACGTCCACACCCGAATACGTTAGTGCCACAGGATGGGCCTGAGTTCAGCCTCCAGGAACCCATGTGGCCTGTAAGCTGCAACCCTTCCCAGCAGGTCTGATGACCAAGTCTGTGCTCTTGCTGCCTCCCTGGGGAGCATGTGTCTTTCCATCCCTCCCTCTCAGTTCAGCAGGTCCTATGTCAGCATGGCAGCCACCACCACCCAGGAGTCAGGGTCCCCCAGCTCCTGCTCATTGCCCTGGAGACCAGAGGGGGAGGAAGAGGAGCACTCGGGCCTGCCTTCCTGTGGTCAGCCGTGGTTCCTAGGATCCATGTACGCTTCTCCTCCACATGCCTCTCCCAGGCTTCTTCATATTCTGCACGTGGAATCTTTTAAAATCAATTAAATTTATATTTTTACTGACCCATGAAAACACAGTTTTGTATACTGAGTTCCATGTGATATCTCCATTCATATGTGAACGTGCAATGTTTAAGTCAGGGTAAGCCTATCTATCTCCTCAAACATTCATTTTTTCTTTTCTTTCTTTCTTTTTTTTTTTTGGTACCGGGGAGTGAACTCAGGACCTTGTGTTTTCAAGGCAGGCACAGTGCCATTGAGCTAAATCCCCAGCCTCATCTTTGCTTTTCTGCTTTTTCTGCATAGGATCTCGCTGTGCAGTTCAGGCTGGCCTTGAACTCACTATGTCGCGATCCTCCTGCCTCAGCTTCCTGAGTGCTAAGATTATAGGTGGGTGCCAGCACACCTGGAGTATTTCCTGGCTTTTTGAGATGGCCAGTGCATTACCAGTATCTCCAGTCGCCCTGTGGGGCCATAGCACAGGAGCTTCTTCCCCTGCGGAGCTGGGGGAGGTGATTCAGTCTGCAGGGAACCATGTTGGCCCCAGGACTGCTCCAGTCATTTGTTCTTAGAAATTTAATGCAGGTTAATTTCAGAGACCCTGGAAGCCTGAGCCAAGCCCCAAAGATGGAAATAAAAATCACCTAGAATCGCATTTGGAGAAAGCACAGTGGTAATTTAGGAACACAGGGGCACTCGCCCGCCCCCCGACCTGTCGATCACCTGTCAACCACCACTGCGCTCACCTCCTGCTCCCTCCAGCCCCAGCTTTCTTTGCCCTAAGCGAACAGCAGCTACAGCTGCACTCACTGCTCCCGTCTGCAGCGGACGGAGCCTCCACAGGCTCTACCCTGGCAGGCCGGGGCTTGCTTCTGCCCTGGTCCTGGGCTGGCGCCTGCCTGCGGACCCCACACAGGCCTGGCATCGGAGCCCGGCTGTGCCCCGGAACGGGAAGGGTTAACAGAGCAGCCCTGCCCAGCCCCCAGAGCCTTATCTGCGCGTCCTCTGCACTACAAAGAGGCTGTTTTCTTCTCTTCCTCCCCAATGAGCTCTTGAGATGGAAGAAAACTGTTGGCCACAGTTCTAAAAACTGCATATAAAGGCTTTGATTTGTTAATTAAATTTTTACTATCTGCGTTTGGTAGCTCAGCCAAATTGTATCCGCTGCAGGAACCAGAGATTCCTTCACTTCAAAGAGGCGCCCACGCTGTGACCTGTAATTATGGAATTTACCGCTGGGGTGAGGGAAGCAGTCTGGGGCGCACCTGCCCTGACCCATGTGTGCCCCGAATGCACACCCCAGACGGTGGTCCAGGGAGTGCACTGCACCTCCACGGGTCACACCCTAAGCCGGCAGCCCTGCACTCCCCGAGTGGCCCCCCAACCTGAAAGAGCTGGCCTGCCCATCTCCTCTGCTCACAGATGTCTCGGTGAAAAATGGCCTCTTTAATGAGAGAGCTGAAAAGCCAGAGCCACGCTGGGCAAGGTCGCCGGGGCAGCTCGGGTCTCGCCAGACTGTCCCGCTGCGCCCTGGCCCTTTCATCTTCCAACTGGCAGGCTGTTCAGAGGTCCCCCGCGGGGCTGGCCCCCAGGACTGCGTTCCCTGTCCTGCTGGCCACTTTGTGCACAGCTACAATTGAGGTGGCCGCTGTCATGGGGCTCCCACGGGCTTTGTCTGGGCCGCAGCCTCGAGCGTCCTTCAGGATTCTACAATCACAGAAACGGCAGGATTTGGGTTTACTCGTCTCCCTTATTTTAAAAGTTAAATTTTGGTACTACTGTTTTTTAAAAAAACCTACTTTTGAAACCACTTAGGAAAGATGCACTGTTTAAATAAACTCATCGATAAATACAAAATTCAAGCCAGCTGTGGTGGTGAACACCTAGAATCTCAGTGCTCTGGGAGGCTGAGGCAGGAGGATCAAAATTTCATGCCCAGCCTGGGCAACCTAGTGACTTAGTGAGTCCCTGTCTCAAAATTTAAAAAATTAAAAAGAAAGTCAAAGAGGGCTGAGATGCAGTTTGGTGTAAAGGCTCTGGGTTCCATCCCCAGGACAAAGAAACTTTTGCAACTTGAGCTCTGTGCAGTTTTCATAAGGCTGACTGGAAAAGACCTTTCCTTTTCCTCAGAGGAAAGGCCTGGTTGTCTCAGGTGGCCCCAAGCGTGACTTTGGACCTGTCTGTGAGAAAGGAGAATCACCTTTAGGTTGGGGCACAGGGTGCAGGCGCAAAGCTGCCACCCAGCGAATGCAGCGGGGATGGTCTCGGGCGCTGCCACTGAACCTCAGAGGGGACCGCTGACTGGACTCACCCTTGGCCCGCGTCGGCCTGGCCCTGCTGGGGAGGCCTTGCGTCTCCTCGGCTCTGGCCAGGCTGCTGAGAATGGCTCGGCCACCCTAAGGCACTTCGCCAGGCAGCAGCATCCTGTCGGCCCTGCAAGGATCACGTGCAGACCTCGTCCCTCGAACTGAAACTGTTTTTTGAGACGGGATAATGAACTCAGTCCTGCAACAGTGGTATTAATTTCTTCACGAAATTAGGGGTCTCATCTCCCCAACTTCTGCTTTGCAGGTCATGCTGCTGACACATGGACACCGGGGGACGTGGTCAGACCATAGCACAAAGTACCTGACATGAGCCTGGGTGTGTTTTCCTCTTGGAGGGAGAGGGACAGGTGAGTGAGCTTGATAACACCCACCTGTCACAGCATAAAAGTCTACCATAAGCCTCGGTTTTATGTAACTTTAAACTTTTAAAAATATATATACATAAACATGGAAGAATGGATGACACTGGAAACTAGGTCCAGTGGCAGGCCAGAGGGAAGGAGATTTTTGCATGCAGGTGTGATGAAAATCACTCTATTGATGGACAAGGCCAACCCCAAGGAAATTCTATTTGTTAATCACTTTACAGCTCTTTAGGGGCAGGTGGAATTAATACAAGCTTAAGCACTGAGATAATGGAGTCTTCCAAGAGCTTCACAGGAGGAAAAAGTGAGGATGAGAAGTTTACTGCAGCAAGGTGGCCTTGTATAACCACCTGGGAATGTGTAGGACTGGGGTTCTCTTGGGAGTAGCAGAGCTCCAGAGTAAGTGGGGTTTCCTCAGAGAGAATCCAGAGGCCAGCAGCCTGAGAGGACTGGGTGGGCAGCTCTGCTCCACAAAGACTGTGAGAACCCAGGCTTTCCCCAAGGCTCTGTGCACCTCACAGTCCAAACTGGCATATGGGCATTTGCATTCCAGGCAGCAGAACAGAGGAAAAAGAAACGAAAGGCACGGGCTGGGAGTTGAAGAAAGGTTCTGAGAAGCTGTCATAAGAGATACCCTACGTATTCATTGGTCACAGGACACTGTCTAGGAAGCCCAGGAAATGTACCAGTTAGTCAGTTATCCATTGCTATATCAAACCACTTGAGTCAATGAACTTCTAAAGAGCCAAAGTCTATTCTGGCTCACAGCTTTGGAGGTGACAGCCCAAGATCAGGTGGAGCCATTGCTTTGGGAATCTGGTGGGAGCGCAGATGGCCATGGTAGGGAGCATGTGGTGAAGGAAGCTGCTCATCTCAGGAGCTGAGAAAGAAAGAGGAAGAGGAAGGCACAAGGTCCTTCAGTCTCCTTCAAGGGCACACCCCGAATCTTCTGCAAGCCCAGCACAGGTCCCATCACAGATCTCTGTACAAGAGGAGCAGGAACATGAAGGAGCTCAGTCCCCTCTACCTGTGTGCTCTATCTCAAGGGCTCACCCCTCCCTGCCTTAGACTCCTGACTCAGGAACTGTAAGGTATGAACAACCTCCTCCTGTATCAGTGGTGTCTTTGTCACTTTCCTCAGTGCTGGGGCACAATATCTGATGCCCAACACTTAAGGAGGAGAAATATTTTGGCCTATGTTTTAAGAATTTCAGACCTTGCATGGTCGGTAGCTTCAGGCAGAAACAGCGTGGCAGAAGGATCCGGTAGAGGAAAGCTGCTCACCTCATGCAGCCAACAAGACAGAAGGGCACTAACCGCCAGATGGCACAGGGACCCTTTTCAAGTGAGAGAAGTGACAGGTCCCCCAACTTGGACCCCTGCCTGACCAGAAGGGAACCCCCCAAGCAGACCTACTCCCCGAATCCACAGGAGCGTAGAGATAACAGAAAGCCAGCAGCTGCCCTGCCACTCCTACCACCCTGTTTATCAGCCAGCCCCAGGCCCATCACCCATGGGACTCTAAAATTTTCCACCCTCTTGGCCAGTGCCCTCTCCCCACCTAAACTCCCCCATATCAACCACGCACACCCTCCTCTCAGGCCAACGGCCTTCTCGCCCTTGGCCCATCTGCACCCAGATGGCGATAAACTCATCGCATGTTGCTGAGACCGTGCCTGCCTCAGTGGTTTCCATAGTGCCTCAGTCTGACCTTACAAGAAGGATTTCATTTTTCTTAAAAATGAACACAAATACAAATGATTTTTTTTATAAGTATATTGACCTCAGGCCAGAAAGTAAATGAAAGCAGAATATGATATCGTGGTTTCTGGTTTTGAGTTCAAAGCAGAACCCAAAGGATTGGCGTCCAAGTGCTGACCTTGGGAGGAGGAAGGAAGCCAGTAAGGGTGGGAGTGACTCCCAGGAAGAAGACCACCGATCCGGAGGAGACTTTGTTCTCCTGCCTTGGCCGCCCTGGGGGCCTGGCTGACACTGTCCTGCTTGGGTGTCCATGGGCCCTCCCTGGGCCTGAGGTACACAGAAGAGAGTCCACCCATGCAGGCAGAGGGAAGCCCATGCAGGGCTGCAGGATCCAGGCAAGGCCCCAAGGGCCCAGACCCAGATCTGCAGGTTGTGGAGGCACTGCCTGGTGGACCTCAAGTGTCTCCATTTGGGGGTGCAGCTGTGTCCTTCACACGGGTCCCTTTTATTCTCTGAACAGTGTCTCTGTAAGACTGGGCTCTGTCCTGCTAGAGGCAGGGTGGCTTATTATGCCCAGTGCACCCCATCTGGGACCTCCCCCCCCCATGCCCCTCTGGGCCCTCCAGGCCTGAAGAAGGAGCCCCTGCTGCAAGCCATGGCCAGGATTCAGGGCTATGGGTGTGCACGGGGTTGGGGCAGAATTCCAGCCAGGAAAGCTCTTGGAGAGGCACACAGTGAAAATAGTCAGAGTATTACAGACAGCTAAGTTAGATGGAAATTAATATACAGTCAGAGAGGGATTGGGCCCTCAAGGAAGTCAGCACAAAAAATAAAGACATTAGAATTGTGGCAGGAGGTGCATGCATCTGAAGAGAGCCAAGCCTGGGGATGCAAAAGCAACAGCCAGGCCTGTGAGCCTCCCTAGAGATAGACAGCAACTTGGGATTACACTGAGATCAGCACCACCCAGTCCAGTGGGCCTGGATAAGCATCAGGTACATAGGTGGGGGACCAGAACATCTGGGTCCACACTCCGCTTCTTTCCCCAGAATGCCTTTGTTCTTTCCATGTATCCTTGCTGTGTGACTGGTTTCCCTATTGGATCGGTACTAGCTAAGTGACTATCCTTGTACTGGACAGGTTACTTGTAGTCTGACCCATGTTGTACCACACTGTGACTTTGCTGTATAAATTACCCCTGACAAAGGACCTTGGTGGCAACCCACTCGGGACCCTTCCTGGAAACCCTTATTTTTCTTCTCCTTATTTCCAACAAAACTCTCCTAACTTCCTCCTTTGGTTTGCAACTGCATTCCTTGATACTGTGAGGCCCATCCCGGCCCTGACTCTCCCCCTCCCCAAGGCTCTCAGCAGCGGAACAGGGACGGGGCAGCAGATGAGGTACATGAGATGCTTGCTGCCTGCAGCTCCTCCTTCTCCTTCACTTGGGAAGTGTGCTCAAGAAGGCTGGCAGGCCCTCCCTGCTTCCGGAGGAAGGTCCCACAGGCCCTCCCGCAGATGCTGACGCTGTCAGTGTGTGGCAGGGTGCAGGGCTACCTCCCTGATGTCACTGCTGCTGGCAGTTCCCTCGGCTGTGCCCTGCATGCTGTGTCTCAGTGTTGGGCTGGCCACACACACCTGACCCCAGCCTCCCCAGACCACAGTCCTGCTGGATTCCTTCCACAGACCCGATGCCACCTCAGCTGGTCTCTCCCCAGTCCTCAAGAGTCTGGGCCCCGGCAGCTGCTCTTCTCCCAGGTCACCCGTCAGAGTCAAGCAAGGAGGGGAAAGGGCCAGGAGAAACCCAGCCCCTTGCTCTGCCGCTGTCCTGCTTGGAAACCTTCCACGTCTTCTCCCAGCCAACCAAATAAAGCCCAAATCCCGGCAAATGAAACATGCCTTCAACAAGCTGGTGTCAGAGTTACTTTCCCACTCTGTAAAGACTTATAATTAACTTGATGGAAAATACCTTGTGGCAGAAAGCTTGCCGTGTGAAGTGTTCCAGGCACTGCCTGACGTGCGGTGCTGCCGTGCAGGGCTTCTCTGCCCTGGCCCCGGAGAGGGTATGGGAAACCCGGAGCCAGATGAGCTTCAGGACGTTTGACATTTAGAACGGGAGTGGGATGCAAATGTCATATTTTACACGAAACCTCCTACAGGGATTGGGGTCACACCCAGAAATCAAACATGCAGACGTTTCTTCAGAGACTTGTGGACATTTATACTAACAGGACACATATACATACGGGCTATAAAGAGTCTCAGCACAATTCAGGTCACGTTTTGCTGCCAAATGAAGTCTGAACATCTTTGGTTTTTCAGAGCTTTGTGAGTTTTGGACTTGTGGCAAAAGGACTATGAGTGTGTCCTGCTAATTTGGTGGTGAGCTGGGATAGCTGAGGCAGGGCGGGCTCCTGGAGGTGGGAGACAAGAACACCAAGAACTGGAGTCTGGAGGACGTTCTGGGAGAAGGCAGTGGCTGCACAGTCACTCAACATGGGCCAGGGCCACATGTCAGGGACCGGGAAGGGCGTCAGAGCGGGTAGCAGGGGGGTGACAGAGGATTCTCTGGGGCGTGAGCACCCAGGTCCCTGCTGGGAGGGAGCCCTCAGAAGGCCACTGAGCAGTCCCGGGCTCCATTTGTTTCTCAGAGCCGTTTGGAGCCTACTGTCTCTGGCAGGAGGACGTGGACGGAGACAGTCACCGCAGGACACCAGACTGCTCGCGACTGCCTGCGAACTCTCCTGGTGCCAACCTGCGACCCTCCCTGTGAGTCCGAAGCCACCTGCCCCTGGTCTCACTGACGCTGTGAACGCCCACAACGGACTTTGCTCCAGGCCCGAGGCCAACCCTTTGAACACCGGCTTGGTTATTAGGGGCCACATCATTTGGATAAGAAAACAGGAATTGAAGTCAGTGTGTGTGCTGTGTTTTACCCCCAAACTGTTCTACGTGTGTTTTCATATCGCACTCTAGCAGGAAGTTCAAAAGATCATCTTGCCTGCCCCTTTCTTGCCACCATTGCTTTGCTCTTTAAGGAGGGGAAAGCAGTCTTGTGTCTACATACGTCTTTGTGGTTCTGCAGCTCACGGGGGCCCGGGCAAGGCCCTGGCTTGGGTGGTGGGCAGGAGGCAAGTGCCAGGCAGACCCAGTGGGCCTTGTGCTCTGGCAGCAGTACTGTCTGCTCTCCAGGTCTCCCTGGGGTGTTTACTTGGCATTTCAGAAACTGCACTTGCTGCTTGCCATTAGCAACAGTTAATGCAAATACAGGACTTACTGATAAAAACCTTTTGCGTTCCTTGCTCTTAAACTAATAGTAGCAGCTCTAATATATGAATGTGCTTAGACTCTGGCCAAAAGGCCAGCACATGTGCAAGAAGAGAGGTTTACACAGCAGGGCACACTCGTGTGCAAACCTGTGTGTCATCCTGGGTGCCGCCCCACGCAGGGCTCTCTTCTAGCTGTGTTCTGGGAGAGTAACACCTATAACCACAGCACCAAAAAGCATCAAAGTGCTACTCTTCAGAGGTGGCCACTTAATAATTACTAATAACCAGCTGTGACTTCATGACTTAATGATCAACCATGGTTTAATGGGTAGAGAGGAGAGCTGTCTGGGATATTTCTCATACGCAGCAGGATCGAAAACCTCCATTCTTATTTGTTTCCTTGTTAGACAAAGGAGAGGGCAAAGCCTGCAGGGAAGTTGAAGCAGTTAAGGTCAAAGCCTAAGGTTGGACTTGTCACTGCTGTTGTTGGGTACCCGTGGTTCCTGCTCCCTTGACATCGAGGGGCTCCCAGGCCCCCTGGCAGAGCTTCCTGGATGAAAGTGAACACCTCACGCTCAGTACAGGGATGCTGCTACTGTCTGCAGGAAGCTGCCCCACACTGTCGCACCCATGGCTCATGCAAACTGAGTGCACCCAGCTGTAGCCAGTGAGATTGGGAGTGCGTGACACACCATGCTCCTGAGGCCAGACACGGCTGTTGTGTCCGCAGCCTAGGGTGGTGGCAGGTCACACTCTCGCAGCTACATCTCCCACCTGCAGGGCCGATCTTTCCATACAGCCTCAACCCTACAGGCCCCAGACCCTGCATGGAGAGCAGTGTGGCCTTCACACTCTGAGCGTGCAGAGCCAGGCCCCTCCTTCCCACCTACACCATCGTTCACACAGCACAAGAGGGGCTGCTGTGCCAGAGAGGCAAGGATGGCCTGGTGGGACTCAGCAACCCACAGAGCCGCCTCTGGCCTGCTCACTCTGAGGCAGGGATGTCTCCTACAAGGACGGTTGGTCCTGTTGAAGGAGGCACCTCCTGGCATATTTACCTGCTGTGGACTCCAGCCTTGGAGGGTACACTCTGGCTCCATCGTGCTCTTATTTTCAGGGCCCCAAGGCTCAATGTAGAGGTGCTGAGGACGGAATGGGGAACTCGAGAGGGCTGAGCTGTCATGTACCCATGCCAACTTGCCACGAGGGATATGATCATTCTGTACTGCAAGCATGTACTAAGGAAAACAAATATTAAAAATGTTTTAATTTAAAAAGATCAAGATTTTGAGGGTCTACCAATGGCATAATGCAAGCTTTACTACAGGTGTCCTGGTGTTGCGAGACATCCTTAACCCTAACCCTAACCCCAATTCTTTTTTTTTTTTTTTTGGTACCAGGGATTGAACTC
The DNA here is from genome assembly GCF_053883595.1 of Heterocephalus glaber. Classification (NCBI taxonomy): domain Eukaryota; kingdom Metazoa; phylum Chordata; class Mammalia; order Rodentia; family Bathyergidae; genus Heterocephalus; species Heterocephalus glaber. The sequence continues at coordinate 66,009,284 of NW_028258142.1, forward strand.
AGGTCTTTACGCTTGCGCAGCAGGCGGCAAAACCACTGAGCTAAATCCCAGGCCCTATAACCCCAATCCTTAACACTACACACGACCCCTAACTGAGCCCTAATCCCTGACCTTAACCCTAACCCCAATCCCTAACCTTAACCTCAACCCCCAGAACTAACCCTAACCCCTAACCTCAAAGCCTAACCCCTAACCCTAACCCCTAACCCTCAGCCCTCAGCCCTAACCCCTAACCTCTAACCCTAACTCTAACCCCCTGGCCCAAACCCTGAACCCTAACCCTAACCCCTAACCCTCAGCCCTAAGCCCTAACCCTCAGCCCTAATCCCTAACCTCTAACCCTAACTCTATCCCCCAGCCCTAACCCTAACCCCTAACCCTAACCCCTAACCCTAATCCCTAACCCCTAACCCTCAGCCCTCAGCCCTAACCCCTAACCTCTAACCCTAACTCTAACCCCCAGCCCTAACCCTAACCCCTAACCCTAATCCCTAACCCTAACCCCTAACCCTCAGCCCTAACCCCTAACCCTCAGCCCTCAGCCCTAACCCCTAACCTCTAACCCTAACTCTAACCCCCAGCCCTAACCCTGAACCCTAACCCTAACCCCTAGGGTGGCTCTCCCATGGTGCCTGTGGGTGGCCTGGCATTGTCTCAGACACTGATGCAGCCGGGAGCTATTGAGTGTTGGCCGAGAGGCTCATCCTGCCCTGCAGCGTGGCAGGCTCAGGCTCCCCTGTGTGGCTCTGGGCTTGGTGGTAGGCCTGGGGCCTGGCATCAGCTCCTGCCTCAGCGCTGGTGCTCTCTGTCTCAAGGCGACATCTGGGCATACAACGGCACCTGATGTCCCCATGATGGGGCAGAGAGGCTATGTGGGGACAGGGGTTGTGTTTGGGGCCACTTGGCCCTCTCCTGCAGCAAGACCGTGTGTGTGTTTGCATGTGGGTGTGTGATGATGCCAGTCTTCTGGGTGACCAGTGTCCCCAGGGGCTCTCTAGAAAGGCCAAGGTAATGGGCTGTTCAGAGCCACACTGGTGGCTGGAGATTCTGGTTCTCATGGTCCCTCCCGTGGCTCCTCGGCACCCTGTGGCCTGTGTGGAGACACACGGAACAGCAATGGGAGACAGCTTTGAACCAGGATCTTCAGGTGCAGTGCAAGGGGAACTCTGTGCCCACAGCACATGCTTGTGGGCGCCCGCCTGGCCCTGGCTTCTGCCTGCTCCTCATCCTATAGAAACGTCCTCCAGGAGCGCTGCCTGGGATTCCTGCAGCACCGTCCCTTCCGACGAGGTGGCAACATGTGTGTTTCTGGAAAGGTGTGTATCGGAAAGCTTGAGCACCACGCTTGGCATTGCATCATGTATGACCACCTCTGAGCACCCCGTGTCCCCTGTCAAGGAGGACGTGGGGGATGCTGTGTGCACCCGGGGTCAGGGAAGCCCCAGAAGGAACCGAGTGCAGAAGTCTGTGCTGCCTCAGGAGGGAGGCTCCGAGCCTGCCTGTCGGGGCACATCCTGGGCAGCCACGTGACCTCCCACACGCCGAGCTTCCCGGGGTGACCCTGGGCCCGGACACCTAGCATGACTCACGGAGGTGACATCCCGCGCATGGAGCTTGTCAGTCACACAGCTCCTAGACCAGGGAGGGCGAACCTTTTAGAGACCAAGTGCCCAGACTGCAACCTGAAGCCCACTTACTCATCACCAAGTTATTTATTATTTAGCACCGCAGTTAGACCTGAGTACCTGATGCTCAGCTGCTGGAGTGATTCGGCTCACACGCCGCCGAGAGGGCTCTGTGTACACTCTGCGGCTCGTGTCCCAGAGGTTCAGCACTGCTGTCCTAGACGAACACAAAACTGCAGGGCAGATGAGAGAGGCCACGGCAGGTGGATCTTTTCCCTCCCTCCCTTCCTTCCTTTCCTCTCTCCCTTTCTTTTGCAGTACCGGGGAATGAACCCGAACCCAGGGCCTTCACGCTGAGCTGTATCTCCAGCCCTTTTTACATTTTTTTTACCTTGAGACAGGGCCTCCCTCCACTGCTTGGGCTGGACTTGAACTTGCCATCTTCTTGCCTCGGCTTCTAGAGTGCTGAGATTACAGGTGTGCACACCACACCTGGCTGGATTTCCACTGTGGTAAGGAGTGAGAATTCTTCCTAGACTGCTGGAGGCAGGGCAAGGACGGGTCTATAGGACTCTGGAGAAAGAAAGCGGGCATCGGGTGGGGCTGAAGGGAGACAAGAATGACAGTGCTCTTGAGAGGAAAGTGGAAACGGAATTGGAAAGAATAGTGGACAAAATGGAGGAAGACACTTGTATGATGAGGAGAGAAGTATACTATGCTTCCAGAAAACTGTAACCTGCAGGCATCCGACGAGTGTGTGTGGCTGGGCCTGCCCTTGCTCTGCCTCACAGAAACTGGGGTGTGGGGGAGCCCACTGCCACCTCTGTACTCCTGCAGGACCACTGTGCCTTCGTCAGCAGGTCCCTAAACCCTGGCTGTGTGGTACATGGGGATTCTGGCTGGGTCTGGGGAGAATTGACAATTCCCTCTCTCTGTGGCCCTCATGAATAGAAGGGATTTGGCCACAGGTGTTTTCTGAGCATTTTCCGTTTCATTAGTGTCTCTCATGGCCAGGTTCCTCTAACTCAGGTAGCTTTCTCTCCCTTCCCTGGAAGCCGGGGCAGCTGGTCTGGGTCAGGGACCTGTCACTCCTGAGTTTCTCAGGCCCATATCATCTCCGGCAACACTGGTTCCATTCTGGTTCCAGGGGTGGCAGTGGCTTTGGGGTCCTCTGGGCTGGGACAGAGGTGCCCCAGGTTTGAGAGTGGCTGTGGGGAAAGCTAGGGGCTGCTCTCCTCGAGCGTCCGGCCCAGTCCACCCTGGGTGAGGAGCGAGCCAGGTCTGTGGGTGTGGTCGCCGTCTCCCACGTAGCTGGGCGATTACCTCAAAGTTTAATTCTGCTGGATGACTCAGGGGCACACAGGAGCCTCTCCGCAGCTCGGTTTTGTGCTAGTGGGGTCACATGCAGAATGGCTCCCACAGTAGACTGGCCAAGGTGGCCTGTGGGACGGAGCAAATCGCCTCAGTCCCGGAGGAAAGCACTTAACCTGCCTGCTGTGGACAGTCTAGGAGCATAACATGCCTGGAGAGGCTCTTTTGCTTTGCTTTGTTTTGTTTTAACACAGGGAAGGGACTGGGATGGAGAGGAGTGGAGCGGGGTGATGGAGGGGTTGCCACAAAGTCCTGGGCCCCAGACACAAGGAATGACATCAGCATTAAACCTGCTGTGGAAAAGAGCTGAGCTTTGATTCTGCAATTTAGCATCAGCTCCACAGGAAGACAAGGATTCTGCCCAGGGACCCGTCCTCAGCTTGGCTCCCGGCCCTTCCATCTCTGCAACAGTGTGGCTTGCTATGGGGGCTTTGGAGTGATGGCCCCTTTGGCCAGCCTTGAAGCCTGGCACACGCTGGCCCAGGACTGCTCCATGGGAAAGAGGCTCTGGCCGCTGGACTAGGAGGCGCCCTCTGGTCACGGAGGGTGAGAGAGCACGTCTGGGCACAGAGGGTCCTTTTCTAGCAGGAGACGCTGGAGGAGTGGCCAGAGGGGAGGGTGAAGTGGGAAAGGAGGGAGAATCCCAGGGCAGGAAGAGTTGCGATGGCAGCTTCTGCCCTGCCACTGCCTCTGTCTCCCAGCACCGCCTTAGGATGGAGAAGCCATGCTGGGGCCCTCAGCCTCTGGCAGTTCCAAGGCCAGGCATCCAGGGCACCAGTCTGCAGGGTCCGACCCCTCTGTCTTCCTGGGACTGCGCTTGTCCTGAGTCCATGGTGGCCCCCAAGCCTCTGTGCTGGTCGGGAGTTTTCCTGCCAGATGAGGCCGCATCGGCAGCGCTGAACTCGTGTGGTTCATTGTAGCCCTGCCTGGCTCTCTCGCCAGGCCCGTGCCACAAGGGCTTCCAACACTCACAGGGCAAATAGCTCCAAGCTGAGACTGGTGCCCGGGAGGGCTGTGCACTTGGGGGTAGCTCTGGGACAGAGGGGCGCGAGGGAGGGGCCGTGGAGCAGCACTGGCCTCGCAGCCCGCAGTGGGCTTGGAGGCCTGAGGGGGGACTGGGGCTGATGAGCTGTGACTTCTCCGGGCCCAGCTAGGGCAGCGCCGGCCCAGGACAGGCAGGGACTGGGCATGGAGGCAGCCGAGACATTCACTGGGGGCCACGCGGACCCCAGGTTTGCCAAGCCTGCATCCACCCACACCCATAAGTCCTGCAGGGCCAGGCCTTCGATGGCTGCTGCCAGCAAACCATGGGAGCCTGCAGCGTCTGTGCAGAGCAGGACACTGGAGGCCAGGACACACCTCCAGCGTGTCCCCAAGCCCGTGATGCCACGCCACCTGCCCCGGGTCAGTCTGCAGTCAGCAGGGAGCCTCCAGGGACCACTATCCACCCCACTGTGTGACCGTGACCCCTTCAGCGGGGATGCCATGCTGAGCGCCTGCCCAGTCCTGGTGCTGAATCCCCGCTTCTGCGGGTTGGTGTCTGAGCCGTGCGTCCCTCCTCCGTTAACATGCTGGAATCCTGGCCCCTGAGAGCAGATGGGGGCCACCTCTGGAGACAGGCATTTACAGAGATACTTCAGTCACAAGGAGGTGGTTTGGGTGGGCTCTGATCCAATGTCACCGCCGTCCCTATTAGAAGAGATCAGCACAGGGCACACGCAGAGGGAAAGCCGTGTGAGCACACGGAGAGGAGCCTCGGTGTGCAAACCAAGGGGCCCACTCAGGGGAGCCAGACCTCTACACCTTGGTCTCGGACTTCTGCCCTCCAGTACCCAGAGACAGATTTCTGCTGCTTAGGCCGCTGGTTCTCAGTCTTCTGCTGCAAACGACCCAAGCAAATGAATGGTCCCTACAATCTCCCCTCCCTCCGCTGTCCCCCATTATACCTGAAACCATAATCTCTAGGGATAACAGCCACTGTGGGCCCTGACGAGATTGCCAGCCACCCCGCAGGGCTGGTGAACTTCCCAGTGGAAGACGGGGCTGAGGTGAGGTGATCGATGTCCCCTCCCCCAAAAGAGCCACATCCTGGGCTCTGGAATCTGTGCACATGATGACATTAATTGCAAATAGAGTCCTTGAGGATGTAATTAATTTAGACTCTAGGGATGGCGTGGTTGGGGATTTAGGGCGGCCCTCTGTCCAAAGATGTTCTTGTAAGAGAAGGACAGGGAGGCCTGCGGCAGACACGTGAGGGTGACAGCCATGCGAAGATGGAGGGTGTGACCAGAAGCCAGGCCTGTTCAAGGAGCACAAAGCATCACTGGAAGCCACCAGACCTCTTGGAACCCGGCTGCCAGCATCCTGGATGTGGGTGTCTGTCCTGCAGAAAAGTGGAAGGGCAAACTTCAGTTACTCTGAGCCACTGGTTTGTGGCAATTGGTCATGGCAACCCCAGGGAACCACTTCCCACAGGCCTGGCTCTGCTGGGAGGCTGGGCATGAGGGCGGAGCTTCTGGCCTCCAGCTGGACCCAGGCTCTGTCCCGCTCCCTGCCCACCTCCGGGCACCTGGTCTTTCCCCCTCTGCAGGCTCCTCTCCTGAGAACAGGAGCCATAGAACCACACGCAGGCTCTGACGAGGATCTAACGGATGCCGGAAGTGGGAGTAAGCGGTACTGGTCACCATTGTCTCCTTATGATGAGCTGCTCTGTCTTTGACAACAGAGGAAGAAGCTCTTTGGTTCGTTTGTTTGCCCCAGATCTTAAAAAATGGCAGCAGATGTGCAGCAAGATCTTCATTCTCCATAAGGGTTTATTTTTATTTTCAGTTTGCTGTGCCACTAAGGATATTCCAGTAAGATTGTTCTCACATATGCTCTAAGTTTTAAAATTGTTTCTATGCTGCCAGAAAATAGAAAGACTTTACAACAACTCAATATAACCATTGATTTCATTTTCTAAGGAATTATTATATTTTACCTTCATGTTCTCCGTGAATCCACAGAGAGGAGGGGGTGACGAACTGACCAGGGAATTTTGTGTGGAAACAATGAACGGTGTCATCACAACTGGAGACAAAAAGACCCACTGAGCCGTTCTGTGTGATGCCACAGGGCTGCTGCTGGGGTGTGTGGCTGGTTTGTCTGGCTCATTCTAAGTGATGCATGAATGAGATTTCCACCACCTTCGCATAACTGTCCAGAGCTAAAGAGTTTCCTTATTAAGGCACGCTCGCATTCTTCTGACTGATTTCCTTATGATTCTGTATCATTGGCAGAGAATCCCTTTTCATTTCCTGTGATGACTGGATCCACTCAATATGGCATTCCAAAACACTGCAACACACGCCCCATAAGGTGCCTGACCATGACACTGAGCTGTTTCCATGTGTGCCTCAAAATCCCCCTGGACTTGCTAACTGCTTCTCACTTCCAGAAGGCTGAGTGCTAGATTTATAATTATAGGAGTCTGTGATGTTAAGCTTGATTTGTCAAATTGATTGGCTTGAAAGCCACCAAGTGGATTGCTTCCTGGGCGCCATGAACTAAGCAGCTTCGCTCCGTCAGGCCCTTCCACCACAATGTTCTGCCTTACAGCCAAGTGACTATGGACTGAACCTCCTGGAACTGTGAGCCAAATTAAACCTCTCATTTAAATTGTGAGTGTTGGGTATTGTGTCCCAGCAACGGGAAAAACCTGACTATGAGGGCTCTTACCTATGGCTCCATGATCTGTCTAAATTGGAATAAAAATGAAATAACTCTGGTATATTCTGATGATGAAGGGCCTCATGACTGAAGATATTGGAGTCAAAGTCCACTCTCCTCTCTGAAGCTGCCTGACCTTGAAGGAATTTCATGACCTTGAGTGGAATATATGACCTTACCAAACCTTGGTTCCCTCCTCTGTGAAGTATGGATAATCCCTTCAGCTCCTTTAGGATAAATATTTATCTATTTATATTTAAATTTTTTTTGATACAGGGGATCGAACTCAGGACCTTGTGCTTGTGAGACAGGGGGCAGATCCACTGAGCTACTTCCCTGACCCTAGGACAGATATTGAAGGCTGGCCTGACATACAGGAAGTGCGCAATCAATGTCAGCTGCTGCTTTTCTTGTAAATGTGATACAGGATCTTTAGATGTCACCGCTTACATTCACTTTTGGGTGACAGTCAAGAGGAAAAGTCACTTCACCCTCAGCTATCTTGTGCGCATGTCCCTCTTTCCAGTCCTTCTCCTCAGTCTTACGGAGCAGCTTGGTTTTCTGAGGCTGGTCCTGGCCCAGGCCAGCCCGGAGAGTCACAGGCAAGGCCCAGCCTCCCTTGCCCGTGTCCCAAGAGCAGCAGCCTTCCCCTTGTCACCTTGTGCCCCTTCTGTGGCCGCCTGCCCGGAGGTGGCAGTGCCGTCCCTCCTTCCTGTACCAGTGCCTCAGGAAGCATCGTCTTTCCGTGCTCACCATTTCGTCCTGGCCCTGGCTGTCCAGTGTGGTGTCAGCCTGGGACCAAGGCTCCCAGGACCAGTAGCCCACACACCTCTGCCACGGGGTCCAGCAAACCAGCAGGCCCAGGCACCCCTGGGGAGATTAGTGGGCTCTTGCATTCGGTGCCCTCTTCTAGGTCAAGAAGGGCAGGGGTTTGCTTGACTCCAGCACGGCAGCCTGAGACCCAGGGCCTGGCCCAGCCTCCTGTGTGCGTCGCTGGTCTTTTTCATTTGTTCTGTGGTACTGAGGGTTGAAGCCAGGGCCTCTAGACTAAGCTACATCTCCAGTCCTTTTATATTTTGAGGCAGGGTCTAATTTACCCACGCTGGGCTTGCACTTGTGGTCTTCCTGCCTCAGTTTCCCAGGCTGGGATTACAGGTGTCTGCCACCATGCCCGGCTAGCAGGGATGCGCCTTGGTCCCCTGTGTAACCAACCCCAGGCTTTGCCCCCGATGCCTGTGGGCAGATCTGAACCTGCACAAGGTCCTCTCCTTCTGAACCCCAGCTCCACTGCCCCAGCTTTCAGGGAAACACCGCTCTAACCCTGACCCTGACCCTAAGAGATGCCCTCCGTCTGTTGCAAGAACTCCTCCCATCCTCCCGGGTGCAGTGCAAGTTAGATGCCAAGAAACGCCCGGCCCAGGAGCAGTGCCAAGCTGGGGCCCCGTGGCTGCAGGGCTTGCTTGTGCTAGGCTGCTCATGGCAAGCCTTGATGGCACTCTTGGTATCTTGTTGGAGCTGATCTTGAGGAAGCCCAGCCTCACACCAGCACTGAGCCATTTAGATCTACACTTATTTCCTGGGTTACCTGCCAGGGCGGTTCCGGTTCCGTCAGGGTTTTAAGAACTCCCCATTCTGGCAGGAGTCCTGTCACTGTGTCAGGGTTGTCCTTTGCTCCCCAGCCTGGCCAGGGGCCAGCTCCCTGTGGAGAATTTGGGGCTGAACATGCCAGGGATGAGATTTTACATGAAGAAAAACCACATCTGGTCTCCAAGGGGATAAAACAATGCATCATGAGGCTTGAGCTCTCCAAGTAGTCTCTAAAATCTGCCACACCCCACAGTGGAGTTCCCGTGTCCCCCTGTCACCGGGGCAGCTCCGCATCAGGCACCCTGAACGTCACGCAGTGGCAAAAGCAGCAGAGCTCTTGGTGTAACCATGGACCTATCCAAGAAGTTGGGGCTGCTGGGGTTCAAGGGACCCAGAGAACAAATAGGAGGAAAAGGGGGCAGGAGCTCCTGGCTTCTACTTTCCCGCACCTCCCTTAGTCAGATGGGTCAGCTCTTATCTAAGGCGCACAAACCACACACACAAACACACACCATATACACACAACACACGTCAGCACACACACAACCATACCCACACACACACACCACACCTCCCTCGGTGTACACACACACATGTGCAGTTTACACAGTGTGAGTTAGAGCCTCAGGAATGAACAGAACTCTGGAGACCAAGGTGCCTGCGGGCATGTCTCCCTATCTTTGTGTGCCCCTCTTTCATCTGGAGACAACAGATGATCATCGTTCCCAGGCTGTGTCTCACCCACATACAGACACTCTCAGAGCTGCTAAATACAGACTAACAGCATTTGCTGAATCCACAGCATCTCCCAGTCCCTGCTGTCATGTGCATTTGCAGCCCAAGGGCTGAGAGTGGCCACTGACACATCTGTGGCCAGGTTTGGCAAGACAGAGAATGGTCCCTGGTGTCACCTGCCCACTCCACTTGTTCCTGGTTGTCCTGCCGTCTGCTGCTCTATGATTCCTGCTCCAATGTTTTGGTGGGATGAACTGACCTTGGGTATTTTCTGGCTGCCATTGCAGAGGGCTCCCCTGCTGGCCTCTGGGCTCCAAGTGTGGTGAGAAAACTTGGCTTGGACCCTGCCCTGAGACACTTAGAGGCTACAGTGCAGCCTTTCCCTCCATGCAGGGTCCTGGGCCACTGAGAACTAGAAGAGTCTCCGTGTCCACACCTTTGTGGAGGGCTGGAGTGGGCTGAAGCGTGGGTGGAGGTGCGCGCAGATATGATGCCCTCCTGGCTCTGGGGTCACAGCCCCGCACGCTTGCCAGCAGTTGGCATTCCCTGGGTACCCCAGGGCCCGCACAGTATTGTGCGTGTGTAGACCTAGCACCACGTTTCAGCCTAGATTTACACTCCTCTCCACAGCACAATGAGCGGGAGCTCCCTGGACATCTTCGCCTGTCCTGTCCTTTGGGGTCCTGTGGATGATCTTTGTTGCTGGCTGCTTGGTAAGAGATGGGCTTCTCTGTTGAATCCCTGTGTCTGAAAGGCAAGGCATTAGTGAGAAGAACTCTACCACACCACAAATGAATCTTCTATGTTCCAGAAGAGGGTGAGGGACAAGACGTGTAGAATAAGAACCAGAACAAAACCTCAAGCCCCTGCTGTGTGGCCTAAGACTGTGGGTAGGACCAGTGGGGGAGTGAACAGATTCTGACAAATTAGCAATCACACAGCTCCGAATTCCCTGCAAGGTCAATCATTTTCTCCTCATCCACAAAGAAGAGCCTTGACTCAGTCTGTTGGGTTTGTTATAACAAAATATCATGAATCAGGTGGTTAACAAACAATATAAATTGATTTCTCACAGGTCTGAAGGAGAGGAAGTCCAGAGTCAAGGGTCCCATAAACAGTATGTCCAGTGAGGGCCTGTTTCCTGGTCCCAAGATGGTGCCCTTTGGCTGCTTCCTCACACAGTGCTGCTGAGGGCCACGTCTCCCAGAAGACCCAACTCCTCCTACCATCCCAGAAGGATTAGGGTTCCAACATGTGAGTTTGGGGGAACACAAACATTCGGGTCACCACAGGCACGAAGTATGAATCTGTCTATGACTCCAGATATGTTCTTGTTTCTGATGGTTTCTCATGAACCTGCTCCTGCTGGAAACACTGACTCCTGTCACGTTCCCAGGCAGTTTCCATGGACTTCCCAGGAAATTCTAGCCTGATACAATTCTGCACACATGATCTGTAAATCTCTCCAGAATGATATTTTATCTGTTAATAAATATTAGCAACCAGCCTGATTTAGAGCTCATTAGGCAATTTATGCTAGAAATGATGGCTGTGAGGCCCAGAAGAAAGAGTCCGAGTGATCCTGTCATGAATATCCCGAGTCTTCATGAGACTTCAGAGACAAGGACATGGAGCCAGAGAATGAAGGAAGAGGGTGATCCTTGTAGAGTGGGGAGTTTCTAGCTCTCCTGAGCATTAGCAGAGCCTACTTCTGGGGAAAGCACGACTTGAGCCCATGATCAGGACAGGCCTAGTGTTTGCCTTGGGCTAGGTGAGTCCCATGTGCTGCAGGCTTGGTCACAGCCTGTAGGGTTATTGGGAGGAGGTGGAACCTTTAAGAGGTGGGGCCCAGGGAGAAGGTTAAATCTTGGGGGCGTGGCCTTGGACGGACGTGAAGACCTTGGCTTCCGCTCCCTCCGCCATGACAGGCTGTCATGTCGCAGCCCCACAGGGGTGGACCCAGCAGCCAAGGGCTGAGAGCTCCAAAACCGTCAACCCAATGAAGCGTCTGGCGAACTCATCTACCTCAGGTATTTGTTACCGTAGCAAAAGCTGGCTAACATGCATCTTAGTCCATTGTTTTAAACAATGAGGGGAAGCTCAGTTCCTTCACTCAAGTGCTAGATTGATGGTAGAGCTACACGTCATCTCCTATCAGCCCCACAGCGTCATAGGCCGTTATTCTGGTCTCAGCTGTGACTGTTAGCGGGGAGGTCATGTTGACTTACGTGCCACCCCATTGCTCATGAGATGCTTCTGTGAGTCAGGTAGCTTTCGTCAGACTCTTTCTTTCTTTCTTTCTTTTCTGGTACTGTGGAGGGATTGAACTCAGGACCTTGTGTTTGCAAGGCAGGCTCAGTGCCACTGAGCCAAATCCCCGGCCAGACTCACTTCTTAAAGTAAGCAAATTGAGGGATTTAACTCTTTGTAGCATGCACTACTCATAGCATACTTTGGGCATAATCAATATTGATGATTCCTACATATTAATACAGGGAGCATGAGATTCTCATGGAGAAAGTTCCAAATGAGAATTGAGCATGGTTCATTAAAGAGCTAGAGTAAAATGGATTATGCAAATTTGATAGTAAATTCTTGGACCATGAGCAGGGAAAGTCCAGAACTCACAGGTATTGAGAATTCACTGTTTTGTGCTTTTAGATCTCCTTTAGGAGAAGAAAGCAACAAACATGAATAAACATGACCATGCATCTACAATTTCCATGGTTGGATAAAAAATGCATGTGCACATGTGTGCTCATGTGCACACACACGCACACCTATTTTTGCAAAGGAAGGGGAACTGAGGAGAAGAAACAGTGTTATCTCTAAACTTACATCCTCAGAGGGGAAGGCCGAGTCTACATAAAGCATATGAAATATTAGTTTTGTTTTCTTAAAGTCACTCAGGTTCTTAAAATAAAATGGAAGTCATTTTAAGAGTCAGGTAGGACTGAAGAGGAAATGACTTAAATATCTATTTCTCCTTCTGAGTTAATGTCTCCATTGCCCATGTTCTATTATGTCTTTGAAATAACAACTCTGGAGGTTTATTTTCATTTTATTTATTTATCAATTTGCTTTTTGGCGGTGCCTGTCTGGCCTAGGCTGTCAGGAAGGGCAGGAGGGTGTGTTGTTTACCGTCTGCATTGGATCGAACATCCGTGGAGACTCATGGCCTGAGTTATCTATTTTTTTTTAGAGTGTGGTCATTATTTTTCTGCCAGTGTGGTCACTGGCAGCCTGAGAGGCTTTTGGCTCCCTTCACCCGTGACAAATCACCAGTGCGCCTTGATATCATTTTCTTCTTGGTCCGGGACTTCTGCGATGCTCCTGACGTTGCGATGGCAGCTGCAGGGTTGGGGTCAGAAGGAAAGCTGGGGGACCTGTCTCACAGCGATCAAGCCCTTGGGTCTTGTCCTCAGGGGTAAAATATAAACCACAAGGCAAGAGGTGCTGCCTGACAGGCCTTGAAGAGGGTGGCTGTGGGGTGCAAGTGGCTGATCCCCCCAAGTGAGAAGGGCTTATCTGCCTTAGCGCAGTCTCCTTCACCTCCAGTGGCAGCTAAAAGCAATGCTGTAAGTGGATTAGGCTGTGAGATTAACTTGAGTATCCTGTGTTGAAAGGCCTGGATTTTTCTCTCTCCCGAGAGCCTGTGGATTTTCTAAGGACCTGGGTTTCCAAGAGGCTCAGGGCAGCTGCTCTGTGGCTGCCCTGCTGCAGTGGGCTGAGGAGATGGGGTGAAGGTCCCGCTTCCTGCATTTGTTGTGCTGTGTGAGACAGGGAGTCGAGTGGGGGCCTTCCTTCCCCAGGTATGTCCTGCCTGCCCTGCCCATGCCGGCCTGACCACTGCTATGCCCTGGAGGAGAGAGCAGGTGCCGTGCCTCTCCCAGGCCTTTGCCTTTCCAGCTTGGCACTGCCTGAGACAGCAGAACAGGGACATCACCCTCCACTCGCTGTAGGAGTCCTCAGGGCTCCCGGGGTTTCTGGCAGGAAGGTGGAGGAAGTCTTTGGACGTTAGGATCTGAACAAATCCACAGCTCTGGGACTCACAAGCTGCCCTTGTCACCCAGGGAGGTGAGCTGGACAGAGAAAAGGGGAAGGTCTGGGCAGGAATTTCCTTCCTTGGGGGCACTTTCCTGGCAAAGACCAGATGAGGACCGAGGTGGGGGTCTTGACCCCTCAGGGCAGGTGCCCAGGGACAGATGTGGCTCGCCAAGGCCCAAACTGCTGATAGACACTGGGGTTGGGGTCCAGGTCCTAGGATTTTATGCTGGCCACCTTGCTATGTGCTCATCAGACTCAGCGGGTGGATTGTCCCCTTCAGCAGAGGCTCAGGAGAAGCTGCCCCTCCCCCACTCCCGCCTTGGCACGTGGTGGCCAGCTGTGGCCGGGCAGGAACGGAGCTGAGCCAAGAGCTGTGCTCAACATCAAAGCCAAGCGGGAAGTGTGCACAGCTTCCTCCTGGCTCCAGCCTCAAACGCATGCAATCTGGGCTGCATAGAAAGAACAACGGCAAAAGGATTGGGGGAGTCTCGTTGTGGGAGCCAGAGACTGTTTTCCCAGCTTTGTGCAATCCAATTGCAACCGAAGATAGGAAGGTAGGTGGGCGGTGGGTGGTGGGAAAGGCTCCAGAGGTTTCTTTATAGTAAGTTCTTACACCTTTCCTGGGGGAAAGGAAAGCATCGTTGACCACGCAGTTAAAACTGCTTAAAATAAGAAGGCGGAGATCAAAGCAGTATGAATTCTTAGCCACTCAGTGGTGCCATGGAAAGGGATCATTTGATCACTTTTTCAGAAAATTACAATGGTATAAACTATACTAACAGATTTCTGGGGAATATAGCCATTCAAAAATAAAAATCTACCCTCATCGGGCTGTGCACAAATCCTGCAGAAGACTCCAGCGAGCTTCCAGGCCAGCAGAGACATGGCGTTTGAGCCACCAGAGACCCTCAGGGCCAAGACCACAGCTGGAGCGTGCACAGATACTCCAGGAACAGAGAGGGGCAGGGAGGGGAGGTGGGGAGCCCGCACAGCCATTCCCAAGACCCTGACATTGCAGCTGAGTGCTAGAGGGTGCCTTAGACTTCAGCCGGTGGCGTGAAAGGAAAAGGGTGTTTGCACACGCAGGCAAAGTGTGGGAGCAGAAAGTTCCCAAGTAGGCTTGGAGCTGGACTCACAAGGGTCATTCTGAGTATAGGTGACCATGGCTGGCCACTGCACTTAGGTGCAGAATTCCAGTGCACTCTGTGATGTGACAAACTTTCCTAATGGTGCCAGGAGTTCAGAAAACCTTGGTCAGAGTTACAGCTCTGCCACACCATCTATCCATTTATTTATTCATCCAAAAACATTGTCAGCAAGAGCTTGGTCCAGGACACACAGAGTTAAGGCCATCCTTAGAGACCTGACGGTTGGGAAAAGAGAGAGAGAAAGGTATAAGTAAGGGCTCATACTGGCGTGAGTTTTAAACTTGACTGGAAGTCAGGGAGAGAGAGGGGAGGAGGGATTGTTTTAGGCAGAGGCATAAGAAATGTGGAGCAGGACTAGCCCCCAACTCGAGCAGCTATGAACAAGACGTGGTTGGGGACCTGCAGTGAATGAGAGAGGACACCTTGCAGCCACACAGCATGCACATGAACTCCATGCTGTGGGTTGGGGGGCAGGTTGGAATCACCTTGGGGGAATCTGAAAACCCATCAATCTGAAAGGCCCCCCGGAAACGCTGCTGTCTTCTGTGGACCACGTTCTGGCCCCGTGGTGGATGTAGCTGGCTTTGTGAGCTCCTGGGAGATTGCTCTTCCGGAAGGCATGGCGTGGCCCGCTTGGCAGTGTGGCAGACGTGTCTTCTGACTGAAATCTGTAGAGAGGGCTGTATGGGGAGATTGCAGTAGCAAGAGCAGGGAACATTTGGGACAGTTTGTCTACCCTGGAGACAGTGAGGGCCTACTGAGGGCTCAGCGCAGGAATGAAGACAGATGGGAGGTAAAATCAGCAGGAATAGACTAATGGTGGGTGGGGAAGGACCCAAAGATGATTCCTGTGCTTATTGCTTGGATCTCTTGTGGGACTGGCAGATAAAACAGAGGATACTCACTTGGTTAAATTTGCATTACAGATTAATAAACATTTCTTCTGAGTTTAAGTATACCCCATGCAACATTTGAAATGAACTCATATAAATAAAATAATCTCCCCCTAAAACTGATAATACTAGTCTCTAGTGTAAGGTGGGGATGGAGACTAAACAGAGACTACAGGAAGATGGAAGTCTTTGATGTTGAGTTGAGAATGAATCCAGATTCCAGCTTCCTGTCTCTGCAAGCTATGGGCGGAGACCCCATTGGCAGCTGGATGTCGGGATCTGAAGTTGGCCCGAGCCCTCTGGGCTGAAATCACCAATGGATTCCTGTGGAAGATGGGACCAGGGAATGTGGGTGGGTTTTCCCAGTGAGAGAGGAGTGGAACCTAGATTTCCAGGTGACTTTGATTTAACTTCTCCAAGGTTTAGTTTCATATGTGGAAAATTTTGTCATAGCCTCAAGTATCATGCCAGGTAAAAGAGTCTTCATTTTATTCACAGTTTTAATGTCATCTTTACTACCGTCACTGTCATTTAAATAGGATATATTAAACTCATAAGCATGGGTAAATCAGTGTCTATGTAATATGTCAAAGTATTAACCACAATAGTATTCTTTTTCTTTTTTTTAATTTGAGTTACTGGGGATTGAACACAGGGCCTTCGCACTGAGCTACATTTCCAGCCTTTTTATTTTGACAGAAGCTCACTAAGTTGCTAAATTATCCAGGCTGGGCTTGCATTTTCTCAGCTTCCCAAAAGTCCTGGTATTAGAAGTATGTGCCACCATGCCCACTAAAAGTAGTGTTCGTAATAAAAAGGAAGTGACAATAAAAATAACCACAAAACCTCAAAATATAGATGATCTTCAATAGTTCAAATACTAGGAGAAATCAGAAGGATAAATCTTCTATTGCAATAATCTTGCTTTTTGTTAGTTATATTCACCAAAGGATGAAGGCAGGAGAGGGAATTTGCACCTCTGATACCATTCCATCAGTATTGTCTCAAGAAAAGAGTTTGTTTTCTTTTTCTTTAGCCTTTCTGGGAATAAATATTGGAAGATATATGTGACATTCATTTTTCTTATAGCAGGAAAGCAAATGTTAATTGTCTGAATGGGCCCATGAATCTATGCAGAGTGGACGGACACACACACACACACGTACACCCACACCTCAAATCTGGACACATTGGCTGCACAACACATCACTGTTCTGTACATATAGAAGGAAGCAGGACCATGGGCCCTTAATCTGGTACCAAAGGTGAGCGGCAAACACCTGAGGAAAGGGGCCATGAAGTCGTTGGAAAAGACTCAAAAAAAGTATTCATTAAGGGCCCCAGCCTTAGGCTGTGAACAAGTTTAGAAAAATCTGTCTATGTCCAAGACTTATTTTAAACTTCTATTGGACATAGATTTTTCTGTTTGTGCTTTGGATGAGTAAATCCTTTACCCATCTGTCAGTCAAATTGCCAACGTTTATTACGTAGCCACAGTGCGTCTGGCAGATACGCAAGAAAAGGACAGGCTCAGACCCAGGCTCTGAGCATCTCAGCTTGGAGGAGAGATGCTGATTTTCACGTCTGGAAACAGTTTCAAGAAAAATAATTGGGATGTGTCGTGCCCATGTACCAACCCCTCACAGTGCATGTGATCATGATGTACTGCACACATGGACTAATAAAAATAGAAATAAAAAAATACTCCCAGATGAATGTGCAGGGAGAAATGGAGGAGCAGAGTAACAGCTACTCGGTTTGTGGATCCTCTGAGACTCCTTAGTTCATGTCAGAGGCCCACCAGGGGCTGGGGGACAAGGACAGTATCTTCCCACTGTGCAGCCTGCTGGTTCTGCCCCAGGACACAGATGTGTCCCCAGAGAGAGGACCCTGAGTTCTGCCTGCATGTTTCCCAGAGGCTTACACTGAATTTTCCAGTTTGTTGCTCTTACAGATTTGAATTGAGATTTTTGAAAAACAAAACAAAACCAAACCCCAAAACCAATTTCCTCATTTGTTATGGTTCACTACTCCTTGTGTAGGCTCCACTGTAGCCAGGCACTGCAAAGTGGGGTGCTCCTACCCCCCCAGATCCGGGGCACACAGCAGGTGCTTCTCCCCAGTTCCTGGGAGGGAAGAGCCCACAGGGTCAGCAGGCTTGGCCACAGTTCCCGGGAGCAGAATTGTTCCCCTCTCTTCTGCTCCTACCCACTTTCTCTTAGCTGAGCGAAGGGCAACTGAGTTGTTGGGGCCAGAATATTTGATACCCATTGGTTGCTAGTTTTGTGTTTTCTTTGGAGAGGCACAATCTTGGTAATTCCAGTAATAAAAAGTGCTGGGGGACCAATGAGCTCAGCCAGTGAGTTAGAGTTCCCAAGTGCTCGCCTGTTATTCCATGAAGAAGACTTCTACCCATCATCTAATTCTCTGCTCCTGACCAGGGCTCATCAAGAAGCACCAGGTATCCTACGAGGCAGTGGTGTTCTGATCGTCTTCATTTGTGTTTTCCTACCCAAGACTCTAAGAAGTTTCTGGAACAAAACAAAGAAACAAACAAGCTGAAAGTAAGCCACATTCAGTAAGGCACACGCAAACACATGCACGCACGCGCAAGAGCACACACACACACACACACACACACACACACACACTGAAAATTGAAAACAAATATGCAAACTAGATTTCCTTTTACATATATTGGTTTAGGAAGGTCAAGTCTGAAAAATTCTTTGGGATCTGCAATCATAATAGGTTCAGCTGAGCCTGAGTTTCCCAGATGTATGGATGCAATGCAACACGGGCTTGAGGGGAAGAAGTGTAGGATCTGCCAGGGCTCCCTGGTTCTTCTTGGCCAAGTCCTCAACATCAACCTCCTTTGCATTCTGTACATTAAAAAAATGAGAGAAACAGGAAAAGAGGAAGGAAGGAAAGAAAAACAATGGAGGAAGGCAGACTCGAAGCACGGAAACAGACTCACGGCTGGGGGAGAGGCCACCATGACAGAGGAGTGGTAGGCTCTTCCTGCCGCCCACTACTCACTGGGGTCCTGCCCGCTCTCAGCCTTCCTCCCGTCCTCCTGTGCCACTGCAGGCTCTCGTATGTGGTGACGCGAGAGCTGCAGCTCCTTACCCCCGTTGGCTCCATTCCATTGTGCTCCTTTCCTGTCGAAGCTTTTGCCTGTTCTGCTTTGTCTTGTGAAAGCGGTTTCTCCTCTCTCTCTGTGACCTGAATGCCTCTTGAAGACTCTTCCCCTCTGTGTCCCTAAGCCCTGGCTGGCCCAAGGAGCCCCCACCTTCTGTGGCCTGTGGATCACAGGTGCTTGCTGGGATCCCAGTTTCGGAGGTTGGTAGGGTCTTATTTGTCCGAGCACCTGCGTCAAGATTACATGCTGGCTTTTGTTAAACTGTTTTAATTGAGAGAGCCGAGGCCTTTGTTATTCATGAATGCGTCTTGTAGATGGATAAATATATGAGTGAGGCTGAGAACCCATAACTATAGTTGCTGTCCTCCTAGCTCAGCTCACCCTCCATTTGTTTCAGTCTGAGAATCCTTCATTAATTTTTAATTACGTATAATAATTGCACACATGGCTGGAGTACAGTGATAGTTCAATGCTAAGCAAGGCTGGAACCTACCACCAACAGTAGACACAGGTCAAAGCCTCTGAAAAATTTCCATGAAATATGTATATTTAGTTCAGAATTGGAAATGTCCATTATCAACACTAATAAAAGATTTCCAAAACATTAATTTTATATACTCTACATACATGTAGGTGCCATATACATAAATATTACATATACACATTACGTACATAACACATGTTGTCTATGTATGTTTGTATGTCTCATCTTTTGGAAAATAGAAAGCCATTATTTTCAGAGTATTTTTGTAACTTATTTTTTAATCACAGTTTTACAAAATTAAAGTTTAGTAGCTTCCTGGTGTATTCAAACTATTTATGAAGAAGTTGATTAAATAAAATTTATCAGACTAATGACTATATAGCTCATATTTATCAAAGCAAAATATAACTTGATTGTAGTTTTTAGATCTAACTCTTCAGAACTGAACTTTTCAAGGTTTCTATTTTTATTTTTAGTGATTAATTTAGCAGATTTTGAGTGGCCACTGAATTTTAGAATGCTGTGGAGTACCAGCACAGATGAAAACTTATTAAAGCTGGTACTAATTCATCAAAAGTTTCTATAGGCTGTTTTCATGTCTTCCCAAGATTTTATAATAATGTCATTTTTTTGTTTATTGCAATGAGTATTTCAGTTTTCTCAGTTTTATTTGTTCCACAGTCATAGGAATAATTTAAGATCACACAAAGGGTGACTGGTAAAAGCAAGAAAGGTTAATGTTCATGTGTTTGCTCTAAAGTAAAACTATGCTTCATCTCTCACATCTCACCCCTTAGAAAATGTACATGAATTCTAAATCACTAACAAAAAAAAGAGACATAATCCTGACACTGATGTTGAAGAGGGGAATCTGTTTGGTTCTTTATCTTTTCCCTGGAAGATTTTCATTCCTACTTTTTATCCCCCTCCCTTGGTGGCTCTGGGGCTAGAACCCAGTGCCTTGCACATGCTAGGAAGCACTCTACCATTGAGCTGTATTCCCAGTCCTTTACTTCCTATTTCTAACTCTTACTAGTTGCGGACTGTGTTAGTAAGCTTTCCACTGCTGTCATAAAATACCTGAGATAAATTTAGGAGGAAAGATTTATTTTGGCTCATGGATTCAGAGGTTTCAGTCCATGGCTATGTGGCTCCAGTGATTTTGGGCCTGTGGTAGTACAGAATGTCCTGGTGGGAGAATTGGTGGGAATGAGAGAGGAAGGGCCAGGGTCCCAGTATCTCTCCAGGCCACACCCCCAGTGCTCTCAACTTCCTTCCAACAGGCCCCATCCCCTGAGGATTCCTCCACCTCCCAATAGCGCCATCAGCCAGGGCCAAGCCTTGAGGACACTTAAGATCCAAACCATGCAGGCATGTTACATATGATTTCTGCCCCAGTGTATTACAAGAAAAGAATCCCAGGCTCTGAAAGATGGTGGAGAAAACAGAACAGGGTGTTGTACCGAGGAGCTAGCTGTTCAGCCAGGAGTGGTCTCAGTATACGGGAAACTCCAGGAAAGTGCTAGCTTCACAGAGATGGAGGTAGAAACTGCCCTGCAATGTCATCCCTCCTGCTTCTCAACAGAGTAGCTGTAGAAACTTAGGATATTAACTTCAGGAGCCTTGAACTAAGACTGCTTCCAGAAAGTTGTGTCCACTGTTCATAGACATAGCTTGCAGACACCCTTCTTGTTTCCTGTCCAAGGTGAGTTGGTTGGTGGGGATTAGCACACATTATTTAAACGAGGAGTCACTACACTTTCAACCCATTGTCTTCTGCTGCAAGACAGCCTTTCAAAATATCCGATACAACAAAGCAATGCTTAATGGCTACAGTGGTCCCTGCTGTCCTTGGGGGACACATTCTAAGACCCCAGCAGACCCTGAATCCGCCTAAGTACCATGCTTCTAGTGTCTTTTCCTGTATATACAAGCTGTGGTCAAGTTTAATTAATTTATAAATTAGGCATGTAAGAGCTTAATGACAGTAAGTAATAACAGAAATAATAGAATAATTATAACATTACACTACAATAAAAGTTTTGTGACTATGGTCTTCTCAAAATGTCTCCCTGTCCTGGACTTCTTTTCCTTAGTGATGCAACATGATTCTTACAGCAAGACCTTTATGGCTCCTCTTTGGGGTATTGGAATCACTAGCACCACTATGCTCGCATGTTGGGGGCTGTTATAAAGTAAAATCAGGGTGACTAGAACACAGTACTGTGATATGACACCAGCTCACCTGATAAACAAGAAAGCTACTGAGTGGCTGATGGGTGGGTAGTGTACATAGATCAAGGACACCCTGGACAAAGGGCTGAGTCATCAGGGAGTGGAGCAAAATGTCGTAGGATGGTGGTGTTGCTTCGTTGGGGGTTTGGAGGACGATTCTCCCACAGACACACAATTGAAAGCCTCAGTTTCTTTGGTGGAATTTTCCATTTAATATTCCCAGACTGTAGGTAACTGACACCTTGGAAAGGGAATGGCTGATAAAGGAGGACTGTGACCCATCCATGTCAAAGTGGTTTTCACGCTAACTTAATGTCATTCTCCTGCTCTATGATTGTTTTCTTTATCTAAGTTAGGTGTTTTTGAAGGAAGTAAAATATTTCCCTGCAATTTCACATTTATAATATAAATGAAAATAATTTTAGGTTTTTGGTTTTTTTCCCATACTGGGGATTGAACTCGGATCCTTGTGCTTGTGAGGTAGGCAGCAGAAACACTGAGCTAAATCCCTGCCCTAAAATTTTAGCTTTTAATGTAGATTGCCTTTTATAATCATTTCCATCAGGCCAATATTAGAGCCAAATTCTAAATCCATTAAAAATTCTCTGTGAAAATCCTCATGGAGTTGCCTCAAACACTTCCTGGCTCGAAGGAGCACCTGGCTCTGTGGCACGGCCAGCTGCCCTGACCTCGCTGCCTGCCTTCTCAGTGTCCTCCCGTGCGTGCCCCATGCGAGCCAGATGGTCACTGCTTGGTTTGACAGGTGCTGGAACCAGGGAGGGGATAATCCCTTCAGTCCCAGGCGTTCTAAACAGAGGCAGATGTCCTAAGGAACCAGTGGAGGCACGTGGCAGGTTCTGGGGTGGGGTAGCCAGAGCCGTGAGGCAGCTGCTGCAGATGTGCAAGGAGAGCACAGGCCAGGTGAAGAGAGTTTATAAATTTGGGTACAAATTAGGCATATTGTGACGATAGCCATTTGCTCTTTGATTTGATGGCACATCTTGTCAGAATGGCTTGGAGTGTGCATCCCCTGGGCTCGAACTATTTACCAGAGCTAGTCAAAAGGGTGGATAATGGGTAGGAGGACCCAGGAGAGTAAAGATGTAGAACATTTAAGGCATTTTCTCTCTTTTCAGAACACGTGGCGGGTGCCAGAGCAGGGAGCTCCCCCTACATTTCACAGCGCGGTGGCAGGCAGGTCCTTTTGCCCAAGAATGCGGTGAGCCCAGCGAGGCGTGAAGTGCAGTTAGTTTCCCAGGGCTGAAAGCTGTCAGAGCTCAGTGGTTGCCAGGAGCACTGCTTTTTTCCCTTCTCCTGCCTAGAGCTGCGTCCCCAGTCCCATAAATAATTTTCTTTGTAAAATTTTGATACAAGGTCTCACTAAGGTGCTCAATTGCGAGGCTGGGGTTGAATTGGGGACCCTGTGCCTCAGCCTCCCAGAGTTGCCTCCATGCTCTTTGGAAGCACCAGCTAGCACATGGGCACCACACATCCAAGAACACAGTTTTCCTGGCTTGTCGCCTGTCAGATCCTGCTCCAGTTCGCCTCACCAAGAAACCTGGCCAGGAGAATGGGAAGTGAGTGAAGGAAGGCAGAAAGGTGGGGTGTGGAACGGAGCTCACGGGAAAGAGTACACACCTGCCAGGCTGCCCCACCTCCCTCTCTCCTGCTGTGTTAAAACCAGGCTCTGTCCCTCCCCTCACTGTGCCCAGGCCTGTGTCACCCCGTCCCTCGATGCCTGTGGGGGGGGATTCCAAGACCCTCAAGCCCACGGATGCCCACATCCCTAATCATGCAGTACAGCATTTCACAGAGCTGTGCGTCTCCTCCAGGCTCGACTCTGTCTCCATGTGGGCCATGATGCCTCCTCCAGGGTAGATGCTCTGCCAAGAGCTGTGTGTGTTGTGTAGGGAACAAAGAGAAGAGGGAAAGGTGTTCATGCCGAGCACAGACACAATCTCTGGCCCAGATTTCTCTTCTGATGGCAGCTGGTTGATGCTGCAGACCCAGAGCCATTGAGCATGGAGGATTCGCTGTGTCCAGGAAAGGAAGAGCAGGAGCCTGGAGGAGCTTTGTTTTCTCCTTCCTCAAGGGGCTCCCTGCTGCCTGCTCCGGTCAGCTCAAGTCCAGGCTGGGCCCTGGAGTCACCAGGCAGGATCTGCGCTGCCTCAGCCTACACTCTTACTGTTCTGGTTGCGGACCCTGTAGCCCAGCTCCCACTGCTCTGTGCACCTGCAAGGGCCTGCTCAACTTTCCATTTGTTCCAGTCTGAGCACCCTTTATTCATTTTTAATTAACATATAGTGATTGTACATGTGGCTGGAGTACAGGGAGATAGCTCAATGCATGCACATAGTGTGTGCTAATCCAGGCAGGGAGCTTATCCATCTTAACATTTCCTCGTGTTTGGGGACTTGAGCTTTTCTCCGTACTTCTTCATGAAATATGTAGCAAGCTGTTGTGAACCACAGTTGTCCCACCATGTTGCAGGCCATGGAACTCAGTCCTCCTGCCTAACTGTGCCTCTGTTATTTCACCCCTTTCTATCCCCCTTCCCCTCTCCTGCCCAGCCTCTAACATGCACTGCTCTACCCTCTTCACGGTCGCAGTCAACCCCTTGTCGACTTCACATACAAACACATCTTCTTAAAGCGTGTGTAATCTCCAAATAAAGACAATGGTAAGTTCATAATTCTAATGCAATACAACTATCCTGTGTACAATTGAAAATGCTATAATCTCTTCCCTCAAATTCCCAACAGTTCCAGCATTTTTCAAAAGTCCAAGTCTCTTCTCAAACTCAAGGCAAACTCTTAGCTGTGAACCTCTGTAAAAATCAAAAACAAGTTACATAACCCGAAGCTACAACAGCACAGGGTAAACATCTCCATTCCAAAGGGGAGGAGCAGAGGGGAGAGAAAAGAATCAGATCAAAGCAAGACAGAAAACCAGCAGGGCAAACTAAGTCCTGCTGCTCTGTATCTGGCATCCAGGGCACACACGGGTGACGTGTGAGCCCCAGAGGGCTTGAGGGCCCCACCCTTGTGGTCTTGCTGGTCGCAGCCCACATAGCCTCTCTGGGCTGGCTCCACCCACCCACTGCCTGTGGCTTTCCTCAGCAGATGTCTCACCTTCCTGGCTTCTCCAGCGTCCTGGGGTCTTCACTGCACCTTGGGCTTCACTCTCACAGCCTCATGCAGGGCCCTCTGGAGCTCCTTGCCTCGCCTCCCAGGCCCCCTTTGAAATCTGGGTGGAGGCCTCACTGACCTCACAACTCCTGCATTCTGCAGATAGGCCTGTCTTCCAGGCTGACTCAGGTGGCTGGGTCTGGCCGAGAGTCCTCGTTCACCCGCATAGCCAACTTGTCCTCCTGGAGTGGCCCCTGTGTCTCACAAGGTCCAGGTGTGTGTGGTGGGGTGGCAGGGCCCATCCCAGGGTAGAGAACAGCGCGTCTTGCATCTGGGGCCCTGCAGGGGAATGGCACGGGCAGAAAGCACAGGGCCCTCTCAGTCTGCCTCCCTTTGTCACTCTGCAGCCTTTGAAGCACTTTTTTCTTGCCAGCCCAAAGTACCTAGAAAACTTTTTGCATATTCTCTCATTTGATAATTTTCAACTCAGAATATTTTTTAAAAGGAGTGGGGGTGCCGGATGGGAATGGCTTTCTTACAACGGAGCTTGGCTTCAATTCCGCTTTCTCGTGTGATAAGCCTGTGTGTGTTGTTTATGTGTATCTCTCTGGAATACCCATCCTCAGGGCCATGGAGGCTGCGTGGATGGACACTGTTGCGGGAAAGCCCCAAACTGAGGTGTCCTCACTTGCAGCCCCATGTGAGCACTGCGCTGGAAAGGCTAGCATGCCCTTGGCACAGAGAGGGGCTTTGAGGGTCTCCAGAGTGCATTTCTTGAGCACTTCACCCCTCCCCTTCACATAACCCATTTTTTCAGGGAAATGCTGTCCATGTGTGTCTGACTCACTGTACCTCATTCCGTGAAGGCTGTGGGTGGGTGGGTATTCACAGGACCTGTGGAAACGTTTACACACTCGAAGAGGTCCAGGGCGTGTGCCACCGACCGCCCCCCCCCCCCCGCCATGTTTAAACAGAAATGAATTGTTGTAGCTCAAACTACATGTCTCTTCTTTCCTAAGATTCGATGGGTCCCCTGTAAACCCTCCCAGGGGGTGAAGGAGGAAAACAGAGCTGATTCCCTCCCTGCCTCTCCACTTTTCTTCCCCCTGGAATAATTCCAGCTCTCAGGGTTATAAATAAATTCAGAGAGACAGATGACTCTGACTTGTGTCTAATTATAAAGGTCCAGCCTGGTCTTGGCTTCAGCTGCAATTGGGCTTGTGCCATGGGGACCATGTTCCTCCCACTTGGGAAAGTAATGTGCATCATAAATGAAGACTAAATGAGACTTGGATTGCCTGGGAGCCAACCCTCCCCTGGAAAGGCCGCCAGTCCTCCACAGGGTCCCCATCTGCTTGGCTAAGAGGGATCCTCAGGACGCACTCTGACATCAGAGCTTTCTTTGAAACCAACCTGCTTACTCCTGGGGTTGATGCCTGTCCGGGGTGTGCATAGCCTCCCACACCGTGTGTACGTGTTAAACCGTGAGAAGGGCTTCCTTTCCAGAAAGCTGTCCAGGGTGCAGCGAGGTCCTTAGTCATCACAGAAGAATCTGATCAGGCCTCATATTACGGAGGGAAGATGAAGGTTCATGTGTGTATTAGAAACGTCTTTCACAGAGAGGATAGGAACAATGGAGTTTTCTGGTTAAGCGAATGAAACCCTGCCTGCCCCCCCATTCAAGGAAACATAACATCCACTAACCCCAGCATTAACACGAAGATGGTAAAGCCACCATCTAGCAATGGCTCATCCTGGGCTGGAGCTTTCAATGTCACTGTCACGTTCCAGGGTTGATGTGGTCTCCCTTGTACAGCTGAGGGTGGCATGACCTATCAGTGCCCAGGCTGCTAGGACCAGCCAGTGTCCCCTTGCACATCATTGTTTCTCCCAAGGTGTCTTCACAGAGGCCCGTGTTTCTTCATTTAAACCCCACTTCTGTGGAAAAAGGGACCTCGAGTTCTCCTCCAAGGCAGCCGTATTTCAGCCTTCCTTTCTGGGTCAAAGGGGTGAGTCTGGGGTAAACCAGGTTCCATCTCAGGAATCCAGCTGAATTCCTTCTTTGGTGGAGGCAAAGAGAGACTGGAGAAGTAGTTGCCATCCTTCAGGAAGTTTTGAGTTTCCCCAGTACTTCCATGCAAAATGACTTTGGAGAGGCGGGAAGTAGAGGCAGCAACCCTGGGGCTGGGCACTTGGAGGATGAGGCGCGCCCCACCCAGCCCCTGTCTGCACCTGCACACTCTCTCACCAGCCTGCATGGGATGTCCACACACCAGGCCTCAGGCTGCCCCAAGGGGTCAAGGAGGCAGCCTATGGAAGGCTTGCCCTATAGTCCTGCGACCTGTATTAGGCTGATCTGCATCTGGGAACAGTTTACATTTGGTGGAGGAAATGTTTTTGTCATCATGGAAGGCCATGGTGGCTTTTTAGGGTGGCACTATTGAGGCTGGTCTGTGGACAGGCTTTTGGACACAATCACGCTTTTCTTCTTCTTTTGTTTCTGTGCTTGATTAACCTTAAGCGTAGCTTTGTATTGGATTTGAACATAACCGCATCATGCAGGCTAACACTGGTCCGCAGCGTCAAGCTGGGGCTGGCTATGGCGTGAATGTCGTCAGCCCCTCCCAAGCCGTGGTTGGAGTTTAATCTCCACTGTGAAGTACGAGGAGGATGGAAACTTTGTCCAGCTGTGGGGTTTAGAAGTGGTGCCTTGGGAAGGGGTGCAGGTCAAAGCCCCCACGGTTGAGGCCTGCTGGCACTGTGAGAGGATGGACAGAGACCAGAGGAGACACACGCACCCCTGCCCCTCCTGCGTGATTCTCTGCTCTGCCTGGGGACTTGGCCAGCAGGTAGGCCATGGCCAGGTGCCATCCCTGAACTTGGGCCTGAACTCCGAGCCACAATAACCTCCTCCTAGGTAAGGTCCCCAGTCTGTGGTGTTGCGTTACTACCAATGGCAAAGGGATGGAGATGGGATGGGTCCTCAGCCTCTGCACCGTGGTCAGCGTGGGGACCAGCCAGAGCCCTCCCGTTCCACCCCTGGGCGCAGACCAAAAGTCAGCCTTTCTGAGCGTTTACAGCCTCCTACAATGTGTATGGGTTTCAAAAAAGGTAAAGAGATGGTTCTAATCTTGCTGCACTGAGGGAAATGGTCATGACTTTTCATCACCCTGGGTACTTATTGCAAAGAACCTCATAGCCCTGCACTTAGTGCTGGGAGGATGCAGGTCGGTGCTGGCTTTGCACCACGTCCTGCAGGGTCCAAGACTCGGGCTTGTCTCTCCTCTGGGGGCTACACAGCTCCTCTGGCCTGGCAACTGTGGAGAGTACCCACAGCTGGGTCTTGCTGCCTGCTCACCAGGACACAGTGCATTAGTTTATTTCTCTTATTTGTAGATGAGAAGGCCAAGGGCTGAGGGTATTTGTGAATTGCCAGAACCAAGCCCAAAGGTGGCGAAGTCAAGGGAAATGCCCACAGTGGTGATTCCGTCAGCCAGGAGCAGTGGGATTCCAGAGTGTGCTGCTGTCCCTGCCGGGCATGGCACGAAGTGGGGGAGCCCCATCTCTTTGTGTCACAGCTCCCAGGCTCCTTCTGCTAGCTTTGTGCTCCTAACACACTCAGTGCTCAGGGCTCTGCACGGTCTCCTCCTGGGTGCTGATGGCCACCTGCGTCTACTTCCGGCGGTGGGGAAGCTGGGAGGACCACGGCCTTCTGATGTCCCCTTGTGGCACTCCACCCAGGAGAGGCCGAGGCAGCGGGGCGCGCGTGTGTGTGTGGTGTGTGTAGAGAGGTGGGCTCTGTCCTGCCCACAGACCCCCCCCAACTCTGTGCTCTCAAAGATGCACATGTAGCTGTTCCACACTCCTGTCCCAGGAGACCTAGGACACAAAAGCAAGCCTGTTGGGCCCTGGCAAAAAGCATATGACCAACTCATGGGACAAAGAAAGGAATGAAATTGAAACTCCAAGAAAGCGTGATGTGGCCAGTGGCATGGTCACAGCTCAGCTGGACCTGACAGCGTCAGTGGCCGTGGCCCTCGCAGGGCTCGGGGTGGTGTGATCTGCTCACCGGGGAGGAATGACGTTGCATCATCACAGGCTGCTTCTGATGCTGGCACGGACCAGCCTGGCAGCATCAGCTTCCCCAGCACATGGCAGTGGTCCCCTCCGAGAGGATGTGGGGTCTGGGGAGACACTGTCCGTGTGGTGTGAGGGAAGCAAGTCTGGCTGTCACGTCAGCTGGTCACACAGATGAGGTACGACTGCTCCCTGCACGCCCTCCTCGGGAGCAGACCACACTGTGCCCGTGAGACTTCGGGACCCACGCGCCGGCTCAGGTTGGACTTTGGCATCACATTCTCTCCAGGGCTCACCCCTTCCTAGCTTGCAGTGCTAGCCTTCTGGAGGAGACTCCCCCAACTCCCCATGCCCCGATGGCAACCGGCCTTTTGGGAAAGCCAGGCCAGGGCCATGTGTGGGTACCTGTCCTCCATGTCCTGCTGTCAGGCCGGGGCCTGCCAGGGCTTGGAGCCCCGCATGGGCTTGAGGGCTCGGACGTGCTGTGCCCCTCTGTGGTTTGGTGTCGGGAGCACACCTTCTAGGCAGCGCTCACCTGGCCCTACTTCCACAGCTCAGACCCACCCAGCCAGCTCTGGCAGCTGCAGAAACTCACGTATGCATTCCCCAGAGGGGCAAAAGACACAGCATGTCCAGAGAGAAGCTTGAGAATTGGCGAATTTGAGAATCAGTGTCACTGTGGAGCAAAGCATTTGGAACAAAGAGAAGGACACGACAGACCGTTCTGTGCCTGCTGCCCCTGCAGATGCTCAGGGGAGCATTTGGCTCTATCAGGGCAAAAGGCCCGGGGGCTCTTTCCAAAGCCAGCCCCAAAGAACCTGGTATGATTCTGATTTGTTCCTAAAAAGGCACAGTTGGCTCCTATGCAGGCCAGAGTGCTTGAATGGCTGCTCTGATACTTAGCCCAGCAGGACTTGTCCTACACAGCTGCATGTGTATCCTGGGGTTCATGTGCTGGAGACCTGGTCCCGAGTATGAGGACAGTGGACTCTGGGGGGTGCTGAACGGAAGGTCACTGGGTCACAGGGAGCATCACTCTAGGAAGGGTCGATTATCAGTCTCAGGGAGAGTTAGTTCTCTGGAGTTGGGGTGAGGAAGCACCCCACCCCCACACGTGGCTGTTCCTCACACCATCAGCTCCCTTATCTCTGCTCTGCTGGGGTCTGATGTCAGGGGCCCTCTCTGGAGGCCGCTCCGGTGGGGCCACCTGACACTGGACGTCAGCCTCCAGGACTGTGAGCTGCTAGAACCTCTTTTCTTTATAAGGTCCCCATCCCCAACACTTCCTTGTAACAGAAGAAAACAGATGAATGCAGGGAACATTTGCCTGGCAGACATTGTAGGGGGCAAGTTATCATGAAGGAAGAGAAAAGGCATTCTTTACAAAATGACCACTTCTCCATCCCCCTGTGACTCTGGAAATGTCTTAAAAGCAATTGTACTGTAACCTTGTGGGTAGGAAGCAGGGACTCTTAGCTGTAGAAAGTTCCAGGGACAGTTTGGCAAGGGCCCTGCACTAGGCACACAGCGTTACCATGACCAGATGTCTCTAGCTAGGACTGGAGGTGAAGGAGGAGGTGTGAAGTAATGATATAAAGAATAATTTAAAAAACTCTCTGCTGAATGCTCCTGTATAGCTTGTGCTTGTCCAGGAATAGCATGTATGTTCTGTCATTCACTTCCAACTGCAGCGAATTTGTGCTCAGCCAGGAGGGACCTGCACCCTCCTCTGTACTTGGGAACCATTAACCAACAGGGGCGTTGGCGCAGACTCCCAAGCATGGGACTTCGAGTGGGATGAAAGCGGACTGGAGTCTTGTCCTGGCCGTTTACTAGCTGTTATGAATATCACATTGATACGAAGCATGTGAGTTGTTTAGTTCAGTGCTTCCCGAATAGTACATATTAATAAGCAGTTATAGTATTACTATTATTACTCTTAGGAAGTGTGATTAGACAGTTTGAACCATAAATGAATAGGTTTTTTCCAGTATGGCCCTTAAGTCTACGGCCATACCACCCTGAATGCACCCGATCTTGTCCACTGTGGCCCTTAAAAAGTAAAGATGAATCTGTTTCCTCTCCTGAATCTCACCTCTCTGGCTTCCCACTCTACCTGCAGAGCACACCTGGGAGGCAGGGCCAGAAAGCCACTGTTCAGCACCTCACTTGCCCCTTCCAGAAGAGCCCTTATGTGCACTTGCACTGAGCACAGTGCACCCCAAGCAGCACCCCAAACTCAGAAACAGGATGGAATCAGAGCACGCAAGACTAAAGTTGGGTGGTTGGCCCGAGACCTGTGCAGAGCACGAGAGCACCCCTCCAAGGCAGCCAGTGGTGGTGTGAGCCTCGGAAGGAATGCAAGACCTAGGGCGAGTTATTTGGACCCCGAGTTATTTGGGATTTTCATTAAGTTAGGAGAATCCTGCTTCAAATTTTATAGTGTGACCTGTCCTTATTCAGAGAGTTTCAGAGTGTGCAGCCATACCAACCTCCACAGTGATGGAGACAGTAGAAATGAATAGGTTCTCCTAAACTCACTGGTCTCCAGTTGTTGCTCAACACTATGATGAAAAGTTTCAGCTGGTGTGAAGTGCACACCTATAATCCTACCATTGTGGGAGCTGAGGCTGGAGAGTTGCAAGTTTGAGTCCACTTGGGCAACTGAGCAACTTAGCCAGACCTTGTCTCAGAATAAGGAAAGTGTTTAAAAAGGGATGTAGCTTAGTGTTCAATCCCCAGTACTGTGAAAAAAGAAAAATAAAAAGGAAAGAAAGAAAGAAAGAAAGAGAAAGAAAAGCAAAGAAGAGAGAAAAAAAGCGAAGCAAAGCTTCGGGCTTCAGGCCCCAGCGGAAGGCTCTCTGAACTCCTCATGCAGGCTGTGGTAAAGGCGCCGCTGGCTGTCCCTCTCCCACTGGCATGACCACATCGTGGCCTTCGGGGATCTTGTCCTCACTTGGTCCCTTCCTCAGGAGTGTGGACACAGCCTGTACACTCACTCGCAGTGGGGTAGTGGAGAAGAGGTGCACTGTTAGAAAGCTGAGGGGTACGAGAAGAGAGTAAAGTGGAGAGAGTTGGCCTAACGTCCCTGGGAAGGGTGGGTCCCTCTGCTGCCATACGAAGCCATCAGACACATGCAGTGGCCGACCTCTCTCTCTGCCTGGAAGATAACGGAAAATAGGGAGGGAGGTGGATGGTTTCCTCCAGAGTTGCACAACTTGTAGGTTGGGCCACAAGAAGAATATTCTCTCTCTGAGGCACAGAAAGCAGCCTGACAACTTTGCCAATGTGAAAACCATTGACTACGGCGTGGGCCGGGGTCCAGGTGACCAGCACAGGAGCTGTGTTGTGGTAGCCCTCACAGAGGCAGCTCAGGTGCCTGGAAACCCAGCTGAGGCTGCAGCTGGTTCTCGGGAATGCACACTAGAGCTCTGGCCTTCTGCTGCTAGAGCATGGAGCGCTGTTTCAGTCACTAGTACACTGAAGAAAGCCTAAGAAACATAGGCAGGAAGTGTTTTCTGAACGGAGAGGGCCAATTGCCCTGAGTCCATGAATGGAGGTCCAGCAACTCTGCGTTGCTCCCCATTTGCACCTTTGTGCTCTCTCTCCCCTGCGGCCTGTCCCCCGGCACTCTCTGGGGCAGAAGCCTCCTGGTCTTCCCTGGGTGTCCGGCCTGCCAGAGGAACAGCACACTTCCCAGCAGCCCAGGATGCCGCTGTGGATGACAGGGTGGACCTGCTTCACTCCCCTCTCCCATCTCACTCAGGGAAGACTGGAGCTTGTATGAAGGTGGTCAGCCACCCAGGCTGGACCTCCCAGCCTGGTCCCCACCAGGCTGCCTCCCCCTGGGGTTAGTGAACTTGGAAAGGAAAAGAGGTCTTTTTTTGAGGTGGGGCCTGTCTTGCTGTGTAGCTCAGGTTGGTCTCAAACTTGCGGTCCTCCTATATCAGCCTCCAGAGTGTCAGGATTTCATACTTGTAATTAAGCCAACGAGGAAAATGTGTCTTTACTTTCACTAATTTCTATCTAGACCTTGGTATTTCCTTAGTCCTTGGAGGAAGGCTGTAGACTACTGTAATGTTAGCAGAGCCTTTGACTTTTACTGCCACAACTAAGATGATTTCCTAGTGTAATTCAGTATTGCTGGTATCCTGGGATGGTGGGTACAGATCTTCAAAACTACAGTTGTGGGACTTGCTGGAACACTATCTTAAAAGTGTGGGTAAAAGCACAGAGTTAAACATGTAAGATAGCACAGGAAGTCAATGTTAGGGGAATACTGTTATTAATGTCATAGGTTCCCTCTCTTAATTTTATGAGTTTAATTTTATCTGCTTACAAACATTATTCTGAAGGGGGATTGGTAGCTTTTCCCAGACCACTGAGGGCACCCTGGCACATGGGAATGGGTATGCGCGCGTGCGCGCGCACACACACATACACACACACACACACACACACACACACCCGTCTTGCTCAGGAGACAGGGTAAGGAGACAAGACTGGGTGGTAAGACCTTCACACTGTACCTACTGGGAGGACGACAGAAAGACGAAGGAAGTAGTGCTGTTTGGGGCCAGGGTCTTATCCCGTGTCCTCTTCACACGGACATTAACCTTAGCTTCAGAGGTCTGGGAAATGTAGACTTTGGTTTCCAAAGCTCTTAAACTAGAACAGGTTGCAGGGGTGCCAGGCGGCCAGAAGGTGGGTATGGGGAAGCGGCGAGGCAGAGCCAGGAGTCTGCTCCCGTTGGCTGTCTGGGAGGTGGGTTGCACCTGTGCACGGATGACTGGCAGGGTGGCACTGCTGCCACTTCCACCCTGGGGGCCCTGGCACCCAGAGCCTTGCTGTGGGAGCAGCAAGCTCCTGGGGGCCTGCGGGGGCTGCGACTTCAGTCCTGCGTCGCTGCTTCGGTGTCCTGGAAGTCACCCCAGGGACCTGGCCACACTCAGCCCTCTGACACATTGAGTCCTTTTGACCTCAAATACCCGGGGTGGTTCCTGCGAGCGTGTGTGGTGGGCAGGCTGTGATACAGAGTGGTGTGGAATTTTCCCTCAGGGAGGGAACTGGTGGCACTAAAGCCTGTCGCCTGAGTCCTGTCAGGCTGCTGGGTTCGAGCTTCCCTGGGAACTGTGAGCCAGGTAGGGCGAATTTCACTCCCACTGGAGGGCCGCCTGGCAATGCCACCCTCGGGCGACAGAGGGATGGTGGAGCCCGGAGGAGGCCTGGGCTATGAGGGTGCCTGCCGGTCACTGCCTTCCAGTCCTGCCCACCCCACAGGGGGGCTCTGCCGTGTTTCCAAGGCAGCCTGGTGCTTTTCCATTATCCTACTTACTTATTTTGCTTTTCTTCCTTGTGATTCT
This sequence comes from Heterocephalus glaber, assembly GCF_053883595.1. Lineage (NCBI taxonomy): Eukaryota > Metazoa > Chordata > Mammalia > Rodentia > Bathyergidae > Heterocephalus > Heterocephalus glaber. The sequence goes on from NW_028258142.1 coordinate 66,042,827, forward strand.
TATTTTTATGCCCCCAATTCAACAGGAGGTGTCAGAAGCCTAGGTTTTTCAAACAGGCCTCTTTAAAGTTTAGCCTCAGTGCCAGTTGTTTCTGGGCCCTCTCTCAGCCCTCGCTGGGGCCTCCGCCTCTTGGGTTCCTGAAAGGTCAGGGACTGGAGAGCAAGGCCGGACTTGCTGTCTTTCACTAAGTGTCCCTGGGTTCTCTTGTTTCATTTCAGCTGGCTTGTTTACCCCTCAGGGAAACTGCCAAACACTGTTTTCCTGAAAATGTTTTTCCATGAACTGCACAGACACCCCTCCAATCTCCCCCAGATGCCGCATCCTGTGTCCAGAATCTGGGACTCCTCCGGCTGCAGGGGACCCGGCAGGGACAGTTCAGAGGCCTGGCGCCCGTGCGGCTGCTGGCCTCAGGGACTGCTCGCTGTGCTGGGTCCTCCTCCAACATCTGGGGGCCATCACCAGACACCCCGAAGGGTGGGAGAAACGCTGGCCCAGAGGGGCAGAGCTGGGGGTGGGGTACAGGGAGGTCCCTGCAGGCCGCAGTGCCTTTCATCAGCACTTGCCCCAAAGCCCAGATATGCTTGGAGAACATGGTGGCCTCAGGGATGTGGGGTGCCCTCCACCCAGGGGTGATGAAGTGAACAGTAAGGACAAGGAGAGGGCCATGGGGAGTGCAGCTGTGTGCAGACAAGGTGCACGGACAGGCCGGGAGGACGCTGTCCTGGAGCTCAGTCCCTAGCTGAGCAGCTTGTCCCTGCGGGGACACGCCCTGTGGCCTGGCTGCCTCGGTCTCTGGTTCCATCAGACTGCAGGGACAGCGACAGACAGAAACCCCAGGCCCAGCACTGACGTTCAAGGTTAAAACGTCACTAACGGCAGGGGCGGTGCTCACTGGGGACAGCGTGCACTGCAGGAAGGCTGTGGACTCCTTAAAACGCTTGGCTTCCGATGAAGATCACGGCTGGCCTTCCTGGGTGGAGCCATGGCCTCGCCTGAGACCCTGCCAGTTCTTGTTCCTGGTCCCACAGATGTGTCTCTGAAGAGGTCATGTGAGGGGCACAGGAAAGAGGCCCAGGCTGCCGCAGTGATGGCCACCTGGCTGACCAGGAGCCGGTGTGGCTCTGCTCCCGGCATGTTGTGATAAGAGTGTCTTTTCCTTCGCTGTTTGACGGGTGTGTGTGTGCAGTCGAGAATTCACATTGCTCTTGCCCAGGGACTGAGAACCCCCCTGAGAATGCTGCTCTTTCTGGCTGGAAAGTCCTTGAATGGGTCCCTGTGCCCCTTACTGCCCTGCTTCCCAGGGTCCCACCCCACAGACTGTCAGCTCTGCAGCTGTGACTTTAGCTCAGAGCCTTTCCTGTCTTCCAGAGCTGGAAGCCCCGGAGGACATTCTCCTGCTGGGTGCTGTCCCTGTCCCCAAAGAGCCTTTTGTTGTGAAGGAGAAAACCAATCAAGACACAAAGAATGAGATTTTGGAGTAAGATTTAGGAGCTCAGAGAGGCCCAGTGAGGTCTGAGGCTTGACAGTTGTGGAGAGAACAGCAGGCATGAGCCAGAGGACATGGTCTCTGGGAATACCAGGCAGTGCCTGGTCTCGGGCTAGGACGCTCTGAAGTTCGGACTGTGAACAGAGCCCCTCTTGGCATGGGAGCTGCACCTCCTCCACCAGCCAGATGGGGGCCGCAGAAGGAAGGCTGGGCTCTCAGTAGGGAGGTACTAGCTCACTCCTTTATGTCTGTTTATTCAGAGCCCTGTGGGAAATTACCCCCTTCCCACCCTGCTCAGAGAGGAGAGCTCTCATGTGTCCTTCCCAGTGACCAGAGGGCACCATGCACAGCTCCTGGTACTTGGAGACTGTGTGTCCTCGCAGCCCCTGCCTGGCTCATGTGTGGCCTGGCTGGCATGCCTGCATGCCAGCTCTGGGCTTTGAGAGCAATGTGGGAGAGCCTGGGGGAGCTTGGGACCTACAGACTGGGTCGGGGGGGGGTGGAGTCTGAGGGTGAAGGGGCTATGTTCTCTGGAGGGCCCTTTCCAGTCCTTCCTGATCGCTCACGCTGTATCTACACGAGGAGAGAGGAGTCCTCTCACCCAGGGAGCCTAAGCAGCACCCTCAGCCAGAGCTGGTGGCAGCATTGCAAACCCACCCCTCACCAGGAGGGGCATCCTCTGCTCGTGCCCACCCCCTGGTTCTCCCTGTGGTGGCCCAGAGCCCATACTCTCTGTCTGTCTTTCTCCCTCACCGTGAGCTTTCTGGCCACAAGGCTCCCCGTCACCTCTGCTTCCAGATGGCACTTGGGCATGCAGAGGACCTGGCCCAGCCTGCAGCTGGCTTCCACTCTGGGCACACGCACCTCCTGACATGATGCCAAGTACCTGTGTCCCACATGGCTGGGGGTGTTGCCTGACCCCAGCTTTAACGTCTCTCCACCCCTCGTCTCCAGTGCTTAGTGCAGAAGGAAGCAGTGGGGATTTTCCCTCGGTCTCCATCCTAGCTTTACGTGTGAGCCTCTCTACCTGATTTCTGTGCCTATGCTTTACTTGTTCAGTCTGCGGGATGCTTAGATTACTCATGGCCCAGAGTCACTGAGTGCTTATTAGGTTTCAAAGCCTGCACTTCCATGCACTCCACAGACCAGAGAGCACTGGGCAGGGCAGTGGGGGTCTGGGGAGACCACGGGCAGCTTACAGAGGTGGGTGTGGGACCTCTAGGTGTGTGCCTGGGGTTCCCCTCCACACCCACACCAGGGCTCACCCACGCCGCACTCACTGCTGCGAAGCAGGGAGTGTCAGACCTCACAGCCTGGGTTTCCTGGGCTGTCCCTGACTTCTCATGCTCCTTCTCACCTCTGGGTGCTTCCATGGGGCCAGAGGAAGCCCCTGTGAGCACAGAAGCTCGGAAGGCATGGATTCTCTGCCAGAAGGGAAGACATCATTGTTCAGGGATGGAAATTCATAAAGGTAATTTCAGAACATGAGTTTTCTTTCTTCACTTGCCCTTTGCCAATGTGTAGGGGGAGTGGAGGAAAGGGAGATGGAGCTAAAGGAGAAAAATCACCTTAAGAATTAAGTAAAACAGAATTACCAGGGTGTTTCAGGTGCACAGGACCCTGCCGGCCTGTCACCGTCCCTACCTGGCAGAGGTCCACCTGGGGGCCAGCCTGCAGCCAGGACCATGGCTGGTGAGTTCCCTCCCCATTGTAGTCACTGGGAAGCCCTGGGGCTCCAGGCCAGGGGACAGGGCACCTCCTTCCACTGGCAGATGGGGTGTTTCTGACCTTGCTGACCTGGGGGCTGGAAGGGATATGAGTTTGCAAAACTCCATTGCCATGGCTCAGTGTGGTCTGAGCAACCCTAGGTCCACTGCGATTAAAACTCAGGTCTGTTGGGAGGTTGGGACCTTTCAGGGGTCACTGAGGGCATTCCCTTGGGAGAGACTGTGGGACCTGGTGGGTCCCTGTGATTTCCCCTGGGCGACGCAAGCTTCTGCACACCTGCATCCCCACCAGCAGGACTCGCCAGGCCACCCTGCTGAACCTTAGCAATCGGGAGTGAAGCGACCCTTTTCTAAATGTGCTACCACAAGTGCTTCACTACAGGCGAAGAAAGCTGACTCCCAGGAAGCTCTTGTGTTCTGAGCTTGGCCTTCTCTGGAGACTGGGGCTTGGAAATGCTGTGAGCACCCTGCTTGCTTCCCCATGCCGGCCCCAAGGCAGCATCTGCCGAAAGAGAATTAACCCTGACCTAATGCCTGCCTCCTGGGAGCTCCATCCTGCTGACTGGCTGGAATATTCTGGGCCATATACAGGGGAAGTAGGTTTGCGGAGGAAACAGAGACACTTGTATGGAATGGAGAAGGAAGAGAAGGGCCAAAGTACCACAGAATACTTGCCTGGCTCTTGGAGACCCTCTGTGCACATTCCCACCCTCACATCCAGGGGGCTCGAGTCTCAGTTCAGGAAACTCTGGCATAGTTAGTAATATCCTACAGTTTATGAAATTAAGCAAGCAAGCTACATGTAAAATGACAATACCTCAAAAAGCTTTACGACAGCCTCTCTGGAAACATTCTTTGGGGAGTGTGTCATTTACTGAGAAGCTCAATCTGCCTAGTGCCATAAAAAGGCTTACCTTGGTTCATATGCCAAACCCTTAATCAAATACTAATGCATAGCTGGAGGCTGCCAAGACGTGCTGGATGAAAGCCACCACGATTCTTCCCTGCAGGGCTATAAGGAGATGGGATTCTGCATATTCCACACAATATGAATGAAGGATAAGGCGGTGGGGAATTTTGCTCAGTGAATCTGGTACATGCACTTGAGATGATAAAAGGCTGGTTCTTCGTATTCATATTTTATTACAAAGGGGTTATTGCCAGTTGGCTGGGTTTGCTGCTTGGATGAAGAAATGCTGCCATTCTAACCTCAAACGCTGCTGTGTTTAACAAACCCCAGGCACGAGCTCGCTAAGTCAGTCATGGGGCACCACCGGTGGGTTTCAGCAGGCAATGTTTACAAGCTGGAGACACCGGCAAAATGCCTATGATTATGCTAGAGGGTGAAAGTGAAGAAAACAGTTCTACTCTCCTTGAAAATATTATCTCAAACTCAAAATGGTGATAAAACCTAATGAATCTAGATTTCAAATTAGAATGTTTACATTTTTTTCTAAATGAAAAAGACAAATGTTGCATAAACTCTTCCATTCTTTGCTCTTTTCCCCTTACAGTTCTACATTTATGAGAAAATAGACAAAATGGCTTAGCTCTTGCCTGGGTAGCTTGAATTTCTCAATCCGGCTCTGGAATCTTGGCAGAGGAGGAGTATTGACTCTTTGGGAAGCCACTTGGTCTAAATTATAAACTCCTGAAACTCACCACCGGAAGCCACAAAGGCTCTGAGGTTTCTTGGGTTCTGACAAATAAGTGTAGAGGCTGCTGAAGACCAGAATTCATCTATCCATTCACTCAACCACCATTTACCCACACACCCACCCACCATGTACTCATCCATTCTTCTGCCTACCCTCCTACCATTTGTCCATCCATCCATCCACTGTCCATTCATCCACCATTTAGCATCCACCCATTCACCATCCACCCACCTATCTAGCCACCCATCTACTATCCATCCATGGACCATGTATCTCGGTGTGCAGTGGTTCACTTATTCACAATTTAGAGGCAGTATTAAAGGAATGATATCTTTGAATTGGTCTTAAAAAAATGTGTTCTACAGGATGTTAGATATGACTTTCTTAAGGCAATAGAGCATGGTGCATTCATGGAAGAGATGAACTTCAAAGGATTAGGACAAAGATTTCCCAGCCTAACATGACTACTTAGCATGTCATTCGTGTGTTAAACATGAGGTGAGAAGCTGGTTTAAAGCTGAAACTGAAGAAGGCTAATGATGCATGAACATCAAAGAAAGTGATAGATGGGGATTCTCATGAGATCACCATATCATTACAAAAGAGGCACATGCCAGAGGAGTCAAATTCAAAAGATAGTTTGACTTCAGCAATTGTTTGAGAGGTGGGAGAAACTCCTATCAGGCATTTGACAACTAGAGAAGGGGAACTTGCCAGCTTACTATACCAACTTCAGCATAAGTCCTAATAAAGCCTCTTCTGGATCACACACCCCTACTTATTCAGGATTTCTCTCTGGAGTAGAGCAGGCTGAGTTGATGACACTACTGCCAGCAGCTGGGACTGGCACCAAAGGCGGCCAGCAGCAGAGAACAGAGAGCAGTGAAGGGGTGCTGGGGTCTGCCGCCTCTGGAAGAGTTCCTGAGGCTTGTCGTAGCTGTTGACTCTGAGCGGCAAGAAGAGCCAGTACACTTAGCGACCTCTACAATTTGTGGTTTCTATGGGAACTGACCAGGAACCCTCAGCTGATTGGTAACATCTTTGTAGCCAGTGTGGGCACCCTCCCCTTCAGAGGGTTCTGAAGAAGAGACGGACAAAGGTGACAGTTGTCTGAAGGCTCCAGGCCCAGCCTATTCAGTTTCCATCTTATACATGGTGAAGAACTCATGCAAGCCAGGGAAGGCCCACAAAGGAGAAGATGTTTGGATCAGCACATGTCTGCCGCAGAACAAAGCTTTCTTGAATGCTAGCAATGTGCCAGCACAGAACTCTGCTTACTTTAGCAGATTGGCTTCTTGAATTTCACAGACGCCTATGTCAAGGTCACTGAGAGGGGAGTGGCGGTACTGGGGGACAGAGTTGCGCAGGGCCATTTCTGAAGGCAGTCTCCTCACACCACGTGCCGGAGCAGAAATTGCAGGGGGTGATCTGGGCAGAGTACCGCCACTGTCCCCTGTGGAACCCATAGATCCAGAGTTGCGTCCAGTCTTTCCTTACTGCAACAGGGCTGCAGGGGGTGACTGTAAATGTGTCATTTGGTATGTGTATAACTGTTGCCACAGGATGTGTTCCCAGGAGCACAACTGCCAGGCCCAGGACAACATGTAGTGACATTTCACTAGGCCCTGCCAAATTGCCTTCTCGGGGCTGCAGCCATCTTACACTTCCATGCTGGTGAATGGCAGCACCTGCCTTTCCATACTCTCCACAGAGTGCATTACAAAATCTTTGCACCGTTGCCAGTCTGCTGTGGGAGGAGCCTGAAAGATAAGACAATAGTTTGAACTTTATTTTCTCTTATTAAGAATGAAGGACTCCGAGCCCTTTGGAGGTAGCAAAAGGGTTTGTTAAGAATGGCTAAGAGGGCTGGGGATTTAGCTCAGAGGTCCCGCCATCTGCCTCAAAAGTGGAAGGTCCTGAGTTTGATCCCTGGCACCAAAAAAAAAAAAAGAATGGCTAAGACTTCGAGAATCATCTTTGTTTGAGGACACATGCTCAGTAGCAAACTAAGGAGCTTGGGCCCCAAAATACACCCATGGGAGCAGTGCCTGGGCACCATGATTGCTTGAATCAAAGCTGTCTGGGTTGTTTGTCTCTCAGATATTTTGTCTTTTTCCAGATCTGTTCTCTGTGGCATCTGGGAACAGCTTTAATCTCCTTGTCCTTACCCATAGAGAAATACCTTTTTCTTTTTGGTGCCAGGGATCAAACTCAGGTCCTTACACTTGCAAGGCAGGCGCTGGAACCACTGAGCTAAATACCCGGCCGAGAAATACTTATTTATTAAAAAAATTTTTTTGGTAGTAAGCATTGCTTCCTGCTTGGAAAAGCCACCCTGTGGGTCAAGTCATGACCCCCCACACTGGGCATTCCTCCTTCCTGCCAAGACCTGCAGGCTTCCCGTCCACACACAGATCCATAGCACCCACTCCCCTGTCTGCACAAGAGCTGTAGGGCCCACTGCCCCTGTCTACACACGGAGCTGCTGGTCTGCAGGCTGGCCACTGTCACTCTAAGCTTCTGCTCCTCCAACATCTCCAGGCTCACTAGTACTGAACTGCTATGTTTTAGAATCTGCTGCATATTCTAGTGCAGGTAATTTATATGGTAATGCATATGTATTCAGAGAAATAAAATCATGAAACTCTTTCCTGCACCACTGTCAAAATTGCCTCCCATAGCTGAGGTTCCTGAGGGGATGAGAGCTTGGCTGGGTCTGAAATCTCTCTCACAGGGTGGTAGCTGGAGGAGTGAAGATGCTGCTCTGGGGGTGCCCAGGATGTGGTGTGACATGATGCAAGTGAGCCAGGGCTACCATGCAAAAGGGGGCTGAGGCCTCTTGCTCCATGGAAGCCATTTACCTCCTTCTCCTTCACAGGGCAAGGGAGCTGGCTAAGCCCCTGGGTTTCTACAGGGCTGCAGCAGGGAAATGGGGGGCTGTGAATTTGCAGTAGGGAGGAGCCTTCCTTGGGTCAGAGGTAGCTAACTACTTCCCTCATCCCGGGCTGCAGCTTCCATCAAGTCCCTAAGTCAGCTGCACTTTGGCCTGAGGAGGGCAGAGTGGGTGGAGAGGCCATGCCCCATGTGGTGACCGCAATACCTTTCCTGCTCCAGAGGGCTGGTCCCTGGCTGCATAACCTCGCATACCTGTTCCCCCTGACCTCAGCCACTAGGCAACCTAGTTGCTCAACATCACAAATCCCAAATACTTACGTATCCTTACTGGACTTCCAGATCCTAACTGTTGTTTGGGTGCCCACGAAGTGCACATCAGACTGCCCCAGGTGTAGTCAGAGAAATGAGGTTTTCCCCCTCGGCCTCCTCTTGACCTCCGGGCCAAAAACTTGCCATTAGCTGGGCCACTCAGGAGCACAGGGAGAGTCTGTCCTGAGGGGCTGGTCCTTGTGACCCTGAGGGCAGGAGGACCTGGTGCTCAGAGCAGGGCTGCAAGGCCGGACTCTGACTACGAAGGTGGGGCTTCCTGCCTCCAGGCTCCCTCTCCCAGGGGAAACCTGTCCTGCAATTCTTTTCTTTTTTAAAAGAAAAATTTAAACCTTTTATTTTCACACAAAATTTTATGTTGAATCTCAGTTATTATTGTTTTGAGAGACATATTTAACACGTATTGTTAATATGAAGATGTTTTAACAGACGACATTTCTCTTTTAAAAAGAATGTTATTGGTTCAGTTTAGATATACATAATGATGACATTCATCACACGGAGTCCTTACCTGTGCGTGACAGATCTTGGTTCTTTTCCCATCCGCTCCCTCCCTTCACCTCCTCTCCCCCTTCTTATTAAGAAGCTCTATTCCCATTTTTCCTCCTGTTCTTTTTCTTTTCTCTTCCTTCCTTTTGCCTCCCCTCCTCTTTTCCCCTTTCCCTTGTGAACATTTCCTTCCTATTTCCCAGCATCTGTTACACATTTTGGTCCTTACTTATCCTACCAGTTTCTCACGCCAAAGAAACAATGTGATATTTAAACATGTATGCCCAATTTATTTCACTTAAAAGAGTATAGTCTCAAGGTGCATCCATTTACCTGGAAATGCCTCAAGTTTATCCTTATGGCAGAGTAGTACTCCACTGCATTAAAAAAACCCATATCTTCTTGATCCACTCATCAGTTGATGGGGATTTGGGCTGTTTGCAAGATTTAGCTATTACAAACTTTGCTCCTATATACACGAGTTTGCATATATTGCTGTGGTGTGATGCTTTTAATTATTTCACGAAGATACCAAGAAGGGGAATAGCTAGGTCAAATGGAACCTCAAGTTTTAGGTTTCCACAGTGATTTCCACTGTGATTTCTACAGTAGTTGCACCAGTTTACATTTTCACCAAGAGTGGAGAAGGATTCCTTTTCCCTCACAGCCCTGCCAGCATTCGTTATTGGTTTTTTGGATGATAGCTATTCTTTCTGGAGTGAGATGGAATATCAGTGTTGTTTTAATTTGCATTTCTCAAATGACCAGTCATGCTGAACATTTTTTCATATATTTATTTGCCATTTCTACTTCTTCATCTGAGAAGTGTCTTTTCATTTCAGATGCTCATTTTTGGATTGGGTCTTTAGATTTTGAGGGGGGGGTCTGATTGTTCTGAGTTCTTTATATATTCTATATAGTAGTCCGTCTGAGGAACAGCTGGCAAATTTTTTTTTCACTCATTGGGTTGTCTCTTCACTCGGTGGGTGGTTTCTTTTGTGTACAAAAGCCTTTTAATAAGATGAAATCCAAGTTGTTGATTCTTTGTGACATTTCCTGTGCTATCAGGGTTTTGTTCTTAAAGTCTTTGCCTAAACCTGTCTTCAAGAGTTCTGCCTATTCTATCTTCCAACAAATTTAGTGTTTCTGTTTTAATATTTAGATCTTTGATCCATTTCAATTTTTGTCCATGATTCTGTTAATATGGTATATTAGATTTATTGATTTGTGTATGTTGAACTATCTCTGTAGCCCTGGGGTGAATCATACTTGGTGATGGTGCATAATCTTCCTAATGATTTGCTGCAATCTTTTTGCCAATATCTTATGGAGAATTTTTGCATCTGTGTTTATTAAGGAGATGAACTGTAGCTCTCTTTTGTGGTTAGATCCTTCTCTGGTTTTGGTATCAGGGTAATGCTTGCTTCCAGGAATGAGTTTGGGAGTATTGCTTCCCTTTCAATTTCATTAAATAGTTTGAGGAACAATGGCATTAGATCTTCTCTGAATTTCTTGTAGAATTCAGTAGTGAATCCATCAGGACCTAGGCTTTTCCTTGTTGATAGGTTTTTAATTACATCTTCAATTTCATTGTCTGATATTGGGTTATTTAGAATTTTTATATTTTCTTGATTCAACTTTGGTAATTTATATGTGTCCAGGAATCTGCCCATTTATTTTATGTTTTTCATCTTATTAGAATATAGGTACTTGAAGTAGGTATTGATCATCTTCTGGATTTCTACAGGGTCTGTTGTGATTTTACTCTTTTCATTCCCAATTGCATGGATTTGAGTCTTTTCTTTCCTTTTTTTGATAAGATTGGCTAATGATTTGTCTATTTTACTTAATCTTTCAAAGAACCAACTCTTTAATTCATTGATTCTTTGTATTGTTTTCTTATTCTCCACTGCATTAATTTCTGCTCTGATCTTTATAATTTCCTCCCGCGCATGAACTTTGGGCTTGACTTGCTCTTCTTTTTCTAGAAGCTTGAGGTTCAACATTTGGTTGTTTATTTGAGCTCACTCTGTTTTTCTGATATGGGAATTCGCTGCTACAAATTTCCCTCATAGGACTGCTTTCATTGAATTCCATAAGTTCCAGTATGTTTATTGGTAATATCATTTAATTGTAGAAACTGTATAATTTCTTCTTTAACTTCACCTGTGACCCATTGGTTGTTTAGGAGGGTGTTATTTAATTTTCATGTGTTTATGAAATTCTTTTCTTTTTGATTTCCAATTTCACTGCACTGATAATATGTATAAGATAATCTCAATTTCTTTTCATTTACTTAAACATGTTCTATGAACTAGTATGTGGTCTGTTTTGGAGAACATCCCATGTGCAGCTGAGAAGATTGTATCCTGATGTTGTGGGGTGGAACACTCTGTAGACATCTACTAAGACTCACTTGTAAACGTGCCGCCGATTTGTTCCTTGGGGACTGTGGGATCAGAGGATGCTGCAAACCTGCTGGGGATTCTGGTCCTCTCTCGTGCGGACAGGAAGGAGGGTCGTCTCCAAAGAAAGAGCAATTAGCACCAGGGCCTGCTAGCACAGAAGACGGAAGAGCTCCAGAGACCAGCAGCCCCCAGGATGAGCAGCAGAGGCCGGCACTTGGCAGGGTGGACTCATTAGGAGGCGATCGCTGGGCTCGGCTTTAGGACGCAGGTACCAGAGTTTGTTCCTCAGTAGTAGCTCAGCAGAAGTCTCCACCTCAGAGCCACACACATTCTCTTAAGGGGTATGTGTGCAAGTGTGTGAGTGTGCGTGTGTGTGCTCGCGCGTGTGTGTGTCCTGGGGGGGGGTCAAACAGCAGCTGCACTGACCAACGATGAACTCTGCTCGCCAGGCACTTTGTGCTTTCTTTCTTGGAGAGACGCTGTAACTGCAGGCTGGACCTTGTGACTACTTCGGAGGATTTGAAATTCCACACAATAGAGAGACTTTTGCAAATGACATCTTAATTCCAATTTCACATTTCCAGGCATGTGGAAGAATGAAAATGAGAAAACCGGGGTGCCCAGGGCACTGACTGGCAGTAGCAGAAGGGTTTCAACCCCTGTCTTCACGGTGGAAGTTTCCATACACACATTTACCAGGATGAACCTAAGTACAGCGTCACTGGAGCTGAGATGCATAGGCCCAAGCTCTGGGTCCATGTGTTGTTCCATATGACTTCTCACTCTGGTGAATGCCCGGCCTTCTGGTCTCACAGGCTGTGTGCTTCCCATTCGTGCTGTGCTTTAGTGGAGATCATTTCACCTGCACATACATTCAGCAGCTCCTTAGGACCACCGAGGTGTGAGGAATGAACTCTGGACCATAAAAGTTGGAGTCAGTCCAGGACCTCCCTCTGATGAGCTGCAGTCTGCTCAGCTGGTCACTTAACAGTGCTGAATTCGCAGTTCCTGAGCAGTGGGCAGCAGACTGAGTAGCTCCCGATTCAGGGTCCCGACTGGCAGATGGAATGTGGATGCCGCGCATCTGAAGCCTTGTGAACTGCTGAGGGCCCCAGAAGCTTGATTTTCTGGAGTCCTTTCCTCCGAGGTCTGCAGATGCATTCACGCATTAGCAGGATACTGGTAGCCCAGGGACAGTCAGTGCTCAGGAGGCCTAGGCTTCGTGGCAACTTCTGGCACAGCCACTGGGAGCCATTGCACTTGGCTGTGTGCTGCCCTGATCAGACGGGTGCCTCTGTCCAGCGGTCAGGGGCTGAGGGCAGCACTGGGCTCCTCTGCCCACCCAGACCTGGCCACTCGGCAACCTGTGAGCACACACAGCTCCTTCAGACCCTCTGCCATGGTGGGCGGCCTCCGGGGAGGTGGCAGTGCCAAGGGCCCTGGGCAGGGCTCCCCCTCTGGCTGCCTGTCCTCGTCCACCATGAAGCTTCCTCACCCTGGCCCTGGCCCTGGCCCTGGCCCTGGCCTCGAGGCTCTGCTCAGCCACCGTCCAGGAGCCCAGTGAGAAGCCTGCCCCAGGTGTCCCCAGTCCTGTGAGTGTCCCGCACCCACGCGTCGGGTCGGGCTCCCTGACATCCCACCCCTGGCTCCGCAGCTGCTATCAGGTCTTCTCTGCGGCTCTGGGCATCTGCTTCCACCACAGACAATCAGCACTGCCTGCTCCTGTGGTCTCTACAAGCCGCCCCCCGCCATATTCCTACTGTGCTCCTGCAGGTCGCTGACTCATTCCGGAAGCATCCAGGATCAGCTCCCAGGGCAAGCTCCACCCTGTCTGAGGAGCGCTCAGGAGGGTGGCTCCTTTCACCCTCAGGAATCCTTGGAAGATCCATGCTGTCCCTAGCCTGCTCTTCTCCATGAGAAAACAGAGGAGCACAGATGGTAGGGCAGAGCCACACCTCGAGGAGTGGAGCCCGAGCTGGAAGCCAGGCCTGCAGGGTCCTCAGCCCTGTCCTCAGCTGCTGCAGGGAGCTGCCGGGGCCTCCCGGGGGCCTGGCTGAGAAGAGGCCTGCTCCCCCCAGGCGCTGTCTCCCTCACTCCCTTGGGCCTCTCAGGGTCAGCTGAGCTCGGTACAAACACCGAGGGCAGCCAGACGGGACTAGGCCCTCGAGGGTCAGTGCAGAAGACGAGAACACATTGTAACTGTGGCGGGAGGCGCATCTGGGGAAGGCCAGGCTGCAAGACAGAGACAGAATGACCTGAGCAGGCCAAGTGCCTCCCCAAGACTGTGCATAGCTGGTATCACCTGGCCTGTAAAGCCCAGGTCCACGTCAGGCTCCGAGGTGGGCCACAGGCCTCCCGACCCAACCCCTCCTCAAAAGGCTCTCGTTCTTTCCATGGACCCTTGCTGCGTGACCTGCTTCCCCTGTGGGTCAATGTTCCCTAAGTGGCTACACTGGTGACCTTGCCGGGCGATCGTAGCTCTGACCCACACTGTACTGCTCTGGTGAGTTTGCTCTATGAAACTTCCTTTGAGAAGTGAGCTCCTTGGCAACCCGCTTTGGGGTCCCCTCCTGTCCGTCGGGAGCTCTCCCTCCATCAACTTTTCCCAGCTTTCACCTGCGCGGTTCCTCAGAGCTCATTGTTGGATTCTGGGTGCACCCCGGGCGCATGTGACCTCCAGCGGCCAGGAGTTGCATTTCCCCTGTATCACTCTTGCTGGCAGCAACCCTCAGGCAGCAGGCTCAGGCTGGCCGTTCTTGCTCTCCTGGCAGGGACCTTTGCTGCTTTGCCTGCATGCAGAGGCTAGGGTGTTTATGGAGTTTTCTGTTCCCCTCTCTGCCCAGGCGGGACTGTTTGTGAGGCTGTTTCCGTGGGGGTCCCGTGGAGGGACGGTGTAGATGAGAGGTGTTTCCTCATCCCGAGGGGGTGTCAGGTGGCACAGCGGCGGATGCTGAGTCGCCCTCGTGGAAGACTCAGTTTGGTTACTGCGGGGCTTTGGGGCCCAAGCTGGGCCTGGAGCCTGCTGTGGTGCTGTGCCCGGAGCCCCACCCCGCCTGTCCCTGTCTGTGGGCCGGGTAGGACTGTGAGATCCGCTGGCGCTGCTGGCGTCTGTGTGCCCTCTGGTGCAGTGATGCTGGCGGCGCCTCTGCAGGGCACCGTTTTGCTTTTTGACTCTGTGCCTCTGTGTGTGGATTGAAACAGCGTCACGGCGCCGGAAACGCAGGTCAGCGGGCACAGTGGGGGCAGGAATCTCCAACAGGCTGAGCTCTCCCGGCCACACCCAGCGCTGCGCAGGCTGGGACAGAGGGCGCCACCCCACACGGGAGAGGTTCCATTGGCGTCATGCGTGTTCGTGAGCACGGATGTGACCTGTGCGTGGACTGTGAGAAGGACAGCACCAGGGAAGGGGGGCAGGCAGCGAGGCTGAGGCAGGACTGTTCAGGGCCTGCCGGAGAGCAGGTGCCAGCGGACCTCTGGCTTCCTTCTGAGCATGTGAACTGGGATTCTGCAGGCCTTGGCGGGGCGTGCTGCTGTGTGAGAAGCAGCTCCCTGCTCCTGTGGGGCTGTTTCCAAGGCAACTCCTGGTGTAAGAAAGGTCGGGGAGCTTCCTGCCCAGGAGAAGGCCCGGCATCCAGAGAGGCTGCAGAGCTGGGCTGGAAGGAAGGTCCCAGCCACAGCGCTGCTTCCCCAGGCTCAGGTTGATGGGCACCTTCCTGGTGCAGAAGGCCGAGAGCATTATGGGTCGCGCAGGCTGAGACCCCTGTGTATGGGCAGCAGCCACGGTCGGGGCTCTGGGCTCCTTGCTGCCGACTCCCCAGAGCTTCCTGGCCCGGGCCACACGGCTCCCTGCAGGGGCTGAGAGGAAGGCTCTGGGTGGTGATCTCTCTCTGTCTCTCTGTGTTTCTCCCCCTTTTCTCTCTGTCTCTCTGGTTCTCTGCCATGAGAGTGACAGAGCAACTCTATCCAATAAAATAGGCCCTTGCTTGCCGCCATGTGTTTTTCCCCACAGAATGTTTTATTCCAGCACTGGAACAGTTTGCTCCTGCCCAGTGTATGGAGATGTTTCATAACTGGTTGAACTTGTGCCCTCTAAGGAATGTTGCTAGCTCTGCCCCTCTCAAGAATGATTTTCGCCACACCCCATTATAAGAATGTTGTGCTGGCTCTGCCCCCTTATAAGTATTTTGTTAAGCCCCACCCCCTTACAAGAATGTTGCTCAGCCCCGCCCCTTCTGAGAATATTCTGTAGCTCCGCCCCCCTGCTCCAGTGAGCATGCTCGCCTGCCTTGCAGATCCCTATATAAGGAGGCTCCCATTTCTGGTAGGGTGCTCAGACTTGGGAGTATGAACTCCTCTGAGCCCACCGGAGTACTAAAGGTGTTTCTCCACCTCTTCCAGTGACCCTCGGATTCTTGAGTCTTCAAATTTCGGTAGCTGCGACACTGAGCTGTGGCTCTCCGCTGTGCCTGAGAGCTGTAACACTTGGCTGCGGCACTGAGCTGTTCCGCTCTGCCACAACAAGAGGTCTGAGCCCCTTTGCCTGCCCGTCCTGACAGCTGACGAGGGTGTGCTGGGCCCTTGTCCCTCACCCCACGCACTTGTTCGTGACAGGTGAGTGGCAGGTGAGTGGAAGGTGACCTGGAAAGGGAGGTTCCTAGTCCTCCCAGCTCAGCAGCCGATCTCATTGCCCCGAGTGTGCAGGACTTCAGTTCCAGGTGCAAACTTCTGAGGCTTGGGTTCCCAGCAGCCAGAAAAGGATGTGCGCTAGCGAGCTGAGGTGCAGCTGCTGGGCTGTGCAGGCCTCTCTGGCCCTGGCAGCTCCACCTCAGGCCGAGCGGTTCACTGGCGGTTGGTGCCATGGCAGTGTCTGTGGAAGGATCTTCCCCGAGGAGCATACTGCTCTGCGGGTGGGTGAGGTGGATTTCTGTCACCGTGAGAAAATACCCGAGAAGGCCGACTTCCAAGGGGGAAAGTTTTATTTTGTCTCAGTTGGAAGAGCTTGCAGTCCATGGTTGCTTGGCCTCACTGAGAGCACAGCTTGAAGAAGTGAGTAAGGAAGTTGCTTACCTCATAGCCAGGAAGTGACAGACAGGAAGGGGTGGGGTCAAATGTCCTCCTCAAGGCCCCGCCCCACCCCTGGTGACCTCACTTCCTCCCACTAGGCACAGTCCTTAAAGGTTCCATCCCCTCCAGGTAGCATCACTGTCTGGTGACCAAGCCTTTGCACACAAGTCTTTGGGGACATTTCAGATCCACATTATACAAAGGTCCCATTACCTTGTAAGCTATTCTTGTGAGTTAAACGGTCCCTTTGAAGAGAACAGTTTTCCAAAAATCTGACTTTGTGACTACAGCACAACTTTCTGAACACGGTTGAAGATCGACCTCAGCTGAGACTTCACCTTTGCCCTTATTCTTACATAGTATAGAGCCAGATTTCTTATCTACCATTGACTTTAAAAGCCTTGCAAATTGCTTCTCGGCCTTTTGGCTAAGATCAAGTGTAAAAAGCCTTCCAAAAGTCATTAAGGTTAGGGGAACACACAGCACAAAGAGCATTCAGCTCCTTGTGCCAGGCACCCAAGTACTCTGCCTGCATTTTAGATCTCTTTTGTCCTGGTTCATCATTACCTCCTCATTGTTCTTTTAAACATTCTCTACCATCAATGGATAATTGATCCTGAATTCAAAGAATATTATGAATCTATCTAAAGGGTGAGGTTATTTAATGTGTTCCAGATGCAGGAAGCTATCCAGAGAACTAGGCACTCAGATAGGCTGAGGGTAGAGCTGGAACCCCATTCCTCAAGTGATGGAGCTGCAGTATTTTCCAGAGTCTGTCCCCAAAGAAGAGCATGAAGCAGAATAAGGCAAAGCATCAGGAATATTTTTAAAGCTCCACCATGGTATAATCAAAATTTTCTCAAATCTCCTTAACAAATGATGCTATGCTCTGTTTCTATCTCATGTTTAAGTGTTTCATTTTGATCAAAATCGTGATCACAGAATTGATAGGAGCAAGTATTTATAGATATAAAGACTGGAAGAAAATAACACATTTATGTCATTAATATTCTAACCCAAATTTGGTCATCTTTCCCTTCCCAATTCACTTTTTCTTAATAGATGATAAACTATCTTGAATTTCAAATCAATTTCGGAACCTCAAGCTGATGTGGAATGACCCCAAATCCCAGGTATAAACAATCTCCATTTAATTGCCTCTAATTTTGAAATATTACGGAGTTGCATTTTAGTTTTAATTTTAAAAACAGCCATTCACAAATTGATGGTACCTAGAACAATAATTCTACTTTAAGATACTTTTGGTTCTCGATATATTTTTAGACTGTTTTTACTAGTTACCACATTTGGGAGAAAAAGGAGAAGTTAGGAGACTCTGGTGACCATGTGTGGTTTCGAACTAGAATGAAAATGCAGCCCCTTGTTGTCCTGCTGGCCCTAGACTTGGGGGAGAGATAGTCACAAGAGCCTGCGTGTGAACCCTGTGCTGTTTCCCCCTCTTCCACTCCTGCTTACTTTTGCCGTCGGCTTTTCTTTACTGGCTTCTTAATCCTCTTAGGGGCCTGTTCTCTTGGGTGGCCACAAATCTGCCAGAACACAGGGAAGAATAGGATGTGACTGAATCAGCTGCCCGAGTCACTCTGCTCTGACTGAGCACACCAGCATGGAGAAAGAAGCATGGACTTGTAAAAAATGCTAATTTCAATTTTTAAAAAATTTAACCAACACGTAGAACTTGTACTTATGTATGAACCATAATGTTATAATTCCATACATGTATTCAATGAGTAACGATCAAATCAGTGTATTAGCATTTCTATCTCCTCAAAGGTTATCACTTCTTCATGCTCTGCTTCCAGCTCTTCTCTAGCTATTTTGAGATATATAATGAAATTGTCATGGCCTATGGTTGCCGTACTGTGCTATAGAACATCAGCAGGAATCCCTCCATCCACCTGTTGTCCCCATGGGTGGGCTTGAGATTTGGCTGGGTTTTCCTGAGCCCTCTGCACAGGGGCCGGGCCGGCTGGGTGTGGCTGCACCAGAGCCTGGGTACTGATGCTCACTGAAAGGAAAGGAAATCAGTTCAGCCCTGATTGAAAACGTTATAGAGCTTCCTCAGAGATTTAAAAATAGAACCATCCTATGATGCAGCAGTGCTGCTATGCGTTGTGCATCAAAAGAAATGAAGTCAGCATGTTGAAAAAATACCCGTACTCCAGTGTTTGCTGCAGAGCTGCTCACAACAGCCAAGGAGTGGGGACAACCAAAGTATCCACAGCTGATGAATGGGTGAAGAAAATGTGCCACCTGTACCGCATGGAACATTATTCAGCCAAAAAAGAACCCCACAATTTTGTCATTTGTGGCAACAGAGATGGAGCTAGAGCTCACTGCTGTGTGTGAAATCAGCCAGACACAGAGCCCTAGGCACTGCATGACCTCACTCATACGTAGGTAGCATCTCCCTGAGTTGGGGTCCTGGGAGTTGAGCATGAAAAGGTGACTTCGGGAGGCTGAGGGGAATGGAGTGCTGGGGAGGGGGTGGCATTGGGCACTGGGTCACAGATGGGAGCGAGGCGTCCTGGCGTGTCCACTCTGGGGTTGTGCACTTCAGAGAATGAGAAGGAAGGATTTGGGGAGGTTTCACCACACAGAAATGACGGGTTTGAGGAGGCGTGTGTGTTTAACCCTGCTGAACCACGAGGCACTGTGTAAGTGTACTGAAATACTGCCCAGGACCCCGCTAACAGGGACAGTTGTCATGCTTTCATATTAGAACATTTGGTAGGAGGCGATGGGCAGCAAGAATTTCCCAGAGGATTCCTTCTATTTGATCTGTCCTCAATCGGGCACCTTTGCACTTTTTGGAAGAGGATTCCAGGCATCTCCAGGACACACAGCTGAGCATCTTTGGGTAGGTGCTGTGCCCCCTCCCTGGAGCCTCAGCCACAGCTCAAGGGCCCCACGTCACTGTCACTTGTTTGGCTGCTCTTTCTCTGCCCAGTGTAATTCCTGTGAAAAGAGGCCTTTTTTGTGTCCTAGGGTGGGGGTGGGTACATCTGTGTTAATCCCCTGCATGGATGAGAACGGCTGCAGTTGCCTGGGAGTTTTTCCAGCCTGGACAGAAATTAAGAAGCTCCTAGAAGGAGCTCTTCTCCTTTTATGGGGGCGTTCAGTGGGACAATGAGTCTGGGTGGCAGAGGATTACCCAGGCAGCCACAAAAGGTTCAGGATCCTTTCATCTGAAAACTATCATCCCACATCCAGGGACCCCACCAAGAGGGTGGGTGGAATGCCAGAGGAAGAAGCTTTCCTTTCTCTTTTCATGATGCCAGGACTTTCTTGGCATG
This sequence comes from Heterocephalus glaber, assembly GCF_053883595.1. Classification (NCBI taxonomy): domain Eukaryota; kingdom Metazoa; phylum Chordata; class Mammalia; order Rodentia; family Bathyergidae; genus Heterocephalus; species Heterocephalus glaber. The sequence continues at coordinate 66,062,195 of NW_028258142.1, forward strand.
CAAATAACCCCTGTCACAATGCTGCTGACATTTTACCAGCCCTTTCAGAATCCAGGCTGCAGAATAATATTCCTCGGGACCTTTCAAGGCTGAATTCAGAGGAGTAGAGGCTGCCTTCAGTCATGCTGGAGGTGGGGATGCCAGTGTGTTATGTGGGGGTGGCTTTGCAGGTGACGTTGCCCCAGCTGTCCTGCCAACCTGTGGGTCCCTTTGCAAAGGGCCAGAGCCATTAATTCATTCACCAGTTTACTTCTGGCCAGATTTGCTTCTTTCAATGCAAGGGTTTATACTTTGGTAAAGCCAATAAATCAAAGTAAGACAAGAAATAATAGCCATAATATATTACATTTTGCATATTTTATACAAATATATTGCATATTTAATGTATCATATATTGCATATTTATAGACTACATATATATTTTTTGTGCGTACACATATAAAGGAACATACATGTAGCATCTTTTAATCCATAAATCCAAAAGGTGAAATGTTCCAGAATCTTTAGCTTTAAGCATCAACCTCTCACCACAGTGGGAAAATCCCACACCGCACCTCAGTCAAAACAGGTTTGCTAAAACTATTGTATAAAATTACCTGTGTGTCTAAAGAATATATGGAATACAAATGAATTTTCTGTTTCGACATTATGCAAATGTTGCAAAAGCCAAAATAAATCCAGAATCCAAATACCTGTGGCACCAAGTATTTCATATAAGAAATATCAGCCTGAAACATCCCTGAAGTGTATTACAAAGCCAAGGGAAGCTCTGGCTAAGGGGTGTGTTGGCTGAAGTTGTGTTCTTACTCTCACTGTGTGGACAGTGTGCTGATTTGTTCATCACGCTGGGGTCAGGTCTCACCAGTGGCACTTTCTCCAGAGAGGTAGGCACAGGGCCCTGAGCTCACTTGCTTTACCATCTGTGTCTCGGTCACAGGGCACACTCTTTGTGCCTTGCCGACTTTGGAGTCTACAGGATCATCACCCTGGTAGTAGAGAAGCGGCCCCAATAAGGCAGGAAGAAACTCACATGGCTGATCCAGGAGGTCAGAGTTTGCTTGTAAAGGGTGTGGATGGCCGCTCCCTGACTATGAATAGATGTCTGCTGGAGTGATGGAGACTGTCACCTAAGCCTGCCCCTGAGGACCCAGAGCATCAGGACAAATATGTCACAGGGACAGAGACCCCCTTGCAACATTCTGGCTCTGAGCTCCTGGTTTCACTGCAGGAACTGTGTAACCTCTGATACCCTCAGCACAGAGCCCTGACACAGTGTCTACCAACATCCTGGGACAAAGAGCAAGACAGACAGGGCTGATGCTATTTCCAAGAGCTGGAAATAAAAACAACTGCTTTAAGTGATTCTGTTGAGGGACAGATGCTCTCTGCAGTTGTGGTAGAAATTGAATTGCAGTTGTGAATTAAATAGATTGATGGGTGCTTGTTTCTCAATGAAGTAATGACATTGTGACCCAAGAAGCAGTCATTTTTGTGCATTAAAAGAAAACCCAGGAGATAATGAATTTATCTACTTGTTTTTCAAGTGTGTCAACCTCAGAGAAGGCTGCGTCACAAGGCAAGAGTAGCTGCCTCCTCCTCCCTCACTTTCCTCACTTTCCCCTTTTCCTTCCTGGTAGGGACCTCTGATCACACATGAGAGCTTTTCCCAGGGAGGCTCGCAATTCTCAGTAGGGCACCTCACAGAGCTCTTTCCGGTGTCTGGAGTTATCCCAATAAAGGGAAAATCCACTTGAATATTTGGATAATTTTGACTAGTAACACCTTAGGAAGTTTGCAAATCAGAAAATGCAAACATCTTCCTCCTCATCCATCTTCCCAGTTTCCTCCTCCACAAAACTAGAGCAAAATTAGCAAGTAACAATAACTATGAGTTTCCTGGGTGACTTCTCAGAGATTTTCATCATGCTTCTACAAGCAAACTGAAATATCCAAGGGGTGACCAAAATACACAGTATAGATTTAAATTAAAAACATGTATTATTACACTGAAGGACATATTGCCATTGATATCCCGCAGAGTCCTCCCCTCACTTTAGACACACTTATCCCACTGTTCTCGCCACTTTCTGAAGCAGTTCTATTTTTTTTTCATTTCTCATAATTTTTCCTTTCCCTTCTTTCCTTTCTCCTACCCCTTCCACTTCCACTATCCTTTTGGACCTTTTCTTCCTAATTTGCAGTATCAATTATTCATTCTAATCATGGGTACATTTTAGGTATACAATATAGTGACAGTCATCATTGGAAATTTGCACCTGTACATAGTCTCTCTTGGTTTTTATTTTTCCCCCTTCCCCTGCCCTCCCTTCAACCCCTCCATCCCTCCCTATTTACAAAGACTTTGTTTCCATTTTTTCATTTTCTCATATTAATTCCATTATCTTCTTTCCTTTCCCCTACCCCTCCCACTTCCCCTTCCCCTTTGCCCCTTTTTTTCCTATTTCACTTTATCTATTACACCTTTTAGTCCTTATTTACACTTTCAGAGAAACTATTTGATATTTACACATGTGTGTCCTGTTTATTTCACTTAAGAGTATCACCTCAATGTGCATCCATTTAGCTTTAAATGTCTCTAATTTCTCATTTTTGATGGCTGAGTAGTACTCCATTTTATTTAAAAAGCCACATTTTCTTTATCCAGTCTCCATTTGATGGGCATTTGGGCTGTTTCCAAGTTTTAGCTCTTACAATCTGTGCTGCTACGAACATGGGTGCACATATATCACTGTGCTATGATTCTTTTAATTCTTTGGGGAAGATACCCAGCAGGGGACTAACTGGGTTAAATGGGACCCGTAGTCCTAGTTCTTTGAGTAATCTCCATACTCATGTCCACAGTGGTTGCACCAGTCTACACTCCCATCAGCAGTGGAGCAGTGCTCCTCTTTCCCCACAGCCCCTGCCAGCATTTGTTGTTGGTCGATTTCAAAATAGGAGCCATTCTTTCTGGAGTGAGGTGGAATCTCAGCGTTGTTTTCATTTGCATCTCTCAAATGACCAGTGATGTTGAACATTTTTTCATGTTTATTTGCTATTTCTACTTCTTTGTCTGAGAAATGTCTGTCCATTTCAGATGCCCATTTTTGGATTGGGTCTTTAATTTGGGAGGTCTGATCTTTTTAAGTTCTTTATAGATTCGAGATAGTAGACCTTTGTCTGAGGAAGAGCAGGTGAAGATTTTTTCCCACATTGTGGGTTGTCTCTTCACACTGCTGGTGGTTTCTCTTGCTGTGCAGAAGCTTTTTAATAAGAAGAGATCCCACTTGTTGATTGTTTCTGCTAGTTCATGGGCAACTGAGGTTTTGTTCATAAAATCTTTTCCTACACCATTGTCTTCAAGGGTTCTACCTAACCTCTGTTCCAGCCGGTTCAGCGTTTCTATTTTAATATTTAGATCTTTAATCCATTTTGATTTTAGCTTAGTGCATGGTGAGAGATATAGGTCTAGTTTTAGACTTTGGCAAGTTGAAACCCAGTTTTTCCAGCACCATTTATCAAAGAGACTATCTTTCCTCCAGTGAGGGTGGTTGGTTCCTTTATCGAAGTTGAGATGGCTGAGTATGTCTGGAGTTGTTTTGGCATCTTCTAATCTGTTCCACTGGTCCTCAGGTCTGTTTCTTTGCCAGTACCATGATGTTTTTATCACAGTAGCTTTGTAGTATAGTTTCAAGTTGGGGGTTGTAATACCCCTTGCCATATCTCTGTTATCTAGAATTGCTTTTGCTATTCTGGGTCTCTTCTTGTTCCAAATAAATTTTTGGATTATTTTCTCAAGGACCATGAAGTATGCTGCTGGGATTTCAATTGGGATTGCATTGAATCTATATAGTAGTTTTGGAAGTATGGCCATTTTCATTATGTTGATCCTTCCTACCCAGGAGCAGGGGATGTCTTTCCATTTTCTGATATCATCTTCAATCTTTTTTTTTCAAAGTGCTATAGTTTTCAGAGAAGAGGTCTTTGATTTCTTTCGTTAGGTTGATTCCTAGGTATTTCAGTTTTTTGGATGATACTATGAAAGGAATTGTTTGCCCTATTTCTGTCTCACTGAGTCTGTTGTTAGAGGAAAGCTATTGATTTTTGTGTGTTGACCTTGTAACCAGCTACTTGACTGAATTTGGTTATTAAGTCTAGAAGACTTTTGGTGGCATTCTTGGGGTCTTCTATATAGAGTATCATGTCATCTGCAAGTAATGACAACTTGACTTCTTCATTTCCTATCTTTATTCCTTTTATCTCTTTCTCTTCTATAACTGCTGTAGCTAATGTTTCCAAAACTATATTGAACAAGAGTGGTGATAGTGGACGTCCTTGTCTTCTTGCCGATTTTAGTGTGAAGGATTTCAGTTTTTGACCATTTAGTATGATATTGGCTGTTGGTTTTTCATAGATGGCTTTTATCAGATTGAGGTAGAGACCATCTATTCCAATTTTTTGTAGGGTTTTTATCACAAATGCATGTTGGATTTTGTCAGATGCTTTTTGTGCAGCTATTGAGATGATCATATGGTTTTTGTCCTTGGCTCTATTGATATAGTGTATTACATTGATTGATTTGCATATGTTGAACCATCCCTGCGTCCCTGAGATGAATCCCACTTGGTCAGGGTGCATGATCTTCTTGATGATGTTCTGCATTCTGTTTGCCAGTATCTTATTAAGGATTTTTGCATCTATGTTCATTAGTGAGATTGGCCTATAGTTCTCTTTTTCGGTTGGGTCTTTCTCTGCTTTGGGGATCAAGGTGATGCTTTCTTCCAGGAAAGAATTTGGAAGTATTGCTTCCCTTTCAATTTCATTGAAGAGTTTAAACAGTAGTGGCAGTAGTTCCTCTCTAAATGTCTTGTAGAATTCAGCAGTGAAGCCATCAGGACCTGGGCTTTTCTTAGTTGGTAAGTTTTTAATTATGTTTTCAATTTCATTGGCTAATATTGGGTTGTTCAGAATTTTTAGGTCTTCTTCGTTCAACTTTGGTAGTTCATATGTATCTAGGAATCTGTCCATTTCTTCTGTGTTTTCCATTTTATTGGCATATAGCTTCTGGAAATAGGTACTGATGATCCTCTGGATTTCTTCTGGGTCTGTTATAATTTCACCCTTTTCATTCCTAACTGCATGGATTTGGGCCTTTTCTTTCCTTTTTCTGACAAGGTTGGCTAAGGGCTTGTCAATTTTGTTTATTCTTTCGAAGAACCAACTCTTGACTTCATTGATTTTTTGAATTGTTCTCTTAGTCTCCATTGCATTGATTTCTGGTCTTATCTTTATAATTTCCTCCCTTGTATGAGCTTTCAGTTTGTCCTGCTCTTCTTTTTCTAGAACCTTGAGGATCAGCGTCAGGTTGTTTAATTGGGCTCATTCTGTTTTCCTAATATGCGTATTCACTGCTATGAATTTCCCTCATAAGACTGCTTTCATTGTTTCCCATAGAATCTGATATGTTGTATTGTCATTGTCATTTCATTGTAGGAACTGTCTGATTTCGTTGATTTCCTCTGTGACCCATTCAGAAGTGTGTTGTGTAGTTTCCATGTGTTTATGAAATTCTTGCGGTTTCTTTTGCTATGGATCTCCAATTTCATCACACTATGGTCTGATAATATACAGGGGATAAATTCAGTTCCTTTGCAGTTACTTAAACATGTTCTATGTGTGAGTATGTGGACTATTTTGGAGAATGACCCATGTGCAGCTGAGAAGAATGTGTATTCTGATTTTGTGGGGTGGAACACTCTGTAAATATCTGTTAAGTTCATTTGTTCAAGAGTTTGATTGAGTTCTAGTATTTCATTACTTATTTTTTGTCTAGTTGATCTATCTATTTGTGACAGAGGGGTATTGAGGTCCCCCACTACTGTTGTATTAGTGCATATATGACTTTTCATGTCTGTTAGTATTTGTTTTATATTGTTGGGCACACTAGTGTTTGGTGCATAGGTATTTATGATTGTCATCTGTTCCTCTTGGATTGTTCCCTTTACAAGGATATAGTGTCCTTTTTCATCTCTCTTAATCAGTGTTGGTTTGAAATCTACTTGATCTGCCAAGAGGATAGCTACTCTTGCTTTTTGGGGGGTTCCTGTCACATGAAGTATTGTTTTCCACCCTTTAACTTTCAGTCTATGAGTTTCATTTTGAATTAAGTGTGTTGTATGCAGCATATTGTTGGATTTTGCTTCTTGACTCATTCTACCAGTCTCTTTCTTTTGATTGATGAATTGAGACCATTAACAGTGATGGTTATAACTGAAATGTATTTACTTATCATTGTCATGACTTTTTCTTTTTGTTGGATTCTCCCCCTTTACATTTAATTTCTTGTCACGCCCAATGGATTCATTCTGCTGGGTTTCCTGGGGTTGTGATCCTCATTGTCTTTTCCTAGGATATTGTCTAAAATTTTTTGGAGTGCTGGTTTGGTATTCATGAAGTTCCTAAGGTGCTCTTTGTCATGAAAGTATCTTATTTCTCCATCAATTTTGAAAGATAGTTTTGCAGGGTACATCAATCTGGGTTGGAGGCTGTTTTCCTTTAGGGCTTGGAACACATCACTCCAAGATCTTCTTGCCTTGTGGGTTTGCACTGAAAAGTCTTCTGTGATTCTGATGGGCTTTCCTTTGTATGTGATTTGTTTCTTTTCTCTAACTGCTTGTAGAACTTTGTTCGTCTGTTGGGTTTCTGGAATCCTAACTATTATATGCCTATGTGTAGATTTTTTTTTTTTGATCAAAGCTAGCTGGAGTCCTACATGCCTCACTTATCTGTATCTCAAGTTCTTTTCCCCTCCTTGGGAAGTTTTCTGCCATCACTTCTGTGAAGAGTTTTTTTATGTCATCTGCACTTTCTCCTGTTTCTTCATTGACTCCAATCAGTCTTATGTTATTCTTCTTTGCATTGTCTAGAAGCTGCTGGATTGATTTCTCATGGTCCCTTACAATTTTGAAGCAATTTTTCTTTTCCTGGTCACTAATTGCAATCTTATCTTCTATATCTGAAATTCTATCCTCACATTGGCTCATTCTGAGTGTAGACTTTCAGTGGAGTTTTTGATCTCCTGAAAATCAGTTTGCCTGTGTTTTGTGGATTCCATTTCTTTCCTACGTTGGGATTCCATCTTGTTCCTCAGCTCCTCTCTAGATTTATTAATCATGTCTTGCACTACAAGCACAATCTCTGCTGTTATTTGAGAAATTATTTCTGATTTAAATTTTTCCAGATCCTCTTTTGTTGCCAGTTCAGGGAGTCCAAGTGGTTGAGTATCAGATTGTTCCATCTCATTTCCCTTTGGTGTTGCTGTAGGTGATCTAGAAGTTTGGTTTTCAGACTTTTTTACATGTCTTCTCATTTTGATGGGGTGGGGTGCAGTGGGGTGCTGTTGATGCCCATGTGGCTCACCTCCTATGGGCTGGGAGCAGTGGAATGGTGGCCCGGAAGCCCCTACCTCTGGGCTGGGAGTGGTGGAACATCTAAAGCAGCTCTAGAGTCCTCTTTCATGAGTGTCTTCATGAGATGTGATCAAAAATATGAATGCTGCTCCCAAGCGCCATCTAATAGAAAGGCAGCTCAGAAAACATGATGCTGTGTCCTCATGCACCTTATCACTGGATCTGTCACTGTATAATTTCAGGCGCTTCCCCAAAGTCAAAATGACTTTGAAAGATAACCCTTTTGAACTGATTCAGGATATCAAGGCAAACAGGACAGTGCAACGAGACACTCAGGAAAGAGGACTCCGAAGCTGCTGCAGAAAGAGGGAAGAGTGACGGGTGTGTTTGAAGTGAGGGCAACATTTTGAAAGGGATAAATGGCAATGTGTTAGTCTAATAACTTTTTTTTAAACATAAAGCTTCAGTGGAGTTTTTATCACACCACACACTTCCCCATTCAGATGTTCCCTGTGCCGTCTGTACCTAACATAATCATGCACTTTATAGATTGGCAGCACAGTCATTTTTGCAGTTGTTTGAATACACAGTCATATATTTAATCAGTTTCCTAGTGAACATCTGAGTTGTTTACACTGCTGTGCCACTGCAGTGACAGAGAAGATGACTTGGTGTGTATGTGTGTGTGTGTGTGTGTGTGTATATATGTATATATAAAACTTCCCATGTGTATGGGTATGTACATGGTCTAAATTCCTAGAAGTGGAACTTCCAGATCAAAGATGAGATGTATTTGTAATTTTCCAGGCATTTTCAGATATCCGTCTCATATTTACAAACCTATGAGTTCGATATGAAAATGTCCTTTTCTCTGCAGGCTTACCATAGTTGTTTTATGCAATTTTTAAAAACTGTGGTCACTTCACTAGATTAGAGCTAGTATTTCAGTAGAACTTTAGGCAGCATTTCTCTTATGCTGTGTGGAATTGGACATTTTTTCTTTTTCTGCTAAAGTCCATTTTTTACTTCCCTGATTGTAGCAGCTGCACTTTCTAACTCATTAGCAGGTGACAGGCAAGGCACTGCTGTACCTAACTGCTCTGAGTTGGCATTGGGAAGAAGAAAAGTACCCCAGTGTCATTCCCTGGGGTGGGAAGGGCTGTGCTGGCCCTGGGCTTGTTGGCACAAGGACCGCACTGGGGAAGGAGGACCTTGGGTCCCTGAAGGTGAGCTGTAGGACTAGACGGCCAGGATGACCCCAGTGGCCAGGGCTGTGTCAAGGGCTGTCCATCTTGCTCTGCAGTGGAGGACAACAGTGGCGAGTGGAGTAAATATCAGGATTGCCCCACTTGCTATTCTGCGTGCACTGTTGGCTGTCCTGGACAGAGTCTGTAAATTCACACTGTAGGCGCCACCTGTTAAAGGTTGCTAACCACAACATGTGGCAGGGAATCCTGGGTCAGAGCTTATTTCATGTGACATATAGTAGTTGATGGGTTGTGGACCACACCCTGGCATTTGAGATGCCCCTTGGGATGGCTTTGATATTAGGCCCTAGATCGCACCCCTGCCCCGGCATGGTCTTTTTGGAATTGAGGCTTAGAGGGGAAAGAGAATGTGCTCTCTATCTACCAGGGGCAGAGCAGTTAGAAGGAAAGCATTTGACCCAAAGACCATTTCCTCTCCAAACTGCTTAGCTAGATTAGTAGAGTAAGGAAAGAAGAGGAATACATATAAACCAGGCCAACTAAAACCAAGAAAAGTGAAAGGTTTCTAAATCTCAAGATTTTCATTGCCTGTACTTTCTTACTTGAGACAGGTGAGACACAAAATTCACTGATATTTCTGTTTTCCTTGGTATTCAATGCATCTCACCAAGAAAAGGAAAGGGTATCTTTTAATACTTGCAAAGGTAAATATAAATCATTTTCAATTGGCTATTGCTTTAAGTTATTATTATTAAATTATTATAATTAAGTTATTACCTGCTTCTTCTTAGCTTAGTGGACAAGGTGACAAAGAGATGTTGACATCTTATTATGTCCAGGATACAGGGGAGGGCATGAGGGCCTTACATATTCATTCATTGTGCCCCTGACAACAGGGTGAATCCCTCCGTCCCCCTTTCCAAGGATTACATGCAGAGGTATTTCATGAGCTTGCTTTTCCCAGCTCTGTGATATTTAACCCATGATGGTAAAAACAAACAGGTTTCTCTTACCGAGTCTAAAATCCTATAAGTCAAATTTATTTAACCACTCAGATTGTAACTGGCACCATCTAACAGGCTTGCAGCTTGGGAGGAACGAAGAAACCTTGTGTTTTTGGACACTACAGTCTGCTTCAGCGGATGTGTCTCTGGCTGCCCATGCCTGTGGACATCAGACCCTGGCTTCTTCTGCCTTCCATGTAGAGTCCTCAGTGACTCAGGGAGATTCCAGTTCTCCAGTTCAGACAGGGGCTGCATTTTGATCTCTCTTGTTCTGTTGCTTCCAGCTTCTTGGACTGAGCAGCTCCTGGCTCCTTCACTCTGTTCCTCTTAAAGAATTCTAGACAATAGAACTAAGTTGATAAATTGTGGAACCCAGAAAATCAGCACAGTTCTATTTTAGTTATTTAAACATATCTTTCTAATAAGTGTTTCCTGGTGATGTGTACAAGGAAAGAGGATTTTTCCACAGTCTACCTTCTTCATGTATAAACTCCTGAGTTTCCAGTCCTTCCTCTTAGACAACTTGAGTAGTTGGTAATTTTCTTCCCAGTCTAAACCTTTTATTGAGATACCTATTACATACAGATTTCTATTGGGAAGAATTAGAGTCAACACATAATCAAACCAGTAATGCCACCAAAGTAAGAGAGGTGAAAAAATAAACTAGTAATGTGTGTATTTCAAAATTGTGGTAAGACCTTAGAAAATGCAAGACACTTCACAATCCTTTTTGTACTCTTCCCCACCCCACCTAGTTGTCCACAAATTTACCTGTGGAACTTTCCCAAGTGATAGAAATCATTTTATAGAAGTAATATATAGAATAATTCTAACTATTAATAGGGCTGGAATAAAACCTAGATATATAGTCCTTTAAAAACTCTACAGATGATAATGCAATGAAACTCTAAATGCAGTTTTTTGTTTTTTTTTTTTTGGTGCTGGGGATCGAACTCGGATCCAGTCGATTGAGCTAAATCCCTGGCCCTTAATCGCAGTTTTTAAAGATACCTTACATGCCATTCTCCAGCCCAGCTACATATCTGATTTTAAACCAATCAATAGCACCATTTCGACTTTTCTGGGACATAGTTGAATTTCTTCTTGACAGTGAACTCAGTTTCTAAACCAATCTTGTACAACTTTAGAGTTCAGAGTACAAGAAATTCATCCAAAGTTAGGTTCATGGCAACTTCTAGAAATCATTCCATGTTTTTCCAGTAGAGCTATTCAAAACAAGTTAAATTCACTTTACTCAAGATGGCCTTTCAAATATTCCAAGTAGATTCCCTCTGAGACACCTTTTCCAGGTCCTAAGTTCTCATGTCCTCAACCTTTTCCTTGGTGGCTAAATTTCCAGCGCCCCCCTTTGGTCCTGTTCCTGTTTCCTAGACATATGCTTTGTCTAATACGCTCTTCAAGATGCAGCCCTAGAACAGATGAAATCTTTCCCAAGAGATCTCAGAAGCTAGGAGATTAAAATTATTTTCCCCTCAGTCTAGATGCTATGTTTCAATAACTGCGATTTCACAATTTTATTTATGCTATTTATTGTGAAATGAACGTCACAACAACTAGGTCACATTTTACTTGAGTTACCTAAAATCCCTAAATTGATGAGCCATTCTCCCCAAAGTTCTAATAGCTTCTGCCTTTCAGCCCTAAAGGAGGATGTTCTATTGATCCCTGGAAATGTTGGTCCTATTTCAATTGATATCTTGTTAGTACGTCACCATTTTTCATTTTGATTCTCTCATGACTTGCAGTCACAATTCCTCTCTGCTTCCTGTCTGCCATGGGGTGAGCAGGTGGGCCCCATGAATCCCTTCCCCCATGCTATTCCTGCCTTGGAGCCAGCTCGTCCTAGACTGAACCCACTGAAACCATGAGCCAAATAATCGTCTCCTCCTTTAAGATGTAGGTATGGGGTATTTTGTTCTAGTGATGAGAAAGTGACTAATACAGTCATCTCTTCTGCTGGATTTTATTTAAATAAACTATGTAGGTGATTTTAGGGTTGATTCCACCTTTGACCCCACTGCATGCTCTCTTACCTCCTCTCCAGGGAGTGACTGACCTGAACTGGGTGAATATCCCTTTGGTTTACATGTTTTTACATTCTAATTGCATATAAATCCATAAAAGTATGGAATGTTGTTTTCTTTTTGAGATTATAAGTAGTATCATCCTAGAAAAACTTCATTTTTAAAAAAGTCAGCATTATATTTTCAATGTTTATTTTTATTCCTGTAATCAGCTGAATTTTAAAATTCAATCTCTGCTAAGATGTCATTTAATCCAGAGTTCTTGTGACTCATGGAATTATTCACAGTTATTTCAGCAGTTGTTTATCTGTTTCCATTCATCATGCTTTCCTTTGAGACATCATTACAGTTTGGATCTGGAGTGTCCTCAAAGGATCACATGCTCAAGGCATGGTCCCCAGCCTATGCCGCTACTGGTAGGTGGTGAAACCTTTAGGAGGTGAGCCTTGTGGGAGGAATTGAAGAGATTGGGGAGGTGGCTATGGAGGGAACCCAAAAGCCCTTCCTGCCTCTTTCTTTGCTTGTGGGCTGTCCTTTGTTGAGCACTTTCCCTCTGCCATGCACTCCCACAGTGACAGTCTACCTTACCACAGGCCTAAAAGCAACGGATCAACTGACCACGGACTGAAACTTCCAAAACTGTGAGCCAAACTGTGTCCTCCATATGGGTTGCTTATTTCAGGCATTTTTTCACAGTTACAGTGCCAGAGACTCCTGCTGTAAGTCTCTAGTCCCCACCAGCCCAGTGTGTGATGCAAGGTTGAAGAAAACTTAAGACAAAGTTAAAGAGAAAGTGTGAACTGGGTCAGCCAATGTTCCTTTGGTAAAAGGCCCGTCTCTTCCACCAACTTTTATTGTTGATCAATCAGGATAAAAGGTACAATACATGTATTTACCATGGAAACTAATGCAGGCAAGGCTTTAAAGAGAAGTCAAAGCATTTTCAAATTAGAAGCAAGATAGACAAAATATATGGTTGTAATTAGAGCATTGTCCTTCAAGCTATGAAGGCACTGATTGTGGGAATGGAATTTGGGTGCGATTACTCTGACCTCAGCTACGGATGCCATCTCATATTGGCCCCACGGCTTAGCCATGGCCACCAGCGGGAAGGTCATGCTGACCTGCGTGCTGCCACAGTGCTCACGAGATGCTTCTGTGAGTCACATAGCTTCAGTTAGACTCGCTTCTTAAAGTGAGCCGATCGAGGGATTTAACTCTTTGCAGCCTGCACTGCTTACAAAGTGTTTTGGCCATAATTAATATTGTGGAATGGGCCGGGGATTTAGCTCAGTGGTTCTGGCACCTGCCTCACAAGCTGAGGACCTGAGTTCAATCCCCGGTACCAAAAGAAAAAATATGTGGGCTCTGGCAGTCATAGAAAGCTAACATAGATGCCTTCTTTTATTCATTGCAATTGTATAAAGCTATAAATCCATAAAACATATATTTGTGTGTTTGTTTTCACTTCATCCTTGAAGCCATCATTCTAGGCATGTGTTTGTCATTATCCCAAGACCCTAATTCCTGTGTAATACTGAGACTTTTTAGCTTAGCTCATTCTCTTGTCCAGTTGTTCTTGCTGCATGGCCAGTTTATTCCATGTGCTAGTCATCTTTAACCACAGTACAAATGAAGCCTACTGTTTATTTTTTTAAAATGTATAACTTTATTATCATTCACTGAACACACACATATACAAAAATTAAAATTATTCAAACAAAAACAATGCAAGGGAAAAAAACTATAATAATATTCAAATATAGTAGAATTAAACCAAAGCAAAACTGAAAAGTACTTAAACATTTTTCCATATAGTTTTAAAAAAAATCTCAAGCATTAACAAGACATCAGAGGATGTGATTTGTTTTAGAAAGATTTTCAAAACTAATATTGAACAAATAGTGGTCTGGAAAAAAAATTCTAATTAGATAGTAGACTCCATGTAGGTCAGATTTTTTAAAATTTAAATTTCAATAGTCATGTGACACGCGATGGAAATATAATCTGAGAAATATGTTATTAGGCAATTTCATCCGTGTGCATCGCAAAGTACCACACAGAGTGCCAACTTCTAAGTGCAAACTGGGAAGGTATACGTCAATCATCTGTGATGGTCCCTTGATATTATCCAAATACGCAGTTAAACACGAGATACATGAGGCTACCACTGGCATAGCAGGACACGGTTTTACAGTAAACTCTTTTATATAAGTAGGATTATGCTCTAAAGGATGAACAGCACAGCATGTTATGATAAGTACCTAAAACAGTAACAGTCATTTATCACACTGTCGAGTACTGTGTACTGTACATAGCTGTATGTGCTTCTTCTGGAAACACACCCTTCTCTCCTTTGATCTCAGTGACTCTTCCTTCCCAGCCCACTGATGAGCTCCAGCCTAGTCTCTATCTACATCTCTTCCTATGGTTTTAAACACAATCTATATATGGATTCTTTCCAGATTCCGGCCTGTAACTCTGATCTCTCCCCTTCCCCTCCTGCCACCCCTACCCCTTTGAACGTATTCTTCCTATTTCAAATTATCAATTATTCATTTTAATCATTTTAGTCCTTATTTACACTTTCAGTTTCTCACACTAGAGAAACTATTCGGTATTTACACATGTGTGTCCTATTTATTTTACTTAAGAGGATGGTCTCATTTTGCATCCATTTAGCTATAAATGTCTCCAGTTTCTCATTCTTTATGGCTGAGTAGTACTCCATTTCATTAAAAAATCACATATTCCTTATCCAGTCTCCAGTTGATGGGCTGTTTCTAAGCTTTAGCTACTACAAACTGTGCAACCATTGTGGAAATCAGTATGGAGATACCTCAAAGAACTAGGCTTAGAGGTCCCATTTGATCCAGCTATCCCCCTGCTGGGTATCTTCCCAAAAGAATTAAAAGACTCATACCACAGTGATACATGTTCACCCATGTTCATAGTGGCACAGTTCGTAAAAGCCTACCATTTATTGAAAGACTGATATGTTTGGACAGTTTCTTGAAAATAATAGAGAATAGTAAGTGAAGACAAAGTTCTGAACCAACTGCAAATACACCCAAGAGTGGAAGACAATTGACCTTTCAGAGGGACTAAGAATGTACTATGGCTGCTATCTTGGATGAAACTTTCAGTTCCTTCCTTATAAACTTAGCTGGGAAATAAAAACAAATATCCTATCACACTCACAGTCTGGCCTCTGAGACCAGGAATAGCCCTGAAACTCTCATTCCTCTGTAGAGGATAAAGACATTATATTATAGATGACTAATTCTCACTTATGGCCTTGCTGTCTCTGTGATTAGTTCTTCCAGAATTAATTGCCTTCACAGTCTTATCACTGGCAAGGTGTATCTAATCATACACTGGAGCTGATAGCTTATTAAATGTCTAAACAAATCACCAAATGGAAACTAAATTCCAGTCAATCTTTCTACCTTCATTTGCTTATGATCAGAACATTCTAGTAAAACAAACCTATTGCTTGTTCAGGTATGATAGTGTTAAGGAAAGAAACTTTCTAAATTAAAAAAGTTAAATGGAGTAGGATCATTTGATATTGCAACACCTCTTGCATATATGGTACTCAAATGAGTGAGATATTAACAAGATTGACATATAGCTAGCCCCCATTGTTGGAAGACCATCCAAGAACCACTGATGAATTGTTCTTTTCTAATACATGCATTTAATGCTATCAATTTTCCTCTCAGCATAACTCCAATTGTCTCTCATACTTTTTATTATGTTGTATTTTCATTATCATTCAGTTCAATGTATTATTTAAAATATATTGCCCTTGTGACTTCCTCTTCACTCCATGGATTATTCAGAAATGTGTTGCTTAGTTTCTAAATGTTTTGAAGGTATTCCTGTTATTTTTCTGATACTGATTCTAGTTTGAGTCTATGGTGGTCAGAGAACATACTCTGTGTGACTTCAGCTCTTTAATGTTTGTTGAGGTTTATTTTATAGTCTGTAATATGGTGTATCTTGGGAAATGTCTTGTGAACACTTGAAAAGTGTATGTAGTCTACAGTTATTGGGCGAAGTGTGTAATAAATACTGATTACACCTTGTTGTTTAGTAACATTACTGAATTGTTCTACATCCTTTCTGATGATCCATCTGGTTGTTTTAACAGTCGTTGAGAGAGAGGTGTTAACATCTCTGATTATAGCTATAGACTTGCCCTCTCTCTCCTTCCAGTTCAATCAGTTTTTGATTCATGTTTTGTGGCTTTGTTACTTGGTGCATATACATAGAGGATTACCGTGTCTTCCTCTTGTCAGTATTGTAATATATTTCTATGGATCTGGTGGCTGCCTCTACTTTGAGGTTTATTTGATTTTTCGGAAGTCCTGCTTTCTTCTAATTGTTTGCATGGCCTGTCATTTCCCATACTTTTATTTTTATCCAACTTGTTATAATTGAAGAGAGTTCTTTTTAGACAGCATATAGTCAGACTTTTAAAAACAATCCACTCTGCCTACCTCTTGACTTTCTCTAAAAGTTTAATAAAGTATTTATTTGTAAATCCATAAATAAGATATGTGCACTAAACCTAAAAATTTAGATACTCAAGACTATATTAGTAATACACAAACATGTAGAATAAGACTTACTTGTACAGAGTTGAAGTTTATATAAATAGCATAATTGTTACATGCTATATCCAGAATGAACATCATTTATAATCTCCTGTATACTACCAGCTCTCCCTAGAAAGGGCAGATTCTACTTAGTTGTTGTTGAATAGTTATAAATTACTAATTGTGGAAGCTTTACTGCTTTTGAGAACCACAAAACACAAGTACAATCCCTTCAGCCTTTTGTTCCCAACTTTGGTATGTATGCAGATTTACATACACAGTATCAGTGTGAGAGTGTCTCAGCCCATAATATTTTTTCACTTTGACATAGTTTATTGCTGTCAGGAAGAATAGCAAATATTTACTTTCTTTTAGGAAAATTTCACTTCTGTTCATACTTTATATTTGGGTTTTAATGTAATTTAACTTGGATATAGAGCTCATCTTTTACCCCCACCTCTCACATTTAAATAATTTCCACTTTCTCTTAAAAAATGGCAAGTATCTGATTTTTAAAATCAGAATATTTAGATGTAACTTCTTTTGTATCTACTATGTTAGGAAAATTTAATATTTAAATTTTAGAAATTTAAAATTTAAATTTTAGAAACTCCTAAACCTTCTGATGCTTAGTTTCACTGTTTTTTCAAAGCTTCTTGAGGGACTTTTTCTAGATAAAAAGAACTATACATTTATATTTTGTGCTACATATGTAAAAATGTATTACCTGTTCCCTGGCCTCTTTAGTGTACATGGTAATGCTCTACTCAGTAGCAAATACCCATTATTCACCAGGCTGTCTTTTAATTGGAATGTTTACATTTATAATTGTTGATGCTATGTGAAGCATAAGTCTGTTCTTTTATTTATTTATTTTTTACCGTTTTTATTTCTCCCTCTTTTTCAATAGCCTACCTAGAGTATACTTGAACTTGTTTCAGAATCCCATTTTGATTTATCCACAGTGGTTTTATTTTTTAGGGAGGGTGTATCTTTTGTGGCTCCTCTAAGTATTATATGTAAACATAAAACTTATCACAGTCCAATTGATGCTGGCATTTTACTAATTTGAGTGAACCTTAAAGACTTCATTCCTTTTAGTTCTTTTATCTTCCTCCATTATAATATGGTCAGCTTAACTATTTCTTCTACATGTTTTGAGAGCACATTAGAAAATGTTTAAATTCTGCTTCAATATTAGACATAATTTAGAAAACCCAGGAGGAGAAGAATATGTTTATAGGTATATTTTGCTTTCCCCTGTTTAGATTCCTTCTCTTATAATTTCCTTTCACAGGAACTTCCAAAGCTATTCTTTTGGGATAGGGTCCTTCACTAGGAATGTATTAATTCTCCTTCATTCCTAAAAGACGCTTTTTTGGCTGTAGGATTTGGGGTTGATGATTCTTTTCCTTTAGGATGATAAAGCTCTGAGCCACCTCTTCCTGGCTTCTCCATTCATGGTGGGAAATGTGTATTTCTTCCTAGAGAAGGTGTGATTTCTCTCTCACCATTTTGAAGAACACAGTTTAATTTTTACAAGCTAGAGTATGTTGTATCCCAACATCAGTTTCTTTGGGATTTTATTGTTTGGTATTTATTCAGCTTCTCAAATCCTGGATTATGTCTTTTGCCAAATTTGGGGTTGTGGTGGTCATTCTTTGTTTGAATACCTTTTCAGCCTGCTCTTGTGTTCTCTCCTTCTGGGATTTTCATGACAGATATATTAGAACTTTGTTTCAGTACCACAAATCCCAGAAGCTTTGGTACTTTATTTTTTCAAAACACAAGTTTTCTCCCTCTTGTTACAATCGAGTAATTTCTATTGTTCTGTCTTTAAATTTTCTGATTCTTCTGACCTCTCCATTTTCCTAGTGAATCCACCCATGAAGTTTTTAATTTCAATTCTAAAGTTTCCGTTTGTTTCTGCTTTATTTCTTTGTAGTTCCTCTATTTTCTTTGCAGAGACTCTGTGTTTTTTATTTGCTGGAAACATGTTAATAATTGCCTTTTGAAGCCCTTTTTTTGCTGCCTGCTGCAAACTCCTTGTTAGATAATTTGAACATCTTGGCCACATTAGTGCTGGCATCTGTTAATTTTCTTTTTCCATTAAATTGAAATTTTTCTATTTGATGGCAAGATGAGTGAATTTTCATTTGTATCCTGAAATGTTTAAGATTGTTAAGTGTGTGTATTATACATGTGTGTATGTATTATATATACTATACTCTATTGAAATAACATTAAAAAAGAAATAACATTATATCATTGCATGTTATTATTGTTATTAAATCTATTTCTACATTTGTTAAAAGAACCACAGCATATTGTTGATATTTTTGCTTTAGAAATTCAGTTATATTTTAAGGATGTAACAGGTTAGAAAAATATCCATTACATTTATCATTATTTTTATTATTTCACCCACAGTTTCTTCTTTGTTCACATCTAAATTTCCATCTTCCGCCTTTTCGATTTTTCCTAAAATTTTTCCTTCAATTTTTTGGGGCATTGTATTTTTTTTTAGTTTTCATTTGTCTAAAAAATCGTTTGTTTTGCTTTCATTTCTATAGGATATGTCATTAAAAGTAGCGTTTGGGTTGATTTTTTTCTTTCTGGACTTTAGGCTTGATTAATCTGTGATGAGACAGTGGCTGCCCTTCTTACCTGTCTTCCTCTGTTAAGTCTTTATTTTCTTGCGGCTGTCAAGATTTTCTCTTTTCTCTTTGGCTTTCTACAGTTTGATTATAATATGCTCAGCTATGTTTTCCTTTTTCATTTGTCCTGCTTTGTGTTCCCTGAGCTTCTTGTGTCTGTAGTTCGTTGACTCTCATTAATTAAAAATATCTTCACCTTTTGTCTCTTCAAATATTTCTTCTGCCCTTTCCCTCTCTCCCTCTTTGTCTGCCTCCATCGCTCTTCCCATCTCCCTTTCTGTTTCAACTGTATACATTTTATGTTGTCCTACAGCTGTACTTTATTGATTTGCCCTCCTTGCGTTTTGTGTGTGTTTTACCTTCTATCATTTTCACTTACCTATATTCAGGTTTGTCTATTTTCGCTTTGGCTGTGTCCACTTTGCTAATGAGGCTATTGAAGGAGTTTTTTTCTCTCTGATAATATGATTTTATTTCTAGCATTTCATTTGACTCTCTTTTATAGTTTACCTCTCTCAAGTGGAATTCTTGCCTGTTTTTGCTCCTTGCCCATCTGTTGTACTAGATTTTAAAAAACATTTAACATCTATGTAAACACTTGCATAATAACATTTTTTATTATGAAAATATTCACACCTGGAAAATTTCTGTTAATTCTAACACTTGAGTCATTACTGAGTCATGTTCTGTTGACTGCTTGTTATCACTGCTACAGCTTACAAAGATAATTTAAGCTATCATTATAAAGAAAGAAAGTGAAAAATGCAATGTGAAGATTGGAAAGGAAGAGGTAAACCTATGATTACTTTGGAATGCTGCAACTGTAGGAAAGTCAACCAAACTGACAGAAATAAGGTAATTCACAAGGTGAAGTTTTCAAAAAACAATAGCATTTTTCCACTGATTACCAATCTACCAGAAAAATATAAGAAAAAAAGATGCAACACTATTTTTAAAGCATCAATAATTAACAGATAATGATAAAAACTTCAGGAAAATGTTATCATTTAATTCAACTCTGTAAAATAGAATTCATTCAATGGAGATGAATCATGATCTTGTTTTTAAGATACTGTCTCAACATTTTCCATAATTTCAAGCTAGCCTCAGTGAAATGTCAGATATATTCTAAGGCACATGGCAAGCATGTTTTAAAATACACATGACATGATGGTGTAACGCTTCATGGTCTGTGAAGAGTTAGGTCAATTTTGAAAAAGAGGCACACAGTGAAGTCTTGCTGTCCAGACTCTGAGATAAGCTTTGACAACACAGCAATAAGAACAGACATAAATGCCACTGACTTGTACCGAGGAGCAGAGCAGATCTCTGGTTAAAGAAAGGCATAATCCATGATAGGAGTAGCAGTGTGGTTCAACGGAGAAAGAATGATGAAGTAGATTGTGTCAGTGGTATGTGTAGTGCTAACCCAGTTCTCCAAGGCAAAAAGGCCTGGTTTACAGTGTTTGCTGATTTCCATGGCTCTATGCTACCACCACGCCTGTTTCAGACTACCAACAATTTAACAACAGCTTGCAAAGTGTCTTCATATTTCACTGTTGGCTCTTGTGGTCTGGTGCAAGCTCCCGCCACACATCCCTGGCTGGCTTGCTTTATGGAAAATAATAAAACTTTATCAGCAACAAAGGTGTGTGCATCAAACTGCAGTCCTGTTCCTGACCTGAGTGAATGCCATTCCATAAGACATGAACATCACTGAGAAGTCAGCATTGCCCCTCAACTGTGAGGGAAAATCTTCCTCTGTGAGGGAAAATCTTCCCCTGCGGGGAGTTCAGACCAGTGAGGCCTGGGAGATGGGAGGCAGGTGGGCCACCTTCCCCACTAGCCCTGCTCTTCTCATCTGTGGGACAGCCCAAGAAAGTCATGAGGAGGGGTGCTCAAAGCATGAAGTGAATGTTAGTAAAAGATGATTGCCATGAATTCCTCTCAAAATACCCCTGTCCTATGGGCACACTTATTCCATCGTCCTTGTACTTTGTGACGCAGCTCTGGAGTCCTCTTTCATGAGTGTCATTAGCTGTGCTTTAGGGGCTGCCTCTATGTCCTGACTTGATTCAAAACATTCCCCTTTCATGTTCATTTTGACTTTGGGGAAGATCCAGAAGCCACACGGTGCCAGATCCAGTCAATAAGGTGGATGAGGACACAGAGTCATGCTTTTATTTGGCAGAAACTACTGTCCTAAAAGCTATGTGGAAGATGGAGCATTGTCGTGATGGAGGATGAAACTGTTTGCCTATTTCTCAGGCTATTTTCCATGAACATCCTTTTTTTTCCCCATTAATTTTATTGGTACATTTTAGGTACAAAATAGTTACATTCATCATTGGAATCTTGTACCATTACATGAGTATCTTGGTTCTTATTTTTTTCCCCTTCTCCTGCCCTCCCTTCACCCCCTCCACCCTTCCCTATTTGCAAAGACTTTGTTTCCATTTTTTTCCTTTTCTCATATTTTTTCTTTTCCCTTCTTTCCTTTCCCCTACCCCTCCCATTTCCCCTGCTCCTTTAGACCTTTTCTTCCTGTTACACAATATCAATTATACATTTTTAAAATTGCAATATCAAGATCTAGGAGACATTACCACAGATTTTACAGAATTTAAAAGGATATAGAAAGCATATTACAAAAATCTTTTTTGAAATAAATTTGACAACTTCTAAGAAGTACCTTGGAAGACAAATTAATGAAACTAACTCTGGAGGAAATATAAAATTTGAATAGCACCTATTAAAGAAAGTATACTCCTAGCTTGAAAACCTACCTATATGACAACAGCAGGCTCATATACATTTTAACTGAAAAATTATATCAAACAAAGCAGAAAAAAGAAGGAACACTTCTCCCCTCATTTGAGGAACTCAACATTGTGCCAATCCTAAAACTGGATAAAGATAATAGAAGAAAAAAGTATGAACATAGATAGAAATTTGTTTCACAAAACAAACTATTAGAAGTCAGATCTGGCAGGATGTAGAAAGTGGTTTTGTTATAGGGATGGCAGTGTTGGTTCAGCATTGGAAGATCCACCCCCAAAAGTCATCATTTTAACAGGGGAAAGGAAAAAAGCCATATGATCCTGTCACTAGTTGGAGAAAAAGTATTGGACTAAATTCTACAGCTGTTCACGATAAAAGCTATCAGGAGACTAGAAGTAGAACAGAACCTTCTCAACAGATTAAAGACATGTACTCCATACTTCCAGTGAGAACGCCTTACATGAATGGAGAAGATACAATGCTTTCTCTTAAGGTGGGGAACAAGGGCAGATATGCTTACTCTTTTTCTGTCCATTAAACTTTGAAACCTAGGCCCTACCAAAATAGTCTGGCAATAAAATGACACAATTAGGATAGGATTGGCAAGGTAGAAGCAAAATCTTTATATGTAGATGAAATGATCTTCTACAGAGAAAATAATAAGAAATCTCTAGGAGCCCCTAGAACTTGTATTTGAATTTAGCAGGATTATAAAACACAAGGTATATATAAAAATCCAGGTCTGTGTATACTTGCTATAAGTGAAGAATTGGATATTGAAATTTAAAAGTTATAGTTTCTCATTCTTTATGGCTGAGTAGTACTCCATTTTATATATAAAAAAAAGAAATTTAAAAGTTATGTAGGAGTACAAAGGACCTAGAAAAGTTAAAAACAAAAACAATATTGGAAGACATGTACCTAATTTTAAGACTTCTAAAGCTACAGTAATCACAGCAGTGTTGGTGTAAGGAAAGACATGTAGATCATTTAAATAAAACAGAGAATCTAGAAATAGAACCACACATATATGGTCCACTGAGTTTTGAAAGATTATTTAACATTAGCATTTTATAGAATATAAACTCAATTCAAGAGCCAAGGAAGAGATAGTGTTTTCAGCAAACAGCACTAGAACACCTGGTATCCGTATATAAAAAAATTAACCTCAACCCTTTATTTCCATACATGAAAATAACTTGAAGGGATCTATAAACCTAAATATGAAAGCCTAAAAGTATAAAACTTTAAGAAGAAATTATAAGGGAATATGTTTATGAATTCAGGTTAGGCAAGAACTACCTAGGATACAAAAGACATGAAGTATAAAATAAAAAAATTGCTAAATGAGATTCCATCAAAATTTAGAACTTGAAATGACATCATTAAAATGAAAAGTAGTCCTTAAACAGACCATATTTACAATGCATATAACCTATGTCCAGAATATATAAAATATTCTTAGAGCTCATTAATAGACAACCCAATTAAAAAGTAGACATAAGAAGATGATAAATAGCCAGTATAGCACAAGGAAAGGTGTGCAACTCTAGAATCAGAAAAATACTAATCAGTACGATAACAAGATTGAATTATACACTCATTAGGGAGATGAAGTTAAAAGTTTTAAAAGCCTTATCATAACTTTTTCTTTTTGTTGGATTCTCCCCCTTTGCATTTAATTTGGCATGCCCAACGGATTCATTCTGCTGGATTTCCTGGGGTTATGATCCTCATTGTCTTTTCCTAGGGTATTGTCTAAAATTTTTTGGAGTGACGGTTTGGTATTCATGAAGTTCCTGAGGTGCTCTTTATCATGAAAGTATCTTATTTCTCCATCAATTTTGAAAGGTAGTTTTGCAGGGTACATCAATCTGGGTTGGAGGCTGTTTTCCTTTAGGGCTTGGAACACATCACTCCAAGCTCTTCTTGCCTTGAGGGTTTGCATTGAGAAGTCTGCTGTGATTCTGATGGGCTTTCCTTTGTATGTGATTTGTTTCTTTTCTCTCACTGCTTGTAGAATTTTGTTCTTCTGTTGGATTTCTGGAATCCTAACTATTATATGCCTATGTGTAGATTTTTCTTGATCAAGGCTATTTGGAGTCCTATATGCCTCACTTATCTGTATGTCAAGTTCTTTTCCCCTCCTTGGGAAGTTTTCTGCCATCACTTCTGTGAAGAGTTTTTTTTATGTTATCTGCACTGTCTCCTGTTTCTTCATTGACTCTGATACGTCTTATGTTATTCTTCTTTGCATCGTCTAGCAGCTGCTGGATTGATTTCTCGTGTTCCTTTACAATTTTAAAGCAATTTTTCTTTTCCTGGTCACTAATTGCAATATTATCTTCTATATCTGAAATTCTATCCTCACATTGGTTCATTCTGCTGCACAGACTTTCGATAGAGTTTTTAATCTCCTGGAAATCTGTTTGCATGTGTTTTATGGATTCCATTTGTTTCCTATGTTGGGATTCCATCATGTTCCTCAGATCCTCTATTTTTTTAATCTGTGTCCTCTCTAGATTTATTAATCATGTCTTGTACCATGAGCACAATCTTTGCTGTTATCTGAGTAATTATTTCTGATTTCATTTTTCCCAGATCCTCTTTTGTTGCCAGTTCAGAGAGTCCAGGTGGTTGAGTATCAGATTGTTCCATCTTGTTTCCCTTTGGGGTTGCTGTAGGTGATCCAGAAATCTGTTTTTGAGGCTTGTTTATGTGTCTTCTCATTTCCACAGGGGGTGGTGCTTCTGGTACCCACGTGGCTCACCTTCTCTGCCCTAGAAGGTTGGGATGGCGGCAGGGGAGCTCCCTTCTGGGTGCTGGGACTGGCTCAGCTTCTCTGCCCTAGGAGCTTGGGGTGGCGGCAGGGGAGCTTCCTTCCAGGTCATGAACATCCTTTTTAAAATAAGCTTTCTAATATTCAGAGTTTGCAGTAGCATTCCTAGGTACAAACTCAGCTTGTACAATTCATCAAGGTCAAAAATACAATCAATATCACCTTAATTTTGGATCTTGATTGACACATTTCTTCCACATGAAGGGAGCTGGGTGATTTCCTCTGAGAAGTCTGCACCTAGGTCTCAGGATCATAAGCACAGACCCAGGTTTCATGTCCTGTGATGACGACTCTTAAAAAGCTGTGGTTGGAAGCAACAGGATCGAGCAACTCCAGTATATGTACACACATGCTTTAAAATATGTCTGCTCTCAACATAGCTCACAACTGAGTTCACCAAAAAATGAAACTTGTCACACACTGTTACTAACATCCTACACGGAGCTTCTCCTCTTGAAGACTTTTTCTTCCAAAGACGGCTCTGGGGGAAATGGTGACTCTGTCATGCGGTTGTTGAGAAGCTTCCTGTGCAATCTCCTTCTGCAAACCTTTCTCTGCAAACCCTCTAGGCACATTTGTCTGTGCCCTGATCTTGTTTCCCTACTGCCCCACTCTCCTCCCACCATCAGCTCACTCATGCATTCTGAAAGCTGCTTTGGGGACAGGATCTGATTCCAAGTCACTTTGCACACCCTGGAATCCTCTACTGTGTTAGCTTCCCTCGGGTTTGGGAAGCTTTTGGAACAGAAGTGGTGTCTGTTCTCTTTGTTCTCCTGAGAGCACCAGAGGGAGGTCTTTGCCCTCCAGTTCTGAGCAGTTACCATGCTAGGCTTCCAAACCCCATAAAGCAGGAGGGGACCAGAGACCCCTGCCAACAGCCAGTGCTTGAAAGGCCCACAAGTTGTGTGCTTCTCCAGAGCCCAGTGGCATGCTGCCACCTTGGGTGTAGACCTGACTCTGGACAGACAAGCTGGGTAACAGGGCACCCTCGAGGGAGAGGAATTGTTCCAGGAGTTGGAATGGAGAAGAGACCTTCATCAAGACCAGGAGGTAAAAAAAAAAAAAGACCAGGAGGTGACACAGCAGCCCCTTCTCTGTGCGCCTGTCTATCACTTGCAGTCAACCATAGTCTGAAAACATTAAGCGGAAAACGCCAGAAATAGACAGTTTATACTTTTCAAATATCTTTTATTACATCAAATTGCTATAATTGTTCTAGCATATTATTAGTTTTTGTTAACATCTTGTGTTTTTTATTTTTATTTTACTTTATTTTGTGGAAGAAAAGTTTCTTTTGCCTCTTTTTTATTAGCATGCATTTGTGATGCATGGGAATTTCATTTGTCTTCGGAAAGTGGAACATTTACATATTACACCCTAACCTTCTTCTTTCCCCTTCCCTTCCTCACCATCCTGTCTACCTCCTTCCCAGACCCCTCCCCAAACCCACAGTCTACTTCCTGTTTCCTACCATCTCTCTTTTATTTTGCTCTTTAAATTATTTATGTTTTGGTTTTCTCACTTTTAAATTAAACTTCATCCCAGATATGAATGTATAGGGAAAACATCTGCAGGGTTTGTATACCCTGTGATTGTACATACTGTGATTTCCATGTCTACTGAACCTATTTGGCAGAGTTGAGAGGAGGTTTGGACAAGGCACTGGGAATGAAAGTGCTTCGCAAACCCAAAGGACCTATGGCTGTAGTAGAGAAAAGTCACCGAGGAATGTTTGCTTGTCCCAGGGCTGCAGGGACCTAACTCTGAGTGGGAGAAGTAAAAGAACTCAGTTTGCTTCGGTGTCACCCCAAGTGTTGGGTCCTTCTGCAGGAAAACACCAACACCCTGAACCCACAATGCGAGGGTCTCCTCCAGGCCTCGGAAGGGGCTGTGGAAGTGAAGAGTGGAAACTGAAGCTCCGTTAGCGTCACAGCCAAACCAAGTCTGGTTTACCGCAATTTAGAAGCTGTGTGACCTAGCTCACTGCTTAACTCTCCTGAGACACAGGTCTCTGGGTGGGAAATGTAGATACTGAGACTCATCCTCAGGAGCATGTTTTCTTGGAGCCCACGTGTTTGTCCTCAGGTGGAATCTTTGCAACTCCTCACCGTGGTGAAGCCCATGGCTTATATGGTAGGGGTGATAAGAAATGAACAATGAGAGGTGGAATAAAATGACAAGTGGTGATGCGAGAGACATCAGCACATGGAAACAGATGCTAAAGAGGGCTTAGAACAGAGACCCTTAAATAACAACAGTGTTTATCAAGAATCCAAGCAAAAGCTGTCCAAAAATGGGACCTGTTAGGGAGATAGGGTTTAAAGAATGAAACACGTGGGAACACAATTAACCAAGGAAGTGAGAGATCTGTACACTGAAAACTGTAGAACACTGACTGAAGAAGACACAGATAAATGGAAAGATATTTTCTATTCACAGATTAGAATTACTATTGTTAAAATTACACTGGGTTCTCATCCGTGCCATCGGGCTGGAGCGTTGCTTGCCGTGTGTGTGGTTTTCCCCACCAAACGGTTCTGCTCAGTGCCATCCATGGAGGGCGTGGGCTGGACCTTTTCCTGTGGTACTTGGCTGCCAAGCCGAGCCGAGCTGAATGACTGCTCGTGGTGTGAACGATCCAGCCAGAAGAGAAGGAGCGCATTGACCAGGGACGCTAAGGCAGCCATGGCTGGTAGTCTGATGATAAGGAAATTAGTTGCGGAGAAATTGAATATCCCTTGGAATAATATTCATTTGCAAAGAACTGCAAAAGGAAAACCAGTTCTTGCAAAAGACTCTTTGAACCCTTACCCCAATTTCAACTTTAACATCTCTCATCAAGGGGACTATGCAGTCCTTTCTGCTGAACCTGAGTTACAAGTTGGAATTGATGTAATGAAGACTAGTTTTCCAGATCGTGGTTCAATTCCAGGATTTTTTCATATTATGAAAAGAAAGTTTACCAACAAAGAATGGGAAACCATCAGAAGCTTTAAGGATGAGTGGACTCAACTGGATATGTTTTATAGGAATTGGGCACTGAAAGAAAGCTTCATTAAAGCCATTGGTGTTGGACTGGGATTTGAATTGCAACAGCTTGAATTTGATATCTCTCCATTAAACTTGGAAATAGGCCAGGTTTATAAAGAAACACATTTGTTCCTGGATGGGGAGGAAGAAAAAGAATGGGCATTTGAGGAAAGCAAAATAGATGAGCACCATTTTGTTGCAGTAGCTCTTAGGAAACCTGATGGATCTAGACATAAGGATGTTCCTTCCCAAGATGATTCTAAGCCAACCCAGAGGCAGTTTACTATTCTCACTTTCCATGATTTAATATCATCTGCTGTTCCCATGACACCTGAAGATCCTTCATTTGGGGACTATTTTTACTTTACAGAAGAAATTCTAATATGAAATGGTACAAAGTCATGATATGATGCACTAAGTAACAAAAGAAAGTGAAAACTGTTTGTAATCTTCCATATTCCCTGAAAAAATAAATATCTGATAGTATCAAATTTTATTTTAAAAAGCAGTTCTTTTAAGAAGCCAAAAACTTTTACTATTAAAAAGTAAGACTTCTCTTTCAAGATAGACCACTAGAGTACAAGTTTCCCTCTTCCTGTCCAAACTTGGGTTGAATTAATAGAAATAGAAAGGGTGGCAGAATCTTCAACTGATAAAGGAAGATTGTAGAAAAGGCAAATATGCAAAAAGGAAATGTTTAAATCCCATCTCTCAGAAATCACTGCTCTTAAAACCTTGAGTATCTTTCCGACTTTTTGTCTTGGCAAATTAATCCCTATTAACTTTGTTTTTCAGTGGGGACATGTTATTTTGTAATTTGTTAAACTCTGCATCTGCTGTTGATAACTTTACCTCTATTATGTTCTAGAGTACTTTCTTGTATGACTAATATCAATTTGATCTGAGGTAACAGTGTTCAGTTACAATTGGCTTAAATAACTAGGAACATTTACAATTCAGGGCAGTTGTTTTTTGGGTTTTGTTTGTTTGGCCTCAGCCTCAGTTTGTTTATTTTGCCTTAGGCTCATTCCCCTTGCCAGTTACAAGAACAACTGCTGTAACTTCCAGTTTTACATCTTAATAAAACTGCATCTACAAGGCAGGAAAGGAGTGGCTATTTTTCCTACTGTGATTGTTTTATTGGTGAGGAGGCCATCTCCCAGCAGGCCCTGAAACTATCCCCAGTTTCTGTCTTCTCACATCTGGTCACAGAGAAAACCGGTGCCTTGACACTTTTCCCTCTGTTAGTCGATTCTGCTGGAAAAGAAAAGGCTAAGACAGGTTGGAGAGGACTGCATTGAGCTGCAGCCCACTACCTGGCATAAGGTGTGTTGTAATATGCTCATTTTCCTCTGTACTGGACATTTTGGTTGTCTGCATTTTATTACTGAAGTGGTGGAACAGTGAATGTCCGTGTACATTTTAAGGTATATACTTAATCACGTTCTTAAGAAAGTTTTAGAAGTAGAATAACTGATTCAAAGGGCTTAAATAAGCATTCATTTTTAAAGGTTTGGTAAGTATTACCATATTGATTTTCAAAAAGGCTGTACTATAAATTGTACACTTTCATTTAGTAATATATATGCGACCACTTCCACCTATATGCTCCCTGATCAAGTATTATCTTTTTTTCTGTATGTTTAATCTTTGCTAGTGTAACTGAAGAATATGGCATTTAAAAAATTTGTATTTCTTTCATTACAAGTGAGATATATCAATGTTATTATTAGCTATTTGTATTTCTTTTTTTTATGAACCTTTTGCTCATCTTCTGTTTTTATGTTAAAAATAGCACATAAAGTGTGAACATAATATATTAAGATGCCAAGACCATCATATTGATGACAGAATCTATTGTATGATTGTAGTGCATGTCTTCAGGGTTAGTCTTGTTATTGTTAAATATCAAGAAGTAAAATATTTCATTGTTTCTATTACTAACACTAACAGTTATATAAAAGTGGGTACTTTTCTCAGTAAAAAAAAAATGGAATGTTTTATATTTCTTTTGTTAAGCATGCTGTTATCCAAGCATAGTAAATAATGTGTCTTAAAAAGATCAAATAGCATTTATAATAGAGGAAGTATTGTTATGGCTAGCATGAATATAATGGTCATATGAAGACTCATTTGACTTGTCACAATAATAATAAAATGGTTAACAATTTAAAAAATTACATTGGGTTAATACTACTCAATGTGATAAACAGGTTCACCATCATCTTTATCAATATTTCATTGGTATTTTTCACAGAAAGTAAGAAATTCCAAAATCAATGTGAAGCCATAAAAGGCCCTGGGTGGCCAAAGGAGCCTTGAGGGGGAAAATATTGAAATCATTGTACTTCCTGATTTCAAATTATATTACAAAGTAGTTGTAATAAGAACCTCATGGTACTGGCATAAAAAAGCAGGTACCTAGACCAATGGAACCAAATGGAGAACCCAGAAATGACCCTATCCATAGACAATCCACCAAATTTCAATGAGGCCACTGAAAAGACACAATAAAGAAAGGACAATCTCTTCAATAAATGCCTTTGGGAAAAGCAAACATCTACATGCAGAAAAATGAAACTGGATGTTTCCTTATGCCATACATGGAAAATCAAAACTCCTATTGCATGCTGGCTTTGGTGAGGATTTTTTAAATATCTCACCAAAAGCAGGGGCAAATAGAGGGCAAGGGATTTAGCTCAGTGGTGCTGCCACCTGCCTCACAAGCGCAAGGTCCTGAGTTCGATCCCCAGTCCTCCCCCCTCCAAAAAAAGCAAATATAGACAAGTAGCTTTGCATCAACATAAAGTGCACAGCAATGGAAACAATCCACACAGGAAAGGCAGCCAAAGGATTGGGAGAAAACATTGGTGAACACAAATCAGATAAGAGGGTACTATCCAAAGTAAGGAACTCAACAGCAAAGAAACAAATTAAACCAATTAAAAATGAGATGAGAATTGAACAGACATTTTCTTCAATGACACCCAATGGCCAACAGGGAGAGGAAAAGGTGCTGAAGTCACTCATTGTCAGGGAACTGCAAAGCAAAACCACAGAGCAACATCAGCTAACACCCATGAGGCTGGCCATCATAAAAAACGGGAGCCATGTCTATTGGCACAGGCGCGGAGGAAGGGAAGCCTCGTCTGTGTTGAAGGGAATGTAGATGGCTGGTGTAGCCGCCACGGAAAGCACGGTGTGTATTCTGTGAGGAGGAGGTTAGTGGGTCGCGGGACTCAGTGCTCTGGCCCTCTGGTAGTTTCCATTTGTAAAAGGTTGATCGAGACAGAACACCAGCTACGGCAGAGAGCTTCTGTGCATCAAAACAGCATATGATGCACCTCAAATACATACCATGGAAGAACGGGCATATGGCTGTGATCAAAACGTATGGCGAATGTTTAAATGTAAAAACAAATTACAATAGAAGATAGGTGGTCATTAATCCCCCTAAAATACAAACACTGATCAACACCAATACCCTGCTTCAAGTACTCTGATCCCACCATTCTTGGCACTTTCTGACGAGGTTCTGGGAGTTCTCTCCTTTGAGTGTCTTTACAAAGTGTGACTACAAAATACAGTGCATGCTGCTGCCGAGGGCCATGCTACAGAAAGGCAGCTCCTAAAAACACAGCGCTGCGTCCTCATCCACTTTATTCACCAGATCTGGCAGCGTGTGGCTTCTGGCTCCTCCCCAAATCAAAGTGACCATGACAGGTAATCATTTTGAATGGATTCAAAACATTGAGGCAACCAGGACAACTCAACTAAAGACACTCAGGAAAGGACTTCCAGACCTGCTGCAGAAAGTGGCAAGGACAATGAGATGAGGTCCTGTGAAGTGAGTATTTTGAGGAGGATTGATGGCAATGTGTCTTTTACTGTGATACATTTTTAAAAACTTAAACACTCACTGTACTTTTAGATCACACCTTGCAACATTACTCAAAGAAAAGGCTTCATCTCCAAATTTGAATTGACTTGTGCCAAGAGCTTCATGTGGAATGGAAGATGAGCTTCCCCAGGGGAGGGATCGAAGAAAGCCTCAAGGAGAAAAACAGGAGGCCTGAATGCCAGGGAGTGCAGCTCACGAGCCCAAGGACAAGTCGGTCTTGGACATCACTTCAGGAAGTGTCTCCAGGGCTGCAAACTTCCTTCGGGGACGCGGGCCCCGGCGTGGCTCTCAGCTGCAGAGAGGGTCTCCAGAGGGTGTCTAGACCTGTGCTGTAAAAGAAACCATTTGGAACCAACTCAAGTGATAGAGGCAAGTGATTGACCCAGGTAATACTGTTTTGGGGCAAGAGAATAATACTTGTAAAAGGGATCAAACATTTCCTTGATGGTCAATACGTAGGCTCTGCCGCTTCCTGGAGGGGCAGAGGGAAACTGAAGATGGCTGCCAACTCCTGAAACAGCTCTGCTCATCAGGCTGAAGCATTTCTGGCGCACCTCTTTACCAAGGGAAAAGGAGTGTGATAGTTCCTGAGGTGCACATTTATTGACTACTCCAGCATCCACTTCCTTCCATGCAATGTGGGCAGATGAGGTTGTCACTGACAGACAGAATCCGGGAAGGCCTCCGCACAGGCCGGGGCGTCAGCATTCAGTGCCCTCCTTTTCCAGTCAGTCTGCTGGGAACATTTAGAAGTTATCTTAATTCATGTTCACAAATGCTTCAAAAGTCAGGGAGATTTCATTTTACAAATGGAAAATCCTGCGTCTTGGGGACATTGCAAAGCTCGCCCGCATCAGGAGAGAGTGAGCAGTGAGTGGCAGACATGGGCCTCCAGTGCTTTTTCTGTCTGTCACAGACTCATGTGTAGCTCCCAGGTGGCGCACAGTGTCTCCGTTCCTGCCCTAGAGGGGTTACCTGGGCTTCAGGGACAGGTCATGTGCGTCCGAGGATGATGCCATCCTCACAGGCCACAAGCCGCAGTCACTTGTCCCTTCCCCGAGTGGTGCTCAGGGTATGATCACTGTGCGGATTAAGCCCTGGTGTGTGGTTGCCTCTGCTGTGTGGCCCGCTGGCTCAGTGCTCCCGCACTCCCATAATGGCCGCCCTGACTGCTGGTGACTGTACCGACTGGATTGCCAGTGGCCCCCGCCTTTGAGCCTTCCTGAGCTCCTTGGAGGGACAAGTGGCCATCTGTCCATGCTGCTGCTGGGGCGGGGCCACTCACAGCTTTCCATGGCAGGGTGGCCCCTCTGTCATCCTCTTGGGAGTCCACATCTGCCCTCCGCTTACCTGGAAGGTGCTAGGATTTTGTTTTGTTGTCACCCGTCTCAGTGGTGAAGAATTAAGGCAAATGTGGGCTCTTTTGGTTTGGTTTGGTTTTCTAAAGCAGTTGTTTAAAACAACTGGGCTTGGATATTTGAGTTAGAGGAGGAAATCAGCTTGGTGAGTCTACGCTCCATGGCAGTGCGTCATTAGCAGCACATATTTACATTAGTCTCAGTAAAGCACATTTGTTTGGACAAATAGCGAACCAAGAAGGAAACTGTTTACAGCACTGTTTTGGCCAACTCAGGCAAGTCCATGCTGCAGACAGATTGGCAAACCGCCCTCTCCTCCCCACCCGAACCTGGCCTATAGCAGGGAATGCAGCCAGGGCTCTTGACGGCCAATCTGTCAACATCAGAGTCACCCTTTCGAGGACCCTTGCAGGGCACCTGGCTCCACAGGCCCATGTGAGAAGACTCTCCTCCAGGCTCCCTGGCAAGTGTTTCCACAGCAGCTCTCGAATGAGGCCGAAGACGGCTGATCCTAGAGGACAGCCACTGCCTTATCAAATGGTGTCAGGTTGGTCTCTTCATGCTGGTTCCAATCTGGACCTTTGTGACCTCTTCCTGTCTGTTCTAAGTCACACAGTCGTGTGCCCACCATCCCAGGGAGTGCTGTCCTCTGCCCGAAGTTCTCATGCCCCACAGCACCTTGCTCCTCCAGTGTTCCTCTAAGCACATGGTTGCTCCCTCCATCGCACGCGGCCTCTGCTGCCCTGCCCTGCCCTTGGCCTTGGCCTGCATAACCTGACTTTGCCAGGTCCTTTGGGGTGTCTTCTGATAGATTAGAAGGACCTAGCCACCACTGAAGTCTGAGAGTCATTGTTCTGCACTACAATATCACTTGCAGGTTATGGAAGCCAATCTGTTCAGCAGGTGGGTGGGGACATCTCTCCCAAGGGGTGCTCACAGCCCTGGCTGGCACCCTCTAAGAGAGCGTTCTCAGAGAGGGGCCAAGTAGGACAGGAAGCCCCCAACCAACCAGAGGTGCAAAGGGCAGAAGTTTCAGACATTAGCAGGCAGCTCCAACAGGCGCATCCTCTTTCTGGAATTGGAGCTCTGTGTGGAGCTCTGTCCTGTCCTGCAGGGCAGGCACCTGACCTTCCCTCCTGGGCTTCAAAGGGGAATCTTACCCATGCGCAGCCCACACACATTTGCTCTGCCACTTTCTCAGCATCTTTAGGAGAAGAGAAGACATTCGTGGGACTTTGAAGCTGATTCTGGACGCTGATGTCCACACAGAGACTTGTTTGTCGGGAACCACACGTCCCATGGGCACTCCAAGTGCCTGGCTGTTTATGTTCTTGCTCAGCAAGGCCTACTTTTGTTCTCTCCTGGGACCTCCTGCCACCCTCTCCCTTGTTGTTTGCAGGGGACCAAATGATGTCCAGACCCAAGTTCCAAAGGGCTTCCAGTTGGAGATTATTTTGAAGTTTAATGTCTTGGGACAATTTATTTCAAATTTGTTATTTTAAGTACACATTGTGACTTGATGACTCTTTTCAGGATTTCAGCTTGTGGTTGATGTCCCAGAGCTCAGGAATGCATGTTTAATTTTGTTCATCCTATGACCAGTGTTTCATCTCAGACTAAATAGATGCACATTTTAGAAACCCCACAGAAACAGAGAACAACACTGATGTTTATATAAATAAATGCTTGTGTGTTTAAGCATCTTTAACTAAAGGAAACAATAAGATTTGGTTCCAAAGGCTTTGTGGAACTCCACTGAATTCTTAAGCTGGCCATCAGCATTAGTTTCTCCCTTGCCTGCATCCTTACAGGACTTGGGGGGTATAGGCAGCTCTGTGGTTTATTTGTGTACTCCTGTCCCCTGTGGGCACTGGTCTCTGGAGCCCACAGCAGCCAGCACAGAGAAATTTCCCTTGTGGGATGTGAGCTCGGGCTGAGTTTGGACACCTGTGGGCTTTTCATGCTTTCCAAAGGAAGCAAGCATTAAAAGGAGCTGATGACACTGGATGGATGATGAGAGAGCTTCGGAGAAAGGGAGGAGGAGAGGGCGGAGATGCCTTTACGATTTCCCCAAAATCTCTGCGGAGGCTGCAGTTTCACTTGGACAAATGACTGCAATACCGGAAAGGTGGACACTTAGGTCACAAGGGCCTATAAGCTTCTCTTCCGCTGGGCTGGCTTTCTAGAGTACAGTCGCACACCCTCTTCATGTCTGGGCCAGGTGTCAAGCATGCCAGTCCTGGTGCCTTGCGCTTTCAGCGGTAGAGATGGGAAGGACCCTTAAGAAGTCAGGGTGGGTTAGAGAACACTAAGTCGTCGCCTCGTGCTGCCCCGCCACACCAGCAGGGCCATAGTGGGGAATACACTCATGCCCCACATCACAGGCACACAATTCCTCACACAAATGACTTCCAAACTTCTAATGTGGGAATAGGTGAGCAAAGAAGGTCCTGCGCAGGGCCACAACTGGCAGGGACGCTCGGGCCATTTTAATGGCAGTGGAGTGCAGAGCTGCCAGGGTTTCCAGGGGATTTAATAGTCAGTGGTCAGAGTTCCCTGAGGAAATAGCTTCCATTTCCACTCCTGCTGCCAGCTGGTCCAGCAGGAACCACCTAGGTTGCAAGGAAACAGGGAGGCAGGTTCTCTTTCCACCCCACCCCCACCCCCCGCCATGCTGCCTCTCCCAGAGACCTGCCTTTATGGTATGTTTGTTTGTTCCCTCTGAAAATTTAAATACTAGCAACTTAAACTTATTTTTCCTCCTTACAAACGTATACTGCTTATGGATGGGCTTTAGAAGCTGCATTAGAAACAAGTTCTAGGGCCAGGGGTTTGGCTCAGTGGTTCCACTGCCTGCCTTGCAAGCACAGGGCCCTGAGTTCGAATCCCGGTACCAAAAAAAAATAGAAACAAGTCCTTGGTGAGGGAGTGGGAGAGAGCAGGAAACTGGGTAGCCCACATGCCATGTTGTGTTAATGACCAGTCCATTGCTCCTCCTACTAGCCACATCTTCCCCATTTGACCACAGCTGTCCCATCAGGAGCTGTCCCAGCAGGAGGTGGGGTAGAGTCACCCACCCTCGTCCCTAGGGCACACATTCCAGTTCCCCTGCAGATGCCCGGAACCACAGCCAGCTCTGATCCCCACACATACTGTGTCTTCGCCTGTGCATGAATACTTATGATAAGGTTTAGTTTATAAATCAGGGGAAGTAAGAGATTAACAACAGGAATTGATATAAAATAGAATTATCATGAAAATATACTGTAATAAAAGTCATAAAAATGTGTTTTCTCAAAATATCTTACTATACAGTAAATCATAGTGACCTCAGCATATGATTTTTTAAATCTGGACTTATTAAGACAGAAACTTCCTCTTTTTCACCGAAAGAACCACTTAGGTCTTCTATTTGACATATCCAAATAGCCAGTGCTACCAGTCTTGAATTATGGGGCCTTTATTGAGTAAAATAAAAGCATTATGATACTGTGTTCATTACTCTTCTCTCATTGCTGAGACAAAACACCCAACACCTAAACTTGAAGGGGAAGGGGTTTTTTGACTTATAATTCATAGAGGTTTCAGTACATAATCAGCTGGCTCCAACGCAGGAACTGCAGAGGAGAAACAGCATGGCACACACAAGGTGGGAGCAAAGACAACAAGGGGCCTTCAGTTCATGGCAGTGGAAGACAGCAAAATCAATAAGAGAGAGCTTCACTGCACCTCTCTGCCTCTTTTATCCCATCCAGATTACTGGGATTAGGGCAGTGCTAAACCACTCACTCACACACAGTAATCACATGCCCTTAATCCTAGCATCACATATTCCAGATTCAGCTACCTCTGACCAAATGAGGCTTTGGGGGGACATCCAGACCCAAACCGCAATAGATACTGTGACAGTTGTTCTGATAACCACAGTACTGATTAAGTGACGCATCAGAGGGTAGCATATACAACAAGGAAACACTGGCTATAAGCATGATCCACATCCTGGGCAGGGTAACACAAGATCTCATTCTACTACTCAGAATGATGTGTGTGACTGTTAAATTTAATTGTCAACTTGCTTGGCCGAGAGCCACTGAGGGGATTAGTCAACCACACTCTGGCTGTGTCTGGTTTGGCCATAGGGGCATGACCTTAGAGTCTGTACCTGGTTTTTGGCCCCTTCCACTTTGGTGCTGTTTCTCTGTTCTGCCTCCTGGCCACCATGAAGTGAGCAGGTGTGCTCCACCGTTATGTTTTTGCTTTTGATCCAGCTGACCATAGACTCTCCAAATAAGCCTCCATTCCTCAAGTTGTGGGTATTAGGTACTTTTTTTATTTTAACAGCAGTGGGAAAGTAGACTAATTCAGAAACTTGTAACAGAGAAGTGGGATCATTGCTGTGACTATACCCAACCATATGGTTCAGAAGCATTTGGAACTGGTTTGTGGAAAGACTGAAAATGTTTGGAGATATGGATTAGAGAAGCCCTAAAATGCTATAAGCTATAAGCAGAGCCAATTGAGTGATTCTGGGCAGAGCTCAAAAAACCAGAAGGCTGATAGAAATGTGGATAGTAAAGACCAGGCTTGTGAGGTTTCAACTGGGAATAAGAATTCTATTGGCAATTGGACTAGAGGCAAAATTTTGTGTGCATTTGTTCATGTCCTAAGACTTTGTGGGAGGCTGAAAGTAAGGGCAGTGAACTAACTAAACCGGTGGAAGAAATTTCAAGGCAGCTAAACATTCAGGCTGTTGTATGGGTACTACTGGCTGCTTTTAGCCAGGTGTATAATGTTGGGAGCAAAAGACAAAGCAGAAATACTTAAAAAAAACTTTCATTTTGGTCTGAAAGTTGGGGTTAAAGGAGGTGTGGTTACTGAAGAGAATAAGGCCATTGAAATGAAACCAAGTACAATAAAATCTTGGATTGCAAGTAACTTGTTCTATGAGTATTCCACAAGAGGAGTAAACATTTCTAATAAATTTTAACTTGAAAAATGAACGATGTCTTCCAATAAGAGTAGTAAGTGATGCCCAATGTCGTGTGATCACAATTGAGCCAGTAGTTCTCTCTCTCACTGCGAGACTGTGAGTGGTTGTCTCCCAATGGAAAGAGGTTATTATAACAGTCAATGCTTACTAGAGAAACAGATTTAATCCAAGATATACAAATACATAAGAATTTACAAGGTTGGCTTACAGTGGCTGCCCACAGAGTCTTGCATAGAAGAGTGCAAAAGGTCTGTCTGTGTGCTGGAGATCTGAAGGATCCAGCTGAAGGCCTGGAGCTCAGTGCAGTGTCCTGTGTGAGTCCATAGCAGGAGGCTGCAGCATCTGTGCTGGAGGCTGAAGAGGCTGCACTAGAAGCCAGGAGACAGCTTCCAAGGTGAAGGCAAAGACAGGAGCTCCTTGAAAAAAAACCAGAAGTTATCCTTCCTTCTTTCTTTCCCTTTTATATGATTCTGATGACAATCCTCCCTAAGGTGGATCTTCCACACCCAGAACTATTCTGAGCTAATCTAGCTGGGCATTTCTTACTCAAGTTGACACAATCAATTAATTATCACAGTTATGGGGAAGAACTTGTCTGCAGAGGAGGAGGAGAAAAAAGGCGGAAGAATTCCTCACTTCAAATAAGATTAGGGAGCTGTGTAAAATGTGGGAAACAGTGCAAAACTTTGTAGAAAACACCACCTGAATAAGGCTGTAGCAGTGTGAGCGATGAATCTGTTTAACATCAATGCAATGTCACATTCCCACAAAATCCTCAAAAAGAGAGAAAAGTAAGTGTCATTGGATAGGTTCCTTGTTAAAGTTGCACAAAAAGAGAAAGATTTGACTGAGTCATAGATAGCGACAGTGAAAGTCATCCCACACAGTAGCCCTCCTCTCTCTTGTCTCCCTTACACCAACCAGGAAGGTTTCAGAGGTAAGTGCACGTTAATTTGTTAATTTTTCTTTATAATTTGTATTTTCTTTATTATGTTGTACTACATTACAGTATTGCATGAATATTTTGGGGTTGTGGAACAAATCATCTGAGTTTCCATCATTTCTTATGGTAAAATTCACTTTGATATATAAGTGCTTTGGATTACAAGAATGTTTCTGGAACAAATTTATGCTTGCAAACCAAGGCCTTACTGTACTTTGAATGAAGGCAAGAAGAGAGATACCTTAAGGGCATCTCAGGAATCAGCAAAAACCCGCTCATGGCAGGCTGAAGCGTGAAAGTGTAAACCTTTCATTTGAGAAGAGACATCCTAGGGAAGTGGTTCCCCAAGATTCATTTCCTCATGCTCAGCCACTCAGGCACTCAGAGAACACTACAGCCGCAGTCAAATGTGCCCGGACTACTGCTGAGGCTGGCAGCCAGCCTGGGCACTGTCTATGTGACGCAGGTTTCACTGGCACACAGAATGCAAGAGTTGTTGGGTTAGGGAGGCTTCGCTCCAGATTTTCCAAGAAAGGCCAAGCAAGGAGCTCCCGAGAGGGCAACACATGAAACTGTAGGAATAAAGCCAATGGTGTAGTGAAAGCCCCAGAAAGTCAGAAACACCAGGAATGTGGAACATCTGCCAAGGAAATCTGCAGGCTGCAAGTGGAACCAGTCCAAGAGAAAGACCATGTGTGCTGCAAGCAGCAAGGACACAGGGCAGAGCCACCCAGACTCTTTGGGACTCACATCTTGCAAAATGTGCCCTGGACAACAGACATAGTGCCATAGAGTTTAATGTTTGCCTTGCTGGTTTTTGGTCTTGCTTTAGTCCAATTCTTTTCTATCCCTCTATTCCTGTCTTTTGGAATGATGGTATTTACCCAGTGCCCCTGTATTTTGAAATTAAGTAACTTGCTGTTTGAATTTTACAGAGGTTCACAGCTAATAATCTCAGAGGAGTCTTTGACTTAGACTTTTGAGCAATGCTGAAACTGTTGAGATTTGGGGAGAGAGATTATTGCGTTTTCAGTTGTACAGGATACGAACTTGCTATGTGCATCATCTTTGTTTGGAGATTATAGTTTAAGGAGATGTGCTTGGTTGTCAGAGTTGACAAGGGGTGGAACGTGAAAGTTCAGCTTAATTGTCACCTTAATTGACTTGGAAGTTGCCTAGGCAATCAGCAGAGCACATTTCTGGGTGTGTCTGAGTGGGTCATGGAGCCGTGGCCTTGGGGTCTATCTCTGGTCCCTTTCCCACTCCTCTTGGCCACTGTTCCCCAAAATTGCTTTCTAGCCATCAGAAAGTGAACATCTTTCACCATGATGTTTCTGTTTTTAGAGCCAGCAACTGTCCAATGAGCCCTCTGAAATCATGAGCCAAATAAACCTCTCTTCCTTTAAGATGTGGGCGTCAGGATTTTTCCCATCGATGGGGATGTCAAGCAATACAATATGCAATTTAAAACCCAGGAATTTTTTATTTAATATTTTCAGACCATAGTTAATCTCACGTGAATGAAATCACCAAAAGCAAAATCTCAGGTGAGGGGCACTACTGTATATTTGCCAGGAGCTTGATTCTGAGCATGGCCTTGCAACTTGCCTTGGCCAACAAACAGGTGAAATGCAAGCAGAGCCTTGAGACACACTTGATAATTGGCTTGACTGCCCCTCCACCTTTGGAGTCGCCATGAGAACATGTCTACATGTGCCCTCTTGGGGATAAAAAAAAGCATGGGTCCAGAGCAAGGAGCACCAACCACCCATGCTGAGGAAGTATCTGGCCTAAGCTGAGGACAGGGCAGCCAGAGCCCAGCCACACCCATAAATGTGACTGAATATACTCACATCAGTGGAGTTCCCCGGGCTTAAGTCACAGAAGTACACTGAACTTTTTGGGGTTGTTTGTTGCACCCCATCATTATTGTAATAGGTAGCTGCTACATGGGAAGAAACAGGCCAAGAGAAGGTGGGGAACTATGAGGAGACAAAATCTGCCTCTCACCATTTTGAGTGCAGCTCCTGCCTAACACTCAGGTGATCAGAATGACTGGAGGACATTCAAAGCAACAACAATGCCACAGCTTGCCACTCTTCATAGATGGGAGCCCAGCATGTCCTCACACAAACACAGAGACGTGGCATCTGTGTCTTTATGTATGTCTTCTGCTGGAGGCATGGAGAAGGTGAAGAGAGAGGGAACAAGACTCATGCCATGGCTATTGTGTGCCAGCAATTTGTTATATGATTCACCCTTTGGCTTCAGCTGATCTGCACTAGGTTCCTGTGCTTCAGGAATTACTATTGTTTGGATAAATGTCCCCAGAACCCCAGGTATCAAAGATTGGTGCCCAGGCTGTGGTGCTACTGGAAGATCATGAGACCTTTAGGACATGGGGCCTGGTGGGAGGAAGTGAGGTCACTGGGAGCATGGCCTTGAAGGGGGTTGGGAGACTTGGGTCTCTTCCCGTCTCTCCTTGAGCACTCTGCTCCATTACGAGCTCTCACCCAGATGTGCTGCCTCCCAAAGGCCCACAAGCAACGGAGCTCCTGACCATGGACTGACACGTCAGCATCTGTGAGCCAAAATAAACCTTTCTTTCTTATAAGCTGATGACCCTAGATATTTTGTCACAATGATAGACTCTTTTTCTCCATTCTCCAGTTGGGAAAGCTGAGACCTACACAATTGAAGCAATTTAGCCATGTTAATCAAAGGCTGGAAAACATCTATCAAGAAGCCAATGGCAAATATTTCAGGCTGGCAGGGCTGGAGCAGGCTCTGTCACACCCGCCTTCTGCAGCCATCGTGCGCAGAAGTAGCTGCAGATGAGATGGAAATGGGACATGAACACCCCTAGAGACCCATTTAGGAACAGACACCGAGTTTCATGTTTTCTCGTGTCACAGTATTCTTTTGACTTTTCCCCCAACCATTTAAAAGAGTCAAAACCGTGTTTAGCTCACAAGCTATACAAAATCTGCATCAGGCCAGTCTAGGAAGCCCTGATAGGAGTGCCAGGGCTCAGATTCAAACCTGTAAACTTTGCAAGTAACCGCAGCCAAAGAGGCCTTTGTGGAGTCCTCTTTCTCAGGTCCTGCTCCCTTTGCTGGGGCCACTCAGAGCCTCCGTGTGAGCATCAAGATCTTGTCCGGCTCACTATGGGATGGAGTTAGACACAGTGTGCTGAAGTCCCACACTTCATTCACTGCTCTTGGAATCCACTGGACTGATGCAGGCCGTGTGTGTGTGTGTGTGTGTGTGTGTGTGAGAGAGAGAGAGAGAGAGAGAGAGAGAGAGAGAGACGTGCTGAACACAGGCTGCGGTGAACCTTTGGCACTTTACCAAAGGTAACACATGAGGTGTTGCTCTTCTTGTCTCCAAGTTGCACGTAGGGAAACCGAGGCTGAGAATGGTTTGGCCACCTGCTGACACTTACCCCCCAGGGGAGCCCACGCTCAGGCCTCTATGTGCCTGGCTCAGGAGGCAGAGCCAAGGACACCCGCACTCCCATGGCAATCTCTGCTCTTCAGGAAGAGACGGACCCTCAGCCCAGCTTTCCAGAAGAGCCCTGGCCTGCCCCTTGTGCCTGCTGAATCATACTCTTCTTTAGGCTGTCCCGGAAGACCAGCAGTCATGGCAGGATGAAAGGACAGTCACAAAGGGAAAGCCGGCTTTGGAAGGTGGCTCTGCTCACAGCCTCTGTGCCATGTTGGTGGAGTTCCAAGGCTAAGTGGGGTCTAATGGCATTCCACAGAGAAGCCGATCCAATGTGCTTGCTCTGCATGCTGTTCTGTGCCACTGCTGAGCTCCCCACCAGGAAACTGGCCAGATGACCTTCTGATCCTGGGGACACAGCCACAGCCACAGCCTGGTGTGCAGTTTGAATTTCTGACCTCTCTCACCTGGGTTGTCCACAGGGATCTTCAGGTCTCCTGGGGTTCTACCCAATGCTATCCTGAGTTCCGGGGCTGTAAGAGAGGACTTGAGTGAAAACATTCTCCCTGCAGCCCTTAGCTTTCCACTCACAGAGCATGAACCACACACCAAGGTGCTCATTCCTGGTTCTTCTCTCATGGGTAGAGCAGGCAAGCTGGGCATCAGCACGTGCTTTACAGGAGAATTCAGAAACCCATGGCTGCTTCCCCACGGCCCTATTTGCCCAGGGTGTGCACTTGGACTGAACATTCCCACGGCTGAGACTCAGTTTTCTTCTCTGTACAATGAGCAGTTGTAATCATATCTGCAAAAACATTTGATAACCCAAAGCCCTCATGTAGGCCAAGAGAACTGTCAGACTCACAAGGGTCGCAGCTCAGGTGGCAGCAGCACGCAGCCTCAAGCAGTAAAGTCACAGAGCCACTGGGGCCCCAGTCCCTGAGCCAGGGGGGTCCCAGCTGAGGCACCTGGCGGTGCAGCCCCTGGTGTCTGCTGCTCACATCCCTCTCTTCTCCAAATGGTTTCGATCCTGGTGCACATGGCAGCCACCACCTCCTGCTGCCTCTCTTTACCTAGCGGGAACACCAAGCTGGGGTTCAAAAGAGAAACCCACAGTCACCATGGAATGCTGAGGAGTATGTAGCTCGCTTTGTCTCAGTACCCTAAATCTTATGTGAAACATGCATTCTTGTTTGCCTTGCATCTTTCTTGCCCCCGGGCTCTGTACAGCCCACCTATGGGACACATCACCTACGACTCAGCACCAGCCGCACCAAAACAGAAATGTCATTGGTTCCACCAGTCCCCTTTGGCCTCCAGGTGGACTGAAGGGACATGGTCAACCTGCTGTCTAGGTGTCAAACTGGACTGGAGGGAAGGGCTGTGCAATGACACACCTTCCCCTTGTAGGATGTGACAGGTCACAGAGGGCACAACACCTGCAGGCTGATTCCATAGGCAGCAATGTAAGCTACACTTGAGAGGAGGGATAGAGTCAGAAA
Organism: Heterocephalus glaber; assembly: GCF_053883595.1. Lineage (NCBI taxonomy): Eukaryota > Metazoa > Chordata > Mammalia > Rodentia > Bathyergidae > Heterocephalus > Heterocephalus glaber. Next base: position 66,105,910 of record NW_028258142.1, read on the forward strand.
GGTCCGCTAGCAAGCTAGCCCATGAGCAGCAGAGGGAAGAGAATTGTAAACCAGGATGCAGGGCTTTGCAAAGGAAGCAGGGCTGGAGGCTGAGTAGGGAAAACAAAGGATGGAAAATGAAGATCTGTTGGATGCCAAGGGCCAGAAAAGACAGGAATTTCTAAGCCTTTGCATTGGGTAGATGGTGGAGGACAGGTATCTTGGTTACTTTTCTCATTGCTGAAACAAAATACCTGGTAAACCCAAAGTTAAAGGAGTAAAGGTTTATTTTAGCTCAGTTTGTAGAGGTTTCAGTTTATAGTTGGCTGGTTCCAAAGCAGGACAGCATGGCAGAAGGGCATCACAGAGGAGAAACAGCTCATGGTGTGGCAGGCAGAGGGTAACAAGCAGCAGCAGCAGCAGCTTCCTTCTTTCTCTCCCTTTATATTCCACCTAAACTACCAGCCTATTGATTGGTGCCACCCACATCCAGGGTAGGCTTCCATTATCCACACCCAGAACTATGCTAAACCAATCAGTGCACTAATTTAGTTATCACACACCCTTAATCTACATTCACACACCCTAGATCCAGCCAGCTCCAAAAAGCCCCACCTATGAGGGCCTGAGGCTGTAGGGGGAATCTAGACAAGAGTTATGACAGCGGTGATGTTATCCACAGAGCAGAAGCAATAGGGAGCAGTTTGAGGAGGGAGAGGACATGTTCAGTTTTGAACAACTTTGGTTTGATGGCTTTGGTGACATCCAGGAAGAGGAATCCAACAGGCCTGGAAGGAAGAACCAGCTCTCTGATGAGACAGAAGCCCTGAGGTGGAATGAACTCACCTAGGAAGACTCCATCTGCACGCATGTGCATGTGTGTTGTGTGTGTGTGTACGTGCCTGTGACTCTGGGGACAGAACCCAGGGCCTTGTACATGCCAGGCCAGCTGTCTACTTTTCAACTGAGCCGCTTCACCAGCCAGCCCTGTAAGGTTGGATGGTGGAAGGCCTCTGAGGAAACCCTTGTGAATCCCAATAGTTCTGTCACTATTAGTTCTGTCATCAGAGTGAGCCAATGAGTGGGAGAACAGAAGGAAAAGAGAAGCTTCAGAGTGGAGGGAGGGAGGGCAGACAGAAGTAGACTGGAGGGGTCCAGGAGTCACATATTGTAGATGTCAAAGGCAAGGACTAAAAAGTGTCTGCCGGAATTCATCATACAGAAGGTGGCTGAAACTTGTTGCTAGTGTCCTCTTGGTATTTGAGGGAGATCGGTGCCAGGATCCTTTGTGGGTGTCAAAACCTGTGGATGCTCGAAGTCTTCATATAAAAGGGTGCCATACCTGCACCGAGCTCACATCCTTAGAGCATCTCTAGTGACTTACAATACCCAGGGCAACATAAATGCTATGGGAATCGTTGTTCTACTGTATTGTTTAGGGAGTAAAACAGTAAGCTCACGTTCATGTTCAGTGCACAGGAAATTTTAAAAAACATATTTTCTATCCATGGTTGGTCAGATCTATGGATTTGTAGCTTCAGCTGGGAATAAATTACCTCTACCTGTGCACTGTAAGATCCTGTGTTTCTGCCACGGTGGTAAGGTCCCTCTTTCAGAGAAGTTTAAAACATAGTTCTGTTTCATAAAAATACTTGCACTTTAAATTTCGAGTAAGATCTTTCTTCTCTAGCCAAGTTAAGTGTCAGTTCAACAGCATTTATATTAGTCTCCTTTTTACGTCCTGCCACACTGAAGGGTGGTTAACACTGGTGTGATGTATGTCAAACAAGTGTCAGTCATGTCTAGGAACTAGACTCAGCTCCAAGGACGGCTAATGTTTGTTGAAATATTAATGTCAGCCTTGATTTTCCATTTGGAGAAATGGCAGTGAACTCAATTTCTTCTTTAAGTGCCTGCTCTATAACCAGCCCCCTCCTGTGAGCCCACTGGCTCCCCCTGCCCAAGTAAATAGCCCAAGGTCTGATGTGGTCCTAGCATTTGGGTATGAGGAGGCAGGAAATAATAGCCAATGACTTCATCTGTTTCTGCTGGGTAGGAAATGCCCTGGGTCCTTCCAGGGGTCTGGAGCCACACTGTTGGGACCCAGCTATGATAGGTGTATTAGTCTGGTTTTTGTTACCATTGCAAAATGCCCAGTGCTGGGTGACTTTCCAAAGAGCAGAGGTTTCTTCAGCTCGTACTTGTGCAGGTTCCAGGCATGACACAGGTATCTGTTTTAGGCATCGTGGTGCAGGGCATCACAGCAGTGGGGTGGTGGGAAGCTGGCATGCTGGAGGGGTCTGCTCCCGTGAGAGCACCACAATCTCAAGAGTGCCCTGCACCAGTGACCTCCCCTTGGCCCCATCTCTGAACCCTCCTGCCCCCTGGACACCACCCCAGGATCCAGCTGCCAGCCCTGGAGCTATGGGGGCAAAGTACACAGAAACCGCAGCCCGCAACCCCACTGCAGCCAGCCGCTGCCCTCTATCCATGAGACTGAATGGGGACAAGACGCCATCCTGAGGAGTCTCAGTAGATGTCTACCCTTCCACCACTGTGAAAAAATACCTGAGAGAACCTAGCACTTGTGACGAGAATCCTCACCAGGCTGAAGTGTTTCCTCATCACTGTGTATTGTTTCCAAAGGGAACACAGCCTGGCATTTAGGGATGGGGCAGCAAGCTCTTGAGCTGTGACATTGCAGAGCGTTTACTGTGCCCACTTTGGAGAGAGGCAGCACCTACTTATGTCCCGAGAGTTCCCAGACAGCCCCATGCAGGTGGAGACCTGTCAAGGTCCCTGACTTGAGGGGGACGAATTTGTTTCTAGATAAAATTTCACAATGTTCTTTTATTTATTTATTTATTTATTGGTACCGGGGATCAAACTCGGATCTTTGCACTTGCCCAGTAGGCGGCGAAACCACTGAGCTAAATCCCCAGCCTTCACAATGTTCTTTAAACCTCTTTTAGTGTAATATCTGAAGAACTGGTTCCCTTCTCAGAATCTGAGAGTCCAGGATGTAAAGGGACAGGAATGCAGTCCCCCAGAGCACTTGGTTCCCGGGGTCCAGAGCCTCCCAGCCCGGGCTGCCCAGTCCCAGGCCAGAGCTCCAGGGTCACCTCAACATCAGCCTTATTCTTACCCACTGGCTGTTTGCATGTGTTAGGAGAAAAATGATTCTTTTCAGTCCCCCTCTTGACTGATCCCATGAAATCAGGCTCAAGAATACAGCTTGTGATTCAAGTGCTTTGTTTTTATTCTAGAATGGCAGAGATCAAGCCTGCTAATTGCTAACAAAATATCTTTTCCTTTCTATTAAAACTTGCCTTTCAACTCCCTGATTGCTAAAGAACAGTTTGAGCTTCATAAATAGTAGTGGTTCCTACAGAGCTTAAATGATGACAAAACCCATGTAGACAGAAAACTGGAGTAAGGGGCTGATCCAAGTGCTGGGCAAAGCCTTCTCAGAATTGTGCCCTCGAAGTTGAACCAAACTTCAGGATCCAAAGAGCACAGCAGAAGAGTAGAATGGGTTTGCCCTTTGGCTTCATGCCAACATTTTTCCTTCTTTCTTGGCTTTTTGGTGAGGGAATGTTGCCTATCACAGGACTTGTCAAAATCTTAATGAAGTGTGGAGGTGGTGGTCAGCGTCTCTGCTCTCCAGGGGCTGGCACCAGCCCAGCCTGGCAGCTCCAGAGAGGGTCTGAATGTTAGGGTCACAACATCTTCTCTCAATTTTTAAGTTTTTAGCACACAGTACAAGGTATGATTTTAAAAATATAGTTATGTATAAATTTTAAAATCTTTACAGTAGAGTCCATGTTCCAGCTGTGAAGAAGAGCCAGTCTCTTGATGGTTTGGGGCCCGAGGACTCACCCACTGCCCTCACCACTCCAGACCACCACCCTCTGGGATGCCAGACACCTAGCACTGGAGGCCCCTACCTGGGACATCTGGCTGCCACACTCCAGGACTCAAGGCTGCTGCCTAGGACTCCGGACACCCACTCAGGATGCCCAGCTGACCATGCCCAAGGCCTTCCTGCAACTTGACCAGCAGAACTAATGGGGCCCAGCAGGTGCAGCTCTGGAATCAAACCCTGATGACCATCTAATGGCAAGCACAATTTTCCTGAACAAATTTCATGCATACCCACAAGATCAGAGGAAAAGCAACTATTTCAACCAGGGCAGCTTACTGGGATGTATAGCTCCTGCTCAACGATATTTCTAGATGACAGCACACTCAGCCTGCCTAATCGTAGAAATGTGGTGGAGTGTGTGACCTTAGTAGTATAGTACCACATAAAGAACAGAGATGCAAATAGATCCCTGGCTATTTTGGATGAGAGATAGCATCCATTCACAAGAGAGAAGCTTCCAGAGGAATACTTTGAGCATGATCCTGAACACAACTGTATTTACAGATTTGTTGCCTTTATTTTTAATGCTGCATGGTTACCAACTGAATGTGCAATAATAACTTTGGTCTACTTAGAAAGGCTTGTGTCATACACTGAGATAGACCTCTATCCTGCTAACTGGAGAAGGATCCTGCTTGGAGCCATTCTTCTTGCCACCGAGGTTTGGCACAACCAGGCTGTGTGGAACGTAGACTTCTGCAGGGTCCTCAGGGATGCTGCGCTCAAGGACAGAAATGAGTTGGAAAGGCATGACTTGATCCTGCTCGAGTATAATGTTAGTGTGTCTGGCGGTGTGTATGCCAAATACTACTTTGACCTTCGCTCTTTAGCAGTTGAAAACAACATATATTCTGTGTTTGAGCTTCTCACCAGAGAAAGAGCCCAGGACCGAGAGGCCATGTCAGGATAGGGTGAAGACAAAGACTTGTGCAGAGCTGCTATGAGAAGATCTTCCAGTGATGGCGATTTCATTGGCATCGGACTGTCTAATGCCGTCCTCTCTTAGAAGGGAGAAATGGGGGCTGTGACATCATGGACCCCTCATTTACAAAGCTGGAGAAGTACTATCCCTCTTGCTACAACAACAACAACAACAGCTAAGTTAGTATTTTCACCAAAAGGAAAGGCCTTGAATTCAAGAGCCTCCTGGGTGGTGTCAGCTGCACTGCACGGGAAGGAGAGAGGCCCTGTCAAAGCAGGAGCACACTTCTGTCCTCACTGATGTGAGCAGAGTCACCAGATCTGCAGAGCAGAAGCTCCTGGCTCACACTGGCTTTTGCTTACTCCACCGGCCAATGCCTGTGAGCTCTGGGAGACTTTTGAATTGAGAGTTTAAATTTAAACTAAGTTAAAATTTTAATTATTTTTAAAAATTAGATTTAAAACACTACCCATATAATTGTCTGTTTTTCTACTTGCCCCTCCCCATGTTGCTGTATATGCCTTTAGGGTTGATGTAGTATTACTATTGAAATGTGGGGATCTTCTGTATTGCACAGGGCTGGGAATAAAACCCAGTGTCTTAGCCATGTCCTCTTAGCAGGGTCTCTCCCACTGAGTCCCCCACCCAGCCCTAAACACAGGAGTGTTCACACTCAGGACACCACTTAGGAGTAGACTGTAGCATTGTCAGGTATTGAAGGTTCTTCCTCCCGTGATATCATGAGTTGCTAGTCATTATTGTAGATCAGTTTGAACCAAAAAGCTGCTGGATAACACTTACCACTCATGTTCTTTGCAAGCACTGTTTGGTAGTAGTGTGACATGTTTGTGTTCTTAAAGAGAAAGCATCAGTTGATGCTATTGACTGTCTATTTCTATGAAGTCCATGCTGCATCTTGCTAACTATTAATGGTGATTCTCATTTTCTGATGATTATCCTGCTGTTAAGTAAACATATTAGAAGGTATTTTCATAATCCAAATCAACATAGAGGTCCAGTGATCACCAGCTGATAGTGAAGTACAGGGCGTCCCAAAAGTTTCAGTGCAGTTTTAAGCTGTAGGCTGCTATGCCTGTGCCTTCCAGGGACTGCAGCAGGTATACAAGCCACAAACTTTTACCAGACAGCATTTGACAGTTTCAGTTTTGCAAATTTGGAATATTGAGATTTTATTCTTAATTTTTTTCTAGTCTATCTTAAAGGGAATAGAAGAAAGAGAAACTGGAACAAAAATTAGAATTAAAGGCTTAATATTTTACATTTGCAAAAGTAAAACTTTTAGATGATATAACATTGTAGATTCTGTACTTCTACTGGTATCAAAGCTTAAAATTACATTGAGATTTTTGAGATGCTTCGTATTGCCAAAAGAATTTTCCTCATATTTTTAAATAGTTCTTTGAGAACTATCTGCTTTGGTCACCTAGATTTCTTTTTTCTAGATTTGGTGAAGGAAGATTTTTAGGAGCAGTGTTAATTCACATGTAATAAAAAGGAATTGGACCCCAATAGCAGCAAATGATATGAAAGTTTCTTTTAAAGTTTAGCCTACATTTCAAGGTGCCCCATTTCAAGTCCTCCTATTTAAGAGGGAACTTACCTGAACCTTAGGAACATTACTGAAGACTTTAAAGGGCAGAGATTTAGTAATTTGGGGAGACTTACAACATCATCTAAATTTGAAATATTAAAAAAATCAGTGCTCTTTTCATATGAAATCTATGTCTCTTCCTTTTGAAATGTAATCCTAGGAATCTTGCCTGTAACAAAGCTCTTGTGGGCTAGGAATACTTTCTCCCAGTGTAGCAGTGCCTTACACAAAGTTGTGTGCTGTAGTTTCCACCATTTTTACAAAGAGACATAAGTGATACCCAATGGCCTAAGAAATAACCACAATCTACCACCTCCAAAATTATTTATGGACTTTCCAGCTTGAAGATTTGAGTATCAATTGCAATTTTATGTTGAAAAAACTGCTACAACTTAAAGTGGATTTTCATCCCCATGTTTATATTTTTAAAATAAACTTTTGATTAAAATTTAAAAAATCTTCAGAGTAAAAGGCACATTGCCATGAAGGCCCTCACTGCAAATACTCTCATCCACCATCCTGGCCACTTCCTGCAGGAGCTGTGGAGTCCTCTCCACAGTGTCTTTAGCTGTGCTGTCCTTGCGGCCCCGATATCACAAAGTGATTAAAAACTTTTCTTTTCATTGTCATTTTGACTTTGGGGAAGAGTCAGAAATCCCAAAGTGCCAGATCTGGTGAATAAGGCAGATGAAGATGCACTGTTTTATTTTTAGGGGCTGCCTTTCCATTAGACGGCACGTGGCACTCATGTATCTTTGATAACACCTTATACAGATGCTCAGGTTAGAGGACTCCAGAGCTGCTTTAGAAAATGGCAGGAATGATGGGATCCATGTTTGAAGCTGGATGTGAGGGAGTATTTTGAGGGAAATTCATGGCAATGTGTCTTTTCTTGTAGTGTTTCTTAACTTAAACATTTGTTGTATTTTTCAATTCCTCCCTGTAATATCTTAGTGGGGTATTATGTGATATTTTGTTTCACATATCCATGTGTGATAATTAGCATATTGACCACCCTAAATTTTACCATTTCTTTGTAGTAAGTATATTCAGGAGGAGATGTGACAACAGAAACAAAGGTTTGAAAGAAAGAGGAAGATGTCACTTTGCTGATTTTGAAGATGAGAAAAAGTAAGAACAAATTGAAGCTGATAAAGACCTGAGAAGCCTGAAAAGCCTAGCAAGTCAAAACATCCTGTCATATGCATCCCCTAGGGAAGCTGAAGAATATCAAGAGAGGAGCTTTTCAAAGGTCTGAATGTCTTTTTAGTCACTATGTTTGAGGACTATAAATGATTTTAATACAGAAAAGGAAGCACAGTACATTTTCACAACTAGGGAATGGATTTTCTGAAGTTATCTGGGACAGAGTACAAACATAAAACAAAAAATCCGAATGTTGGAATTCAGTTCTTTACGTCAAGTCCCTTGTAAAAACAAAACAGAATAAAGACGAACTAAAAAGGAAGAACTAAGCAAATTTTTAGAGAGGAGGAGGAGGAGGAGCAGGAGGAGGAGGAGGAGGAGGAGGAGGAGGAGGAGCAGGAGCAGCAACAGCAGGAGCAGGAGCACAAGGAAAAGACAGACCGCAGTGAAGACGACTCAGTCTCCTGTTGGGACTTCTTGCTCTCCGTCAAAGAGAATTTCCAGTTTTCACCTACTTTCTTGGCATCATCCTTCAGACTCTCTTCAAATGCTCCAAATAATTCTCTGAGAATCAATCTTTTACCAATAAAATGGGACGGTTTACCCAATCTGTATTGACAGGGAACTTTCTGATGCTCCTTAATTGGCTTTCTAATTAAAGACTTCTCCCCCCTCACCCAGTGGATAACCAGGAAAACAATGAGAACAAAACAAAATGAAACAAAATAAAAATTATCAACTTGTATTAAACAACCACAATAACAAAACAGCCTTGTATTCTAGCTATTTTGAAATAGCCATGCTTCTCCTAGGCTACGTCCAGCCTCGGGGGCGAATCACCGGGCCTACACCCCAGAGGTCTCTTCTGCAGGGGCTGCCTGGGCCTGGGGCTCACGGCAGTGTCTGCGTGAGGAGCCGGCATCCCCACTGGGGCTGAGCTTGCCTGTGCTCCCTCCCTCCAGCCGGAAGGAGCTCATGGAAGCCATGGGCCTCCGAGAACAGCTTCGGTTCAAAACCCATTTGGAGCTGGCTTCCAGAGAGACAGCACGGTGCATGGGAGGGACTCTGGCTTGGGACACAACAGTGAGAGGCGACAGAAACAAAGCCACAGGCAGGCTGGGACCTGACATGACAAAGGCCTCTGAGGGGTTTCAGAACAGCTTGAGTCCCACTTCCCATCAAATTTGGATTAACAGAAGCAAAGGAGGAAAGAGAACAAATAAAGGAAATCCACAGATAATCCAACCCTGCGTTTGAGCTAGGCATCTGCATTCCTTCTCTGCCCAGCCCAGCAGCTCTGTTTACCAGAACTGATAACGAGGGCAGAGCGAGCCAGGCGCCCTCCCTGCCCCTTCCTGCTGGCCTTTCCCAGCCAGTCCTTGACTTGGGGCTGCCTGTCCGAGCCCCGCTCTGGGACAGGTGGCAGTGATGAGGATCCGGGAGAAGGACTGATGCCCACCAGGGGCGACCGTGGCCTGGTCTACAGGATGCCCGGAGGACCAGGCAGCCCGAGGCTGGCCGTGGGCTGTGGCACCTGAGGCAGCAACCAGTTGTGACCCTGGCACGGGTGGGAGGCAAAGGCCAGGCGGCCCTGGGGTGCAGCCGCAGAGCTCCCCCTCCTCCGTCGCGCACTGCCCGTCCTCCTGCTGCCTTGTGCCTCCCCTCTTCCTGCCCCTTTCCACCTCCCTCTCCCCTCTGTCCTCTCTTTCCTTTCTGGAAGCACTTCAGCAGGAGCATCCCCGCTAGGGAAGTTCTGATGCTTGTCAACTGTTTCCCACTTGGTAATAATTTTATAAATGTGCTCTGAAAAAAAACCTGTAAAAGATCAAATGCTGACGTATGATGGTTCAGTAGGTGGGGTGCCTGCAGACCCAGCACTCTGCAGATGGACGCAGGAGAGCTATTCAGAGAGAACCGGAAGCTTCGGGAGGCACTGCAGGCCACAGAACAGAGCAGGGCTCAGCTTGCAGGTGGCTGGAGCAGGACTGACCCCGTGCACATCCTCTGGGGCGGGTCCTGGCTGTCCTGGACCCCACCATCTCCTGTCTTCTGGCATCTGCAGCGCTTTAGCCTTGACAGAGCCTCACGGGTGCCTTGCCAGCTGCTGGTAATTTTGGGCTCTTAAATCGGCATTGCCTCTGTCGTTCCTCTGAACTGAAGCTAACAGCTAAGCCCTTAAAAAGCTCCTGGTACAAAGGGTAGTGCCTGGACCTCCTGGCCCTTCCTGTGACCTGGCCTCCTCCGATGCTCCCATGCATGGCTGTCCTAGACCCCAGGGGCTTAGGGCAGTTAGGCCTGTCCCTGGAGGGGCAGGCGGGAGGGAGGGATGCACCACCCCCCAGGAAGCCCTTGGGAGAAGGACTGGAGGGTGCTGGGGGGACACAGGACATCTGTCCCGGGACCCTGGGTCTCTGTGACCTCCATCAGGCCACCCTGCATGGAAACTGTTCAAAACATTGTGTCTGTGCTGAACCTTTATGAACTTTTTCCTTGTCCTTATTCCCTAAACGGTACAGTGTGACAATGGCTTGCACAGTATTTACATTGTATTTGGTGTTGAGTCATCTAGAGATGGCTTACAGTATATGACAGGATGTACACGGCTTGGTTTTTTTCTTCAATACTGAGTATCGAATCCAGGGCCTCTGCACTAAGCTACAGCCCTAGCCCTTTTACAGTGGACCCTTGACTTATGAACTCACTTCATTCCTGAGGGCTGGTTGTGACTCAGGTTGGTCAGTGAAGGCCCAGGCTCCTCTACACAGCCTTCAGAGTCTCTCTGCTGTACACAGGCCGATCTCAGTGTCCTTAGAAAGACTTCACCCCAGGATTTCTCAATGAACCCCACACAGGAGAGGATGTTGTCATGTTCCTTCCACAACTCTTTAAGGGTTAGATCTGTATCTGAGACCATCTGGAAACAGAAGTGGCAGGCATTCGGGATGTAACTCAAGACTTTGGTCCTATGTTAAAATTAAAATTCCAATCATAACCCAAGTTGTTCATATGTCAGGGTAATTGTAACTCAAGAGTCCACTGTATTATTATTTTTTAAAATTTTGAGACAGTACCTCACTAAGTTGCCCAGGCTGAGCTCAAATTTGCAGTCCTCCTGTCTCAGCCTCTCAGAGGCTTCTCAGCTCAGCTGCTGCTCCATTTTATACAAGGCACTTGAGCATCTTCAGATTTGGGTGTCTGGGAACCCTGGAATCTGTTCCCCTGGGGATACCAAGAGCAAAGGCCCCTCTTCTGGTGGAGCTCACCACCTCCACATTGGCTCTCTGGGGGCTTCGGGCCAGAGTGCTCCGGAGACTCTCAGGCCTGGAATCTGAGCTCAGGCTCTTCCCACGGGTGGCTCCCTGCAGACAGCCACCCTTGTGAAGCGCCATGTGTGTTCCTCCCCTGTTCTCCTTTCTTCCCTAAGACATTGGATGCAGCTCATCCGCTGAGCTGAAAGGAAGCTCCAGTTCTCACGAGTTCAGGGGAGCAGAGATGACCCAGCTCGGAGGACCTGGCCTGGGTGTTACTCTTCCTCCTGTGTCCAGCAGATTCGCACAGGCAAACTCATACAGAGTACTGCTGAGGACGGAAGCCAGCAGGAGTCGAGGGAGCAAGTCGGTCTCTACACAGCGCTTTTCAGCCTTGAAAATCTGGGCCAGGCCTTGCCGATCTGCTGTCCCTGGAAGGACTGCTTATAAAACATGAAACTCCCTCCACATTTGGCATTTGAAACCCAACCATTTCTTACGTTGCAGAAGAGATATTCTTTTGCAGACCATCTGTTATTTAGTAATGTGCAAATTACCAGTAAATCATTCCAGATTCTTTTCTGCAAGCATAGCCATAAACAAACTGTTCCACATGCAGAAATGAAAGTCATTTTCCCTTTGAAAATTCATTAAGTTCTTTGTGTTTGGAAGAGGGCGAGGGGAAGTTTCCTGGCAGATGCCAAAGGGCATTTTCCTACAGCACGAACCCGAGCAGGGACGGATCTTCTGGAATCTTCTGAATTCCTCCCAGGCCCTTCCTGAGGGGCATTTGCCTGGAGGTCTCCCAACCAGGGGTGTGTGCATGTGACCACAAAACCCTTACCCCAATTTATGTGTGCATTCATCTCCTTGTGCTTCCAGTTATTAAAATCCTCTCCTGGGAAACAACAGGGAACCACAATGGAGAAGCACATTTAACTTTCTGTTGCCAAGGAGCCGCTGGGAAACTAGATTTTCTGAGCAGTCATCAAACAATCTCAGCAATCTCCTGGAGGGAACATCTGATTCGTGTCTCTGGCCACCTGGTCCTCAGGTGAGGGTTAAGGGGAAGTGTGAGGCAGCAGTAAGGAGGGGTTTACACAGAAGACGGCAAGTCCCAGGAGGGCTTTCACTCTGGGAGCAAATCAAATTTCTGGGGCCACAGTTAGGACCTGGAGCAGGTTCTGGGGACCAGGTCTCTGTCTCCTGCTGCAGGGCACCCTCTTCTCTTACTCACTCAAGGTCAATTAAGTTAAAGCAAATAACTTTGTTTTACCTCCTCTTCAGTGTGTTTTGACTGAAGGAGAGGTTCATTCATGACCACCGAAATAAACATGAAATTGTTGAGATTAGCACTGAAGCTTACTGAGAAAGTTTATGAAATCTCCCCAAGATGCTACCCAAGATATCACCATTAGAAACCACCCAAACTAGAGGAAGGCTGACCTTTGAAAGATGCAAACTGAACCGGGTGGATGCATTGGCTTCCTGTGGCTGCCAGCCCAAGCTCCAGGAAGGTGACACTGAGCACCAGGCCACTGATCATCTCGAAGCTCCTGCGGCCCGGGGGGCCTGCACACTGGCCAGGGCCTCTGGCCTGGGTCGAATCTAACGTGAGTGAAGGTGATAGCCAGCACTGCAGTCTTGTCCGAGGCCACATCCTGCCCCCCAAATGCTGGCAGAGTTCAGCTGTCGATGCAAGCTGTGTCCTTCTGGAGACAGCGCTGTGCACTCCTGCCATGCAGGAGTCCTTAGTTCATTCATTGTCAGCTATTTGCACATCCAGATATTGTGTTAGTCGGATATCTGTTGCCATGACAAAACATCTGTAATGAACCAACTTATAAGGAGGAAAGGTTTATTTTGGCTCATGTTTCCAGAGGTCCCTCCATGGTCACATGTGGATCATGGTGAGGCTGCACAGCTGGCAGGAGCATTTGGAGCAAAGCTGCTTACCTCAAGGTGGCCCGGAAGAAACGAGGAAGACAGAAGGAGTGGGGGGGCCATATCTTCTAGAAGCAACACCTCCAGTAGCCTCACTTCCTCCCGCTAGGCCCCACCTCTTAAAGGGTCCACTGCCTCCCCATACCAGGGACCACGCCTGCAGCACACGGGCTTTGAGACTTTAAGATCCATGCTGCAACAGACATGTACACCCAGCAACTGCCTGGGCTTCTGCACTGCTCAGCACCCAGGGACTTCTCCATACCTCTTCCCTGTGTCCTGGCATAAACGGCAGCCACTCCAATGCTCCAAATGCCGTGAGGGGCTGTGGCTCAAGCTGTTGTACCGAGCAGGATGCCCCCGTGGAGGGTGGCGGAGCGTCAGCCAAGGGAAACCCCTGCTCAGTGAAAACAAAACCAACCACTTGTCAACTCCTTCCTCTTAGTGCAAAGGCAGAGGTTTTTTGTCAGAGATGCAGTAGTTGGACTAAGCATCATTTTTTCTACTTAATTCTCTTGGTTTTCTAATTTATGGTTTCAAGAGGTTATTACAAACTAGTATATGTTTGCAAAAGTTGGATTTAAGAAACCATTTGCAATACGAAAAAAGTATTACTTGAACTCATAAATATGTTAATCTGAAGATAACGCTAGCAGCTACATAAGACTAAATGTCAGAATTATAAAAATACTTAAGCCTTACACTCCACAAATAAAAACGCCGCTTCTTCCTCATTAGCAGAGTGGTGACCACCCGGCTTGCGGCTCGGGGCAGTGCCCTGACGGGAGAGGCACAGGTTCCTGCAATGCAGGTGTGGCTCAGTGGTGCGTGCTTGCCTGCATGGTGAGGCCTTGGGTTTTGTCCTCAGTGCTGCAAAAAATGAAAATGCATTTTTATTTAGAATATTAATATCTATTAATTTTAACAAATTATAATTTTTATTTTGCTTTTGAATTTTGGTGGGTAATTTTAAACTTTTTAGAAAAATAACATATTGGAAAACATCTAAAAGGGTTTCAAAGGTCTTCATTATGTCACTTCCTTTATATATATATATAATATAGTGATGAAACTACATTCATACTTAAATACAATTTCATTTTTAACCCTTTAGATACATTAAACTAAGTAGAGATTATAATAGAAATTAAAAGGCAAAAATAGAGCTCAGAAAGAAAAAAAGAAATAAAAGTATTTTCATAAAGACAATCAACTCAAATGTTTAAAAATTGAAAAAAAAAGTCAAACTACCAGATTTCTCTTGAATATAACTTGTATGGAACATGAATAAAGCATTAGGCATTTTTACTCGTGAATATTTAATCATTTATAAAACAAGGAATGTGAGCAATAAAATTATCTTCACCTAATTAACAGTCAATAAGTTCATATGAAATCCCTACTATTTCACAAAATCACTAATTGAAGATGTATAACTGCTTCTGAAGATAACAACACAAAGATCGTGCTGACGGCCATAGTACCAACTCTGCCCTGTCCGCTGAGACGCAATAGGCGGATTGGTGTACAGAGAAGGGAGCTGCAGGGCTGGACTCCCGAAGGACGCGTCTGCAGAGCGGCCCTCCGGCCACCAGACAGCGGGGAGCATGCCCGGAAAGACGCCGTCCTCGATCGATTACGGCTTCCTGTCGGCTAGAGGTGGTAGAAACTTCAGGGCTTCCTTCATACCAAAATCTTTTAAATGGAGAAAAAAATAGTTTCAGGAAGTGTTTTGTTGCTACTTTCCAAATGTTTTACAGCAAATCTGCAAGATTATCTTTGGCCAATGATTTTATTTGTAACTGGAAATGGCAAGGTCTTTGTTTAAAATTGCAAGATGTGTTGTTTGTATACCCACCAAATCCCATATCAATATATAGAAGTAATAAATAAGTAGAATTAATTAATTCATGAAACATTGCTTCCTGAGGCCCTGCAGCACAATATTTACAACATATAAGGTGACATTTATAAGTTTAATAAAAATTATTTATAAATTTGATCTTGAATGGTGAACTTGAAAAACAGATAAAAATGATAAAACAAATGACAGTCCCTTCTGATGGAGACTCAACAAAAGACCGGTAACTTAAGAAGTAGTAAAGTGAAGAAAAAACTCATGCATGATGTTTTTTAATGAAGTATTACTCATGTCAACTAGATTATAGCAGGGACAAAAGTCATGGTGAACAACTAAGAATTTTACACATGCTCCTGAACAACCAAAATACACAGAAACAAGGAAACTGGGGGTGTCTAAGGGCCTCATTGGTTGTATACCTATTATAAAAAGTACAGGTTTAACGTAAATGAAGATTCAGAAAAAATACCTCTAGAATTAAGCTAAAAGATTTAAAAGACTTCTTTGTGAAGCCTAGGAGATTGTAGAGCCACACAGGTAGTAAAGAGTGTGGCCCAAATTTTGGACATAAATTCAAAAGCATTCTTCTGCTTCTAGGGTCTAGTTTGCCTTGTTACCAGGGAGATGTAGTCTCAGCTGTGGGGATGTCGAGAACATCCATCAGAACAATTCAAAGACTGTCTATATATTTTTGAAAATTGACTTCACTCAGAATTAGTATCAAAAGAGCACAAATTATATGAATTTTAATTATGTAACCATAACTAGTGTCTTCATCGAAAAGAAGTTAAGAAAATAAAATTCAAGCTGGGATAGGGATGCTTACCTGTAATCTCAGCACTCTGGGAAGCTGAGGCAAGAGCACTGAAAATTTGAGCCCAGCCTGGGCATCTTAGCAAATTGTCTCAAAATTAAAAAAAAAAAATTAAAAAGGGTTAAGGATGTAGCTCAGTGTGAGTGCCCTGAGTTCAATCCCCAGTACTGCAAAGAAAGAAAGAAAGAAAGAAAGAAAGAAAAGAAAAGAAAGAAAGAGAAAGAAGCATATAATAATTTATTAATCGCACCTGTCTTTACTGTTTTACCCTCCCAGACCTCACCAGCCAATCACCTGGACACTCAGCACCCAGACACGTGCACTAAAAGTTATATTCAGTAATCTTTGATATTTGCTAGCTTTTGATCATATGAAGATATAATTCTACACATATTTTTCAATTTAGGAAAAATTCCTTGGAAAGTTCAATTTACCAAAAGCATATTCCAGAAGTAGAAAATCAGCACAGTACTGTTTTTAGTGAAGAGCTTGAGTTTGTAATTACATCCATTCTACAAAGCTCCAGGTCTAGAAGGAGGTATTGGTAAATCCTTCTCACCCTTCCCACAGTAAATGTTCCGGGAAGTAGAAAAGAAAGGACCAGCTTCCCTCCCTTTTTATGAGGCCAGAATAACCTAATAACGAAACCTGACAAAAACATTAGAAAGACAAAATCAACCCGTAACCCTCATAAGCAGAGATGCAAAAGCCACACATAAAGTTTAGTAAATATTTTAAAGTGTGTGCATTTTATCGTGCATAGTGCACATTGCATGCTTTGGAGTGTAGTGAGCACCAGCAGCGTATACAGAGTGATGCACGGGGAACAAGCTGGACTCCTCCTAGGAAGCAATGCTGGCTTGCCGTTTGGAAACAAACCAATGCCATTCACAACATTGACAGAATAAACTAGGAAAACAAGTTTGCAGTCATCACAAGAGATGCATGGAGCACACTCAATCCAGCTCATTACCAGCTCATGATGGAGAACAATTCTTAGCAGACTAGAGCTGGAAAGATAAGTTGTTGCTCATGCTGTGCTCATGCTCCAACTGTGATTTTTTTCTAGGGCTTCTCCCTGCCCAGGAAAAAGAAAGCCAGAGACCTGGGGCGCCCATGGCAGTGGAGCCCAGACCCCGAGGGGCAACGTTAAAGGGGAGGCAGCCTGGGTCCCTGTCTTATGCTGCGTGGTCTGCTCATTTCCCACGGGCTCCATGGCCAAGTGGTAACGGTCCGATCCTACACAGCTCCCTTCTCTGCAGCTGTCTCCTCCCCAGCCTCTGCTCCATGAATTCCAGCCCCCGTGTCCCCAGACTCCCTCTGCTCACCTAGGGCCATGGTGCGGCTCAGCCCGGGCTGCAGGCCTGCCGCTCCCCTAGGGGATGTCACAGGCCACCTGGATGAGGACGGGAGAACCCTGCTCAAAGCTGCTGGCCCAGCAAGCTGTAGGCCAACCAGTACAAGGCGAGGGCCTGTGTGCTCGGTTAGAGGAGCTTATTTTCCCAGTTGGTGCTGAGTCAGGGGTGGGAGCACAACCCAGGCAAACGCTTGGGTATCAATGAAGTCCCAGTCACTGTAGGCCCAGTGTTACAGAGGTTATTGTCGGGCATCCAGGAATGGTTGCAGAGATAGTAGTAGTCTGGCTTCTGGGGCTGCTATGGCAGGTCAGGTTCTGTTTGCAGTCTGACTGAAGTCCCTTTGTCGCCCCAACCTCCTAGCTCTCAGGATTCACGTCCTGGGAAATGTCTAAAATCTGCTGTTTCCGGTGTATTCTCTGAGTTCTGCTTGGCCTGGCTGAGCATCGTCCTGCTCAGACATGGGTGCACCAGGAACTCTGCCCCTCTGCTGGGTTTCTGGCCAAGGACCCTCCTGTTTGCTTTATCCCCCTCTTCTGCTCCCAGAAGGGACAGAACCTCATCTTTACTCAGCCCTCCACGCTTCTGCGCTCTTCTTTGCCAAGGGTCCAAGGCAGCCAGAGGCTCTTACCTGGGATCTCTGGTCCACCTGTCTCAATCAGGAAGAGCTCCTGCTGACAGGACCTGCCCCATCAGGGACTGCGATCTGTGGCCTGAGTTCTGAACCACAGCAGGCTCCAGATGCTGCTCTTGGACACACCGCTCTCCCTGCTGAAGAGCCCCAGTGTGTATTCAGACCATCCCAGAATGTCCTGCACTCAGGTGTCGTTTGTTTGCTCATTTTTGTGACACTGGGGATTGAACTCAGGACCTTTGCACTGAGCTACACCTCCAGCCCTATTTATACTGAGACAAGGTCTTGTGTTTCATACAGTTTTATTTCTTCTATTTTTTCCCATGGTGCTGGGGATTGAACTCAGGTCCTTTACCCTAAGCTACATTCCTAGCTCTTTTGCCCCGCCCCCACAGCCCTTTTTTAAGATTTTGAGACAGAGTCTCATAAATTGTTGACTTGCCAAATTGCCCAGGCTGACCTAGAAGTTGCAATGCTCCTGCCTCGGCCTCCTAAAGTGCTGAGACTACAAGCACTCCCCTTTTAAAACCCGGCCGTGACTGGAATCTGAGGCACCCCACGATGATATCCAGGAAGCTGCCACCATCATGGTTTCGTCCATTTGCAGCCCGACTGGTGTAGTCTTCAGCCACGCAGGAAGCTGTACGTCCGTTCCTCTCTCCTTTCTGTATTTGCTCAGCACCCCTGCCCTCGGTGGTGGGCTTTGTGGGAATGGCCTTTGGACCCTGAAAGACGGCTGTGCAACGCGTATTAGACTGGGTGCTGGATTTAAGAGGTGCCCTCAGCTTTCCGTGGAGATAGTGCCGGGGTGACTGGATTTGGGAGTTTTCAAACTCACGATGGAGGGCTCGGCTAGGGCCTTCTGATTTTAGTGTGGTGTCGCCACCAGGCACCTCCGTGGAAAGCATGCGTGGAGTTTGGAGCTTGCTGCTGGCCCTGTGCAGCTGCCCTCCCTCCCTGCCTGCCTCCCGGGCGGCGGCAGCGCGGTGGAACACAGGAATGCGCGGCAGGTGCTTCGCGGAGCTGGAATGTCCGGTAGGGCGGGCACATCCGGGGCACTTCACCGTATGCTATTTCAGTTACAGTGGGTTGGGGGGTGGGACCCCGTTGCCATTGCCCCCTGTACATTTCTTGAACTTTCACAAATACAGTACACCGATGTGGCCCACACCCAGGTCCAGAGCAAGAGCGTGGGAATTGCCTTTTCTTCCCATTCTCCTGCCTCTTGTCTGTGACCGTACCGACCACAATCTCCACAGGACAGGGCTGCAGCCCAGTGCCCATGCTGCGTCTCCAGGGCGGAGCAGAGCACCTGGCTTTTGGTGAATTGGGAACCTGGAGCTGTGCTCTCTTTCCGAAGTAAATTGAAGCCCATGTGTAAAAGAATGAAATTCCTCTCTCTGTGGCAGCTACTCACACATGCCTTTCTCCCGTGCATGTTAATACACAACAGGGCCCTGTAAAATCACCAGCACTGACAGCACATTCAAATAACCAGGAAAACAGAGTGTTTTTCTCTACTGCACCTGCACCTCTGGAGCACGCAGCGGGAGCCCTCCCTCCGTGAGAGAAGTTGGATATGGCTTATATGCGGTGACAGCACATCACTCACGTTTTTAGGAGGGCAAATACTTGGAAGGATAAACATGCACTGACACCAGCAAAATCTATTATGGTGGCAGTGAGTGCCCTGCTCCCGCTGGGCAGCGGGGGGGGGGGGGGCGAGGCTGATCAAAGAGGGACAGAGAATACCGTCAGCTTACAGCTGCACAGTTCAGGTCTCTTATTTTATCCCTGATAAATTCGGCTCAACCAGACGCTTATCTTGAGTTCACTTTTGGGTTAGTCAGCTTTCTGTTACTGTAACCGATGTCTGAGATAAGTCAAGTTAAAAAGAAGAAAGGTTTATTTTGGCTCGCAGTTTGGAGGCCTCTGTGGTTGCTGTGCACCTATGGCAGGCAGCAGAGAGGGGAGCAGGTGATGGAGCACAGCTGTTCCCCGAAAGGCAGCCGAGAGGCAGAGACAGAGAGGAGACCAGGGCCCAGGGTCTCTCCCGAGGCCGAAGTGAGAGGCCTCATGTCTTCCCAGCAGCCCCGCCTCCTGAAGGTCGCTGCCTCCTGATGGCGCCCTGGGCACTGGGGACCCCGCTTTGACACACGGGCCTTTGGGGACACTCAAGCAACCCATGGCAACCTCAGAGACAGAAAGGTGAACATGGGGCCGGATGTGTGGGGACGATGTCACCCCACAGGCTGCCGTTCAGAGACAATCAGAGCTGAGAGGAAGGACGAGCAGGGCTGCAGCAGGAGGGTCCCGGGCACCCTGCAGCAGGGGGACGCAGAAAGGTGGCCAGCACCCTCCCTCCCCCAGGCCCAGGCGCTGCCTCTCTCCTGCTCTGGGGGGAGAGGGAACTTACAGTCAGAAATTTGCTTCCCTAGCGAGGGAAGTGCAGACAGCTGGCACAGGTGAGGACAGGTGGCATCTCTCCTAACCAGATCAGGGCAGAGGGGTCCCCCAGACACACGGCATGGAGGTGGGTTGGGTGGGCATGCAAGAGCAGGGCTCTGCTGCGTGAGAGCTGTCCCAGACCTTTCCGTGTTCCTGACAGGGCACTAACGTCCTGAGTGTGTTGTGGGACTTGGGCCTGGGACATTTTGTTCCAAAGGGAGTTTGCCATAAGAAGTCATTATCATTAATAAACACTTGGTGAATGTCAACCATATGCCTAATGCTGGACTAAAGCTCTTTTCCATTGTATGCTAGCTTACCAAGTAAAGAGACTGCCCCTCAACTCCTGCTGACCAGGAAGAGGGCAGCTCTTAGTTCACATTGTGTTCGTGACTTTGAACCCCGAGTGTGTTTCCAAGGGCCTTCCGTCTTCTTTTAACAGAACATCATAAGTGGCAACTTTAACCCATTCACCCTTGTCATTATCAAAAGGATGGATTTCAGAGATGGGAATGACCACTCCCATGGGGTGACTCTTTTCCTAGTGGCTTCAGTGTCCTACACAGGGCTGCTCCTAAATGACCCACCTGGAATCACACAGACCAATCTTCAGAATGTGCTGCAGAAAGGGCTGTATTTGTGGCTATATTCTCAGGTTTTACTTCTGATTTCTCTCCCCATCAGGCCTATCTGCAGGTTCCTCTCTCCTGCCTTTTGATGAGGCATGAGAAACCAGGGAAACTGGAGCTTCACGAAGGAGAATGTGCAAATGATGTTTTAAAAATTCCCCTTTTATTGTCCAACAGCAACTTGTGTTTAGGAAAATTGGCCCCAAAACAACATAGCTCAGCTCTTGCTATTTTTTTAAGCAAGAGATGGTTATTTTCAATGACAATGATCTGCATTAGAGAAGATTGGGCCAAGGTTGGGAAAGGAATCAAAGAAAGTTGTTTTACAGCAAGGAGGAGAATCGTGACAACTTTCATTTGAGGACCTCTGATGGTCTTGTAAACAGATGTTCATGGGGACTTCAGTGACTGTTCACTCATGACCCAGAGGATGGCAGAGATCAAAGAAAATTCTGTCACTCTTGGGTGCTCTCGGGTGGTCTGGGCATAGGACAGCTACGTGAGGCCCCGTCTGCCCAAAGGCTGCGAGACTCACCCTTTGTTTATGGAGAGTGACGAGTCCCACTCAGCAGCTCCGCGTCCCTCCTTACCAGCTCACCATGGCTCTTGGCCAGAGGGATGTAGCCTCAGCAGCGGCTTCTACTTCTTCCTGTCAGCCGGGGTCACAGCCACTGTCCCTCATGGACTGCCCTGCTGTCCTCAAAGAGCCAAGATGCAGGCAGCTCCTGGACACTGTCACTTTGCTTATGGCACTCCCTGGCTGGAGTCCTACAATGGCTTCCTTCTTCCTAAGATGAGGCCGCAGCCCGCCCCCCCTCACCTCTAGCAGGGCCCTGCAGCCAGACCCTGCCTTGCCTGAGTCCCTAGAGACCAGGCTTGTGGGTGCCATCTCCCGGCTGCTTGACCCTTCTAGTCCCTCCACAGGCCCGTGTGCCTTCTGATGTGAGGACCCTCAGCCTAGGTGTCCTTCTTCCTGGAGTAGCCCCTGCCCCATACTCCTCCGCGAGTTCACTCCCAGGCCACTCCCTCTTCCCCCAAGGACCAAGCCTGGGTCTGCCAGCACTGGTGACTCGGAGTGAGAGCCCTGTGCTCTCTTCACATCTCCGCTCCCTGGCTGACCTTCATGCCACATTGTCCTGCCTAGGCAGAGCTTCCTAGATGTCCCCTTAGTGTGCACTGGGCATCTGTCTGTGGTGCTAGGAGTCAGGTGAGGCACAGTGGAAGGGGTGTGGACTCGGGGTTGATGGGAAATGGTAACTCCAGCCCCACTTACCACCCATGCCGCCCTGCACCCAGGCTGGGGAACGGACGCTTATGCCAGGAGCTGCTCTCTCCCTAACCCTCACAGCAACACGGCAGCATGACCTTGTCCTACTTCACAGATGAGCAAATAGAGAGATGAAGAGGCCACACAGCTGGCCCAGCAAGTGGCAGTGGTAGGAGTCACACCCATCGGGCTGGGCTCTCTCACCCTCAGCCTTCGCCTGCAGCACCTGCACTGCTCACCAGGGGACACTGCTGTGAGTCTCAGCTCTCAGGCTCAGGGTCTCCTCCCTCTGCAGCACCATCGGATCAGCGCCTGAGTCAGGCTGACTGCTGGGGGCATCCACGGTTCAGAAGCCTGAGGTGGTAAATTTGTTAAAATCAGTTTTTCCCTTAGCTTCAGTTTTTGCTGCACCACAAACACCCTAAATGGGGTGGCTTCCAACAACTGCAATTGATTGCTTCTTATGAGTCTGGAGCTTGGCTGGGGTGTCTCAGCCTTGTGTCGCCTGGATCAGCCAGGTGGCTCTGTTCAGCTGAGGGTCCTGGGTGACCTCACGCACCCCCAGAAGTCACACGGGCTGCAGCTGAGGTTCTGCTCTCCTCGGGTGGGCCCATCCTCCGGGGCCCTCGCTGACTCTGGGGTGGCCTCTCCAGGGACCCCAGAAAGGGGCAGCTCTTGGCAAAGCCTCATTGCAAAGGAGCATGGGAGAATATGGTTATGACATCTCTGACAGTGGACAACAGGCCACTGCACATGGTCCATAGCACTTCCTGCGTGTCCCAGAGAAGCCTGGAAAGAAAGGGGACTAGGATGTGTGCTATTGTCACAGAGCTACAAACACAGAAGAAAGAACGTGGGCCCAGACCTGCAGGACGCTTCCAGCATTGTCTCCCAGCAGATAGTGCACCCTGTCTGGAGAGGTCCCAGGGTGGGCAGGGTCCTGCCCACAGGGCCTGCGACCCCTTTGTCCTCTCCTGGGGCCTCTGTGCTGAGGCTGGTGGGCTGGGTCTGTGCACTGCCTTCCTGGATTTCCTGCCCTGCCCATCTCTGCAGCTCCCGCCTCATCCTCTGTGGGGATCAGGGGGAGGGGATGTTACCTGAACCCTGCAGTGGGACCTGGTCTCCTGTGAGCCATGACAGCACAAAGCAAATTAAAGAATTAAGACAGGAAAAGAGACTTAGAGAAGAAGCTGAGCTTTGGGCCTGATCAATGCTGCTCTGGGCAGCAAAGATGAAGGCACCTGAGCAGCCACTATTATTGGGTTCGTACAGAGCAACAGATGACTCTGAGGGTGGTGGCAATCCTAGGACCATGAGGATCTTATGTTGATTATGACGGTAAGATGAGCAAATTTGTCCTCCACAGGTGAAAGCTTTCTAGTCAGTTCTCAAAGAACCAGGATGTCTTCAGTTGATGCAATCCTGCCCTGGAGTCACAGCATCATGGGACCACTGAGGTCTCAGCTGTGACCAGAGGCACAAATGGAGTTATGTTTTGGCAAGTCATAGCCATCCTGTAGGCAAGAAGACTAGGCCTAATCATAATTTAATTCTGAAATGATTCTCCCCCAAATTTATGTAGAATGGCTCCCGACCGTCCTCCCTAAGACAATGGTCAGTTTGAGGGACTGTCCCATGTTCGCTCTTCTTCAGTAGAGGCACCCCAGACCCATACCCCAGCCACTGTAAGAGCAGCTGCCCACAGGGTGCTGAGGAGGGAGAGCATGGGAGGACTTCAGGCTCCTTTGGGCCCTTTTCAGATCCCAGGCTGCAGACACGAGCCTGGGCCAGGAGCTGTCACCTGGCCTCAGCCGGGATGGAGGGGCTTCCCCCTGGGAGGAGGACCCTGCTCACTGTTTAGAGGAAGGGGCTTTTCCTGCCTGGAAGGTTCTCCAAGCAATTGCTCTTTATTATTATTTTTTATCAGTACACATTTGCAGTACCAAATGCAGTGTGATGGGTCGGTGCATGCACACAACACATCTTAATTCTTCTTACTTTCCTTTTCCCTTCCTCCCTTCCCCTCCCTCCATCACTTAGTCTCTTTCCCATTTGTAGAAGATCTATCTCCCTATTTCCTTTTATCTATCTTTTATTTTGCTCCTTAACTTATTTATACTTTGGGTTTCTCATATAGGAGAAACTATGAAATATTTAAGTTTGTGTATCTGATTTATTTCACTTAACATTATGGTTTCAAGATGCATTCATTTTCCTACAAACAACTCAAGTTTATCCTTCTTTATTGGAGAGTAGCAGTCCACTGTGTGTAAATACCAGATTTTCTTTATCCATTCATCTGCCGATGGACATATAGGCCTCTTCCAAGATATAGCTATTATAAGTTGTGCTGCTGTGAACATGAGGTTGTAAACTAGTACAACCACTGTGGAAATCAGTATGGAGATTCCTCAAAAAACTGAAAGTGAAAACTCCACTCGACCCAGGGACTCCCCTCCTAGATATGGTAACGTACCAAGCAGTTTCTCTTTAGTGACGCTCTCCTGGGGCATCTAGAGTTTCTGCTTTCTGCGAATCTTAGACCTAAGAGCTGAGGAGAGAAGACAGTGGGCTGCAGGGATGCTCCCAGAGGGTCACGCAGCCTGGGGCCTCCGGGGGCATGCAGGGGGTTTCACTGACTGTAGGAAAGCTTTTGGAAACTCAGATTCCAGCTCTCATGCTTCTGTAGCCTCGCTATTCTCCTCTCTCATGAGTGGCTCCTCGGTGAGTACGATCAGTGTGTTTCAGTCTCCACGCAGGAGGCCTCTGCAGAGAGAATCTGTGGTGCGGTTCCCTGTGTCGTCTGTGGAGCCCTGAGTCTGGACATCTCAGAGTGGGGAGCACAGGGGCACAGGGGGCCCCAGGGGTGGTGGCTTCCTGCCCAACTTGGAGTGGGCCGGGGCTCAGTTGGGATGACCCCTGTGCTGACCCCAACCGCCCTGCCCGGACGACCTCTTCTCCAGGCTGCAGCCGGGTCTGGGTGCACAGAAAGGAGTCTCACCTAATCTCCTCCAGATGTGGCCAGGGTGATGTCACCGCTGTGATTTCACGGCCTGAGGCAAGGGAGGGTTGGGAAAAGCAGGGCATGACTGGAGAGTGGGGAGCGAGCAGCTCAGTGTTGCTGCATGCTTGACACAGGCAGGTGAGGGGTGAGGCTCCAGAGACACCGCCACCTGCTCCTCCCCAGAAGGATGCGGCAAGGGAGGCTGCGTTTTAGGGCCCCCAAATGCGGCTCAACAAAGCATCAAAAACATGCTTTGAAAAAGCTTCACTTTTGACTTAGGAATTAAGTTGTTATAAACCCTAACAAAGAAAAAAGCAGCTCTCTGTACTCAGACATGCCATCTGGCCTTTCGGAAAAGACTGAAAGCCTTCTCATTTCCGCCGCCCTGGACGTCCGCCTTGCCTTGGGAAGGTGCCTCCGGGAGAGAGTGACTCTGTGCTCTGTGGGGCACACTGCTCGCGCACCTTAGAAGTGTGCTTTTGCTACATATTCGCTCCCTTGGACCAATCATGAGCTCCCCCGGTTCAACTCTTTTGTCTGTAAACTGATAGAATCACAGACATCACTGTGGACCTTTACCGTTTTAATATTCTGTGACTCTATGGCTGTCTAAATGATTTCCTTTCAAATATGCCTTCCATATTGTAGTCAACAAACGGCTTATTGGCTACTAGAAGACAAGCAAGGGGAGCAAGACTAGGCCCCACTTGCTGTGACTCGGTCAGCCCCACCCCCACGATCAACAGTGAGGTGACTTCTGTTTCCTGTGCTTACTGCTGGGCTTTCAGGAGCTGGAGCATGGACAGGCAGTGGCTGACACTCAACCTTAGCCCAAAGGGCAGAACACTGGGTTACAACAACCCATCCCATACTTTTCTACTAAAAATTTCTATTTTAGCATAATAGTAGCCAGCTGTGCATCTCAGTAGCTGCATCTGGGGGATGGAGGAAGCAATCTTTGTGTTTACTCAGTTGGTAGAATGAATGGCAAGGTGTGTGCATGTGTACAGAAGTGTCAAACCAGGATTTTTACCCACGTAATGCTCCACCTAACAAGTTTTGTGTATGTTTAATTGAGCACCACAGGGGGTGAAATACACCCACACTGCTCTTCTGTTCTGTAAACATGTATTTCACCATAATGGAATGTGGGTGTGACTTATAGTAGCTGCACCTGGGGAAAGCAAAAACCTATCTTTATTCACCCACTTGGCAGATGAATGGACAGGAGCTCCAAAGCAGCAAGAGATGAGTTTTACCCATGAAATGCTCATTGCTAAATTTCTGTGCATTTAGGATTTGTTTTTTTAAAAAGTTTTATTTTGATTTTTCTGGTAGAAATAGCCCAATTCGATACAATGACACATGAAAAACCAGACTTGCAAGATTTGGAGGAGGTTAAAAGTGAATCATCAAATTACTCGTGCATGGATGGTGAAGATGATGATGACTTTCACATTGGCCACGTGTGCCAAAGTTCCTGTGACAGTGAAATGGAACAAGAATTCACTGAGAACAGACACAGGGAATGCAGACCCCCCTTAATTCAGATGACAAAGAAAACAGCAATGTGAGTGCATATTTCACTAGTTGAAATGTTGCAAAATGGTCATGCAACCAAAGAGAACAATCCAACGTTAAAACTAGTTCCGAAAATATAGTGAGGATCTTGGTAGGGGTGAAACTTATTGGATAGAATGCTGCACTGTTATTCAATGGTGGACATTATAACAGATGAAATGCTACAAGATATTGTGAAATGCACAAAGGCTGATGCAAGTAAAACCTTCTGTATGCACCAGTAGCCATATTTCAAAATGTATTTATTATGACACTTTACTAGCTGAACTGAAAGCATTCATAGGTCTGCTGTACTTAGCAGGGATTTCTCATGGTAGTTGCAGGAATATAAAAGACTTATGAAAATGCTATGGGTCAAAATATGGCATAAAAATGTATGCCTTTGTAGATGTGAAGACTTAATATGGTTTCAATTTAGAAATTTATCCTAGAACTCAGCCACCAGGTCCTTATTCACATAGTAATAAACTAAATGATGTTGTTAACAGACTTGTTGCTCCCATCTCCCAAACTAATCAGAATATGACATTTGACAATGGGTTTATCAGTTTCCAATTGATGTTACATTTACTAACAGACCACAAAGTGGGAAGTGAATGCAGGAACAAAGTAGAAATTCCAAATGAAATGTTGCAATTTAAAAACAGACAATCTTATAGTACAATCTTTGGATTTCAGAAAGATTTACATTGGCCTCGTATATGGCAAAGAAAATCAAACTGGTACTGCTGATGTCAACGTTGCACCATGCTGGAAATATTAATAAGGAAACGGTGACAAAACAGAAGCCTGAGATGGAAACTTTCTACAACAAAACCGAAGGCGGAGCAGATGTTGTTGGTGAGTTATGCAGCAACTATGACGTCACTCAAAACACAGTGTTGGCCAGTGGTTGTGTTTTACTGGATCCTAAACATGTGCGGCATAGTTTGATAGTTTACAAAGAAAATAACAAGTGCGAAATATCACAGAGAAATTTTCTTAGAGGACTGGGATGGAATTCATAAGAGATCATTTACAGCAGAGGAAAACAAAATGTTTCTTCCCAGGGAACTATGCAAAAAAGATGTGGAGCCCACTGGTGAGCTGACAGGGGAACAGGCAGGTGCAGCATCCCAAAGAACTGCTACGGCAACAGGAGAACCAGAACGATGTCAACTGTGCCACACTAGAGGGGCAGGAAAGCAAAACATGCACGCTGTCAGTGTAAGCGGCCCTGTGCATCCCTTGAGAAAGGCCCTCTTTTCTGCCATGGAGAGCAGAACCAGAGGCTCGGGACACTCAGGTGACTCCCTTGTCTCCATGATTTTGAGAAGGGTTGAGCAGGTGTGAGCACGCACACCCTGCTGGCACCTCTGCCACTTGCCACTACCGTTCCCCCGGGTGCTGTGCTGATCGCAGACCCTAACTCCGCAGTCCCAGGCACCTGAGTCGGCCTGCACCACCCCAGTCCAGTGGCCCACTGTGGCCTCCCCAGGAGCCAAGGCCCCTCTGCTTCTCGTCAAAAGCTCCAGGCAGTGAGCTCATCCTGTTGAGTGAATTCACACCATGGGTGCTCACGAGCCTCGAGCTCTGAGTCCTCAGGGCCTGGCTGCTGTTGGCATTTTAGCAGGGCAGTGGGGTGTGGTGAGGACCTGGAGCCCCCGCTGTGGGTGGCTCTGGGCCCTGGAGCTGCTCAGGAGGCCTAGGACCCTGTGATCCCTCCCGGCCACACCTGTATTCCACTGTGCGTGCCATCTCCGGCCCAGTCCAGGGCAGCCTGAGGATGGTGGGTGGCTCTGGGCCCTGGAGCTGCTCAGGAGGCCTAGGACCCTGTGATCCCTCCCGGCCACACCTGTATTCCACTGTGCGCGCCATCTCCGGCCCAGTCCAGGGCAGCCTGAGGATGGACCATGGACAGCGCAGTCCAGTGCAGAGCCTGCCTGGGATGGACAACACTCACTGCTGTCACCTCTGTGCCCTGGAGGACAATGTGCTGGTGGCATTGAGGTCATTCCCACCTCAGCTCCGTGCACCACAACCCCTTTCTGAGCTCACCACTGGGTGCTCCAGTCTTCCTGAAAAGAACCTGCCCTTTCAGGCTCCTCTGCCACTGCAGGGCGGGAGCCAACTTCTTCTCTGAGGCTCCTTGTCTGAGGCCCGAGGGTGACGGGGTGCACAGACAGTGCCCAGTTGAGCCCAGGGCCTCCTGCTGGGGACCCTGAGCCAGCCAGCCGTGGACACAGAGGCAGGCTCACAGGACCCCCGGCGATGCGGGCACCCAGCCCCACGATGCAGAGTGCCTGGGATGAGGGGAGCCTGGGGGGTGTGGGCAGCAGGGAGAGGAGGGGTGGGCAGCTCTCCAGGCCACAGCGGCTCTCATCCTGCCGGCCCGGCCCCTCCCCTTGCTCCCCAAACTCACACTTCACTCTCCCCAGGGCCTGCGTGAATGGGTTCATTTTTGCACTGATGCTTTTGCTGATGCCTGCATGGCTTTGGTGACAAGTGGCCTTTTGTCTCTAACCTGCGCTCCGGAAGGGGAGGCCAGCACTCCTTGGACCTCCTGGGTCCACTTCTCTCCCTAGAATGTGGGGGCCTCCTTCCAGGAACCCCCTCCCTCCGCCCTTGGGTAGACGCCTGCCAACCCACACTTTCTCCAGCCTCCGAGTTTCATGTCCTGCTTGGCTTGTTTTTCCCAGTGTATTTATCATCATTTCATATATTTTGCACATACTTCTATTGCCACTGAATCCAGCTCCCCAAGGGCTGGGGTGTGTGTGTGTGTGTGTGTGTGTGTGTGTGTGTGTGTCTAAAACTAGGTTTTTAAATTTTTATCAGTCCATGTTTGCAGTGCATGGTGATCACATCCCTTGCGTGGAGTTGCGCATGGACATAACACACCTCGATTCTTAGTCTACCCCCTTCCCTCCCTCTGGCCCCCTGCCTCCCCCTCCTTCTCTTGGTCCTTTCCCCTTCTGCAAAAGACCCACCTCCCTGTTCCCTATCAGCTATCTTGCATTTTGCTCTTTATTTATCCTTTGGGTTTCTCATATAAGAGAAACCGCACGATGTTTGTCCAACACTGCCTCCGCCATTCCTAGAAGGGAGAAAGCAAGATCTCAACAATCACTCTGCACAGGTGAGAAGTTACAGACTCCTGCATAGGAAACTGACCCTGATGCCTGTTGCAGCTTGTGTGAGCGACCGTACCAGAGCAACCCAGACTGAGAAACAGCGGGTTTGTTTCTCAGGCTCCCAGCCTGAAGCCTGAGCTCAGGAGCCAATGAACCTGGTGAGGACGCCTTCCTACTCCTCAGTGGCACCTTCTCCTAGGTCCTGGTATGGGACTCTCTCTTCTGCTTTCTCCTAGGCAGAAGGAGTGTGGGACTCTCAGGTATTCCTTAGGGCAGGCTGGTTTCACTTTTGAGCCCTGCATCCGAGATCTAGTCACCTTGTGGGCTCCATCTGTTAGTGTCGTCCCATGGGCTGGGTTTAGAGGTCAGGATCTCCCAGTCTGATGTTCATCTCTGCAC
Organism: Heterocephalus glaber; assembly: GCF_053883595.1. Taxonomy (NCBI): domain Eukaryota; kingdom Metazoa; phylum Chordata; class Mammalia; order Rodentia; family Bathyergidae; genus Heterocephalus; species Heterocephalus glaber. Next base: position 66,135,791 of record NW_028258142.1, read on the forward strand.
CTGCGGTGGATTGACTAATGGTCAACTTGTAACGCCCAGCTGAACTGAATCAGCATGGTCTGGGCATGGAGGATCCACCTGAAGATTGTTACCAATAGCCATAAAAAGAGATCTACAGGAGAAGATCTTGGCTACTGATTTTCTAGGAGACGCTTACTGCGGACGGTTTTCCCGATGCAAACTTGGCTGTTCTCATCAGAGGAGGGGTTCGGGGCCTCACTGTCTCTGGGAGTGGCTGCTGTTCTCATCAGGGGAGCTCTGGCCTTCACCATGAGCATCTCTTCCTGGCTCCAATGTGGATCCCTCAGCCTGGTGGCACAAATCCTTCACCCCACAGGCGCAGGTTTTCTGGCTCCCACCACTGGCCTTTGTGCCTTCCAGGTGCAGATCCTCAATAGGACCAGCATGAGACATTGCCGTGGGCTCCAGGCCACTGGCTGGACTTGTGAAGGACACTGCCTTGGACTCGAACCCTTTAGCTGGACTTGTGTGGGACACTGGTGGGATCCAGACCCTCAGCAGGATTCTTTGAGCCTCTAGTGTGCACTTAATCTCTTGCACTCCTTTGCATTTGACTCTTTGGGTAATTATCATAAAATAATCTTATAAGTTATGTGTCCTGTATTTAATGTATTCCCTTGCCAAATCATGCTGACTACAACAGCGCCTGTGCCCATTTCTTGGAGAGTTGCCATTCCCCTGAGCAAATGCACAGGTCCCCTCTGCCCATGAGAGGACATGGTGGGCTCGGGAGGGCCTCCTGGTCTAGAGGGGACGGGTCACTCCAGCCCAAGCCTCAGGGGGTGATCTGGGAAGGGCATGAGCAGAGCCAGTGTCTGGGGACACCCGCAGAGGAGGTGGACAGAAGGCCATGTTCGCCACCTGGCAGGGCACATTGCTGGCACTGGGTACCATGAAGCCTGAGGGCTGAGGGTTGGTTGCCACCCTGTAAACTGCTGGTGACTCCAGGTGGCTGCAGTGCCGCCAGCGGGGCTGGGTGCCTGGAGCAGCTGGCAGCGCTGTAGGCCTCACTTGTGGCTCCAGCACCTCCCAGCTGGCCTGGCGACCCTCGCGTGCAGAGCTGAGCTGAAACACCCTACACCCCTCAGGTTCTACTGGCAGTGATAGCACTTCTCACTCTGTGACTGTCACCGTCTCACAAGTCAGTGCAGCACCCTGCAGGGCGACCCTGCCTCGAGCTCAGACCCTGATGGTTGGAGGGTTGTTTTGCTCATCTACCCTTCAACCCCAGCCAGCAAGCCTCCTTGGGGACAGGGGTCTCGGCTGGGGAGCTGGGGGTGACAATGTCAGGGCTTCCTCTTTTGTTTTGCTTTGTTTTTATTTTTTGTTGTCATTTGTTTGCTTGGTGCTTGCAATGGAGGCCAGGGCCTGACCATGCAGACAGTGCTGCCACCCAGCTGCGCCCGGCCCAGCTGGGAGCTTCTCCAGGACACTGGCAGTGCATAGAGTTGGCAGAAGGAGCTGCAAAGAAAGGAATGGGGCTGAAGAAAGAATTCGGTTATGTACTTGTAAACTCTTATCTCCAGAAATGTGCTATTTTAGTTGATCCAGATATTAAAAAAAAACCCAAAAACCCCAAACCATCCCCACCCTGGAAGAGGGAGAAGCCAGAGCTGGAGACCAGGCCCTTCCTGAGATCCCCTTGCTCTGCTGAGCCCTGCAGGCCAGGTGGGCTGGGGAGCTTTGGAGGAGAACCTGCCTGCCTGCCAGCCCTGCCTGCGGGCCCAGGGGAGGCGGAGCCCGGCTAGGCCCTGTGCTCCTCTTCCTGGATCTTCCAACTGGATTTGCTGAGCTGGTTCTGAGGAACAGCTGCCACTCCCCCCACCTGGGGGCCTTGTCCTTCACCTGTCCCCGAGGAAACTTCCCTTGTAGGAATGCTTTTTCAAGGTTAACACTGAAATGAACACTGACTTTAAAAAATTCTCACACGTGAAGCAGACTCTACCTGGGCATCTTTCCACAGCTTGAGAGACACAGGGAATCGGGAGAATGTGTTCTTTCCACTGGACGTGTCTCCCTTCTTCCTTTGTGGACTAGAATGCTTTCGTTGCCATCTCTTAACCTGTGGTGAAATACCCGGACTGATCTTAAAGTTGACATAGATAAATGAACTGTAGCAGAGACATTTTTCAGGTTCACATAAACTCATGTATAAAAATGTGATCTTACATCTCTATAAAAATCCAAACTTCTACTCTATAAATAATGGCATTTAACTTTTCCTTGAGCTACCTACCATTCTGCCTCCTACTGAAAATGTAATGTGGTCTCGTCCAGGTTTTAACGTTAAGACAATAAAGGCTCCCACATTACTGAGTGTCTGTAAATGCTTGAGTAGCACCATGGTGAAGCAGGTTCAGGTCCACCCCAGGGCTGCAGAGCACCTTCCCACTCTGAGAGACTCCCTGCCTCCAAATCCTAGTGGTCCTGGCTGCACAGGAAGGAGGAACGTGCCACTGGGAAGATCAATGCCCGGCTCCCGGAGTCGAGTCCCAGGCTATTTTTGTTGAATGCTTTGAGGATACTTCACAATGGTTTTCTTGGAGTGTGGGGTGGGGAGACTCCACACCCACATTCCTGCCCTCTGGGGCTGTGACACATCTACTTGCCCTGCCTGGGCTCAGTAGAGGGGCGTGGGCGTTGGTGGGGCAGAGCCCCACACAAAGAGAACAGGGTGGGAGGGCCGTGGGAGAAGCAGACTCTTCCCGGATCCCAGAGGACAGGACCCTCTCTCTCACCAGCCCTCACATCCTATCTGCTTCTCTTTGCATGAGTCTGGGAGCATTGTTTTGCTCAAACTACATGGCTCTGGGGTTTGGAAGTGGTTCCAGCTGTTGGGGAAACCCTCCCCACTGGGTACCCGCCCCCTGCACATCTGTCCTAGTTACATGCGTGTGTGCCTTGGCTGCTGCCACTACTCTGCACAAATTCTGCCTGCATTTACCTCTTTCTCTTTTTGCAACAGCGAGTACTTTCCAGATCAGTTCTGCTTTGTTTTTCTGTTTCTAACAACATGCATTCCATGAGTTAAATGCAGGCACAACACACTGTTAGACAAACCCACACAACCTGTTTCTTAGGAGGTAGCAGTTATTCAGACTTTGCAAGTATTAGAGATGGGGACCTTCAAAAGCTCTCTGTAAATAGCAACTGGGACGTTCAAACAAAGGGAAGACTCCTGGGTGCTTGGAGTGACCACCGTGCCCCAGATTTCCTGGGGCTGGAGGTAGAGGAGAGGCCCCATCGGCTGCCTTTGCAGTTGGCCTCTGCATCTGTGGGGTCCATACCTACAGATTCAGCCAACTGCAGGCCACTTATATTCTTTGAAAGATTTCATCTGTGCGGGACAGGTCAAAGCTGCTCTTCTCTGGTCCTATCCCTAGCCGTGGTGCTAGGCCAACTCCTGCCTGCGTTATTAAGTAGCGTCCGTCCTGGAGAGACAATCTGTGTGTCCAGAAGCATGCTTGTAGGTTACACGGGAAGCCCTGCTGACTTGGCTAAGGGACAGGAGCACCTGGGGGCGTTGGTGTCCCTCGGGGTCTTGGAGCCCTCTCCGCAATCCTGAGGGCCCACAACCGCTCTGCTCGCTACCTGCCACCCAACTCCAGGTTTTGACGTAGTTTCTCCACAGAGGGGACACAGCCCTTTGCACCACACACTATTAATGAAAAGTTTCATCTTACAAAGAAAGGCCGATTGCTTCTCATGGCTTGGCTTTTGGGATTCAAGTTTTCCTGGGTTGATACACTAACAACGAACTTTCTCTCTGACACTATGAGACCAAAGCCAGAGAGGTCCGAGGGAGCTGCCTGCAGGCACTGGCAAAATTCTCTTCACCAACTTGGTGCGTGCCTGCTGCTCCTTGCAGGGGTTCCGAGATGGAATGCACTGTGAACTTTCCAAGCAGCTGATCACTTGGGGCCAGGAAGTGTGCAAAAGCAGCAAAGGACAAGATAGGTCCTGCAAAGAGGCAGCATGAAGGTGTTTGGGGAACACAAGAAAGGAGAAAGTTGTCTATTGGAGACCTGCGGGTGTCACAAATGCGGCCCCCAGCACCCTCCAGGACATAGGTAGCCCTGGGCACCCACTAGGCAGGATGTCCCTCATGGATTTGTCCAGCCAGTGCCCATCCCACAGAGCAGCAAGGACTTCCAGAAGGTCATCTGAAACATTACAAAATGTAAACCTTTGCACATCTCCATAGAATGGGTTATTTGAGCACTTGTTCAGGTAAAGCAATGTCCTAAGTACTTTATGGGAAATAGAAAGAAACCTGGAAGGGTTACCATCCCTAAGTGTCTGGCCAAAGTCTCACCAGCACCCCGGACATGGGAGGGGGTGGTTCGACCACAGGACTCCCACTGCACCACTGCCGTGGCCAGCTTCCAGGCCCCTGGGTTTGGGTCCTCTGTCTGGAGGTGGATGAGTGGCCCCGAAAAAGCCAAAGGTCAGCCTCAGCACAGTGGACTCACCCAGCCCTCTGTAGAGACTGAGGAGTGTGTACTTTCCATGGGGAAGAACTTTCTGTAGCAACTCCCAGCCAGGGGACCTCCCCATGACACGGCACTGGGAGAGAGGACAGGGCAGAGGCTGTTCAGGGAATGTGGAGAAGCAGGTCAACCTGCCTAGCAGATGGCAGCGGGTGGCCGTCAGCTGTGGGGAAGCCTGCTGCTGAGGGTCACAGAGCTAAGGTCTCCATAGCTGGCCTCACTCTGCAGTGCTGAGCCACCAAGCACTACCATCCTCTGATGTTTTCCATCCCACCCGCTTGTCTCATTCGAGCTTTTCTTTAGGTGAGTCCATAGATTGCTTAATTGAACTAGAATCCAACTGCTAGTCATGTTTGCCTTGGGGACAATCCACTCCCCTTTTAATGCGCAGATGTGACCATTTCCAAGTTCCAAGTTCTGAGGCAGGGCCAAGGAGGATGCCTGGAGTTGTCCTTGTAATTCACATTCATTAACATCACCTTTTTGTGGTCTTTTACGGTACTGTGTGTTACCTGTGTAGCTGCTTTAGTTTTTCATCCCATCTAATTCTTGCCCAATCCTGCAATGTCGGTGGAATTTTCCTACTTTACACTGGAGAAAGTCATCACACTAGAGTTACCACCACTTGGCTGACATCAGACCAGTGGGAAAAGCTTAGGTTAAAGTTGAGCAGCCCACTCTCACTCCACATCCGGGCATTTCTTATCTCCTCACATGCAAACAGAGCCAAGAAATCCAGACAATAATGCATAAGCCCCAGACAGCAAGTCTCTAACTGGAAGAAGTACAAGGCTACAGGACACAGAACTCGGGCGAAACTGCGAAGCAAAGTTCAGCAAGAATTATCAGTGCCACATGAGGAGTGTAATCACCCTTGTACACCCCTTCCCCAAGTGGGCATCTAGAAGTTGGAATAGCAATGTTCATTTTGGGTACCAGAAGAATTTGCCTGTTGCAAACCCATTAAAGAGTGAAATTGTGCTAATTATTAATTTTTCCCCAAACCCTAGGCTCATCTTCACTTGAGTCAGACAAAAATAAAATTCATTTAGCACAAATTGGACCTTCTGTGCTTCCTGGATCCCAGCTTAATCTTGGCCTGCAGCCCAGGGTTCTGGAAGTCAGCATCCCAGGCTCAGTCTCCCCACTGCCTCCCAGAGCATCGGGCGAGCGGCTGGTCAGGTGGCAGGAAGCACGGGCAGCGCACCCTGAGGCACTGACGCGCAGCCCCCTGTCAGCCGCGGAGAACAGGAGCCACCTCTCCCGGGGCCCCCTTGGCAGGTGTCTCCATCACACATCTGTGAGAAACAGGAGCTCTCTCTCCGCCTCCAGGGACCGCTGCTAGCGGGCAACAGTGGGGCAGTGGACAGTTGGAGAGATGAAAGGAAGCCTTTTGGATTAAACAAGATTTAGGAAATAAAAGGATTAGCCAGGCACAAAAGCTAGATTTAAACGTTTATTTAGCCAGTGTGCTGTGGCATGCTGGGATAGGAGAAGTCCAGAAAGAGAGAAAAGCGATGAAGTCAGGGAGTCGCAGGGCAGCAGAGGTGAGCAGCCCCCACCGAAGCCTGCTAAATCTTCTGATAATTGAGCATGGGCCAGAAAGGGCTGCTTCACCATGACCAATTCTGCCTCCTCCACGGAGCAATAAGAAGAGATAATAAGGATGGCTGTTGCCTGGGCGGGGGGCAGGCTCAATAACAGGCTTAGGGAGGAGAAAGCTCATTTGGGGACAGTCTTATCCCCAGGTTCTTTCCATCCTGAGGACAAGGCAGTCTGGCCCCGGGGCCAGGGAGCTTGATATCATTGGAGAGAAGGAAAAACCACAGCTGCTCTCCCATACTGGTCATCTTGCCTCTGTGTCTCTCTCCTCCTGGTGTGGAGGCAGAAATCCCAAAGCTGGGGCCTTGTGCGGACAGGCAGCGAGGCGCTGGAGGGCCAGGCCAGGGTAAACCCACAGACGTGCTCTCGAGGCCTTCTGCACAGTACCATTGAGTAATCCAGGCTGCACTCCGTACCCCTCTGTTTCAGGGTGCAAGGACAGCCAGTTTAACTCCTTTTCCAACACTTTCTTGAGCCAGAAACACCACAGCTCCTCCTCCTGCTATAGAAGGCTGAGGTCTCTGCCAGCTTGGTTTCTCCTGTGGTTCAACTTCTGCCTTGAAATTTCCTCCAAAGCCCCTGGTGTGGTGCTCATGTGCTCCCACTGAGGATCTGTTCTGTTACAAAATGTGTTTGTCGCCATGGAGTTTGCAAGGGTGACTACACTCAGGTTCACCTTGGAAATGAGCCCTTGCAGGTTTATCAAATTTTGCTCTTACCGGTTTGATTACTGGTGCTGACACCCCTTTATCTCATCTTACATTTCCACCTCCATCTCTTTCTTCATGAAGTTCTTAGTTACTGTTTTCATTGCTGGGACCAAAGTTAAAAGAGGAAAAGTTTATTTCAGCTCACAGTTTGTAGAGGTCTCAGTCCATGGACGGCTGGCGCTAAGGCAGGGTGGCAGGGTATGGGGGGATCACAGATGAGAAACAGTCCGTGGCAGGGTAGGAGGCAGCAGCAGGAGCCCGCAGCAAAACAGGAAAGCAACAGCGAGCCTCCCTTTTGCTCTTCTCCTATCCAGGCTACAAGGCTTTTGGGTGGTGCCACTCACACCCAGGATAAAGCTCTGTCTTCAGATATATCCAGAACTATGCTAACCTAGTTGGTAGACTAATTTAGTACTACACATCCTTACTCTCGATAGCACACATCCTAGATCTGGCCAGCTCTGTCCGAAAAGCCCTACTATGAGAGCATGAGGCTTTGAGAGAACATCTAGATATAAGCTATAATAACTTCTTTGTTTTCATTCTAGTTCATTGCTTCTCCTGGGTATGCTTTGGTTATTACGTCTTAAATATCTTATTGGCCTTAGTTTTTCCTCCGTCTTGGCTGAGGAAAGATCTGTTCAGACACTCAGTGGCATGGTAGATGGAATCCTCTCATGTTGGTGAATAGCCTGGTTTCCAATGCCGTAAGGATTTCACTTTTCTTTGTATAACTTTTTAAATAATTTTTTAGAAAGCTGGGAAGGCGAATGAAATGACTGACTTGTAACCATCTTGAATTTTAAAGTGGAATGATCAAGGGAATAGCCAATAAATCTTGGCAGGCTCTTGGATGTCCCAAATTAATCTTCAAATGAGCTGGGATTGGATTTTGAATTCTGTTCTTCCTTTTTTGCCCTCAGGTACCCCGGCTGGTATTCCTTATGCACACGTTGGAGCTCCTTACCATTGTTCTTCACGAGACGTGGAAAATATTTTTGTGGGTCGATTGCTCCTTAGGGTTGTATGGTTTCCATGGCAGCTGATTTCCAGCCGATTGTGGAGCAGGCAGACCAAACTTTGCCTGCAGCCCAAAGACTAAGTCTCTCAACAAGGAAATGAGAAGTTCTCCGTACACAGACAGCATACCCAAAATTCTCGGAGAAAAAATAAGAATATTTAAACCCAAATGAATGAAGTTAATATTGATGAAAGCCAGGAAACCTGGGTCTCAGCATGGTCTGTGGCCATGATATGAAAAACATTTTCCCAGCCTGAGACTGCCCTAGCTTTCCACAGAAGCACAACAGGAGCAAGACCACCGGATCTGACGGCCTGTGCATAAAATGCGGGTGACAGACGCATGGAGAGGCTGGGTGCTAAGGTAGTCCTTATGAAAGCACAAATGGATCCATGAGACCCTTTGTGTTCAGTTGCTTCTCACAAAAGAATTTTGTCCTTCCATTGCATAGAGGAACAAGCAGAAGCCAGCCAAGCTGAGGATACTTGCCCAAGCCACACGGCTGGTTTGCAGCAGACCAAACAAGCGTGGTGGGGCCAACACTATTTTAACTCTATTGCATGGCTGGACTTCCACACGAGGGAACTTGCAAAACCATCAGGTCCTGGATGATCCGCAAGTTAATGGATCTCAAGGACATAAAATTAGGTGAAACGAGGTCAACAGAAATGTTCATCAGGTTACTTTCTGACGAAAAACAAAGGGCTCTTAAGCCTGAGATGCAGTCAATGTTTTCAATAAATTTTAAGAATGATAGAATAGAAAAATTTTTGAGTAACTATTATTTGATGCTTTCAACTTTTCTGAAAGGAGACCAGGATTTTATCTCCTGCACTTTAGTTCAGAACTAAATTAATATGTAGTTGGGTAAAACCCTTTACCTCTTGAGTCTAAGCTTGGTCACCTTCGAGCTGGGTGCTGAACTGGGTCTATAGCTTGATGGCCAATTCCACCATTCCACACAACTTTCCCACTGACCACTGCTCTGGGCCGAAGATCTCCTCTCAGAAGTCACACATTGAACTCCTTGCCTCCAGCATCTCAGGATGTCACAGAATGTGGACATGGAGTCTTAAAGAAGAGATGAAATTAAAATGAGGCCGTGAGAGTGGACTCCAAGGCAGCGTCACTGTTGTCTCCGTAAGAGGAAGAGACTGGAACAGAGGAAAGAGCACGTGAGGAGGACACCAGACATCGGCCAGCCGGGGAAAGGTGCTCGGGAGAAACCAGTCATCTTGGCCTCCAGGATTGTGAGAAAACACCCTTTTACTGTTTACGTCCCCCGGTCTGTAAGACTTTGTTAGGGCAGCTACAGGAGACCCAAACTCCTGATACCAACAGTGACACCATTTCTCACACACGACGGCGTCTGCACTCACATTTTCTGCTTAAGCCTCACCACGCAGGCACTACTCTCCCTCGTGTGACACAGCCAGGAGAGCGAAATTTGTCTACCAGAATTCAAACCGCCACTGCTCACCACTATTCCATATTAATGAAAAAATACCAACACATAAATATGACCTGTCTTTTAGGTGATAAGCTAACAGAGAGCCTTTCATTTCATCCTGTAGGTGCTTTTTTGATAGTTATAATATGAGAATAGAGCCGGGCATGGTGCACTCAGGAGGCTGAGGCAGCAGGATCTCTGCAAGTTTGAGGCCAGCCTGGGCTACACAGTAAGTTCAAGGCCTGCGTGAACTACATAGTGAGACCCTGTCTCAAAAGACAAAACAAAACAGACAAACAAAAAGAATAAATGTAAGGTTATTTCATTACTATTGAAATATCTGTTTTTTAAAGATTTAATCCATAAATACATATATTTAGTGTGTGTGTGTTTCCGTACTGGGAATCGAACTCAGTACCTTGCACTTTCCAGGCAGGCACAGGCCTGCTGAACTACATCCCTGGCCCCACATATTTATAATAGAGATGTCTGCATTAGAAAATCTATCATACTGTTTGCTGTGCTGCTAAGCATGAGCGGAAGATAGTCTGGTGTGGCGAGGAAGTTGAGAAGGGCAGCTGGATGGGCACACGTCAGTCTCATCGTGACAGCCTTCTGCAGCTCCTCAACCCCACCAGCACTTTCAGGCCTGCACGAAGCTCTTGTAGACTCCGTGTGAGTGTGTACGGAGGGTGACCGGAATATAGAGTGGATGTTTAAATTTTAAAACATTACTGCAGTAAGAGACATATTGCTATTAATTTCCCTCAAAATACTCTCCCTTCCTTCAAACACACTTATCCCATGGTTCTTGCCACTTTCTGAAGTCGTTCTGGAGTCCTCTTTCAAATGTGACCAGCCAGGTGTGGTCCTGCTCACCTGTAATCCCAGCACTCAGGAGGCGGAGGCTGGAGGATGGCCAGGAGTATGAGGCCAGCCTGGGCTACATAATGAGCTCAGAGCCAGCCTGGACTACACAGCAAGAGCCTGTCTCAAAGAGAACAAAAAACAACAACAACAAAATCAAATGTGACCAAAAATATGGTAAATGCCACTGCCAAGTGCCGTCCAATGGAAAGTCAGCTCCTAAAAACGTTACACTGCATCCTCATCCACCTCGTTCGCTGGACCTGGCATGGTGCTGCTTCCGGCTCCTCCCCAAAGTCACAATGACAGCCAAAGTGAAACGTTTTTTGAACCGATTCAGGACAGGGAGGCAGCCAGGACAGCGCAACTAAAGACACTCAAAAGAGAGGACTTCAAGAGCTGCTGCAGAAAGTGGCAAGCACGATGGGATAAGTGTGTTCATAGTGAGGGGAATATTTTGATGAGGGTTCATAGCAATGTGTCTTTTATTGTAATGATTTTTTAATTTAAACAAACCATATTTTTCAGTCATGCCTCGTATTTTATTAAGAGCAATATATTTCATTACAAATGTAACATTTCTTTTTAATAAGATAATAGGATTGCATTTATTACTTAATGCCAAATAAAGTTGGTTGACTTGAAAGGAAGACTATTCAAATGATATTTGATTATATTCTTAAATTAACAATTCTTAAAAATTAAAATTTAGTTAAATATTCTTTCAAGAATGGATTGGAAAAATCACACAGATCTTTCTTCTACTTATAAATAAGCTGAGTCTTTAAAGCCCTATGACATGCCTTCAATTTCTGCAATAAAACTGACACATTTAACAAGGTTAAAATGTTTTTGAAATGCACATAAAAGATTAACTATGAAATATCCTCTTCATTTCACAAATTGCTGATCTTATTACACTTGCATAAAAATTCTTGCAGTATTTTTTTCCTAATACTTCAAAGTAGTTTTTCAATTACTGTTTGAGAAGACTTTGCTTTGGCAATCTGAAAATTAATAATTCACTTGTGAAATACAAAACAATAATTGGTAAATCATTGAAGGAAAAGCTTAAGAATGATAAACAGATGTAGCATTATAATTTATTTTTAATTTCATTTTAATAATGCAGTTTTAAAAAATAAAATCCCAGAAATACTGCTAGCTATGCAGTATGTGCCCATCACATATTTAGCTAGAAAATTTTTCAAGAAAAGAGTGAACATTAATTATACATTTTTATCCTGCTTTAACAATGTTCAGGGGCAGGCACATAGCTCAGTGGTAGACCACTTGCCTACCCCAGTACTACCAAAATAAATAAATAAATAAATAAATATTTCAAAAGTATTGTACATGTTGTATATAATAGTTATGTAACTTTATACCTTGCTAATGTACACTTATTTTACTGATAAAATGAATTAAAATGTTTTCATTTCTAATCTTGAAATTTTGTTTTGCATATGAAAGTTTATGCAAAAATATTTTCTTCTTTTTGAAGTTTATGATGACAATCAAATATGTAAAAGTCTGCAGAAGTCAATTTAGGTACTTAGCTTGTTTGCTGCTGAATTTGTGCTGAGCTGCCATCATAAATCTAAGGGTTATTTTGTCACAAATATTTCACAATAAATCCAAAATATAATACACCAAATGTAAACTCTGTGAGTTTGAGTGATAAGAAAATAACCAACTGGAAAACAGCTTTTAGTATAACATGAAAGATCACAATGCAATCTTTAAACTATAAAAGAAATTCATTTTACGATCCTGATAATAGAAAATCTCAAAGCAATTACTGAAAAGGTAAATGTTTGGATATTGTTCAAACCTATTTTGCTTGCTTTACTCCTACAAATTTACTATTATTAGTAAAACCATTCCTTCTCTGGTCTTTACATGTACTGATCAGAGAGTTAACAATTATGGTAGCATGCGGATCCTTTTGAAGAAGGGTTAGACAGAATAAATAGAGCCATGACGAACCCAGTTCCTTTACCATGGAAGGGATGAGAAAGAAAGTGCCTTCTGGAACACAATGCTAACTTCCTCCTTCTTTTTCTGACAGTGTTATTCAGGCTTATGTAGGATGGGCTGACTTTCCTTCATTTCCTCTCCTGCAGCATGTCATAGTTGGCCAAAGATGAGGACCATAAGGGGCCCTGGAAAAGCATGGGAAACACTACTGACTTTGATCCTATGGCGAGCCCAACCCCCAGGCCCCTGTGTTTCTGCATAGTCGCTGCATCTTTATTCCTTGATCCAAACATGTACTGAATGCTACAAGGGTGAACCTGACACAGTAAGCACATGCCTCCCTTGGTGTGTGATATTCAATGATTTAACATAAGGCATTTGTTTCAAAGTAAAAACGTTTGGTAACCCGGTTGCTTGCGTGGTGCACTGGAGTCTGTGGGGCAGTGCCCAGGTCATTTCTTTTCATTCTCAGTGGTCCTGTGGGGCAGGTGGCATCACTGTGTAGAAAGGCAGAAGAATTCATTGTTATTTTCCAGTCATGACGCAAATAATGAGAAACCAAGGTGTAATGGTCAAATGTTGATCAGCATACAGGGCAGGACATGAATGTTCCCAACAATTAGAGCTGAAGGAGACCTGTGGTATGTACTCACTTCCCTGTGTTACAGCTGAGCAAACAGGCTCCAGGAGATGCAAATGACATGTCGAAGACCGCACACTGAGTGGGGAAGCTCCCCCTGGACTTCATCCAGCTCAGTAGTTAACTCGGATTTCATGCCTAAAATATGGGAAGTGGCTCACAAGGCAAGTGTTTCAGGTCTTACCCCAAATATACTAATCAAGTGTAACTGGGCTGGGGTTCAGGAATCTCCAGTTTCTAAAACTGCTGGTGTGACTGGTGGCCACCAGCCCCGGCCTGAGAAAAAAGTCCATGCTGTTGAGCTCAGTCTTGGAGGGGGGCTCTTCTCTCCCGAATGAGGGAAACTGATGCCTTTCAGAGACCTAAGAAAACACCCTAAGGGTAAGCAAGGGGTGTCGGGTAGAGAGTGAGGCAGGGCGTGTTAAGAGGGACCTTTCTGAGCAGCGACCCTCCCCACAGGGCCACTGGGTGGGACCCAAGCTGAAGAAAGGCACACAAGCCGCATTCAGACTGCTGCCCTCTCCTTGCAGGGTGCTCCGAAACACGTGGACGTTTGTCAAGAATTCTGTGGAGTGACCCAGGCCGATGATTACACAACGAAGTAGCCTGCCCCAGACTATGTGTTTGTGCCGCATGCTGAAAACATGACACCACGAGAGCTGGCAGGATATGTAAGGAAGAAGTAAGGAAGTGACAGACAAAGGGTAACCCCCCTTCAGATCGCTGTAACTCAGAGGCCATGTGAAGAGACATCCGAGGGACTTTTCTTGGTGATAATGGTCTGCCGAAGTGTCATGCTTGCCGCCTTATTGGGAAGTCTCTCCGGGAGGCGCAGGGTGAGGAGGAGGCCGGGAAGTGAGTTCGAGCCCGTGGGACCTCAGTACCCTGTTCCCTCAACCAGGCTGCCGTTGGTCCCCCAGGAGGTTTTATGACACGTGGGTGTGACAAGGGGAGCACACCGCTCCAGCGCGCCTGCTCTGCCCCGTGCTCAGTGTAGCCTGCGGCCTTGGCCCGCACGCCCCACCTACAGTTCCGCCTGCACTTGGCCTCTCCACCTCTTGCTGCTGCTCACCTGTGCTGCCGCTGCTGCCTCGGCCAGCGATTATTGTTTCTCACCTGGGTGGTGGCAACAGCACTCGGCCTGGTCCCTCTCGAGGCGGCTTGGGTGTGGCTCATCTCCAGCAGGACTCAGGTGCCGCCTGGGCCCCCATGTGGCCATGCTGAAGTGATGGGATCTCTGACCCCCAAGCTGCTGCAGTAGCTCCCGAGGGTGGGCAGTGACCACGGCAGCAGCGTCCTGTGTCACCACGTGCCCCGTCTTCCTCACACACACTCACCTTCCCTCTTTCCCGCCGTGTTCCTCAGCAGGAACGGAGCAAGCCCCTGGCCTCCCCGAAGCTCCAGCCAAGTACCTCTCGTACTTTAAAATTACCCTGTCAGGGACGCAATCGTAGGTGCTCTGACCCTTGCCTTGGCCTCCTCAGACTCTACCAGGGGTCAGAGTGTGGCCCACCTCTGCTCATGTCAACTCCGGGACTCCAGGCCTTGGCCGAGCCCACCTCACCAGCAGCTGGGCACAGGCCTCCACCCTCCACCCCAGCCCAGTGTCCTCATCTCCTATTGGCTCGCTCACCTGCTCCTGTTGGCCCCTCTGGCCTTCCCGCCAGTCCTTGACTGCAGCAGACAACTTCTGTGCCATCCACGGACACATCCTGCCCATCCTGCTAAGATTGTGTCCTTCCAGCTGCTGACGCAGCCCGCCCCTTCTGCTGCCTTCTCCTTGAAGAGGTTCCTGCAGAGCCACTGTTAACACTTCCACCCTACCTCATGCTCCCTTCCTGCTTTCCACTTTCCAACATAGCCATTGTCACGTCCTGCTTTAGGTTTTCAGATTCATCTTGTTGGTTTCCTGTTTCTCACCATGCGGTGGCAAACCTAGCTGTAGATGTTTGTTGCAGGAATAAATAAATTATAATTATTAATTCAACTTCAGCAAGCTAGATAATGCCTTAACAAACATCTATGGGATCCTTTGCAGAGAAGCATTTTGGAGAAGTGACTGTTCATTGTAACTTGTTTTGTGGTAGGTTTGAACTCTTGCTCCTTTCTGTAGCTGCAATTACTACAAAGTCAGCTTTCGGTGGCCTTTCTTGCTTTTAAAATCTGTTACCATTTTGTTAATCAGACCAGACCATGCTGTGATAACAAAGGAGCCCGGAAATTCCCAAAACACAGCACTTAGATTTCTTTCTCACTCAAGCTGTCTCTGGTTGTAAGAGGGGCTACGTATTGGTCAGCTTTCCCATTGCTCAGACACAATACCTGATACCCTCGATTTAAAGGAAGAGAGGTGTAATTTGTCTCATAGGTCCAGGGGATTCAGTCCATGGTCAGCCGGCTCCAAGGCAGGAGCACCATGGCGGAGGGGCCTGGTGGAGGAAAGCTGCTTAGTTGTTGGTGGCCAGGAAGCAGAGCCAGAGAGGGAGGGGCTGGGCTGGGGCCAGACAGATTCCAAGGCCACGCCTTCATGCCCTACCCACAGGTGTGCTCCACTAATCTCCCACCCAGATTCAAAGCTGATCCAGTTGACTCTTCCCTTTAACAGCCACAAACTATCGCTCCACCTGGGCAGTCAAGGAGCCTGGATGAGAAATGTCTCTAGTACGACCTGAATCCGAGGGGAAGGGACCTGCAGAACTTTGCTGAGGTTTGCTGTCCACCTTAGCCCATTTGATCTAAATCTGGACACCAGGCTGGGCCTAATTGCAAGGACACCACAAAGTGTGGTGTCCCACATGAACAGAAAAGAGAGGGACAGCAGCTGTGAGGAGCCCAGACATTGCCCAGTGCTCTTTTCATGTAGGGATCATGCCATGCTGCAGATAAAACACAGACACAGTGACATTCTAAGCCTTTGGAGCATCAAAGTAAAATGTTATGGGAAGAAAATCTTATAAAGAAATTTATCAAAAATAAAAATTATCATAGAGAAAACTCAAATCACCTTTCTTGTCTCAAGTTGTATTTTCCATGAATCCCTTACAAATCACACTTAGAATATTTGCTCCCATTCTTCTTCACCCACCTGGTTTTATAGTCTGCTTCTGTCCAGTGTCAACCATGAGAATGATTGCCAAGTGTAGGACATGGCCAAGGCAGAAGGAGCTGTCTGCACACCAAGAGGGTCTCAGGCCAAGAGCAAGGACCAGAGACTCATGAGCTGTGTCCAGTTTCACCTTGCCAAGCCTCTAAGGAGGTGCTGTTAGCTTCCCCAGTAACCTATCCAGTGGCTCCTGGATGAGGATAAAGTAGTCAGAACTAGAAATCAAGTTTCTGAAGTCCATCCTTTCCAGGACAGCCCATGGGAGGGGCGTTGTAAGCTTCTGTTCACTGGGTCCACAGAACCACACTGAGCTTTATGAGCTGATATCCCACTCCCCCCAGCCCCTGCCCACCAGTAGTCCAGAGAGTAGCTACCTATACAATCCAAAGTGATTCTCTAGCCCCTTGTAAAGATCTCAGCTCCACTGGCCCTATTTTTGAAATCAGATATTTTTTCGTGTTCAGCACCATGTAGTCTGGAGGTGTCCCCTAAAATCCTCAGAATTTGCTGTGATTTGGGTATAGTTTTAGTGTCCCCCAGGGCCAATGTGTTGGAAGCTTGGACAATGGTGTGGTGACACCGATGAGGGTGGATCTTCAGGATGTGGGCCCTTGTTTGAGGGGAGAAGGGTGATGGCCCTCTACCCTGGGGAGGGATTAAGGTAGTTCTCCAAGGACAGAGTTGGTTCTCAGAGAGCAGATGTGGTACAGCAAGTCTACCTGCATGCATGGCCCCTGCATGTGACTATTTTCCTTTCTGTTCTTCTGCCGTGTCATGACACAGCTAGGTGACCCTCAGCAGGACACTGGCACTATGCCTTGGTATTTCCAATCAAGAGAATGGCGAGCTAAGTAAACCTCTTCATAAAGTATCCAGCTTCACACATTTTGCTATTAGTAACAGAAAACAGACTGAGATAGAATCATATCTAAGTCTTTGATGAGTTAAATCAGAAATTTGGCCTTTTCTACTGAGACAGGAGACTAGTGTGTGGCAAAACTGGCTGGAGAAGTCTGACGTGTGAATTACAGAATCTCACGTGACATGTGCCCGAAACAGTTCTCAAAGCCCTACACGTGCACTTCGTGTGAGAACTTTAGCAAGTTTTCCATGGGACACCCTGGACCCGACATCAGCCTGAGGAGTGGGTGATACAAAAAGGACAGCCCATAGTGAGTTTTTGCCACTGCGGGCTCTTGCACAGTGGCTGCCCGCACCCTGTAGAGTGTACTTATTTTCCTACTTTTACTTGGCCCAAAGTTGCTCTGCAGAGCCTGTCGCTTTTCCTATATTTAATAAAATTTTGCTCCTGTTTGCACTTGTCTTGGTCAATTCTTTGCTCAGGACAGAAAGAACCTGGAAACTGATATAGGGCAGGAAGTAATCCAAAGAAGCAAAAATAATCCAAACAAGGGAAATAACTCCCAACCTGCTAGACAACCAAAACTTGAGCTCATGTTCTCTAAAATTGAAGAATAAATTCTAGGAACAACAGAGGTTAAGAGTAGGAAAAAATTTATTGAGAGAAAGAAGGCTTCTGTCTAAGAGAGACAGAAGGGGGACCAGAAAGTGGGTTGCCCGGGATCCCGTTTCCCAGCGGGTTTTTATGGAGCAAAGCCAAAAGGTGGGGCGGGTACAAAGTGGGACAAAACTATAGCCCACCAATGAGATCCAATGGAAATTCACAAGGTGGGTATGAGGTGGAACAAAACCATGATCAACCAATAAGATTACAAGTACAGTCACCTAGGTAATATTGATTAAATGGGGATCAAATGAGAAAACAAGTCACAAGCCCACATAGAATGAACCAGGAATTTCCAGAAAGGAAATGGGCTAGGGAGATTGACGTCTGTTTAAAATATCGATCACTGCTTTTCATCTCTAGGGGAAGTGGGGAAGTGCAGTACTTTTTCCTTTTTTATAATGCTGACCCTCAGCTAATGTGTCTCCGTTGTCTTTTATATTAGGGCCAGCCCTGTCTACCTGCCTACAAGATAGCTAATTAACTTACCTACAATAAAACCACCTCCAGAGGGAGACTCCAGAACCCCAGATCCAGGTGATGATATAGAGCACATGATATATGGACATTCAAAGAATATAAGGGAACTATTATAACTCCCAATCTGCTAGATATCTGACACATGGAGTTTGTGTTCTCTAAAATCAAAGAATGAATTCTAGGAAAAATGGAGGTTAAGAGTAGGAAGAATTTATTGAGAAAAAGATAGCTTCTACCTAAGAGAGACAGAAGAGGGACCAGAAAGTGGGCTGCTCACCCACCTCGCTTTTCAAGGAAGTTTTATAGAGCAAAACCATAAGGTGAGGTGCGTATAAGGAGGGACAAAACTACAGTCAACTAAGAAGATTACAAGTACAGTTGCGTAGGTAATACTGATCCCATGGGAAATCACAATGTGGGTATAAGGCAGAACCAAAGTGGTCAACCAATAAGACTACAGCAAGTATAGTTGCTTAGGTAATATTGATTAATGGGGATCAAATGGGGAAGCAAATCACGGAGCAAGCATGCATGAAACAAACAAAGATTTTTCAGGAAGGAATGGGCTAGGGAGGTTGGCCCTCACACAAAGCCTGATGGACACCTATGTAGAGTATCAATCACTGCTGGTCATCCCTGGTTGTGTGTGTGTGGGGGGGTGTCAGGTTCCTGTTGGTCTTGAAGCCCGACCTTTCTGTGACTGTTCTGCTGGCCACACTTGTCTCCTGTGCTACTTTGAGGGCCCAGCCCTGCCTAAGTGCCTAGACTATTCCTAACTAACCTAGCTGTCTACCATAGTAACACCATCCTCTAGAAGGCACAGGATCAGGTTCTTCCTTTGAGGGAATCTAGGTTGGCTGGAGTTCAACTTTCTCTTGTCATCCCATCCAAAACCTGGCCCACCATGGGAGACATATGGAAGAATTCTGGTGGTTCCAACTCCCAAAGGAGTGAGTGGCCCTCAGCAGGTGGTGGACCAGAAGGCCAAAAGGAGCACCAGGCCTACTTGTTGGAAGGAGGTGCTGGTATTGCAGATAGGTAAGTTAATTAGATACGTGGTGGGCAGTTAGACGGGGCTGGCCTCAAGGAGCCAGCATGGAGGACAGTGAAGACATATTCACAGAAAGCCAGCATTGTAAAAAGAAGAGAAACTGTTATACCAGTGCTTCCCCTAGGAATGAACAGCAGTGATTGATATTCTAAATAGGTATCAGTCACCTGGGTGGATCCCTTCCAGGAAAGATCCCTGACCCATTTCTTACTGGAAAATCCTTGTTTGGTCCTTGTATCCTTGCTATATGACTTGCTTCCCCACTGGATCCTCATTTACCCAATATTAGCTAAGAGACTATACTTGTCGTAATCTTATTGGTTGATCATTGGTTGTCCCACCTTGTGATTTCTCACTGGATAAATATTATCTAAGGGACTGTACCTGTAATCTCACTAGTTGAATAGTTTTGTCCCACCTTGAACCCGCCTCACCTCATGGCTTTGTCCCATAAAACACCTTTGAGAAGCAGGGTGAGCAGGCAATCACTTTCCGGTCCCCCTTCTGTCTCTCTTGGACAGAAGCTATCTTTTTTATCAGTAATTTTTTCCTACTCTTAACCTCCATTGTTCCTAGAATTCATCCTTCAATTTTAGAGAACACGAACTCCCGTTTCGGATACCTAGCAGGTTGGAGTTACATCTAGGACTAGGGGGAGAATGTGCCAGTGGAAACCATCAGGCTGCAGTGGGCCCTGGTTTAGTGAATCAGGAATGGCAGAAGTGCTGAATCTCTGAGACAGGACATAGTCAAAGTTCCTCACAGTTCTCCACATCCACACTCCCTCAACTTGTTTATGCTTCTTTCCTTTCAGGCCCATCACACTTAAGACCCCTTAAAGATACCCATAAATTAGCAAAGCTAATAAAGGAAAGCCCAGAAAACTAGCCTTAAGATAGAGAAACAAACTCAAAGGTTTCAAAGAATCTTTTCAGGTGGAATATCCTAGATCACCCATCTTTAATGGCTTAAATTTACGCTGAGTGTCACTAGGGCCTGTGTATTTGTTTATGTACTGACTACCAGTGATTCTTGTATTGAATAAATTTGATAAAATTATCATTTTTATATTTCCTGGTACATTATCTTATAAAAGTGAAAAAATATGTGCTTTTTGGTTTCTGTATTTAAATGGTACATTTTTCCTGCTCTCTCTCTTCCAGTCCTCAATGCCTTTATTGCTCCTTTAAAAGCCTTCTTCCTCTTCCTCCCCCTCCTCCTCCTCCGCTCTTCTCCTTTTCCTTCTTTTTCTCTCTGCAAGCTTCTAAGACATTGTCTTTGGCCCTTAGCACATTTCCTCTTATGGCCTGGGTATTTCCCAGCATTTCTTATGAAGTGCCGTGGGAACTGAGTGCTAAGTGCACTTTCCTGTCATCACCTGGAGTTTCTAACAGTGAAGGGTCTGGCCAGGACTGGCCTGACAGCCTTTTCCTGAGGATTTCACACCGAATGGACAAGGCTCCAGAGGAGAGATCTAACCCTGGGAGGAAAAGAGCCAGTGGCTGAAGGGTTGATAGTTGCAGGTCAGACTTCAAAGGTACAGCAGGGAGAGACAGTGGCTTAAAGGACAAGAGGGTGTCTGTCTTGATTCACCCACTTACACCGAGGCTGTGTGCTAAGACCTGTGTTCCCAGCCTCCCAGGGGACGGAGAGGGAGGGAAGGAAGCTTAAATTCTAGATCGGGAGCCCTGCACCTTGGGGAGCAGGGTGCAGACAGGGCACAGCTGAAACCCAGCAGGAAGGGTTGTGTCCTGTCAACCATGTGGCCACACCAAGGAGACCAGTGGCAGGGCCTGGGAGGACAGAGTCCAGCCTTCACCGGCTCTGAGGCTGCTTCCCTGGAGCTGGGACTGGGGGTGCATCACTGAAGTGCCCACCTCAGACTCCAAGAGCAGCAGACCAGGGCAAGAAAAGGAAAAACATTTTATCTGAAAGACTTTGATGTTTATTGTCAAAACACACTGCCAAAATCTTCCTGGGAAAGCTTAGAGCTTTGCCTCACTTCCTCTTGTCCGGTCATTGTTTTCATTTGATGAGGTGCAGTGGAGGAGAGGCACCACCCTCTTTTCCAGTCCCTGGTGCCTCCAGAAAGCCTTTCTCCAGGCCTGGCTTGCACAAGGGGCTGCCACAGCAGCAAGCTGGTTTCAGTGTGTTTCCAAAGCACCTCCCTGGCCTCCCCCCACCGCCCTGGCCACAGGACAGGAGAAGATCCAAAGTCAAAGCACACACGCACCCCTCAGGACCCGCAGCAGAACACTTCCTCTGGGGCCTTCACCCATGTGCAGGGAAGCCTCTGCCAAGAGAGCTGGGAGTGGAGTGTGGGAGTTGATCCTGAAATTTCAACTTCATTGGTTTAAGAAAGGCCTAGCATATTAGCAGAGCAAGCTCCTGGTGTGCAATGGAGCCATGACTTTGGGTGTCATACAGGATCCCTCATCTTTCCTCTCTGGTACTGTTTCCCTCTCTGCTGCCTGGCCATCATAAACTAAGTGGCCTTGCTCCACCACATTCTCCCACCATGGTGTTCCTGCCTTGGAGCAGCCAACCATGGACTGAACCCCCTGAAACCATGAGCCAAATCAAACCTCTCCTTTAAGCAGTGGGTAATGGGTGCTGTGTCCTGCAACAAGCAAGGTGACCAATACAGTGGTGTCTGAGCAGAGCAGGTGGGGGGAGCACAAAAGTGAACCCCTTGGGCTCAGACAGGTCCACCCACAGGCATATTATGGAAGAGAAAGGGACTCTGAAAATCTCATCCACTCATTTTAATTACAAGTGATATTTATTTATTGATAGTCACTAAAAAGTAGAAAGTCATAAGAAGAGACACACATGTACTCTAAATATTTTACTTGAAACCCATGGCTATGCAACCTTTGCCAACATTTTGGTGTGGTAGCGGGGCACTGTGCCTGCTCCTTGCAAAAACTCTCATATTTCTTCCTTTACCATTTTCTATGTTGATTTATTTAAAGTGAAGAGAGAAAAAAAAATCACTTGAGAAGTAATCTAAATACCAAAACTCCTCCAGTTTTACGATATTTTCCTGAATCTTTTGTAGTTGTCTCACTTAATTCAGCAATATATTGAATGGTTTGGCTGTGTTGCCTCTTTTCAAAGCACCCAGCTTAGTTTTAATAGAAACAACAACAAATATACTTCTTTTTGTACTTGCATTTTATTGATGTCAAACCATAGAATTAAATTATGTCATTGTAGTGACACTGCACACCGAGAACCAACAGGTTCAAAGATCATATGCCTGATTTGCAGCCCGCATACACATGTCTTTCTCAGTGATAGGCATCTACCCGATGGCCTTGTGGGTGCTAGGCAAGCACTGTACCCTTGAGCCCCTTCCAGCCCTAGTGTGCCTCCCTCCCTGGGGCCTGGAGAAGAGTGTGAGTGAGCCGCAGAGCAGCTCGGAGATGGCTCAGTTCACTGTGCACACCAATTACTGTGTCCCATGCAATCAAATAGCAGAGTGTGAAGTTGGATGCAGTAGATGGGTTTGTGTGGCACTGCCAGCCTTTGGAAAGCTATACTGTGTGCCATTATAAACACAGATGTGCCTCAACTTATGATGAAACCCCATCCAATAAACCCACTGCAAGGGGAAAGTGCACAGAGTCAGCCTAGCTTTGTGAGTACTGTACCCAGAGCAACACAGTACATGTGGAGTGTTGGTTGTTCTCCTGTGATCTCATGGTTGACTGGGATCTCCTGCATTGCCCAGCATCAAGAGAAAGGATTGTACCACATACAACAGGATAGGAAAAGACCCAAGGCCAAAACACAGTTTCCATGGAATGCATATCAGTTTCACACCATCGTCAAAATGCAAAGTCATAAATTAAGCTGTCATGATGCCTTGGGGAACAAAGTCTCATTGGTTCACAAGAAGGGGGATTTGCTTCTTCTTCACTTTGCATCTACTTCCCCTGAAGCTGGAGCTCTGCTTCTTCAGCTCTTTGCTCCAGGATTCAGGTGAAAGGGTCCGTCCCTACGAGGGACAAGCCAGTCTCAGTGCCAAGGGAGAAGACAGGTATAGAGCCAAGAAATGACCCTTTTCTCTCTACTAAGGACTAGCACGTGCCACTCCTCTGTTTACCATTGGCCAAAGTGAGTCACATGACTGAGCTTTTCATCAGGAAGGGGGAACCTTCAGGGACTGCTGCAACTCTTGGATATGCTTGGCCTCAGAGGAAGAGGTTGGGCCACTCTCTCCCGGGGTGGGGGGGCAGTGACCATCTGGAGCAGGGTCCACTCTTCACCATCAGCTAGGAAGAGACCAGCTCCTTGAGGCTCCATTGTACAATCCCACACCCCTCAACGATGAGTTCATTCTAAGAAACTCATCATATCACTTAGGGTTCTCTAGGGGAACAGATTCAATGTCATAATTAACAATTATGATATAAAGGATTTACAAGGCAGGCTTACAATGGCTGCCTGCAGAGTTGGGTGTGGAAGAGTGCAAAGTGACCATCTGTGTGCTGAAGATCCGAGGATCCACACCAAAGTGGAAGGCCTGGTACCCACTGAGTCTGGTGCATCCTATTGGAAAGTTGAGGGTCTGCACTGGAAGCCTGGAGATGGATGCCCAAAGGCAATGCAAAGACCAAAGCTCCTTCAAAGAAGCATGAGTGAGATTTTCTCTTCTTTCCCTTTTATTCCATCCAGGCTATGGCTCTTCCTTTGACAAAGACTTCCTGGAAGTACCATACAATACTTCTAATCTTAGCTGCATGCCTCCATCCAGCTATGAGGGAGGCTGGGCAATACAGTTGTTTAGCAGAGAATAAGATAACTAATAGCCTGGGAAAAACAAGAACTCAGCTCCTGGTAGGAGGGATTACATGGCAGGATGTTAGGAAGATATCTTTGGTAACCTAGACTCAACACTGTAACTCAGACTGGTTTGACATAGATGACAGTGGCCATGCAGAAGCACTAGGACCGGTGTAGCTCTAACTTGCAGAGCACATTCTGTTGCATCTTTCTCCCTCTGTGCTCCAGGATCACTGAGTGCTCTGACATTTTCTCATTGTACAACACAGCCTCCTGTCCCTTCCTTTCTCTGTTCTCATCTTCAGTAGGATAAATGTCTCCATTCCTAACCTCAACTCTGCTTCCTTAAACTTATCTCATTTTTTGAGATGAGTTTCAAATGTGTCCACTTCCATAATACTTTTCTGCCACAGCAGTACAAATATAACTCTCACTCATGTACCCTCAGCTTGCTTTTTGTCTCTTTGGTTTAAGTTCTCATATCACCATTTTGTCTGCATGGCTCTTTCTTTGGTTATGTTTTCTATCCCTTCAAGGAAAATACTGTCCTACTTATCTCTGTGTTAGACAGAAAGTGCTTATGTAAAATGCAGTGAATGAACTAGTGGTATATGAGGTGGTGAAGAAACAGCTGGAATAATTTTTAAATCCTATACAATCAGATACATGTCTTGATGCCTCCTGGCAGGCAATAGCTGCATCTCTAAATATTGGGGCAGCCACCCAGGCAGGCCCTGAACTTTGTGCCCATGTTTCCAGCTTGCTGTCTTCTCAGGCTCTGGAGAATTAAACTCAGAAAATGTCCCATTTGATTATAGAAGAGATTAATAAAGATTTAAAGCCATGGTACTACTTAGATAAGGACAAGAAAAATTGCCCACATTTAAATCCTGGCACCAGACATTCTAAGGAAAACTGAGACCCTAAGGGAGAGAGACCTAAACAGGCTAACCAAGTCGAGAATAAGTGTAATAACAGAAACATAAGATTGGCACAGTAACAGTGCAAACTATCACTGAAAGAATGAAAGAAGACCTAAATAAGTGGAAAGACATCCCATGTTCATGGATGAGAGCTATAGCATTGTTACAGTGGTTGTACTCATCAAAGTGATCTGCATATTCAACAAATCTCTGTCAAAATATGAACTGCCTTTTCCCCTTTCCTTCCTTTCTCTTCTCTTCTCTCCTCTTCTCCCCTCTCTTGTCCTTTCCTCTTTCCTCCCCCTCCTCCTCACTCCTCCTCCTCCTTTCTCTCCCTCTCTCCCTCTCTCTCTCTCTCTCTCTCTCTCTCTCTCTCTCTCTTTCTGCAGAAATTGATGAACTAATCCTAAAATTCATGTGAAAATTCCAAGGGCTCAGAATAGCCTAATTTGGGGAGGGGAAAAAAAAGAGGATACACATTTCCTGCAAAATTTACTCCCAAGGTGCAACAACCAAAACTTGGGATATTGATATAAATGACAGAAATAGAGGTCAATGGGATAGAACTGGGAGTCTAGAAAGAGACTCTTACATTGTGTCAATTAAATTTTGACAAAAGTGCCAGGAAAATTCAATAGGGAAAGGGTAGTCTTTATGAAAACTAGTATTGGCACAATTGGTATCATCCACCAAAAAGGTTAAGTTTGATGCCTACTTCACACCCTATACAAAAATTAACTACAAATGGATTACAGACCTATGTAATTTAAAAGTGAAAATAAAAATTTTTAGAAGAAAACATAGAAATAAAATTTAGTGTCCTTTAATCAAACAATGGTTTCTTAGATAGGGCCCCAAAAGCACAAGCAAAAAAAAAAAGTTAAATTAGATTTCATGAAAATTGATAACATTTGAGCTTCAAAAGAACCAAAGAAAAAAAGCAAAAATATAACCTAAAGAAAAGGAGAAAACATTTGCAAACCATATCTCTCACAGAGGTCTTCTATCCAAAATATATAAAGAACTCTTAAAATTCAAAAATAAAAAGACAAACCATTTAAAATGGAAAAAACTATCTGAATGGATATTTTTTATTCATCATGTAGAAGATGTATAAATGGTCACTTAACATATTAAAAAGATCAGGAAGGAAGTGCATTTTAAAACTTTACATCCATTAATATGGCTGAAATAAAAAGACAAAAAAACCAAACAAACAAGAATTTGTGAAACTGTGTAAGAACTGAAACCTTCATTCTATCCTAGTGGGATTGCACCAGGACATAGGCACTTTGGAACAATTCAGCAGTTGTTCAACAGAGTTAAACATCAAGTTATGATATGATCCATTAATCCCACTCCTAGTTCTATATCCAGGTGAACTGAAAACATATCTACACAAAAGCTTGTACAGAAATGTTCCTAACAGCATTACCTATAATGTCCAAAATCTTGGAAAATGTCCAAATGTCCATCCACTGACAAATTCATAAACAAAATATAGTACATCCATAAAGTGGGACATTACTCAGTTACATTGAGTAATGATGCACGGATGCATGCTATTGCATGTGTGAACCTTGAACATCAATGGTAAGTTAGAAAAGCTTGTCACAAGAAGTCAAATGTTGTATGATTTTATTTATGTGAACTGTTCAGAAAAGGTAAATCCATAGAAACAGAAAGTTGATTAATGGTTGCCAGGGAACAGAGGCAGACAGGAGAGAAAGTAACTAATGATAAGTACAGAGTTTCTTTGGGGGATGACAAAAATGCTCTGAAATTAGATAGAAGTGATGGCTGAGCATCTTTGACTGCAGGAAAAAATCACAGCAGATCACATTGCAAAAGGGTGGCTTTTCCGATATAAGAACTCTGCCTCCATGTGGATGTTATTGAAAAGGAAGGCAGAGAGGGAGGCAGTTGCCAGATTGTAAATGAGCTGTAGCCTGCTGAAGGCCTAGTCTGAGCTCACCCCTCAGTTCCATGGAGGTCAGGTGTTGTTATCCTAGAGACCCCTTGCACCCATCTGTCCCAGGGCTGGAAGGCAGGGAGTGGCTTCATCCCAGAGTGTCCTCATCCCAGCCTCAGGCCCGTGGGTGCCCCCTGTGTGAATGCTCTTGGGGTTATGAGCTCAGAATGTGTACTGTCCTTTGCCTCACCTCTGTAATGTTTACTCTTTTAAAAATCAAAGGTGGCAGCCCTCTCCCTGGGACTTTCAAAGGACACTGCATTCGTGTGAAGAGGAGGGAGGGTACATTGCAACTCAGTGTGCCCAAGCTGGAATCACCATGCAGAAAGTGGAGAGGCACTGGAGGCCAGCTTGGGAGCCTGGGCTGGCAGGCATGAGGTCTGGCCCAGCACTGCAAGCGTCAGGAGATGACCATGCTCACCATGGTGTTGCTGCACCTGCTCACAAGCTCATGGCCACTGCAAGGCCAGCACCTTTCCTCCAACCTCCTCCAAACTCCCAACACAGAGCTTCCCTTCCCCTTGCCTGTGCTTTCTCGGAGAGAGGGCGTGTGCTGTTCATGACACGTCCATCCTTGGGACCCTGGGTCACTTATGCCTCCTGTGTAGAGAAGTGCACTTGTGCACCTGGCCAGATGCTGCTCATACCTTTCACACCAGTGGAGCAGAAGGCAAACTGTCTGAAAGGCATGAGGCACCGACAATGTGAGAGTTGCAAACTGAGCCCTCTTGCATGTTTCTCCACAGGAGCCACGGGGCAGGCACCACAGGGGTGGATCGTGAGCAGCAGCTCTCATGGGCAGAGCCTGGTGGCATTGCCTGGAATCCAGCCTCTGGGGGAGGCTTCCCAGAGATGAAGAGCACACTAGGCCTTGGTCAAGTTCGTGTTGCATTCAGAAAGTATAACCCCAGGTGCACTGTCTTTCCCAGGAGTTTTAATAACTTGGGAAACCAGAGCTTTGGGACCTGAATCGCTTCATGATTCTTAGCTCATGGCATGGATTTGTCTTCACTTCCCCCTAAAGCTCTTCACATTCTTTATATATATATATATATATTTTTTTTAATTCTTTTATTGGTACATTTTAGGTATACAACACGCTTACATTTATCATTGGGTGCTTGTACCTGTACATGATGTATCTTGGTTCTTATTTTTTTCCGCATTACCTGTGCGCCCTTCACCCCCTCCACCCTTCCCTATTCACATAGATTTCGTTTTCATTTTTTTTCTTTATGATAATTTTTCCTTTCCCTTCTTCCCTTTCCCCTTCCCCTCCCACCACCCCTACACCTTTGGACCTTTTCCCATTTCAAATTATGAATTATTCATTTTAATCCTTATTTACCACTCAGCCATAAAGAATGAGAAACTAGCGTCATTTATAGCTAAATGGATGCATATTGAGGACATACCCTTAAGTGAAATAAACAGGACACACGTGTGTAAATACTGAATAGTTTCTCTGGTGTGAGAAACTGAAAGTGTAAATAAGCTCTTCACATTCTTAACAGAGCCTTGCCGGCTTTGGCGAACTAGATTTTCCCTCTTAAATTAATTCCCTGTAAGGTCAGTCTAGTGGGTCAGACTTGGGCTCTGGCCATCCTGGCCCCTTGAGGTCTGGGCAAGGCTCCCTTCTCACGCACGATGCAGTCTCTGTCCCCACCAAACCTCGAGATTCTACCATGTGTGGCTGGAAACTGCCCTCCCACCTGCTAGCATCTTAGTCGTCAAACTCCAAACTGAGGCCTTGACAAAGTGAGCATTGCACAAACACAGGCACCCAAATGCTTTATTTGCCCTGAGGAAAAGGAGCACAGTAGTCAGGTAGAAGTTATCAGAGAAAGACTCTAGCTAAATGGGGACGAAAACACTATCTAAACACAGACTGCAAATGGGACGAGTTGCTGGAAGACAAACTGCCCTTGTCAGAGGGGAAGCACTTTGGGTACCTGCAAGCCCAGGTCATGGCAACACTGGGCTTAAGGTTCACCGCGAACATGGACCAAGGCTTACCTGGGTTTGACCTCAGCTCTGGTGCTCACACAAGCACGTGACCTTGAGCAGATCATTCAACCTCAATGAGATCTGGGCATCTAGTGTGTTAGGTAGAAATGGCGATGGAGTGTATTGATCTCAAGGATTTCTGTTGAGACCAAGTGGGGCAGATGACGGGGCTGGACATTCGGAATAGCAGAGGGAACAAGGCGAGAATCCAGACCACACAGTAGGGTGCCTATACCACTACTGTGCCCAAGCTATTAGTGTGTGCTTGATTCCTGAACAGAAAGGGGCTTCTGTGGTGACCCTCTAAGGTCCATTCTGGGACTAAAATCATGAGGTCCACTGCAAGAATGGGTGGAGGCTGCAGGGGTCTGGAGTGGATGTGAGAGAATGCTGCAGAAAGACAGGAGCATGATGGTTAATCTTGATTAGCCAACTGCTTTGGGTTAAGGAGCACCTAGCAGATAAGGAAAGCGTACTCCGAGGTGTGTCTGGTTGGCCATGGAGGCCTGCCCTTGGGTTTGTGTCTGGTGCCTGGCCTCTTTCTCTGCTCTGCTTCCCAGAAACCATGAACTAAGTATCTTTGCTCTTCCATGCCCTTCTGTCATGATGTTCCTGCCTTGGTGCAACCAACCATGGACTGAATCCTCTGAAACTATGAGATACACAAACCTCTCCTCCTATAAATTGTGGGTGTTGGGTATTGTGTCCCAGCAACAGGAAAAGTGACTAACATAAGGGGCTACACCATCAGGGACCCACTGGCATATGAAGGACTTAGGCTTTCCCCTAGAAGCCATCATCTCCTGGAAGAGTTTGAAGCCAGGGATGAGTACAAACCAGTTTTGCTTTTGAAAATCTACTCTGACTACTTTGTGGAGATGGAATTAGAAGAGCTAAGGTGGGTATAGAGAGAAAACAGTTGAAAATTCACTTCGCTGGTTTAGGCAGAGAAGGATAGATGGGAAAGAGGTAAAGGAGAGAAATGGGCAGATAATATAAGAGACACTTAGTGGGAAATGTGGCAACTTTCTAGCAAGAAAAAGGGGACTATTGGTGTCATTCAGTAGCAAACACTTGAAGAGATCTAGATTGACTGTGAGGGAGAGGGTGGTGTATTTGTCCATTTTACATTACTATAATACAATACCAGAGAAAGGTTAACTTTATAAAGAAAAAAGTTTCCTTAGGGTCACAATTCTGGGGGTACAAGGGCTAAGAGTCACCTCTGGTAACAGCTCTCTACTGGCAGAGTCCTGAGGAAGAAATAAAGAGTCTGTGTGTATGTGTGAATCTCTCTCCCACTGGATTTAAAGCCATCAGGATGCACTCTTTGGCCCTTCATGCTGACGGCCTTCTCCCCACATACACTTCCCCCAAAATCCTACCTCTAAGCACCAGAGTCAATTAAATTTAAACATTCTTCATACATCTCAGAAAGGCTTTGAATTTCAGCACATCAATACCCAAAGAACACTCAGGTGATATTCAAACCCTAGCACAGAGAGAACTGTGAATTTGGGAAGTACAAAGTTTGAGAAAACCTAGAAATAATCAAATAAAAAGGTCACACGGTAGTAGAGTTTAGATTTGGGATGTTCCCCAAAGAACCCTCTACTAAGACATGGTCACTAGCCAGTGGTAGAAACTTTAAGGACTGAGCCTAGTGGGAGGAAGTGAGGTCATGAGGGGCGCGGCCTTGAAGAGGACATTTGACCCCACCCCTTCCTGTCTGTCACTTCCTGGCTATGAGGTAAGCAACTTCCTTACTCACTTCTTCAAGCTGTGCTCTCAGTGAGGCCAAGTAACCATGGACTGCAAGCTCTTCCAACTGAGACAAAATAAAACTTTCCCCCTTGGAAGTCGGCCTTCTCAGGTATTTTCTCACGGTGACAGAAATCTACCTCACCCACCCGCAGAGCAGTATGCTCCTCGGGGAAGATCCTTCCACAGACACTGCCATGGCACCAACCGCCAGTGAACCGCTCGGCCTGAGGTGGAGGTGCCAGGGCCAGAGAGGCCTGCACAGCCCAGCAGCTGCACCTCAGCTCGCTAGCGCACATCCTTTTCTGGCTGCTGGGAACCCAAGCCTCAGAAGTTTGCACCTGGAACTGAAGTCCTGCACACTCGGGGCAATGAGATCGGCTGCTGAGCTGGGAGGACTGGGAACCTCCTTTTCCAGGTCACCTTCCACTCACCTGCCACTCACCTGTCACGAACAAGTGCGTGGGGTGAGGGACAAGGGCCCAGCACACCCTCGCCAGCTGTCAGGACGGGCAGGCAAAGGGGCTCAGACCTCTTGTTGTGGCAGAGCGGAACAGCTCAGTGCCGCAGCCAAGTGTTACAGCTCTCAGGCACAGCGGAGAGCCACAGCTCAGTGTCGCAGCTACCGAAATTTGAAGACTCAAGAATCCGAGGGTCACTGGAAGAGGTGGAGAAACACCTTTAGTACTCCGGTGGGCTCAGAGGAGTTCATACTCCCAAGTCTGAGCACCCTACCAGAAATGGGAGCCTCCTTATATAGAGATCTACAAGGCAGGCGAGCATGCTCACTGGAGCAGGGGGGCGGAGCTACAGAATATTCTCAGAAGGGGCGGGGCTGAGCAACATTCTTGTAAGGGGGTGGGGCTTAACAAAATACTTATAAGGGGGCAGAGCCAGCACAACATTCTTATAATGGGGTGTGGCTAAAATCATTCTTGAGAGGGGCAGAGCTAGCAACATTCCTTAGAGGGCACAAGTTCAACCAGTTATGAAACATCTCCATACACTGGGCAGGAGCAAACTGTTCCAGTGCTAGAATAAAACATTCTGTGGGGGAAAACACATGGCGGCAAGCAAGGGCCTATTTTATTGGATAGAGTTGCTCTGTCACTCTCATGGCAGAGAACCAGAGAGACAGAGAGAAAAGGGGGAGAAACACAGAGAGACAGAGAGAGATCACCACCCAGAGCCTTCCTCTCAGCCCCTGCAGGGAGCCGTGTGGCCCGGGCCAGGAAGCTCTGGGGAGTCGGCAGCAAGGAGCCCAGAGCCCCGACCGTGGCTGCTGCCCATACACAGGGGTCTCAGCCTGCGCGACCCATAATGCTCTCGGCCTTCTGCACCAGGAAGGTGCCCATCAACCTGAGCCTGGGGAAGCAGCGCTGTGGCTGGGACCTTCCTTCCAGCCCAGCTCTGCAGCCTCTCTGGATGCCGGGCCTTCTCCTGGGCAGGAAGCTCCCCGACCTTTCTTACACCAGGAGTTGCCTTGGAAACAGCCCCACAGGAGCAGGGAGCTGCTTCTCACACAGCAGCACGCCCCGCCAAGGCCTGCAGAATCCCAGTTCACATGCTCAGAAGGAAGCCAGAGGTCCGCTGGCACCTGCTCTCCGGCAGGCCCTGAACAGTCCTGCCTCAGCCTCGCTGCCTGCCCCCCTTCCCCGGTGCTGTCCTTCTCACAGTCCACGCACAGGTCACATCCGTGCTCACGAACACGCGTGACGCCAATGGAACCTCTCCCGTGTGGGGTGGCGCCCTCTGTCCCAGCCTGCGCAGCGCTGGGTGTGGCCGGGAGAGCTCAGCCTGTTGGAGATTCCTGCCCCCACTGTGCCCGCTGACCTGCGTTTCCGGCGCCGTGACGCTGTTTCAATCCACACACAGAGGCACAGAGTCAAAAAGCAAAACGGTGCCCTGCAGAGGCGCCGCCAGCATCACTGCACCAGAGGGCACACAGACGCCAGCAGCGCCAGCGGATCTCACAGTCCTACCCGGCCCACAGACAGGGACAGGCGGGGTGGGGCTCCGGGCACAGCACCACAGCAGGCTCCAGGCCCAGCTTGGGCCCCAAAGCCCCGCAGTAACCAAACTGAGTCTTCCACGAGGGCGACTCAGCATCCACCGCTGTGCCGCCTGACACCCCCTCGGGATGAGGAAACACCTCTCATCTACACCGTCCCTCCACGGGACCCCCACGGAAACAGCCTCACAAACAGTCCCGCCTGGGCAGAGAGGGGAACAGAAAACTCCATAAACACCCTAGCCTCTGCATGCAGGCAAAGTAGCAAGGGTCCCTGCCAGGAGAGCAAGAACGGCCAGCCTGAGCCTGCTGCCTGAGGGTTGCTGCCAGCAAGAGTGATACAGGGGAAATGCAACTCCTGGCCGCTGGAGGTCACATGCGCCCGGGGTGCACCCAGAATCCAACAATGAGCTCTGAGGAACCGCGCAGGTGAAAGCTGGGAAAAGTTGATGGAGGGAGAGCTCCCGACGGACAGGAGGGGACCCCAAAGCGGGTTGCCAAGGAGCTCACTTCTCAAAGGAAGTTTCATAGAGCAAACTCACCAGAGCAGTACAGTGTGGGTCAGAGCTACGATCGCCCAGCAAGGTCACCAGTGTAGCCGCTTAGGGAACATTGACCCACAG
This sequence comes from Heterocephalus glaber, assembly GCF_053883595.1. Lineage (NCBI taxonomy): Eukaryota > Metazoa > Chordata > Mammalia > Rodentia > Bathyergidae > Heterocephalus > Heterocephalus glaber. Next base: position 66,168,819 of record NW_028258142.1, read on the forward strand.
GGGAAGCAGGTCACGCAGCAAGGGTCCATGGAAAGAACGAGAGCCTTTTGAGGAGGGGTTGGGTCGGGAGGCCTGTGGCCCACCTCGGAGCCTGACGTGGACCTGGGCTTTACAGGCCAGGTGATACCAGCTAAGCACAGCTATGCCTTGGGGAGGCACTTGGCCTGCTCAGGTCATTCTGTCTCTGTCTTGCGGCCTGGCCTTCCCCCGATGCGCCTCCCGCCACAGTTACAATGTGTTCTCGTCTTCTGCACTGACCCTCGAGGGCCTAGTCCTGTCTGGCTGCCCTAGGTGTTTGTACCGAGCTCAGCTGACCCTGAGAGGCCCAAGGGAGTGAGGGAGACAGCGCCTGGGGGGAGCAGGCCTCTTCTCAGCCAGGCCCCCGGGAGGCCCCGGCAGCTCCCTGCAGCAGCTGAGGACAGGGCTGAGGACCCTGCAGGCCTGGCTTCCAACTCGGGCTCCACTCCTCGAGGTGTGGCTCTGCCCTACCATCTGTGCTCCTCTGTTTTCTCATGGGGAAGAGCAGGCTAGGGACAGCACGGATCTTCCAAGGATTCCTGAGGGTGAAAGGAGCCACCCTCCTGAGCGCTCCTCAGACAGGGCGGAGCTTGCCCTGGGAGCTGATCCTGGATGCTTCCGGAATGAGTCAGCGACCTGCAGGAGCACAGTAGGAATATGGCGGGGGGCGGCTTGTAGAGACCACAGGAGCAGGCAGTGCTGATTGTCTGTGGTGGAAGCAGATGCCCAGAGCCGCAGAGAAGACCTGATAGCAGCTGCGGAGCCAGGGGTGGGATGTCAGGGAGCCCGACCCGAAGCGTGGGTGCGGGACACTCACAGGACTGGGGACACCTGGGGCAGGCTTCTCACTGGGCTCCTGGACGGTGGCTGAGCAGAGCCTTGAGGCCAGGGCCAGGGCCAGGGTGAGGAAGCTTCATGGTGGACGAGGACAGGCAGCCAGAGGGGGAGCCCTGCCCAGGGCCCTTGGCACTGCCACCTCCCCGGAGGCTGCCCACCATGGCAGAGGGTCTGAAGGAGCTGTGTGTGCTCACAGGTTGCCGAGTGGCCAGGTCTGGGTGGGCAGAGGAGCCCGGTGCTGCCCTCAGCCCCTGACCGCTGGACGGAGGCACCCGTCTGATCAGGGCAGCACACAGCCAAGTGCAATGGCTCCCAGTGGCTGTGCCAGAAGCTGCCACGAAGCCTGGGGCTCCTGAGCAGCGGCTGTCCCTGGGCTACCAGTATCCTGCTAATGCGTGAATGCATCTGCAGACCTCGGAGGAAAGGACTCCAGAAAATCAAGCTTCCGGGGCCCTCAGCAGTTCACAAGGCTTCAGATGCGTGGCATCCACATTCCATCTGCCAGTCGGGACCCTGAATCGGGAGCTACTCAGTCTGCTGCCCACTGCTCAGGAACTGCGAGTTCAGCACTGTTAAGTGACCAGCTGAGCAGACTGCAGCTCATCAGAGGGAGGTCCTGGACTGACTCCAACTTTTATGGTCCAGAGTTCATTCCTCACACCTCGGTGGTCCTAAGGAGCTGCTGAATGTATGTGCAGGTGAAATGATCTCCACTAAAGCACAGCACGAATGGGAAGCACACAGCCTGTGAGACCAGAAGGCCGGGCATTCACCAGAGTGAGAAGTCATACGGAACAACACATGGACCCAGAGCTTGGGCCTATGCATCTCAGCTCCAGTGACGCTGTACTTAGGTTCATCCTGGTAAATGTGTGTATGGAAACTTCCACCGTGAAGACAGGGGTTGAAACCCTTCTGCTACTGCCAGTCAGTGCCCTGGGCACCCCGGTTTTCTCATTTTCATTCTTCCACATGCCTGGAAATGTGAAATTGGAATTAAGATGTCATTTGCAAAAGTCTCTCTATTGTGTGGAATTTCAAATCCTCCGAAGTAGTCACAAGGTCCAGCCTGCAGTTACAGCGTCTCTCCAAGAAAGAAAGCACAAAGTGCCTGGCGAGCAGAGTTCATCGTTGGTCAGTGCAGCTGCTGTTTGACCCCCCCCCCCCAGGACACACACACGCGCGAGCACACACACGCACACTCACACACTTGCACACACACCCCTTAAGAGAACGTGTGTGGCTCTGAGGTGGAGACTTCTGCTGAGCTACTACTGAGGAACAAACTCTGGTACCTGCGTCCTAAAGCCGAGCCCAGCGATCGCCTCCTAATGAGTCCACCCTGCCAAGTGCCGGCCTCTGCTGCTCATCCTGGGGGCTGCTGGTCTCTGGAGCTCTTCCGTCTTCTGTGCTAGCAGGCCCTGGTGCTAATTGCTCTTTCTTTGGAGACGACCCTCCTTCCTGTCTGCACGAGAGAGGACCAGAATCCCCAGCAGGTTTGCAGCATCCTCTGATCCCACAGTCCCCAAGGAACAAATCGGCGGCACGTTTACAAGTGAGTCTTTATTTGCACGGCGCGGGCCGCAGCACAGGGGTGGCAGTGCACTGGAGGAAAGCCTCCTCGTTGAGCCAGACGAGTCTGAGAGGACTGCTGCTTCTAGAGCAGCCACAGGCGTGCAGTTGGTCCAAGGGCTCGAAGGTAATTGGTCAGCCTGTCGTGGCCACCGTCCAGTGAGAGGAGCATTCCCGGGCCAACCTTCCCCTTGGCAACCCAGGAGAGCGAATGAATGCCCAGGCCTCGCCTGCCACTCCCCTGGCTGTTACCTCATCATCCCTTTAGGTGGTCAAGGTGACCACAAAGGGTCCCAGGCTGGGAGCCTGCCTAGGTCCTCTGCCCTCTGTGCCTGTCTGCACCAGGGTGAAGTGGCCAGAGTGGAAACCTCAGACCTGGCTGCCCCCAGGAGACCCCAATATCCACTCCTCACAGCTGAGACTCCCTGAACAGTGGCATGAGGTGGGCAGAGACGAACGTGCCCTCAGGGCTCCGCTTCTGCTGTTGGGGCTGTGGGCGCTCCTGGGTCCAGTCCAGGGCCTCCTCGGCCGCCCCTCGTGGCGCTACATCTCTGCTGAGGTGGTGGTTCCCCGGAGGCACACGCACTATGGCAAAGGCCTTCGGGTGCCTGGCTGGCTCTCCTACAGCCTGCACTTTGGGGGCCAGAGGCACATCATCCATCTGCGGAGAAAAACACAGTTCCTCGCCAGACATCTGCTGCTGCTGACGCAGAATGACCAAGGTGCCTTGCAGATGGAGTACCCCTACTTCCCTCTGGACTGTAACTACCTCGGCTACGTGGAAGGAGTTCCTCACTCGGTGGCCAACATCGACACATGCTACGGAGGCCTGGAAGGCATCATCAAGCTGGATGACCTCACCTATGAAATCAAGCCCCTCAAGGATTCTCTCGCTTTTGAGCACATCGTGTCTCAGATAGCGGTGGACGCCAATGCAACGGAGCCTAGATACAGAGCCACCGAGAAGGAGCACTCATTGTTCGATGGAGCCAATATCACTGCAAGCCCCAGGATCCCTAGTAAAGTGTATCTATTCCATCCCTTTGGCATATCGGGCCATCTTCAATGTACCAACGTGGTGTTCAAGAGACATGGCAATGTCACAGTTTGCGTGAAATATATGATGACACTGGCTGGTGTGGTTCAAGCAATACTTGAAAATCTATCTGCGAGGTACACTGTGACTGTTTTGAGTGTATATGATAAGGCAGATCCAGTGCCAATCATGGACTTTAGGGTGCCAGACGGTCCTTACGCTCAGTTCTTCACGAGGGTCATCTATAAGAAATGGCCATGCTCTTCAACCTTCGTGATACTTATTCCAGGACCTTACGAATTGGATGTTGCTCCACCCAAGTATAGCATATGCAGTGATCGGAACCTGGTCTATCTTGGTGTGAGGGACAGACATGTATTCCTAGTATCTGTCGTAGGGGCACAGCAGATTGGGAGATCTTTTGGTCTAGAATACGATTCACGCTATTGCCAGTGCCAGAGAAGGGCCACCTGCGTAATGAACAAGCATCCTGTGCTGACAGATGCGTTCAGTAACTGCTCCTATGTGGACCTGGCACACACACTTTCACAGGACTCCGTGCTGTGCCTGTATGATCCAAACTTTACATATTTTAATATGAGCTATACAAAGCACATTTGCGGGGACAGAAAAACGGAAGGAGAGGAGCAGTGTGATTGCGGATCCTTCAAGCGGTGTTATGCCAACCCGTGTTGTGAGAGTTCCTGTCGCTTTACGCCCGGCAGCGTTTGTGATGGGCAAACCTGCTGCAGGAACTGCACCTATGCCCCAGCGGGGACGCTCTGCAGAGCCATGCTCAATATATGCGACCTTCCAGAGTACTGTCCTGGAAACACAGTCTTGTGTCCAGAAAACCTGTATCTACAAAATGGATCCCCGTGCACTGAAGAGGGCTACTGTTATCATGGAAATTGTACTGACCGCACCATGCACTGCAGAGAAATCTTTGGAAGAAATGCTAGAAACGGTGATGATATCTGCTATCAAATAAATACAAAAGCCAACAGATTTGGGTTTTGTTATAGGAGATATGGAGCACTCACTTTCGCAGCTTGTGGAATAAACGATATTCCCTGCGGAAGGCTGCAGTGTGGCAACGTCACCCACCTACCCCGGGTGGATGAACATGTTTCATTCCATCAGTCTAAGTATGAAGACTCTTGGTGTTTTGGACTAGATGAACACCGTGGTGCAAACGCTATTGACCTTGGATTTGTGCGAGCTGGTACTCCCTGCGGTCCGGGAAAATACTGCAGTCATCATCGCTGCAGTAGCTCTGTGCAATCAATCAACTACGACTGTAAACCACAGAAGTGTGATTTTAAGGGAGTCTGCAACAACAAGAGGCAATGTCATTGTCACATAGGTTGGGCTCCTCCACGGTGCCTAAAGAGAGGTGCCGGGGGGAGTGAGAGCAGTGGACCACCTCCAAGAACAGTGCGGAAAATCACACAGAACCCTGAGCCAGTGCATTATTTGAGAATCCTCTTCGCTCGCATTTATGCGTTCATAGCAGCGCTGCTCTTTGGGGTGGCCACAAATGTGCGAACTATCAGGACTGCCACAGTTCGGGAAGTAAGACAGCCTCAGCCAGCTTAAAAGAAGTCAGCATCCTGCCCCTATAAAGCCACGGGGGGTTGGGGGGGGCCGGCACCTGGGAGGAATCGCAAGAGAAGATGGCAAAGCCTCAAGCCCTGGAGGGCCACACAAGCCTCCAGGGGCCTGAGTGCACGTGGGGGAAGATGGGAGGCGTGGGCTCTGTGGACGTCAGCTGTTCCTCGAGAGGCTGCAGATGCTCACCGTGGAATGAATCCAAAATAAAACCTTCCTCCCCGTAAGCTGCTTGTCTCACGTACCTTGTCACAGCCAAGGAAAGCTCGCGAGCCCAGGTGGGAGCTGAGCACCAAGAGCACAGGAGGAGCCTGGGCAGCCTCTGGGAGTCAGCGAAGCAGGCCCCAGACCGAGAGGGTGCCTTAGGAGGATGCTCCCGGTAGAGAGCAAGGGGCAGGCAGCAAAGGGGACTTAGAAAGACGCCCAAGCGACTGGAGGAGCCACGGGCCAACAGGCTCCCTCCTGGAAGTGGCAGGCACAGGATTTGCCCTTTCCAGGAGGAGGGGGCATCAGGGTGCACGTTCCTCCTGAGGCCCGGGGGACCGTGCTAGGACACCAAGCACTCTCTGGGGGGGTGTTGCAGGCCTGGCTTTCTTCCGGGGCCGGGGGCCGGCCTGGCCACCACAGATGAAGCCACGCTCAGCTGCTTCCCAGCAGAAGGTGGCCCGGGGGAAGCACCCAGACTCGGGCCACATCCCCACCAGCAGGAACGCAGCCCTGTGACTGAGGCTCACGTTGGCCTTGCCATCGTGGGGTCATCCTGGGTTCTCCCAGGGTCCTCAGGTCCTGGGATTGCACAGGGAACCAGGAGTGCACGAAAGACTCTCCCAGCTCTCTAGGGTAGCTGGGCCGCACCGTGTTTCCAGATGCAGTGCGTGCTCTGATCTTTGCTCACACCCTCCTTTTCTCTTTAGTTGGCCCGCGCTTGCTCTGCAAAGCCAGCATCTCTCTGGCTCTTCACTTTTACTTTCTTGAATAAATGTTGCCACTGCTTTTGGCCACTTTCCTCCAATTCTTTCTTTGAGACGAGGAGAACCTACCATCTAACTCCAGAAAGAGAAACTAGCAACCCAACCCGGGAACATTTCGCTGGCCAGCCCCTTCTGAGGAGCAAGCTACCCGATAACAGCACAACTCCAGAATCTTGTCCGAATCTGTTTGCAGAGTCTCTGGAGGTTGGCAAGCCCAAGGCCAGAGCCCGGGAGGGTGTGTGTGTGCTAGCACTGTCTTCCTGCTTGCTGCCAACGTTCATGGTGGACAAGAGTGACCTTGGGACATCCTCCAGCGGCCGTAACCAGGCGGAGGAGGGCACCCTGTGCAGAGCACTCGGGCCCTGAGGACAGCGCGAGGCTTCCCTGTGTCCCTGCCTCAGGCCCAGCTCACCATGCAGCGATGACAGAGTAAACGGGCTATGCCACCGTCTGCCTAGGAAAGGGCACAGTTTTGTGTGTTGTTCTCAGCATGGAACTTTGAAAGCAAATTTCACAGTTTCCATGTAAAGATATGTGCGAATGTAACTGAGACAAATTTGGAAAAAGGCCTCTGATGTTCTCTCTCTCCCTGGTGGTGGAGGCTCACGAGTCTGCCAGTGTGGTGCTGGCATGCATTGCCATCGCTCAGCACCTGCTCAGCACCTGCTCAGCATCGGGCCAAGGCCTCCTGGCTGCACTGTCCCGTGGCAGAGGGCATCAGATGGCCAGGCGGAGCAGACAGCTGTGAGCATTTCAAGCCTCTGGGAGCAAAGGCCGGCTGTGACATGTTCATCTTTCTGTTCCCCAACCCTTTCCCACAGCACGTGACTCATCCTAATGTTTATTCTTCTTTAAATCAGAAACTGATCCCCTTCAAAAATCACTGAAAGTCTTTTTTTCAGCCTATCATACAACTTGTAACAACAACTCAGTATTGCAGGTCTCACTGGTTTCACTATTTCAAAGAAGAAATCCGCAAGAGCAGCAAAAACTAAAAGCAGTGAGCGCCTCCCATATGTTAAACTGGCTCTTGTTAAACAGGTAGAACTTTATTTACTTCAGAGGAGAAGACGTCTGTGGCTGCCACACCTGGGAAACTAGCTGATAACTTGAGCACGATGCCCTGCACTGCCGCCTGTCAATGAAATGCTGGTTATGTTATTTATAAGGAGTTTATCAGTACAGAGAAAAAATCATCCAGAGGAACCCTCATCGGCCTGGGCCCCATTCTTACAAGGGGGAAAGGCTCGGGCACCCTCGGCCCCTCAGATCGGTGGAGGCCCTCTGACAGCTCGCCAGACTGGGCATGAACCAGGAGAGCTCCCAGGGCGGCCCTGACCTGACAGGAAGAGGAGGCTGCGGGCTGCTCGGCGGGGCGAGCTTCAGCAAAGGCCTGGAGACACAGGAAGAAGAGTGGGAGCGGATAGGTCCGATCAGCCTGCTCAGAGAAGTTCACAATGAGCCAGGCCTTCGGGATGGTGGCGGGACAAAGCTTTGGAAATGACAGCGGATGGGAAGCTTTGTGCATCCAGAGCAACACAAATATTGTTGGAGCCCACCAGGATTTGATACGTTCAACAAATGACTGTTTTATACCCTCTTCCCTTTCAAAGGCTTTCATCAATGGTGGATACAAGGGAAAAAAGGGAATTCACTGAGGAGCATCCTCTAGACAGCCTTTCCCCCAGCTGCCTGAAGCCGCCTGGCCCCGGGGCCAGAGCTACTGCCAAAGTGACCACGTGGAGAGGCTCTGTGGCCGAAGGGTCCTCTCTCTGCCTGGAAGCCTTCAGACCACAGGGACATTTGGGTGACTCGGGCCCAGTGTCCCCCTCTCCCTGAGCAGGGCGGGGAGGGACTGGGTCTGGTGCTTCTCTCTGGAGGACGCCAGTGGGGCAGGAGCCTCACACGCTCTGACCCCTGGCTGCTGGGCCTCAGAGCTTATGGCAGGAAAGCAGAGCCAGCCATCCCTAGTCCCTGCCCACAAGGACGAGCGACCGAGACCCTCAGAGGCTCCCAGGGCTGTGTCTTCGAGTTCTGGGAGCTCCACGTGATGTCTCAGTCCATGGAGCACTTGCTTCAGGAATCTCCTGGGATCCCTTTGGCATCTCGACCCCAAGAAGACCAGGGAGAAGTTACTGGAAGCATGAAGTTATCGGCCTGTGCCAGGGATGTCTGAGAATCCAGCAGACTCACTCATTGCACTGGGCCCAGGGGGCGGACGGGGCTCCCGGCTGAGGGATGAGGCCTGCTGTGCAGTTGGCCCTGAGCTGTCCTCGGGATGACCTGCATCTGAGCAGGCTGGGCCGCACTGCTCCCTGTGGGTGGGGCTGAGCTTCTCAGAGCCAGGGGAGGGGAGGATGTGGGATCCCCAAACTGCCAGGGGCCCTCCCCTGGGGGTGCTGCCTGCAGGAGGGAAGGTTCCAGAGGTGAGCAGGCCAGGGGTTGCTGCCTCTCCCAGCACACACTCCGCGGGGCTCCTCCCACAGACCTCCCTGCAGAGGCCTCACAAGCTGGTTCTCACTGCTGCCCAGGCATCGGCTGGGTGTTCTGCGTTATCACGATGAAGCCATCCGACACAGAGGGTGACTTGCCGGCTGGCTGCCATGCCCTGGGCCGGGTCCCGCTCCACGGAGCACCCCATCAGCACTGCGTGCTTGCGGGTCACTGCAGGGGCAACTGTCCTCCAAGTGCCTGTGGGTCCCGGCGGAGGCACTGCCACCCTGAACACACACTGGATGTCCCACTGGGCGCGGTCCAGGAGACAACGGCTTCTCTTGGCCTTGCGTGCTCAAGTCAATAACATGGGAGCCACTGCTGTGGACACAAAGCCGACAGGACAGCTGGGCCTGGGCCAGGCCCTCTGAGCAGCTCTGTGGAGACACTGAGCGTCCTGGGCCCCTTCTTGGCCCACCTTCCTACCTCATTGCTCCCCGTGAAGGAGCCCCACTTGGCAGCTCTCATGGGGTGTCTTGGGTTCCTGGAGGGACAGGGTCAGGGTCCAAAGTGCTGACCCAAGGGATGGAGGAGGGGCTTCCAGGAGCAGAAGCAGAAGCCCCCCACAGCCATCTGCTGTGGCCACGCAGCAGAATCCAAAGTAGCTGTCTGCACACTGGCGAGCTGCAGCCAGCAAGGGCACTGGCCAGGAAGCTCACTGTAAGTCTCTGGTACAAGCTTGGGGTGGAAAGCGGGCTCAAGAATCTGGAGACCGACCTCCCAAGCCCATGGCCAGGACCAGAGCTTTCCCGAAACGGAAACAGCTCCTTCTTCTCTCTTTACTCTCTCCAAACTGTGAGCCTCCTGGTTGATGCACCCATCCAGGCTCCGTCTTCCCTCCTGGTGTGTGGCCCATAGGCCAGTCATCCGCAGACACACCCAAAGCTCACTCAGCTCCCGGGTGGCCACGGCTCGGCTCGCATCAAGTTAGACCTGTCAGAATTAGCTCTCAGAATGCACCCCTTGTCACCTTGACAACCAGACACATCACCCGAGCACACTCAGTCTTCAAGTTCAACTATTCCTACCATGATACAAGTATCCTGGGTCCGAATGGAAATGCGCTCACACCTTCCCCGGAGTAGACGGCCGGTTTCCTGTGGGTGATGCCTGCGCTTCTAACATTCCATAAGTGAAGCGTTAGAATATGGATGGAACAATGCTAAGAACTGCATTCAAGTCAAGCACTGTTATTTCACAAGGAAGAAAACAGACACCTACTTCCTATGTGGGCGTATATGCACTTGCTCGTGAACAAAATGCGAAAGAAATGCACAGGGAAATGACAGTCCTTGCTTCTGCCCCCAGCGGTGTGGGTGGAGCTGGTATTTATACCTCCTTCTAAGACAGTTTCTGTGCCCCGCTCTGCTTCCGCGCAGGCCTCGGCCAGCCCGGTACTTTCCCTGGTGGGGTGACCCATACCCCCTTCCTAAAGGTTTGGGGCGGTTGTTATCCTGCCTGGATTGGGTTGTTGCAGTTTTCCATTAACCTTCGGAACAGGGCATGGTAACACCAGGATGAGTCCTGAGGGATCTCCTGCACTCCAAACGAAACTTCTTAACTTCCGTTGTGGAGGAACAGTCCAGTACTCAAGGTACAGCAGAAGCCAGGATCCTGGACATTCGGGCCACTCTCTAAGGTAACTCACTCTCGCTTTCAGGACCTGCTCAGCCCTCATCACACAGACACCATTACCACTCGGGCCCCGCAGGGGAGCCACCGAGGAGACACCTGGCTCTTAGCAGCTCCAGAGCTGTGGGAATCCGGGCCCTCAGCACCCAGCTCAGTCCTCCTGGAAAACAATGACTTTCTCACCGGATGGACAGCTCTGCTGTGTCTGCTTCAAGGTTCCGAGGCACAGAGGACATTCCCCTTTCGAAGGCATCCGTCCTTGTGAACAGGAAACACAGCATCACCTGCCCGCCAGCCGCTCTGACCTCGGAAAGACTTTGAGGCTCTGGCCATCATTTCACCTTGGTGGTAATTCCTGGCCCACAGGATCTCCTTGGGAGACGAGGTAAAGCCCAGAAAGCACTCCGAGGATTAGAAGGCCTCCTACGAGCAGGCTTGCTTTAGGGCACCAAGGGCCCCTTGCTCTTGGTCCATTTGCCAGACACAGCCCGTCGGGGCTCCTGCTCTGCAGCATAGACAAATGGTGGCATTCAGGGGCAGCAGGAAGCACCGACTCAGAGCCCAGAGCTCAGGGACCACTAAGGTGCCTGTGGAGGTTTGAGCGTGCCGAAGCTCCCCCCAACTCATGTTTTCAGAGGCTCCATGGAGGCTTTTAAAGGTAAAGGAAGCCACAACACAGGGGTCGACTCACATGGGACTGTGGCTTCCTAGGGCGAGGAGGTGAGACCTGAGCTGGAACTCTTTGCTCATCGTCCCCTGTGATGCCCTGGTCACCTTGGGGAGCTGCAGAGAGCCCTCCCGCAAGAAGGGGCTCACCAGATGCAGTCCAGGTCTGACACTTCCTAGACTCAGTTCGGAGCTGAAGAAACCTCCATTCTTTTCCGCATTTCAGTCTGTGGCCTTCAGCTTCAGCAAGTGAAGAGACAGAAAAAGGCCGGCAGGCTGTGTGCTCCTGGCCATCCTGCACAGCTGGGGCTGACCTAGGCAGCTCTGCCTCTCCGAGCCTGGGCTCTGGGCCTGCTGCCAAGCAGACCAAGGCTGCAGTGGTTGTAGTGCTGTGTATTCACAGACAGCACCTGCAGGCCTGTGGTTTCCAACCTCTGGTGCCGTCTCAGCCTTGTGCCTGCTGCGTGAGGGTGGCAGCGTCCAGCCTCACAGCCAGGGTGAAGAAACATGTGGAGGCCTGGGTTAGATAGACCCCCACTTGAGGAGGATGCTGGGAAGCACCTTGCTAATGAACTTCCATGTGGAGAATACGTATAGGAAACGGTAGCTTCCAGATCACAACGGGCCTGTGCTGCCAACATGAACTTGCACCATTTCACAGTGTCAGCCCAATGCCAGGGAAAGAGCCAATTGTCATAAATTCCCCACAAGAGTTTCATACACAAAAGAAATAGACTGACAGAATGGGTCAAGAAGCAAAATCCAACAATATGCTGCATACAAGAAACACACTTAATTCAAAAGGAAACTCATAGACTGAAAGTTAAAGGGTGGAAAACAATACTCCATGTGACAGGAACCTGAAAAAAAGCAGGAGTAGCTGTCCTCTTTGCAGATCAAGTAGATTTCAAACCAACACTGATTAAGAGAGATGAAGAAGGACACTACATCCTTGTAAAGGGAAGAATCCAAGAGGAAGAGATGACAATCATAAATATCTATGCACCAAACACTAGTGCGCACCCACCTATATAAAACAAATACTAATGGACATGAAAAGTCATATATGCACTAATACAATTGTAGTGGGGGACCTCAATACCCCACTGTCACAAATAGATAGATCAACTAGACAAAAAATAAGTAATGAAATACTAGAACTCAATCAAACTCTTGAACAAATGAACTTCACAGATGTTTACAGAGTCTTCCACCCACAAAATCAGAATACACATTCTTCTCAGCTGCACATGGGTCATTCTCCAAAATAGACCGCATTCTCACACATAGAACATGTTTAAGTAAGTGCAAAGGAATTGAAGTTATCCCCTGTATATTATCAGACCATAGTGTGATGAAATTGGAGATCCATAGCAAAAGAAACTCAAAAAATTTCATAAACCCGGTGGAAATTGAACAACACACTTCTGAATAACCAATGGGTCACAGAGGAAATTAAAGAAGAAATCAGACAGTTCCTTCCATTAAATGACAATGACAATACAACATATCGGAATCTATGGGACACAATGAAAGCAGACTTACGAGGGAAATTCATAGCAGTGAATACGCATATTAGGAAAACAGAACAAGCCCAATTAAACAACCTCATGCTGAACCTCAAGCTTCTAGAAAAAGAAGAGCAGGACAACCCCAAAGCTCATACAAGGGAGGAAATTATAAAGATAAGACCAGAAATCAATGCAATGGAGACTAAGAGAATGATACAAAAAAATCAATGAAGCCAAGAGTTGGTTCTTCGAAAGAATCAACAAAATTGACAAACCCTTAGACAACCTTGTCAGAAAGAGGACAGAAAAGGCCCAAATCCATGCAATTAGGAATGAAAAGGGTGAAACTACAACAGACCCAGCAGAAATCCAGAGGATCATCAATACCTACTTCCAGAACCTATACGCCAATAAGATGGACAACTCAGAAGAAATGGACAGATTCCTAGATACATATGAATTACCAAAGTTGAACGAAGAAGACCTCAAAATTCTGAAAAACCCAATATCAACCAATGAAATTGAAAATGTAATTAAAAACTTATCACCTAAGAAAAGCACGGGCCCTGATGGCTTCACTGCTGAATTCTACAAGACATTTAGAGAGGAACTGCTGCCACTACTGTTTAAACTCTTCAGTGAAATTGAAAGGGAAGCAATACTCCCAAATTCATTCCTGGAAGCAAGCATCACCTTGATCCCCAAAGCAGAGAAAGACCCAACCGAAAAGGAGAACTGTAGGCCAATCTCACTAAGGAACATAGATGCAAAAATCCTTAATGAGATAATGCCAAACAGAATGCACAAGATCATCAAGAAGATCACACATCCTGATCAAGTGGGATTCATCCCAGGGATGCAGGGATGGTTCAATATACGCAAATCAATCAATGTAATACACTATATCAACAGAGCCAAGGACCAAAACCATATGATCATCTCCATAGACGCAGAAAAAGCATTTGACAAAATCCAACATGCATTTATGATAAAAGCTCTACAAAAAATTAGAATAGATGCTCTCTACCTCAAACTGATAGAAGCTATCTATGAAAAACCAACAGCCAATATCATACTAAATGGTCAAAAACTGAAACCCTTCACACTAAAATTAGGAGCAAGACAAGGATGTTCACTATCACCACTCTTGTGCAATATAGTTCTGGAAACATTAGCCATGGCAATTAGACAAGAGAAAGAAATAAAGGGAATAAAGATAGGTAATGAAGAAGTCAAATTGTCATTATTTGCAGATGACATGATACTCTATATAGAAGACCCCAAGAATGCCACCAAAAGTCTTCTAGGTCAACACACAAAAATCAATAGCTTTCCTCTACACGAACAACAGACTCACTGAGAGAGAAATAGGGCAAATAATTCCTTTCACAATAGCACCCAAAAAACTGAAATACCTAGGAATCAACCTAACTAAAGAAATCAAAGACCTCTTCTCTGAAAACTATGGCACTCTGAAAAGAGAGATTGAAGATGATATCAGAAAATGGGCAGACATCCCCTGCTCCTGGGTAGGAAGGATTAATATAGTGAAAATGGCCATACTTCCAAAACTGCTATATGGATTTAATGCAATTCCAATTGAGATCCCAGCAGCCTACTTCATGGACCTTGAGAAAACAATCCAAAAACTCATTTGGAACAAGAAGAGACCCAGAATAGCAAAAGCAATTCTAAGCAACAGAGACATGGCAGGGGGTATCACAATCCCCAGCCTGCAACTATACTACAAAGCCACTGTGATAAAAACAGCATGGTACTGGCAAAGAAAGAGACCTGAGGACCAGTGGAACAGATTAGAAGATGCAGAAACAACGCCAGACACACTCAGCCATCTTATCTTCGATAAAGGAGCCAAACACCCTCACTGGAGGAAAGATAGCCTCTTTAATACATGGTGCTGGAAGAATAGGGCTTCAACTTGCCAAAGATTAAAACTAGACCTATCTCTCACCATGCACTAAACTAAAATCAAAATGGATTAAAGATCTAAATATTAAAATAGAAACTCTGAACCAGTTGGAACAGAGGTTAGGTAGAACCCTTGAAGACATCAGTGTAGGAAAAGATTTTATGAACAAAACCTCAGTTGCCCGTGAACTAGCACAAACAATCAACAAGTAGGATCTCTTCTTATTAAAAGGCTTCTGCACAGCAAGAGAAACCACCAGCAGTGTGAAGAGACAACCCACAATGTGGGAAAAAATCTTCACCTGCTCTACCTCAGACAAAGGTCTACTATCTTGAATCTATAAAGAACTTACAAAGATCAGACCTCCCAAATTTAAAGACCCAATCCAAAAATGGGCATCTGAAATGAACAGACATTTCTCAGACAAAGAAGTAGAAATAGCAAATAAATACATGAAATAATGTTCAACATCACTGGTCATTTGAGAGATGCAAATGACAACAACACTGAGATTCCACTTCACTCCAGAAAGAAAGGCTGCTATCATGAAATCAACCAATAACAAATGCCAGTGGGGCTGTGGGGAAAGAGGAACCCTGCTCCACTGCTGGTGGGAGTGTAGACTGGTGCAACCACTGTGGAAATCAGTATGGAGATACCTCAAAGAACTCGGACTGGAAGTCCCATTTGACCCCGCTATTCCACTGCTGGGGATCTTCCCCAAGAATTAAAAGAATCATACCACAGTGATATATGTGCACCCATGTTCATAGCAGCACAGTTTGTAATAGCTAAAACTTGGAAACAGCCCAAATGCCCATCAACTGGAGACTGGATAAAGAAAATGTGGGGGTTTTTTTATAAAATGGAGTACTACTCAACCATAAAAAATGAGAAATTAGAGACATTTATAGCTAAGTGGATGCACATTGAGGCAATACTCTTAAGTGAAATAAATAGGACACACATGTGTAAATACCAAATAGTTTCTCTGGTGTGAGAAACTGAAAATGTAAATAAGGACTAAATGTATAATAGGTCATGTGAAATAGGAAGAAAAGGAGCCAAGGGGAAGGAAGTGGGAGGGCTAGGAGAAAGGATAGAAGGGAATGGGATTAATATGAGAAAATGGAAAAATAGGAACAAAATCTTTGTAAATAGGGAGGAATGGAGGGGATGAAGGGAGGGCTGGGCAAGGGTGAAAAATAATAACCAAGAGAGACTAGGTAAAGGTACAAATTTCCAATGATGAATGTCCTTATATTGTATACCTAAAATGTACCAATGATTAGAATGAATAATCGATAATGTAAAATAGGAAGAAAAGGTCCAAAGGGGTAGGGGTAGGGGTAGTGGGAGGGGCAGGGGAAAGGAAAGAAGGGAAAGGAAAAAATGATGAGAAATGGAAATAAAGTCTTTGTAAATAGGGAAGGGTGGAGGGCGTGAAGGGAGGGCTAGGAATGGGGAAAAAATAAGAACCAAGATGCATCATGTAAAGGTACAATTCCCAGTGAGAAATGTAATTGTGTTGTATACCTACAATGTACCAATAAAAGAATTAAAAAAAAAAAAAAAGAGTTTGACACAAAGCAAGAACAGTAATTCCACCCTCAGTGGTATTTTGAAGACTACCGTGGCCGAATGGAGGTGTAAGAGAATGCGTACCCGAAAGCTTGGCGTGTGTGGGACTGATGGTGCTCAGTAGGTGCCATTTTCACTGTCGAGTCTCCCTGACAACAGCAGGGAGGAAGCCAGGAGGGACCCGTCCCTTGGCAAAGACCATCCTGGAGTCCAGAGGTTCTGGCGACCGATGGCCTCAGCGTCTGTTCACAAGCTCTCTGGGGAAAAGAACCTTTCATGTAACTTCTTGGTGGAAGTTGGCATTTTACTCAAGTGTTGACCTAGTGCAAAAATGAAGTTTCCATGAAAAGCCACCTTTCCGCTGAGGACCAATTCTGAGGTCTCAAGGCAGAACGGATCTTGTCAGTCCACTTGCTTGAGAGTCTTGAACCATGCATTGAATTAAATTTTCCATGGAAACCGTGTTCTCTCCTTTGTATCCCGTGTGTCTGGGGTGTCCGTGAACCCCTGCCTGGGGACACAGGGCCTCGCTGCTCCTCTGAAGCAGACATCAAGCTGTACTGGGGCTATGACTCGGGAGCTTTATAGACTGCGGGCTGCAACAGGAACCCCCAGGAAAGCTGGGCTCCACCTGCTCTCTGGTCATCACTGGGACTCGGGGACAATGCCTGGGACAGGTCTGCCGCATCAGGTCAAGCGTGAGCAGTCACTGCACCAGTCACCACAGGCTTCCCTGTTTGGCTGCAACTCTGCAGCTTCCTGCTTTCTGGGATCTGCAATCTGCATGTGATGTGCGTCCATGGCCACCACCCACAGGGCTCCCGAGGCACCGACTGGAGGCCTCCTTGCATCCCAGGCCTGAAGCAGCACACTTGCATCCTTTGCTCTCTGGCTTGCCTTTTGGGAGGTCATACAAGCAGCTCCGAAGCCAGCAAACAACCAGCGTTCCCCAAGACTGCAAAACAGGAAGGCCAAGGGGAGACCACTTGGCTTTCAAGTCTCCTGAGTGGAGGCTAAAGTTGCAGGGACTGCGGTTTTCCCCCAGGGACAACCAAGATGCCCTCGGGCAGGGTCTGTCCATATCATCTGGTCCCCAGCCAGGGAGTATGAGCAGGCCCGGGATTCTGTCTGGGCTTCGGCTCGCCGTTCACAGCAGGTAGAGAACTGGCCTCTCTGGGGGCCGATTAGATGCCAGGGTCTAAGCCAGGAAGCTGGCCCTGCTTTTCCTGAGATGGGAGAGCTCTGTAGTTCTCTTTCCGATCTCCGTCTTCATGCTCAACCCCACAGCGTCACAGAATGTACACAGAGCAGTTTCTAGCCTGTGCCGAATGGCTTTAAAAACATCAACACACACTCTTGGTTAATTCACAGAGATGGAAAACAGCGTTAGCCTCATCTGAATGTGCAGAGTGGTTGCCGGAGTCCGTAGCACAAGGACTGGCAAAATGATCGCCTGTGTGTCCCACAGCCCAGTAGCTCTGCAAAGGCACGAGGTGCAAATGCATATGGCCACTTCAGTCCCCGCACTGAGTCCTCTCCTGAGTCCTCTGCTGGTGCAAAGTCAGCATGAAAGCGGTGGGGAGCTGGGCCTAGACCCTGCAGGGGTGAAGTTGAGCAAAGCGGGCCACAGAAGTTGCATTCTGCATGTGCAGATGCTCCAGTCTGAGGAACCCGACTCCCGCTCTTCCCAGGATCTGGGCGCAGGACGCTCAGCCTGGCTGACCTCTTCTCAGCCTCCTGTGTAGCAGGAACTGCTCCTCCTGCCTTTGGCTTTGGCCACCTGCAGCGGGGCCCTCCCTGAGAAGGGCAGTCCCCACCTTTGAGGCTCTCGGGGGAGGCCGACTCTGGGGACTGGAGACACAGGCAGGACCAGGCCAGCTTGGAGCCCTGCGCAGTTGTGCCTCTGGCCCACCCCAGTGACAGCATGGGCAGCGGTCACCTCCAGCACTGCAGAGTCCTGGGGGGCAGGGCTGGCAGAGGGACCGCAGGCAGCTTGGGGCCACGGTAGGGGTGGGCAATACCCTGCCCGACCTGTCCCATCCCCACCGCCAGGTCCCTGCACCTGCCTTCCACACCTGCCCACCAGGCTGTTCCTGAGCCAGAAGCAGACCGTCTGGTGAGCATCCTGTCCCCACAGGGTCTCTCTGGCCTGGCCGGCAGGGGCCTGGGATCACTCCCTCCACTCCGCAGAGATCCAGGAGCTTAGAAAACAGCCACCCCGGGCCAGGCTGGGGACGGAGGACCCTTCCTCTTTCCTTCTGCCCAGGTGGGACAGACCCAGGTCCCAGTGCCCGGCAAGAGGGAGAGCGAGGAAGGGGAGGGGACAGGGCCAGGAAGCCCGCACTCGGCCCGAGTGGACTCTGCTGTAAGGCTGCAGAGAAGGAAGTAAAGTCGTATCGCATTTCATTCAAACGACAGCAACAACAACACACAGCATCGTTTCCACTCCCAGGGCTCTTGGGCAGTTTTGATGTGTGACCTGGTCTGCCAGTGAGGACAGGCGAGGAACAGCACACGTGTCCCCAGGATGGGGGCTGGGACAGTGACGAGCGGTGGGCGCCCACGCCCCTGCCTTCCCCGAGACCCCACACTGCTTCCCCAGGTGGTACAGAGGGGAGCAGGACGTCACTCCAGCAGTGCTGAGACCGGTCCTGGACAAGGGGCCATCCTGCATGAGCGGTCCCGCCTTGGCCGGGGAAGGGGAAGTCTCATGGGCCCAAACCGGGAGGTGAACCAAGCTGAGGGTGCCAGGGGCAGCAGGACGACCTGGGAAGGGATTCAGCGGCTCCGAAGCCGGAAGATCGGGATGCTCAGCCAGCTCAGACCAGGCTGCGGGACAAAGGGCTGGAGCCGAATCCTGCGCCTGCTCAAGGGCCCTGCAGAGAAGGCTCCACAGGTGCTGCTCACAGGGACGAGCAGGCGGCCTGTGGCGCCCTCAGGGTCCCCAGGACCCCTCATCTTTCTGCCCAGAGGCCATGGCACCCTGACCCCAGCTGCTGGCCCGGGAAGCCAGGGCGCCTCATGGAGGATCGTGTGCAGGCCTCTCTTCCTGGGGTCTGCCTTTGGCCAAATCTTTTAAGACCAAAGGAAACCCAGCTCCTTCCTGAAGCTCATGGTGTCTCTTCTTGGACCTTTCTCAAATTACTTTGAATTTCATAAACTATTCTGCTGTTCTCATTCTCACAGTGACATCGCCACAAATACATCTGTTACTGTTTGCTCGTGACTTTATTCTCAGCCCTGTATGTGTGCATGTGTATGTGAGATCTCTTCTGTGTGTTATGTTCGTGTCGATCTGGACATATAAAAATCTCTCTGTACATGTAGTATATGCATGTGTGCAGGCATGTAAGGAGTCTGCAGTTGGATTAATAAGGAGGATGCTCTCTTAGAGAAGCTTTAAAAAAGGTTCTCAAGTATTTTACTAATTTGGATGGACTAAAAGCCCTCTCTAGTCTATCGAGTGAAGCTTGAAGTCTCTTTTGGTCTGAACATAATTCGTAGGGGTTTTAGGAATGACTTGGGTATTACTGTGGATTACCACGTGGAAGCACCTGATTCAGAGCCACAAAGAAATCAGTATTCTCAAAGAGGGACTCTCCACCAAGCCATGGCTGGCCTTCAGACTCTTGTGGATTAATCTGCCTGCAAGCCTCAAAAAGACCATTGCACTCCAAGTTCAGAGAGGGACAAGTCAGCAAATGATCTGGGTCCGGGGAGAGAGTGGCCTCCACAGCCTGGGTGACTCCATACAGTGGATTTTTTGGCCCAAGAAGAGGCTAAGACACGACAAGAGTGGACTTCAGAGAGCACGGGTCAGTCACAGTGTGGGAAGCCTCAGCTGAAGGGAAGGAACCCCAATGCCTGAGGGAAGTCATCTTGGCAACAGAGAGGAGGAAATGTTGTTGGCTACACTAACTTGTCAGCGGATGGAGGAAGTGATGCTGATACATCAAGGGAAAGAAGAGACTAATTCAAAAAGGACTCGGGTGAATCACACATGGGAGACATAGCCACTAAGAGACGCTTAAGGGAAAGTGCGCGTACACTACAGGCGTCGTCAGTCCTGAGACCCATGCGGCAGAGCCAACTGGATATTCACCACTCGCCGTCCCCAGCACCCAGGCCAGGAACAGACACTGCTCTGAGGGACCTCCAGCCTGGACCACATGGCCTCTGTACCAGCTGGTCCCTTTGCACATCTGGGAGCCCGGGGCCTTGGGCTTTGTCTGCACAAATGGGATTGACTGGAGGGAGGACACCGGGAGCTCAGCTGAAAGGGGCTCACCAATGCTAAGTGATGTGTAAGTTCAGACAACCTTTTCCATTCCATGCCACTTCCATCAAGCCTGGCCAGTATCCTGCCCCACGCAGCACACATGGCCTCAACGTGCTGCCCTCAGGTGTGTATTACTACCAGCCCTCAGAAGCCTCTCTGGCCTGGAGACAGGAGCGAGCCTGGATTTCAAGCTACATTCACGTGGGAAACACGGGACTGGAAGTGGATGGAATCCACTGTGGCTGGACAGAAGATCCGTCTGGCTGGCCACTGGGTGGGGGCTTAGGGACGCTCTCAGGTAGGCAGCGTCCCCCGTCTGCGGCTCAGGAGAAGCGGTGTGAAGCTGGGAGGTGACCGGCCCAGGGCACACTCGAGGAGGGACTGGGCCACACAGGGCCCCTGCCCCTCCCAGGACTCCCGGGGGAAACTGCTCTGCACTGTGCTGATTACCGGAGTCCGGGAAAAGGACCGCAGCCCTCGGTGTCTGGAACGGAAGCTGAAACACTCAGGCTTGGCCGGAAAGCCCAACATTGGCTGTGAAGGTGGAGCTGGCGACTGTTTGAGGACAGCTAGCTCTGCTGGCACTGGGGTGATGCGCGGCAGGTCAGGCAGAAGAGCAGACAGTCCAGGTAGATCACAGGCAGAGGGAGAATCCTGCTGCACTCCCCACAGAGCCCCGTGTTTCTGCCCTTGCCAGTGAGTGGAGGACCAGCACCGCCCTCCCAGCTGCGGCTCAGCCTTGTCTGCTCTTCTGGTACTGGCGTCCTGAGGGTCCCAAACTTCCTCCCGATTTCCGTGTGCAGGAATGTTGTACAGCACTAGCAGGTCGTTCGTCTGGTATTTAAAAGCCTGGCACTCGAGGTCTACATGGGACAACGGTCCCTGCCACCACTTCCATGGGAATCTTGTCGCCGACTCACAGGTGTGTGGATCTCGGCTGACCTCGGCCCACAGGAAGAAGCAATGTTCCTGTCCTGGCCCGGGAAGTGCACCTGTGCTCTCACGTGCCCTGGAATTGCCGTCTGGACGCAATCTTACAAGCTTCGTCACAGGGGACGCACACGCTCAGACATCTTCTGCTGCTTCCTTACGTAAATGTCAGGCACCACATCCTCAGTGTCACCCACATCATTAGTACCCAGAAACAGCTCGCGGCTTTGCGTTTGGAAACCCATTCCGGGCAACAACACAGCCCGTTCTGCTCCTCCTCATGGCCAAGGCTTCCTCGGGGCGACTCAGGGTCTCCCCGCTGGGCAGACCTGCACCGCCCGGGGCTCTGCTACACAACCGCGTGCCTACTGACCCCACTGATGCGTCCAACTTGGGGTTCTGAGCCCCAGCCCGAACCCTCGAGCAGTGGAGACCACTTGCCTTTCCGTACCAAGGCCCAGCCCTTCTCCCCAGTGAGCAGGAGCCTCTCCAGAGAGAGCACAGAGGGACCCTAAGGAAAGACTCTCATGGTAGGGAAACACCGCTCTGAGGTTCCAAAATCTCCGAATTTTTACTTAAGTTTCTACTTAATTTTAGAAAAATATATTTGCTTGTTTTATCTTAAAAACAGAAAATAAGCAACATGATCTCATATGCATGATTTGCATATGATCACAGGAAGCTGTCTGGGAATTTGTCCACATAGCGCTAAAGATACTTGATTCTTGCGGTGAGGTTTCAGCTGACTTCTTTCACTGTCTTACTTGTATTCTTCTGTGGTGCTTAAATACTGAGAACGATTACGACTCTTTTTATCCCAAAGGAGAAAGCAGATGCTCTGAAGGGAAACCGAATAGGTGAATGGGAAGAGGGCGAGCTGCACCCACTGCGTCTCTCAAACACAAAGCCGATCCGGTCAGCGAGCCGCCGTGGCTTGTAGGACGGGAGAAGCTGCTGGCCCGTCCAGATGACACTTCCCTCCAGCGCCCAGTTGTGGCTGTCTCCAGGTGAGTCCCCCGCCGGGCCCTCTTCCACAGCTGGCGGCTGAAAGACCGAGGCCAGCAGAAGCCAGCAGCCTGGATGAGCTAGGAAAGCCAGGTCCAGGGCAGCCGAGGGCCGGACACGCGGGACATAGGAAGGCCAGGCTGGAAGGAAGCAGTGACAGGGACAAGAAGCCAGCAACCTGGAGACTGGAGATGGCGTAGAACAAGTTCGATCGGAGGAGCAAAGCCGACAAGGTCCAGGCCTGCAGGAGGAGCGAAGGTGGAAGCAGAGTCCTTTCAAAAAGTGTCCCCTGGCTCGACTTTTTGGCTGACACCCAGAAGCGCAGTGCTACATCTACAACACCAGGCATGGCCCGAGGTGGTCCATGTGGCCAGCTCCGAGACCCTGGCGGGGCAGAGCAGGCCTGGAAGATGTGTGTGGAGGAGGTGGCAGGGTGCCAGTCTCGCCTCTGTGCTGGCCCTGGCCCTCACCAGGCAAAGGCACACTCAGCGAGCGGCTGTCCCTTTGGATCAGAGGAAGGGAGCAGCTCGCTGGTCACTCTGCAAAGTCATCTCCGAGCCCCTCTCCAAATTCCAAACTGGTCAGCCCTCCAGAAAGTCAGAGAGCCCTTGGCCCTGCCTACACGGCAGTCCTGTAGAAACTGCACCGGGCTGCTGTTGAGGGTTGGACAGAAATCCACGTCCAAGCCAACGCGAGTCACACACGCCCAAAGGCTGACCAGGGCCAAGAATGCAGACTGCTTGGCTGAAACAAAGAGGCCGTGCAAGGTGCATTAGGGATACAAACCACACGTGCAGCGCAGTAGGTGGAGTTCTGCAAAGGGGCGGGACTGCTCTCTTAAAGGAAGCCGAGGCAGGAGAAGCGTGAGTTGGAGCCTAGCCTGGACAACTTGGCGACTTTGCAAGACTGTGTCTGAAAATTGACAAGCAAAAGGGCTGGCGCTGTAGCTGAGTGCAGAGGCCCTAGGCTCAATCCCCAGTATCAAAACCAAAGAAGGAAGGAAGGAAGGAAGGAAAGAAGGAAGGAAGGAGGGAGGGAGGGAGGGAGGCAGGGAGGGAAGGAAGTTAGGTGGGCAGGAGGGAAGGCGAGGACTCAAGAGAGGCTCTGTCTGGGCACAGAACCATTCTCGCCATCCCTGTGACGATCACCAGCAAATCCGTGCCCACCCGCAGCAGAGAGCAGAGGCCCCTCAGGTCTAAGGGGAAGGCTGAGTTACTGTCGCCGCTCCTCCACCCACCTCGTCCAATCACACTGGTCTCCAGTCCATAAAGTGGCGCACTGGTGCCCAGAGCCATCTCCTTGGTCCCAGAGCAGGAGCATATTCTCCAACACCCAGATTCTCCAGTGGGTCCCCAGGTCCCTCGAGCTCTGCCTCCCGGGTGTGCCTCTCCCCTCCCTCCTGCACCACCCCCCCAAACACAGCCCCCACCGAGTCTACTCGGGCTTCCTTCTGTCAAGCCCCACCCTCTGCGAACTGCCTGCCCCAGGCCTTTCCAAGTGACCCTCTTCCAACGTGAAGCCCCCCAGCGCTCCTCCCCTGAGGTAGGCCCTGCTATGGCTCCGTGCTGCTCCAGTTGGCGCCAGAGCCCCTGCCTTGGCCCTGCCAGTGACTGGGGCAGGCACTGTGCCCACCTGTCTGGCTCCATCCCCCTGTTGCTCCCAGTGCACCTCGGGCCTTGCCGCTTTTAGCTCTATGCCCTGCACCAAACCCCTCTGACCCTGGCACGCTGGAGCACTGGCTCTCCCTCCCTGGGCCTTCTCAGAGTTCCCCAAGGGCTCCCAGTGGCACTTCCTCCTGTAGAACCTGCCCAGGCACGCGCTCCTCCAGGACAGTGGCTCTCCTGGGGTAGCCTCAGGCCTCACCTGACCTAGAGAATCAGCCTTGGGCTGGGCCAGGGCCCTGCCTTTTCACAGCCAGGCAGGCGGTGTGACATGCACTGAGTGTAAGAGCTGCCCAGCCAGGGAGCCGCCCTGGACAGTGACCTCCCCTGCAGCCTGACCCCGTGTTTCCTCCCGTGCCCAGAGGTGAGCTTTCCACCATGACCACTGCTGCCTCCCCTGGGGTGACCGCAGACCTGTCTGACTACAAGCCCTTTGCAGGCAGCGTTGTCACTTCGTGTGGCTTTCCAGGGACCATCAGTCTCTACCTCCAGACAGTTTTACAGCGCTTTTATTAGAGCAAAATGTTAGTAAGTGGGACTTCGTTTCTTAGGCCAAACCGTGTAGGAGAGGGAGGTATGATCCTGGGAGAAAGACCACCCCGGAATGAAGGAGTGCGCTACTCAGGCGTCTCTGGGGGCGAGTTTTGCCCTAATTCTCCTTTAAAGACACAAATCTTGCTGCCCTCATTCAACACTGGAAGGAAAGATACTCTTTTCCTGCTCTACTCGTGGTCCCACTTTTCAAACTAGCTTTCCCTGGAACTCTAAGGCCAGACACTGAATTTTCAGACATTTAAAAAGAGAAAGAATTTTGAAGGATTCAAAATGACTTCTGACCATGTAACTATGTCTTGGTTTGTGCTGTCTTTGTACCAGGAAGAACTCACACTTTTGGTCTCAATTAAAAGCACAGCCACATGTCTGCTATTAATAATGACAGCAATTTACTTCTGTTGAAATTGAAAGCCTTCCATTCACTTTGAAAAACCTAAATGCATTTCACATGGGTTGCAGACATGTTTCAGAACTTTCTTCTCCTTTGTATTTTTTTTTTAATAGACAATCTTCAAAGCTTATGGTTGTCATTTTGTGTCTGAAGATGCAGACCTAAACACACACATGTGTGTAGCTGTTTGCACACGGGAGTGTATTTATACTGACACTCATGTTTATATGCTGTAGTAAAATAGTTCTGTCTTCTGAGGCAACTTGTCATTGTTCACATGAATATGATTTAACTGAAGTCAGTGAAACTAATGAAAAAGAAAAAGGGAATAAAAAACTCTGTCAATAAAAAAACATAATTGTTTGCAGCAAACCACATGTGACATTTCAGATGTATGTTTTCAACAGCATTGTCTCGAAAGAGCATAAGATTGGGAAGTTTTCCTAAAGTAAATCATTAAGAGAGCACCCAAAACAACTAATTAGCATTCCTCAAATGCATAAGAAGAAGACTTGAGATGTTGACCACATCAAATGTCCAATTGGAACAGTCCAGCTTCACACACTGAGCCCTGAAGAGCCAGATCGTGATTCAAAGGCTGTTGGCCTCCCCCAGCCTAGATCTGTGGAGGACAGAACAGTGAGAAAGCCGCCTGGAAGCAATCAGGGGCAGATTTCCCTAATATTCAATAGGAAACAAATCCTTTGCCAAGGCCTTGGGTTTCTGGAGGACTCAGAAAATTTAGGGTCAAAATTATGTAAATCATTTTCATTGCAATAACGTGGAAAACTCAGTAAAAAATTATCTGAAAGTCATTAATAACAAAGTTTGGGTTTTTGTTTGGAATCCAGTTTTACCAGCTTCATGGATCAGTTTGCTGAACTCAGCTATCCCAGTTTGATGTTAGGCTCAAAATAAACCCAGATGCAATGGTGCAGCTACAACCTAGTTAATGCAGAAAATGTTCTGTATTTACAATACATCTGTTGAGCATTTTCACTTACTTATTTGTTAATTTCTAAAACAATAGTTGGTCCCTCAATAGATTATAGACCCTCAATAGATTGGATGTTTAATTTGTTTCTCAGTAACTATCGTCAATTCCTAACAGATCTTATACGGTAAATCCCTAACTGGTCTTACATGGTATTACATTCCCTTTTTTATTAGCTTTATGCACAGGAGTTGACCAGATCAAATACTTCAAGACTGTCCCACTTGGCTACATTTTTAGATGTGAGAGGAGACGTCTACAGGTGCTAGTGAGGCCCCAGCTGGAAACTGACAATATACTCGTGGATCTAAAGAAAGAAGGTAAATAAACCAAAATCCACGTGTGGCTGAATTGCCATCACCACAGGATTCTAAAATTGAAACTAAAAATCAGTCCAAAAATAACTAGATTTTTCAGAACATACAGAATATATAAATGTTTGTCACAAAGTGAGGGTGGTAGGAAGCATTCCTCAAATTTAGACCCCAGAGGACATTGATAAGAGCCCTTTAAAAAGGTCTGGTATTGGGCCAGGGATTTAACTCAATGGTTTCACGGCCTGCTGCACAAGCACAAGGACCCGAGTTCAATCCCCGGTACCAAAAAAAAAAAAAAAAAAAGCTCTGGTATTATTTAGTAAGCCAATTTTTTAAATACCTTAAAATTAGATGCTAAAAGTAAGTCTTTAAAGACAAACAGAGATTAAATTAAATAGACCAGAGGTCCTTTGAGTACATTCAACTGGCTATTTCTGTATTATAATATTTTATCTACTGCTACCAGCTGTTTTTTGGGTACTGGAGATCGAACCCTGGTCCTTGTGCTTGCAAGGCAGGTGGTGGAACCACTGAGCTAAATCCCTGGCCCTGCTGCATTTGACCCTTGCTTATTAGGATATTATTTAAAAATCTAACAGGCAATATATTTATAGACAGTCAAGCATGTAAATTACACACAATTTTTAAGCTTAATATTCTTTGTCCTTCACTATTTATTTGAAACACAAAATTAACAAATTTCAGGAATTCTCTTAAGGCTTTTAGTTCAGCTTCCAACGCTCAATGAATGTTCCCTGTAACTAAATAGAAAGGAGGTCTTCCCTTTGCCTCACCTACAGTACAGGATCCAGTTTTTTCAGATTTTACAAAACCTCTAGAGTGGAGGTCTCTTTATGTTTGTGTTCACGTAGACCTACTGGTTAAGAAACAAAACAGAGCATCTTTCTAACTGTTCTTCATAAAGCATAGACGAGATGGTTCTTTGAAAGAGAGATCAGCTGAATATAGTAAACATTATTAATGATACAAAAGCTTTCTCTGCTTTGTGATTTACTATGCTTCTTTGGAAAACCCTGAAAAATATTGCACTTCTTGACTCTTGGCTGTTTTGGCTAAGGTGGCTGAGGAAGGCACAGCTAGAAGTGACTCAGATCCAGGCAGGAGAAGGTACTAGGCACGGTCGCTGTAAATCATGGCTCTTGTTTTTCTATCCTATCTACCTATTTCATCAAAGTTTCATAAAACATTTTCATCTTCTTATATCACTCAAGATTCTGCACTGTTGGCTTCTTTGCTAGCTAATCAGAAGTTATAAACCTTTAAGGTACAGATTTGAAATTGACATTTTAGAAAGTTTGCTTCCTGAGCATGTTAAGAATAGAAATAGAAAGTTTTTGTATTATTTTATTAACAAAATCATTTGATAATTGAAATAATAGCAAGTCTCTATTTTCATTTTTTTTCCATAGCAAGAGTTTCTTTGAAGAGAGAAGGTAAGCCAGTCCCAGCACCCAGGAGGCTCCCCCACTGCCATTCCATGCTCCTAGGGCAGAGAACGTGAGCCGCGCAGGCGCCAAAAGCACCCCCCACCCCTGGAAATGAGAAGACATGTAAACAAGCCTCAAAAACAGACTTCCAGCTCACCTACAGCAACCCTAAAGGGAAACAAGATGGAACACTATGTTACTCAACCACCTGGACTCCCTGAACTGGCAACAAAAGAGGATCTGGAAAAAATGAAATCAGAAATAATTTCTCAGATAACAGCAAAGATTGTGCCCATAATGCAAGACATGATTAATAAATCTAGAGAGGACACAGATAAAAAAATAGAGGATCTGAGGAACATGATGGAATCCCAATATAGGAAACAAATGGAATCCATAAAACAGACGCAAACAGATTTCTAGGAGATTAAAAACTCCATTGAAAGTCTACGCAGCAGAATGAACCAATGTGAGGACAGAATTTCAGATATAGAAGATAAGATTGCAATTAGTGACCAGGAAAAGAAAAAATTGCTTTAAAATTGTAAGGGACCATGAGAAAGCAATCCAGCAGCTGCTAGACTATGCAAAGAAGAATAGCATAAGACTGGTCAGAGTCAATGAAGAAACAGAAGAGGGTGTAGATGACATAAAAACACTGTTCACAGAAGTGATGGCAGAAAACTTCCCAAGCAGGAAAAGAGAACTTGACATACAGGTAAGTGAGGCATATAGGACTCCAACTATCCTTGATCAAAAAAATCTACACATAGGCATATAATAGGATTCCAGAAACCCAACAGAAGAACAAAATTCTACAAGCAGTGAGAGAAAAGAAACAAATCACATACAAAGGAAAGCCCATCAGAATCACAGCAGACTTCTCAATGCAAACCCTCAAGGCAAGAGCTTGGAGTGATGTATTTCAAGTGCTAAAGGAAAACAGCCTCCAACCCAGACTGACGTACCCTGCAAAACTGTCTTTCAAAATTGATGAAGAAATAAGATACTTTCATGATAAAGAGAACCTTAGGAACTTCATGAATACCAAACCGGCACTCCACAAAATTTTAGACAATACCCTAGGAAAAGACAATGAGGATCACAACCACAGGGAGCCCAGCAGAATGAATCTATTGGGCATGACAAATTAAACGCAAAGGGGGAGATTCCAACAAAAAGAAAGTCATGACAAGGCTTTTAAAGCTTTTAACTTCATCTCCCTAATGAGTGTATAATTCAATCTTGTTATTGTACTGATTAGTTTTTTTCTGATTCTAATGTTGCACACCTTTCCTTGTGCTATATTTATCATCTTCTTGTGTCTACTTTTTAGTTGGGTTGTCTATTAATGGCTGTAAGAGTTCTTTATATATTCTGGACATAGGTTATATGCATTGTAAATATGGTCTGTTTAAGGTCTACTTCTCATTTTAATGATGGCATTTAAAGTTCTAAATTTTGATAGAATCTTATTTATCAATTTTTTTCTTTTATACATCATGTTTTTTGTATCCTGGGAAGTTCTTGCCTAACCTGAATTCATAAACATATTCCCTTATAATTTCTTCTTAAAGTTTTATACTTTTAGGGTTTCATATTTAGGTTCATAGATCCTTTCAAGTTATTTTTATGTATGGAAATAAAGGGTTGAGGTTAATTTTTTATATACAGATACCAGGTGTTCTAGTGCCATTTGCTGAAAACACTATCTTTCCCTCAGCTCTTGAATTGAGTTTATATTCTATAAAATGTTAATGTTAAATAATCTTTTAGAACTCAGTGGACCATATATATGTGATTCTATTTCTAGATTCTCTGTTTTATTCCAATGATCTATTTCTTTCCTTACACCAACACTGCCTTGATTACTATAGCTTTAGAGGAAGTCTTAAAATTAGGTACTAGAAGTCTTCCAACACTGTTTTTTTTTCTCTTTCTTTTTACTTTTCTGGGTCCTTTGTACTCCTACATAACTTTTAAATTTCAGTATGCAATTCTTCATTAATAGCAAGTATACATAGACCTGAATTTTTATATATACCTTGTGTTTTCTAATCTTGCTAAGTTCAAATACAAGTTCTAGGGGCTCCTAGAGATTTCTTATTATTTTCTCTGTAGAAGATCATTTCATCTACATATAAAGATTTTGCTTCTACCTTGCCAATCCTATCCTAATTGTGTCATTTTATTGCCAGACTATTTTGGTTTAGGCCTATGTTTCAAAGTTTAATGGACAGATGAAGAGTAGGCATATCTGCCCTTGTTCCTCACCTTAGGGAGAAAGCATTATATCTTCTCCATTCATATAAGGCATTTTTGCTGGAAGTATGGAGTACATGTCTTTAATCCGTTGAGAAAGTTCTGTTCTACTTCTAGTCTCATGATAGCTTTTATCATGAACAGCTGTAGAATTTAGTCCAATACTTTTTCTCCAACTAGTGACAGGATCATATGGCTTTTTCCTTTCCCCTGTTAAAATGATGACTTTTGGGGGTGGATCTTCCAAGGCTGAACCAACACTGCCATCCCTATAACAAAACCACTTTCTACATCCTGCCAGATCTGACTTCTAATAGTTTGTTTTGTGAAACAAATTTCTATCTATGTTCATACTTTTTTCTTCTATTATCTTTATCCAGTTTTAGGATTGGCACAATGTTGAGTTCCTAAAATGAGGGGAGAAGTGTTCCTTCTTTATTCTTCTTTAATTGTTTGATACAATTTTTCAGTTAAAATGTATATGAGCCTGCTGTTGTCATATAGGTAGGTTTTCAAGCTAGGAATATACTTTCTTTAATAGGTGCTATTCAAATTTTATATTTCCTCCAGAGTTAGTTTCATTAATTTGTCTTCCAAGGTACTTCTTAGAAGTTGTCAAATTTATTTCAAAACAGATTTTTGTAATATGCGTTCTATATCCTTTTAAATTCTGTAAAATCTGTGGTAATGTCTCCTAGATCTTGATATTATAATTTTTAAAAATGTATAATTGATATTGTGTAACAGGAAGTAAAGGTCTAAAGGAGCAGGAGAAGTGGGAGGGGTAGGGGAAAGGAAAGAAGGGAAAAGAAAAAATATGAGAAAAGGAAAAAAATGGAAACAAAGTCTTTGCAAATAGGGAAGGGTGGAGGGGGTGAAAGGAGGGCAAGGGAAGGGGAAAAAATAAAAACCAAGATACTCATGTAATGGTACAGTATCCCAATGATGAAAGTAACTGTATTTTATACTGAAAGTGTACCAATAAACTTAATGGGGAAAAAAAAAGTTTCTTTGAAAAAAGTTTCTTCCTTGTTTATTATTTTTCTTTTTAGGTCACCTTTGCCTTGAGAGTAATATAATAAATAACTGCTGTTGCTCTTTATTTTTCAGTTCTGGGATTGAACCCAGGGCCTTGGCTCTGAGCTACATCCCTGGCTCAGTTTTTATGATTTATGTAGAGGCATGGATGCACTGAGATGCTCGGCCTGGTCTCGAACTTCCAGTTCTCTTGCCTCATTTTCCCAGAGTGCGGGATTACAGGCATGTACCACCACAGTTTTCATGGTGACTCTCAACGTCATTACAAACATTGGAAGCATTTCTCATCAAAAGCCCATGAGTGACTCCAGAGCCAACTGCAGAGAGGTGGCAGCCTCGGCTCCCTGGAGACCGCTGGGCCACACCTGATTCGTGACTCACGACAGCTGCAGCTCACACCAAGGACAGGACCAGCCACTGCGCAGAGTAAATGCTTGGACCTTTCCTTGCTTTGTGGTGGGAATAACCAGAAGCGCCGGCCCTGCAGCTCCCTCCTCCCCTCGCCCCTGCGGCCGGGGATCTTGTCACTTCCACATTTGCTGGTCTTACACTGAGGAAGCACCATCCCTTCCTGAGAAGTGGCCCAGAGCAGGGGACACTCTGGTGGCTTTCCACAGACTTTCCTGGGGAGGCTGAGTGTCCCAAGAGTGTCCTCACCCTTCCCAGGACCCAGAGCTAGGCTTGGTCCAGGCCAGAGCTTTGGCGTGGACAGGACATGTTGGCCTCACCTGCCAGCTGGTGGCCTTGGGTAGATCTGCTGGCATCTCCAGCGTCTCATGTCTCTTCCTCTGTGGCCCGGTCTGGCGTGGCTTTGGCCTCCCTCCCCTCCTGACCCAGAGGCCTTCTCGAGTATGGTCCACAACTGCCTCTTTGAGCTCCCCAGAGACCTTGGCAGCTTTGGGTAGAGGGATGAAGGAAGACTGGGGGAATGCAGGGCCAAAGACACCCAGACCTCGAACATGGCAGCCTCTTGATGTGTGCCCCTCCGAGGCTGCACCAACAAGGGCTCTGGTGGTCTGTCCCATGGTACCTGTGACCGGGGTGCGGGGGCGGGCTTCATGCTCTCAAGAACACACACGGGCTCCC
Organism: Heterocephalus glaber; assembly: GCF_053883595.1. NCBI lineage: Eukaryota > Metazoa > Chordata > Mammalia > Rodentia > Bathyergidae > Heterocephalus > Heterocephalus glaber. Next base: position 66,200,643 of record NW_028258142.1, read on the forward strand.
GCGTACACGGTGCAAGTTAATAATACAAGGGAATTTGGTCTGGGGATCCTACGAGGCTCAGCTCACCCCTGAGCCCCAGGGCCTCAGATTCACGCCTCCGTGGCCAGTTCTCGCACCTGTGACCACCCTCTCCTTCCGTCCTTGGTTTCTTCCTGGGAGCAGGATGTTAGGTCTTCTCATGATAAAAGAACAGACACACTTGAGACGGGAAGCCCAGACTCAGGCCACAGGGTTCCCACAGAGCATTGACTTTTCCAAGGAGCTCAAAGGCCAAGGAAAGCCCAAGGAGGGGGACCCCAGTACCCCAGGACCACACAGGTGAGATTACACCACAAGGCGCAAGGACAAAATCCTCGGGGACACTGAGTGCCTGTTGCACTCCAGAGATGTCGCTTGCCTACCGTGACTTCTTCTTTGTGGTGTCACTGGATAGCTGTCCCAGGGACAAGGCGCATTTATCCAACAGAGAACTGACCTGCAGAGATACAACTGATCCGAAATCGCAAAGGAGAGATGGTCAAGACCACACAAGCCCCAAGTCTTCAGACATGCAGGAGACCCTTGGCAGTGTGCACTCACTTCTGATGTCTGAGGCGATGAGAAAATAGTCTTCCTTTCCAACTGGACATAAAAGCCGTTACCATAATCCAGGGGCTGAGAGAAAATTTCCTATCTTGTTTGTTACCCAAAAGCATGTTCTCAAAAAAAATATTCTTAGTCTATTATCGGCCTGTGGGAGATCAGTTCATGATTACAAATTGAATATTCTTTTTCTCAAATGGTGGAACCAGGAGAATTTCTGATCATATTTTGCTTATTTTAGATTTTAGAATATTTGCATAGGCCTAATGAGCTATGTTGTGATGGGCCCCACATTACTTTGTGTTTCATATACACTGTTAAGGTTTGGATCCAGAATGTTCCCCAAAGTGTCTTGTGTTCAGAGGTGGGGCTTTTGGAAGGGGATTGGGTCATCAGTGCTGTGCTCTTCCATGGATTGATGCTGTTAGGAGGTGGGGCCTGGTTAGAAGGGACGGGTCACTAGGAGCACACCTTTGGAGGGTGTGTTGCCCTCCCCAGCTCCTCCCTTCTGTCTTTGCCTCTTGGCTACCATAGGTTGAGCAGCTTCACTCTGCCAGGCCCTCCTAGCATGCCACTTCTGCCAGCCAACCATGGACTGAACCCACTAGAAACTGTGAGGCAAATAAACCACTCCTCCTTTAAATTGTAGGTATTGTGTATTTCGTCCCAATGGTGGGAAAGTGGTTAAGACATACGCATAAGCTGAAGTCAATAAAAGATTTTTAATAACTTTGAGCACGGGGCCATGTTTCACGATGTGGAATCTTCTATCTTTGCCATCAGGTCAATATCCAAAAGGTTTTACATCTTGGAGCATTTCAGATTTAGAGATTTTGGACTAGGAATATTGAACCTGTATGAACTGAAGACACACACAGTGAAGGAACCCTAAGGACATCTGCCAGGTCCTTGACATGGACATTTGTCCACCGGCACATGAGCCCCCTTCCTGGGATGTGGAGGAGTCACCTCCCACGTAGAAGCTCAACACCGCCTTCTCTCTGGCAGGCGAAGATGTAGACGTGTGACCTAGATGTGGCTAGACCAACTCACCGCGCTAAGTTTGGGCCAGAGACTCCTGGGGATGAGGGGGAAACCTTTAGAATTTACTCTAAGAATCCTTTTGGGTGTGAATGAGGCAGGAGGGGCAGCTGGTCACCAGCTCAGAGGGGATGGGGCCATTCTAGAGACCCATTTGGCATCGGGGGCATCCAAAGAACCATCTTGCAGCCCAGTCCAAGGGGTACAGCAGGGGCACATTTCCCAAGGCAAGCTCTACGCTGTATGTTTCCCTTAGCATCATGGTTTGTGTCTAGCTGTCCCCAAGAGCCTCAAGGCAGAGCTTGTGGAAGGTGATTGGATTATGGGCGCGTACACCTGACTTCCGGTTAGGGGCTGGGGTCTGGTTGGAAGAGGCAGTCACTGTAGGTGGATAGGTGGACCTGGAAGGGTGTGTGACTCTGAAGGGTGTACCTCTTTTCCAGACTCGATCTCCATCTCTGCCTGCTTCCTGTCTGCCATGTTGAAAGGCTCTCTCTTCAGCCATGTCCCTCTGTTATGCTGCTCCTTCTTTGGAACTGGCCAACCATGGACTGAACTATGAGCCCTTAAGTTGTGGGTCTTCGCTATTGTTTCTCAGGGACAAGGAAAGTGACTGAGAATTAGCCAGTGCTGGTCTCTGCTGCGGTGGGCAGCTACCGTCTCCTCTCAGGATGGGCTTCTACCAGCCCCTCGGAGGCCTCTGAGGCTGGCACCGCCATCACACACAAGTGAGGAACTGAGCTTTGGGAGAGACTGGGGAGGGTATCAATCACTTCAACACGGTAAAGAATTGAAACGATCCCAATCTGCCGCCACAATCTGTACTCTCACCAGCTGAGAGACATTGGTTACCTGCCTTCCGCAGTCCCTCGGAACCAGCACCAGCACAGGCTGGCTGTGAAGTGGGGAGCCATTTTCAGCCCAGACCATAAACTCTGCTGCCAACAAACCCTATGAAGGTGGCAGTCCAGGTCCTCAGATGTGGCTGTGATGCTCGGTGTCACTAAAACAATATCTAAAAAATTTTAAATGTTGAGTCCCTAACCCTAAGGAAGAGACTAGAAAACGTATTGCCAGCATTTGGGGGTCTTTGGCTCTCTCCCCTGGTACACTGAAGCACAGTGTCCCGGGGCCGTACCTCAAGCACTCAGAGATGTTGCCCAGCTCACTCCAAAGCCCTGCCAGAGCCTTTCCTGGGTATGTGGCCCTCAGCCTCTCTGCCTCAGCCCTCTCGGCCCGCACCACTCCTGAGCCACACAATTCAGCGTCCCCTTTGTCATCTGTGCTGGGGCTGGGCCAGGCCATCTCGGTGCTGGAACAGAAAATCAGACAGGGCAGACTCAAGCCCCAGGGCTGCCCTGCGTGCCAGTCCCTTCTGAGCAGATGGTTTGCTTTAGCCGTAGAAGGCTGTGTTGTCTGGTCACACATTGACCCTTCACACACACAAGGTGTTGGTCCGGGACACTATGGCTCCAGTATTTTCCTGCTTGGTATGGATGTGCGAAATGCTCGAGGGAGACTGCAAACCAGCCAGCAGGGTGACCTTTGTCCAATTCTGCCTTGTCTTTCTCTGATTTATTCATATTACTGGGCATATTTTGTAAATGTATGGAGTAAACACTGCACACACGCACACGTAAGCACACACACAAACACACACACAGAGCCTGGTTGTGTAGCAGCTGCATGAAGATGGCCTCCCTTAGGCAATAAGACACAATGCCCTTTAATACTGTTATTATTTTTCTTTGTGGGTGTGTGTAAATTCGGACTGTATTTCAGCTGTTCTGTATAACTTGTGAACTCTGAGTTAAACAGCACCTGAACAGCAAATGAAATAAAACTAAACCATTCCATTTCTACACTGTAACAACTTCTGTTTCTGCTAGAAATGAAATTAATTTAATGGGTTGAAGATGCCACATCATCATATTTCTAGAAGTTGTGCTAGTTTGGAAGGAGAAAATAAACAAAGAAGTACATATAAACACTGCACCTCTCAGTAGGGAGGAAAGAAACTTCTTTGCATGTCCTATCACTTCACAAGTCATGAGGTTATGGCAGTCCAGGGGAATGTTTTAGTAAGTTTACTGTTTGCTTGCTGTCTTTTTGTTTTTATTTATTTTAACTTCAAAGCATTTTTGCAACCAAATGGCATATAAAGTGGGAAAAATGACTTGGGAAGTCTGGTAAGAAAATATTGCTGTTTTTCATCTGTAAGAATAGCAATCTTGGGTCAGGGATTTAGCTCAGTAGTTCCGCCGCCTGCCTCGCAAGTGCAAGGACCCAAGTTCAATCCCCGGTACAAAAAAAAAAAAGAAAAGAATAGCAACCTTTCTAGAATTCGTCCATCAGAGGCTGTTCATACAAGCCAGACATACTACCTTGCATCATGAATAAGTAAACACCTGACAGCTGATGTTATGGTTTATGTCTAGATGTCCCCAAAGCCTCATGCACCTATAGGTGGGGCTTTGGGAAATGGCTGGATCACGGGCTGATACTCGTAGTAGATCAGTCCACTGATGAGTTTATACTTAAATGTGATGCTGGGAGGTGAAGCCTGGTGGGAGGAGGTGAGGCACTGGAGCATGGCCTGGAAGGGTCTGTCTCCCTCCTCTTCCTTTGATCTCTCCCTGCTTCCTACCTGCCCTGCCATGGACTGTTTCTCCTCTGCCATGCTGCCCTGCCTTGGAGCCAGCTGATCATAGACTGAAACCTCTAAAAACTGTGAACCAAAAGAAACCTCTCCTCCTTTAACTTGTGGGTGTCAGGTATTGTGTCCCGGCAATGCAAAAATAACTAAGACAGCTGACATATATGAGATCCAAGTCCCAGATATAAAGACAGAGGACTTCTCTTTCCCTAAGTAATGCTGAAATACCAGTCATTTCCTCGGGCCTTGGGCCAACCTTGCCTTCCCCCACTATCACCACCTTTAGGCTCTTTGACCCACAGTGAGATCTACCCAGAGCTTGTACAGAGCATCATGACTCTAAGAGCTACTTCCAGGGTCTTCACCATCCTCCATGATGCAGTGTTCTCATACTAACTATATGCAGGACTATCAGTCTGTTCAGTGATGGGATTGTTGCCGGGTCTTGAACAAACCACTGTCCTTCTCTGTAGAAGACCTGGGGGTGGGGAGGTCACCAGCCCTCTCTCAGGTCCTCTGCTTGCTGCTGTTGGAGAAACTCCACAGGGAATGAACGGTAGGGGCCCAGGCAACTTCATCAGGGCAATGAACAGTGTGAGGAGCAGACTGAGCCGGGGTTCCATCCTGTACACCAAGTGTTCCCCAGGAATACCTTATGGAGCCCACAGGGCCTGGCCCAGGGAAAGCCAGCACAGGGAAAGGGAAGGGAAGGGAAGCTAGAGCTGAGGAGCAAACCATCGGCCCCAAACCCACCTAAATAGGACCCTCAAGCACCTGTAGACCAGCTCCCACCCTGATCCTCTTGGCTTTCACTGGGAAAGGGTTTTGCAACCTCATTAAAGGCTCAGATCCTTGAGATACGGAATCTATATTACACAACATGGAAAGCCAAAGAGAATGAGATAGTGCTTGCAAGTTAGAAGAGAGCCAAGTGCCAATACTTGGTGGCATTACTAGCTCTCCACCTCCAGCTAAAAATAATAAATAACAGGAGAGATATAGAGGAAAAGAAAGAAAAATCTGGTTACCCCCGAGCTCAAAATAAACACAGCAAAGCCAAAAAGCAAAGCCAAGTCTCCACTCTCTCTCCCCACTCAGGCCTATGGTGGAAGACAAGGGTTGTGAAGTTCCAGCAGTGTCTCCCCAGCAAATGCTCGGGAAGGGCAGACGCCTTTGGGTGCTGGGGTACTCCAGACAGGGGATGCGGGTCCACCTTTCCACTGCCCTTCGAGTTTAAGCAGAGGGACTCAGTGAAAGCCCGGCCCTGCAGCATTTAAGGATGATTTGCACTGTAGCTGGGCTGAGTCCATGAACTCAGTTCTTCTTTTGTTAAGGAACACGTGGGCAAAGACCCTGAGAGCGCTCTGGTATCTCTGGGAGGATGGCCAAAAAGATGAGTTCTGAACTTGGAAATTGGACCTCAGGGAGAGGACAGGGATGCTTCCCATCGTGGAATCCTGGTGCTGTTCTCTGTCTTCCTGGTGGATTAATGTGCATTTATGTGCGTGAATCCCATGCTCAACGTAGCAGGGCTAAGGGAGAGTTGCTGAGTGAGTGGGTGTCTTCTGGTGGATACAGACAGTGCTCATTATGCCTGCCTGAGGGAATCGGGGGGCAGCCTGCAGGACCCCCGGGGGTTCCTGTGGTTTGTTACTGGTGCTCCCACAGGAGCAGGCACAGCGCTGGGTGTGGTGCATGAGCCCCATCCCTCCTCACCTCTCGTCACTGTTAAGGCCTCTAGGTTGACGTCACCTGGCCGTAACGGGAGGGTCCGAAGTCAGTCTGGTTCTGAGAGATCCCAGCTGCCTTCCACATAGGGGTGGGTGCTGTCACGTCAATGTCATGATCTGCTGTATCCCCTACTCACTGTTGCCTGTAGGGAATCTGCAGGTGATAGACCTGCTCACACTTCAGTTCATCTCTGCGTTTGGCTAGGCACTGCTGGGGATAGCACAGCATCTGCATAGACACCACCTAGCACCTGTCTTAGTCACTTTCTCATTGCTGAGACACAACGCCCAACACCCACAACTCTAAGAAGGGCTTATTTTGGCTCACAGTCTGTAGAGGTTTCCGTTCGTAGTCGGCTGGCTCTAAGGCAGGGTGGCCTGGCACAGGGGCATCGCAGGGGAGAAGCTGCTCCCACCACAGGCGCAGAGAAACAGAGAAAGAGAGCAGGGAAGAGATGCAGCCTTCCAGGCCACGACCCCATGACCCAGCTCCCCTGACCAGACCCCACCTCTTAACAGCAAGTCAGCTAGAAGCCCCCATAACCCACAAGCCCTGCCTACGAGTGCATGAGGCTTCAGGGACGTTTTAGATCTAAACCATAGTGACACCCAAAGGGAGGAGATTAAAATTGCAGGACAAATGCATATATGGACATGTGCGTAGTTGTAATAGGCTCTGTCAGGATGGTGCTGGGGAGCTCTTCCCCTCCAGTGCCCTCTACACCCAGGCCTCAGAACTCAGAGCTGCAGGGGTCCCTGGCCAGGGTGGCCCTGGGTGGCAGAGGCTATGAAAGATGAGGGCAAGAAGCTTGTGTGGAGCATTTCCTGTGGGCGGCTGGACCAAGCTTTAAACTTGGGCTCCTCGGCGGGGACAGACGAGGAATCACCAATGCCGGTGATAAGGCCGGGTCACTTAGTTACCCTGCTTTTAAAAAGTGGTACAACAGGGAGGGCACCACGGTGCTGTCTACGATCTTGGCTATTCAGAGGGCTGAGGCAGAAGGATCAAGGTCCAGGCCAGCATGGGCAACTTAATGAGATCCTATCTCAGAGTAAAAGATAAAAAGGACTGGAGACGAAACACAGTGGCAAAGCATCCTTGGGTTTGATCCCCAGCACCAAGAACAAAGAAACAAAAAGATGGAATGATCCTTATTTACACTTTCAGTTTCTCACACCAGAGAAACTGTTCAGAATTTATGCGTGTGTCCTGCTTATTGCACTTAAGGGTATCACCTTACTGTGCATCCACTCAGCTATAAATGTCTCCAGCTTACCATTCATTACAGCGGAGTACTCCATTTTATAGAAAAACCGCATCTTCTTTATCCAGTCACCAGTTGATGGGAGAAAAGGACCGATGGAGAAGGGGAAGTAGAGAGGGGAGGGTGGGGGAAAAGAAAGAAGGGAAGGAAAGAAATATGAGAAAAGAAGGAAGAAACAGAAACAAAAGGTTTGTAAATAGGAAGGGTGGAGGGGTAGAAGGGAGGGCAGGGGAATGGGGAAAAAACAAGAACTAATATATACATATGAAATGTACAGGTACAAATTCCCAGTGTTGAACGTGATCATAATGTGTACCCAAAATGTACCAATAAACTTAATGGAAAAATAAATAAATAGAGTAGATATTCGCCAACTGCAAAAAAAAAAAAAAAAAAAAAAAAAGAATGAACAGCAGCCAGGAGCTGGCGGTCAAGTGGGGACTATGTGGGTGCAGGACAGGAGAGGCCCAAGGAAGCATCTCCAGAGGGCCAAGGGCAGAACTGGTGGACGACAAAGGGGCGGGTTCCTACGCCGCTGACCTTCACCCGGCCTCGCCTGTGCCATCTTCCAGGGTCCCCCGGTTCCCAGCTCCACGGAAGCCCTCTCCCTCGGACAGAGTGGTGCACGGCTAGCACAGAAGCACGCGCCTCCCTGCGGATGGAAACGCCTCTCAACGACCTGCGACAACCCCTCACCTCACTGGATGGCAGGGTCATGCCACGGAGTGATGAGGGGAACAGTGTCTGCTCGCGTCCCCACTGCAAGCCCTTCCCCACGTGCTGGTCGAGTCTGTCCTCCGGGGCCTCTTGTTCTAGGCCCTGCTCGTGGAGACTTAGGGATGCCCGAGGGACTGCAGGCTGAACACTCACAATTGCGCCCAGGATTCCCCAGCTTTCCCCAGCTTTCCCCAGGGCCCAGATTTGGAGCTGGATTTAAGAACTGCCTCTCCCCAGTGCCGCTACAAGGCCGTCACAATAAGCAGCCGAAGATACATTTGTGCTGTACTTTTTCCTTATTCTTCTCCAAAGTGGGTCCACTCTAGAGGTAAAAGGTAAAATGTAATGCAGTGTCCTGCATGGTGGTGGTCTGTGGTTCCAGCCACTTGGGTGGATGAGATAGGAGAAGAGATTGAGTCTAAGAGTTCAAGACCCTGTTTAAAAGAATGAATGCAGAAAACAAACCCTGTAGTCAGGACAAATCTGGACCTTCTCGACAGGCAGGAGTGAACGAGGACATTTCTGGGCAAGTCCTGTTTAAATCGGTGACACTGCAGGAGAAAACAAATGGGTAAAACAAATTTCAAAGCGTTGACATCATTCTGAATATGTTTATTCCACACCAGTAAAGCCAGTTGGAAAAACAGAAATGAAATAACTTGACGACCAAGATGATCCCAAATTTCAGCTGGCCTCTTGGTCCTCTTGTTTCGCATTTCAATAACAAAATCAACTAGCGACCGAAGTAATGTATGACCTAACTGTCCCGCTAATTTAGTGATGGTCGCCCTGACACCGTTCAGTTTCTGTCAACAGACCTCCTCCGTCCTCAGTCCTTGGCTTGTCGCAGGCTTCTCTCTGACAGACTGAGGCAGCAGCGGCTCAGACTCAGGGGAGGGAGGGAGGCACGGTCCGGGACGCTCCTGGGACGAAGCCGCAGCTCTGCGCCGGCAGCCCCGGGTGAGCCCCCAGCCTGGAGCGGAGTGGGCTGGGGGGGCGGCCTGCCTGGCCCTCGGCTGCCCTCCCGCGGCTGCAGACCTCCGCCTGCCCTGAGAGAAGTGAAGGGGGCGCGGTCCTCGGCTCGCAGGAGGAGGATCCCTGGGAGACCCTCCAGCCCGGAGGAGTCTGGCTGCGGAGAGGGCGGACAGAGAAGGGGCTCCCGCAGGCACCGCCAGGCTCAGAGCGCACCAGGCCCTGGGAAGCCGCGCACTGAGCGGCTGGTATGGGGCAGAGGCGAAGGGCACCTTCTCCTGCTGGAGGGGCCTCAGGCAAAGGGGGCTGGGAGAGGGACGAGAGGGAGGGCAGGGGAGGGCAGGGGAGGGCAGGGGAGGGGGAGGAGAGCAAGGAGGGGCGGGGCCAGGCGGCTCCCTCCTGGCGCCTTCCCGGGGGCGGAGCCCGTTCCCGCTACGCCCCTCCAGGACCCCGCCCCGGCCCGGGAAGATGCGGAGGCCGCGCGGCTGCGTCCCACACTGCAGCCCAGGCGGCGAGCGCGGTGGGGCGCGGACCGGGGCCGGGGCGCGGACCGGGGCCCGAGGCCGCCGAGGGGGCGCGCGCCCCGCAACCCTGCGCCGGGCATGGGGCGCCGGGCGGCCGCCTGAGGCCGCGAAGGAGCTGGGGGGCCGGGCGGCGGCCGCGCGCCGGGCGGAGATGCGCGCGGTGCTGCTGCGGAGCGTGCTCGCGGCCCTGCTGCTGCGCGGTGAGTACCTCCGGGGCGTCCTGCGGTGGCGGCTGGCTTGGCGCTGCCCGGCGTGCCCACCTCCGGCCCCAAGCCCGGCGCGCTCCGGAAAGCGCACGGCGCACAGCGAGGGCTTTGTGCGGGCGCCGAGCAGCGCCCAGGCCGGGCTGAGCACGCCGGGACGAGCCGTCCGCCGCGCTGACCCCGGGGCTGGACACCCGACCTCCTGGGGTCCCTTCACGGCTCCCCCTCCCGGGAGCCCCAGCCGGCAGACCTGCAGCTGGAGCGGGAATGAGGATCGGGCCCGGACCCCAGAGTTGGGCCCCGGCCAGGAGAGTTTTCTTTGTAGCCCTGCGGGGGCGGGCGGTCCCAGCCCCCAGGCCCGTGACTTCGCGGTTGGGCCGGACCTGCCTGCTGAGGTGTGCCTAGCGGGACATCCCAGCACTGTAAAAGTCCGGACGGAACACTTGCAGCTCAGTGCAGAGAGAGAAAGGTATAATTATAGGGTTGGACTCCTGGGCCCATCTGCTTAGAGTTACAGAGCAGTTTTAATCTTTGGCTGAAACATGAAACAAATCAGAGCCAATGAGCAGATCAAACAGCAGCTGCCACACACACAGGAAAGGAAAGACAGGAGAGAGATGAAACAGGCGAACTCGTCCCTCTTAAAAGTGGTGATCTCTGTGAAGAAAAAGGATGATCAGGAGACTTTCATATATAAAAAATGACTTGAAAATTGGGCATCAACAGGATTTTTTGCCATAAAATCACTGTTGAGCTGCAGAAGGAGCTGTCAGACCCTGTCCTATGCTGTGTTCCCTCCCTCTTTGAAGGTTGCAATCATACTCCTGCTCCGCTCTGGCTGGGATGCTGAGAGCCAACAGGTATCAAAAGCCCCAGCGTAACCAAGTGTATCTTTGGTGTGGTGTGGCTAAAGATCTCCCTGCTTGCCATCCGGAGTCAGTAGTAGCTGTGTGGGGCTGGGGGAGTTGACCCTGCTGTGCTGGGGTGGGGGCAGTAGACCAGGAGTAACTGGAAGTTGCCCTTCAAGCTTAGTGTGTGAGCGGCAGCATGGTGCCAGGCGGTGTGGGCATGGAGAGAGCAAGATGCACAGGGACGTCTGCAAAGTGTAGTTGGAGGACATGGGTAAACTACACGAGGAGATGCAATTTCAAAATGCATCTGCGCTTGCTAAATTACGAAAACAAAAGTTGTCCAAAGAGCTACTGAGGTCCTGCAGGGAGTTTTGCCTGGAGTTGATACCTGCTGGAGATAAACAGTTTGGAAGAGTTGTTCGTTTTATAAGATGTTCAGGCAGGGTCTAAGGATGTTTTGTCATAATGTTTTGGTCATAATTAGCTAGGATCATATAAAGCAACATAAAAATGGGATATCCCCTCACCCCAATTTTTACAGGATCGAAGTGGTTTTAACCAAAAATGGTTCTAATCAGCCTAACTGAAGAGAATGGTTTGGGGAGCGTGCCTTCTTCACAGCCAGGGTTTTGTGGGCCTTCATAAGTTCTGCAGCAGCAGAGGAAGCTGGATCACTTATTTCAATACAAGTTTTACTTCTGAAAGACATGGTCTGAAATCTTAGAATGGTTAAAGAGTTTTTCCGGGTAAGTGGGCGTTTGCATTGGCCAGCCTTGGATTCTGTGGTAGTGCCCTCATAGGCAATAGCAGTGATTCTACATGTGCCTGTGACAGACTGACAAATTTAGTTTCCAACACCAGTTAGATTCTTTGCTGCACCAACAAGGCAGGTTAATAAGGTTAAAAAGTGTGCAGTGCCGCCAGGAAGGAACCCCTGTGACACCCAGGCTTTGTTAGGCTTTTTGGCCACTTCTGTTTGAATCATTGCAAGCCAGAACTTATCCCTAAACCCTATTGGTGCGTACATTAGACTCTGGCAAGACTGGAGCCTTGTTGTTTATTTTTGCTCTTTTTAAAAACTGTAAATGTAGTGCGAGACCCAAGTTCAAAATGTGATGGCATTAAAGTATACATGTCACTTTTGCTTTCCTCCTCTTTGGATTCTAAAAGCAATTGCATTTCTTAATCCAAATAAAACCTATTGAGTGTCATGAAGGTATGCAGCTGGAAGATATCCATTATCATTGTTTTCTTTGCTGGGATGAAAAGCCAGGGCCGTTCAGATGCCAGATTCTAAAACTCACTCAGCTGCAGGACACGGCTCGGAGGAGGTGCCCAGGGACGCGGGGACGGCAGCCTCTGCTGGTGGAAGTGTCTGGTGGTACACCGTGGAGCTGACACCCGGCGAGCTGTCTTCTCTCAAGCACTGTTTACTTTTGTAGAACTCATTGACTTTTCGGAGAGGTGGAGATTTTTTCAACACTTCCTTTTCCTTCAAGCTTTTTCTGTCAAAACTTTAAAAAACTGCATAGAGACCAAGTGAATGCTTAACCAACAGAATTCGAGAAAACATAGCAATGGGGCAAAGCAGAAATCTTTTGAGATACCCCTTTACCAAAGACAGCTTTTGTAACCAAGAAAACATTGTCTTCTCTGCACCTTTTTTTCCCTTGTCGTCATAAAAAGAAAATGAAATCTTGAAAAGGAACATGACTCATTTCTACGCAGCAGGGGGCAAGGCCTGAAGCAGATGTTTGTATTCTCGGCTTAACTCCCTGGGCTGGCTTCAGAAGTGTGGCCGAGGGGTTCTCTGGGGGCCTGTGCATTCTTCCCCTAGATGAGAAAAGAACTAAATATAGGTGGGCGATATGACTAATCGTGTTCTGTGGAGGGACCCAACAATGACACCTCGATATAATCAATCAGAGTAAAGCGTACGGCGTTTCAGAGTGGAATTGGGAAATGAGGCATCGGTGGTATGGTTGGCAGGAGGCCAAGGGCGCAAGGCCGGGTCTCAGGAGGCAGCCTTCGCCTGGGCCCAGCAGCAGAGACTGACCTGGGGGAGCCCCTACAGGGTCAGATCGTCTGGTACAGATCGTTGCTTAGAGCTCTCCGATTTGGGGATGGATTATTCCGGAAGGTGGAGGCATAGGACTAAAGGTTAGCCTGGGAGTGTGTTGTCACCCTGAAGTGACCAGGGTGTTGGGCTCTGGGAGTTTTCTGGTTGCATTCACCCAGCTTGCTGTCCACTCAGCGACTCCTGGGTGAGGCTGCCACTTGCCAGGGATCTCTGCCTGCCAGGGCTCGGGCAACTGGGAGGGGCAGTCCTGAGGGTTCCTGAAGAGTATGCAGGGGTGGGTGCGGGGAAACGGGGTGGAGCCTGAGAGCTGGGAGGACAGGGCGCCATCCTGCACCCACGAACACAAACCCACACACCACACACGCATTATGTACATGCAGTATACATGCTATAAGCACACGTCATACACACACCACAAGCATATGTGACACGCTTGCACGCACACTTTAAACACATCATGCACATGCCACACATACGTATGCATCCATATATACCATGCACACACGTACCACAAACACCGCACACACACAAGCATACACCACACACACAACCACAAGTATATACTGCATACATAACTGTCGCATACACACCACATACATATACCACACACATACTTTCAAACCACACACATACATATATGCTACACTCGCGCATGCACGTGTGCGACGGTGCAGACTCAACCTGCAAACTCTTGCTGCCTCAGCTTCAGCCTGTGTCTCTCCTGGGGACCTTGGCATTGGAAGGTGACAGAAAAAGAGCTTGTCCAGAAATTTGAAATGTTGACTTTATTATATCTCTTAAAGGAAAAATACTTCTAGTGTGAAAGTGTACAGACTGGTAAGAGCAGTTCTCTTAAGGTTTTGTTTATTACAGAAAAAAAAAAAAGACTGGGAATAAGAAGCAGAACTTAGAACACATGAGGACCTAAACGGTGTTAGCATCCATTGCCCTCTGCCATATGTATGAGCCTTTATCCCAAAGTGGGGCACTGCATTGGAGTTTATCCACCAGGCACGGCTTCAAACACATACTCACAGCAGTGACTGCTTATTTAATTGCGAGGGACAATTTCATGGCTAAGTAATTACCTGCGTTCAGTCTGATCAGCAGCATTTTACAGCTCACACTAGTTGTGACTTGAGACAGCTTCCCTCACTCTTGGGATGGAGTGGCGTGTCATATAAAGTACAGATACCTGCGGAATGAATGAAAAGAGACTGACTTAGAACCCTCCACTCCCACACAGCCAGCCAGTGTTTGTATGTTGACATCATGTTCGTTTAACCTTTTAAAGTAGGGTTTTTTCAAGTGTTAGAGCACGTATATTGAAACTGTCCTCATCAAAGACTTGTTCAGTCCCAAGTGTGCTTCCATCCCAGCGGATTTGATATTGTATCATGTATAGTGGGTTGGAATTTTTGACCTCCCAATCTAGATAGGCAGGTGAAGAACATGGAATATGTCTGTGTAGATAATTCTGGTTAAAAGGATATTGAAAACTCAGGAACTTGAACCTGTTCGCTCTGTCCAAAGACTTAATTCCTTTTCAACAGGCGAACCACTTCTTTGCACGCTAACTTCTCTGTGACATGTTCTCCCCAAAGAAACTGCCCATTGGCCATACTAATTCACCTGTGCCTGCTATGTTACAGGGAAGTCGTTGGATCGCCTCCTTACTCAGAAGTCTCAACAACCAGACATTGTGATTAACCACTTCCAGTTGTGGGAGCAGCCCCATTAGTGAGGCCTGGCTTCCTCACTCCACTGAGACTTGCGGAGCTGGGAGACACTGTTTGTGGCTACTGTGCCTAGCTTAGCGCCTGGCTGCCGGAGCCTTTCTGGTAGTTTGGATGAATGTCCATGTGGAAGTGTGCTGCTGTCACACTCCGTCTGGAGTTGGTGCTTCACGGGCCTTTCCAGTCCGCTACTGGACACAGCAGTCACAAGGCCATGCATGTGTCCCACATCATGGGAGCCAGGCGCACCCTGGAGGCCACTTGCTGATAGCAACATTGCTTTCCCTTCCCTTTTTCTCCCTGAGAGTAATTGGGGTGCTGGGTACTTGGAGGAGAAACATGGGGCCACCGATATGGTTTCCCTCTGGGACCCTGTGTTGGTCGTGTTGTCCCCAGTGTGGCTGTACGCACCACAGTGACCGCTGGTGAAGTCCCTGGGGACATCGGCCTTTGTTCGTGCAGAGCAGGCCTGGCCCCAGCTCTCTGAGCTTCCTGTGTCAGCGTGCCACCCGATTCGTGGTGCCATCCCGTGGGATGAGTCCTGGCCCCTGGGGCCCTGAGACCTCCAAAACGGAGCTGAGTAAGCTTATTTTTACACACAGCCTGCCCAGCCTGAGGGACTTTGTTACAGCATGGAAGACACACTAATACAAACGGCTACCCCGTTTTCTACCTTGCACAGACATTGTCTCCCTAGAGCAGTGATGGCAAACCTTTGAGAGGCGAGCATCCAAACTGCAGCCCAAACCCACTTACTTACTGCCACGTGCCAGTGCTGCAATTAAACCTGATCACTGAGGTGTTAGCTTAGAAAAAACAACTTGCACATCAACATCTTTTGTCTTAAAAACAAGTAACACACATGCCATGGGTTTGCCACCACTGCTCTAGAGCGAGAGCCTTGAGTCACCTGCCCTGGGTCAACTCTGCCAGCTGTCGAGCTCTCTGGATGCTCCTGCTGCCCCGCCGGCTCTCTGGGCTTTCGTAAGAACAGCAGGCACTGTCCTGCACTGTGTATCTTGGCTTTATTTGCAAAGAGGCTAGTTTTGAAAATCAAGAGAGGATGCAATTGAGTGAGCAGTCATGGTCATTCTCCACAATGTGCTTATAAATTACACTCCCAGGCCTGAAGGGAAAAGTCTGCAAAAATCAGACCAGCAAGAGACAGAGGGGAGTGTTCTTGTGACATTAGAAAAGCAAGTATTGACCACGGAAGAAGAGCGGCAGTCACCCACTTTCTCACCCCCTCACACCTCCACTTGGCTCCTTGGGGAGGAGGAGGAGGAGGAGGAGGCAGTGCTACTTTTGTGTTCCACTGCTGAGATGCACCTAGAGCAAACAGATGCAGACATGGCAGGAGAACTCGCCAGGTCTCCTTGAGTGAGAAAAGAAATGTCAGCGCGCTCAGAACTGCTGTGAATGACTCATGGGCGTCTCGGGACTGTTGTTAAGGCCTTGTGTCATCGTTGAAAGGCAAGTGTTTGTCACTGGCAGTAAAGTAATGAAGCATCTTAACCATCGCCCCAGTCTCTGATTCAGTGAAATCCTTTAAGTGGCAGATCCAGTTTCAAACCTAAGCAGCTTAGCCCCAGACTTCACCCACATGCTCTGCACTCTGGCTTCTATTATCTTTCTAGGGAAACAGTCCAGGGTGCACAGGAGTCTACAAATCGAGTTTCAGGACACAGCTTGGCTGTGAGATGTTGCATCTTTACTGAAGGCTTAGGGTCGTATTTCAAGTGGAGTCTTCCTCCGACTCCCAAGGCCTCAGGACTTGAATTAAAATCTTTTTTAAGCCAGCTGCATTTGATTGATCACATCACAGCCTCACTGGACTGGAGGTGTGGTCCGTTCCACTCCTGCATTCAGCGTTGCTCACCGTCACCATTCAGGAGGTGGTTAGAGGCATGGAGGGCTGGTAGAGGCATGATGAATAGGCCCCTCACCCTTACATGAGCTCAGAGCCAAGGGAGAGACCAGCAGGGTGTCAGACAAATGGGGATTAACAGATTAACAGAAAAAGACTTGTCAGAGGATGCCGTGTAGATGTGTCTGTGCTGGGCTTGGGAGTGGCTCGCCCTCATCTGGCCAGACTTCCCAGCTGACCCTTGCCAAACGGTCCCAGGGCCACATTCTCATGAAGAGCTGATCAGAATGCTGTGTAAGCAGCGGGTCTGGAGAGAAAAAGATGAGTGATCCACACACACTTGCTTCCTCCTGTATCCTGGCAACCTCAACTGGGAAGGGGATGCAGGAGCCCGCTCCAGTGACAGTGCCCTCCCTCGGGGGAGATGGAGGCTTCTGGACAGGAGGCCCTTGCTTCATAGCCATACCTTGTGATGACATCACTGCACAGACGTTTCCCATTTTGAGTGTTTCCTTTGTCCCCGCCCAGACCAGCCTCAGTGATTTGGCTACCTGTGGCTGATGGGAGGTTGGTCGCATTTACTCCAAACCCAACACAGATCTTGTGTCAAAAATCTTTTCCCAGTTTTCGTTTAGTTGAATAATGCCCATAGCAGCTTTTTTCTCTGAGGGTGTAGTAGTCAGCTTTCCAGTCCCTGGGACATACTACCTGACACCCACAGTGTAAAGGAGGGGAGGTTTAATGTGGCATACAGTTTCAGGGGATTCAGTCCATGGTTGGCTGTTTCAAGGCAGGAACATCATGGCAGAAGGGCATGGTAGAGCAAAGCTGCCTAGTTCGTGGTAGCCAGGGAGCAGAGCAGGAGGACAGCACCAGAGGGAAAGGGACTGGGGACCAGATACAGTACCCAAGGCCACGCCTCCATGACCCACCAGACACACCCAGGATCATGCTTTATTAATCTGTTAGGCATCCATTAATCCAGTCAAGTTGACATATGAAGATTAATGGTCCTGGAGGGAAACCTGAGTTCACACATGGGGGCTTTCGACTTTTTTTTTTTAATAACTTTATTATCAAACACACACACACACACACACACATACAAAAGCTAAAACCATTCAAAGAAGAACAATGCAAGGGGAAAAAAACTACAATAATATTCAAATACAGTAGAACTCAGCCAAAACAAAACCGAAAAGCACTTAAACATTTTCCCATATAACTTAAAAAAGCATCTCAAGCACCAACAAGACACGGGAGGATGTGATTTGTTTCAGAAAGATCCCCAAAACCAACACTGAACAAATAGTGGTCTGGAAAAAAACTCCAGTTAGCAGACTGCAAGCCAAGCTTCTCCCTAATTAAAATTTCTATACAGTCATATGACACACAATGGAAACACGATCCGAGAAATATGTTATTAGGCGATTTCACCTGTGTGTTTCATTAATTACACTCTCAGTTTCTCACACCAGAGAAACTATTGGGTATTTATACATGTGTGTCCTATTTATTTCACTTAAGAGGATGGCCTCAGTATGCATCCATTTAGCTATAAATGTCTAATTTCTCATTCTTTTTTTTTTTTTTTTTTTTTGGTACCAGGGATCGAACTTGGGTCCTTGCACTTGCGCAGCAGGCGGCGAAATAGTTTCTCATTCTTTATGGCTGAGTAGTACTCCATTTTATAAAAAAACCACATCTACTTTATCCAGTTTCTAGTTAATGGCCACTTGGGATGTTTCCAAGCTTTCGCTATTACGGGCTGTTGTGGCTTTCGACTTCTTGTGCCTAGGACTTTATTTTAAATTGGTTCAGTCTTAAGGTTTTGGCCTCATGAGGGCAAATACCTGAATGTCACAGACATCTGGATGATCTGTTGCCATGAGTCACCGTAACTCCGAAGCTGAGTTTTTCTTTTCAAATGATGTCATCAACCGTATTTCTTTATGAAGTTATGCAGTTGTTGGTTAAAACAGATAATTGTCTCCTCATAAGTAACATGCTCATAGGTGCATTTTAATTGGCATGAGTTTGAATAGTTTTGTCCACATTTTCTAACTGGTGTCTTTTCTGTTGGCACAGTGGTGAGTACATAATAGGTGCCTCAGAAAGACCCATCTGTGTGTTCGTTCGTGCAGGTGGAATCTTAGAGGGGATGAGCCGGATGTTTGGTCACAGTTCTGTTTGTTTTCATGGCTTTTTTCAGAATGTCAGGCTGGTGACAGTTTGAGGTAAACTTTGGCCAACCTAAACCATTTGAGCTAGAGATAAACTTGTTGCCAGAATTGCTTTACTCCTGGGAAATAAAACACATGCCATATTCTTACAGTTGCTTTCCACTGGAAACTTTCCATGGCTTGTTTCGTTTGTCTCTAGCTTTGTGGCGTGAGCTGTGGGCCATGGAAGACAATTGAGGAAAAGGTCAAGTCATTTTCCTGTGAGAGGAGAGCCCTTGGCTCAGTCTCCTTCGACCGCGGCCGCACGGACGGCAGTATCGTGCCGTTTTCTGTGACTGTGACGCGATACTCAAGGCTGGTTGCTTTGTAGAGAAAAGGATTCTTTAACCCAGGTTTGGAGGCTGGAACCCCGCACGGCACCCTGCCGGCTCTGGTGAAGACGCTTTGGTTGTGCCACATGACTGTGGGTGGGACAGTGATGGGAGCACAGGGGAGAAGGGGCTCGCGGGAAGCCAGAGGCTGGACTGGCCAGGCTGCTCCTGCACACAGCCGCCTTTGAGAAGGAACCAGCCCCGCAAGAGGGCATTCCTCACTTCCTCTGAGGGCAGCCCCACCCCACCACGGCCCTGACGCCATCCTAGGGCTCAGCCCTCCGAGGCCCGCCCTGTCAGCGTCACCTGCTGGAGCCTGGGCCTCCGCGCTGTGGACCTGGGGTCCACCCAGGTCCAGCCTCAGCAGTGCACACAGGGCTCCCCGCCAGGGTCTCCGTGGCTGGCCTCCCTGGTCCTCCCACTCGGTGCCTCAGGTGCACGGCTGCCTTCCTGCTGACTCCTGCCACAGCCTCCCTTCAACCCATCCCTTCCTCCTTGGTGGCCACTCCTCTCCCCTCTGTGACCTGCAGTTTGACAGACACGTGGATTTGCTCGCTGGCTGTGTTGGGAACAAGCTGGATGGCCTTGGGCAGCCGGGCTCCTTAGCTGCTCATCTCCCAGGACCCTGCTGTCTCACCAGGACACCCCACTCTGGAGGGTGCCTCCCATGCGATGGCCAGGCCATGCCAGCGTCTCTTGACCTCCTGGCTAAGTCCCCTTCTCTTTTGCAGGGCTGGGGGAGGGTTCTGCCCTCCTGCACCCCGACAGCAGGTCCCACCCTCGGTCCTTAGAGAAGAGCGCCTGGCGGGCCTTCAGGGAATCGCAGTGCCACCACATGCTCAGGCACCTCCACAACGGAGCACGGATCACTGTGCAGATGCCGCCCGCCATCGAGGGCCACTGGGTGTCCACGGGGTGAGCATGGCTGGGCGGGAGGGACGAAGACCCCTCTGTGGCTTCTGGGGTGCAGAGAGAATGACTGAGGTGCTGTCTGAATGCTGACAAAGAGCCAGGCTGCTCTTTGAAATTAGGGCTGGGTGAGAAGCAGCTCAGCCCTGTAGAAATCCCACCCGGAGCAGAGATTGTGTTGTGCCACCGTGAATCGAGTGGCAGGAGTGAATAGACCCTTGTTTACTGAACTCCGGGACCACTTGTGTATAAAAAGAAACCATTAGCAAGTGAAATTAAGCGTCTGTGTTTCACATCCCTGAAACATGACTTGCAAGCTTCTTATGGTCTAAATATTCTAGCCATATTCTGGTAATTTAATATACAGCTTCAGGGCTCTGAGAGTGTGCTGAAAGCTGCCTCTCTAGCCAGGGCGAAGTTCTTAGATTCTTTTCCATGCTGTGGAGCTGAGAGTTATCCCAGTTTGAGCTCTGGCTTATCTGTCATTAGAGCTTTTAAAAATAGCCTAGAGGCTGATTTGTGGTGTTTCCCCCCACACCCATTAAATTGTTGAGCATTAACAAGACTAACTTGGGGTCTGATCACTTCTCCCCTAGCACTATTGCTGGGATACAGGTAGCAGCCTCCAGGTACCTTGGGGAGAGATTAGATGTATATGGAGAAAGATGATGAAGACCCAGATTTTTTTTCCCTAAAAATAGCCTCTCATTGGCCGGGGATTTAGCTCAGTGGTTTCACCGCCTGCTGCGCAAGTGCAAGGACCCAAGTTCGATCTCCGGTACCAAAAAAAAAAAGAAAGTAAAAGGCTCTCAGAATAACTTCATGATAAATTATTTGCATAAAAATCTTCATGTGAAGTCATAACTTTAGAATGATGATCTGCTCGGTGCCTGCTCTGTGCGGCTCCTCTCTATTTCGTGCGTAGACCAGAGTGGCTCCTATCTGCAGGGAGTTCACAAATGAATATACAAGGCTGCGTTATGAGGGGTGGAGGGGCGAGACGT
Source organism: Heterocephalus glaber (assembly GCF_053883595.1). Taxonomy (NCBI): domain Eukaryota; kingdom Metazoa; phylum Chordata; class Mammalia; order Rodentia; family Bathyergidae; genus Heterocephalus; species Heterocephalus glaber. The sequence goes on from NW_028258142.1 coordinate 66,221,334, forward strand.
GCGAGAATCCGGGAGCCAGCCTTTAGGGTAAGAGTGAGCTCCAGAAAGTCTAGCAGAGAGGGGCCCTGGAGCCAGGAGTCTTTAGAGACTATGGGAAGAACTTCCTGTGGGAGAAGCTAGCAAGTCCAGCTGGATACAGAGTGAGCAGGAGCCAGGCTGCACTGGAGAGCCCCCCAGCACAGTCCTGTGGCCAGCTGGGGCGCAGAGAACCTGGGAGAGCAGCCCTGGAGGAAGAGAACAGTCTCCCTCTCCCTTCTTTTTTAGTTTTAGTTCTTTTCTTTTTTTTTTTTCTGAGACAGTTGCCCCAGGCTGGCGTTGAACTCCTGGGCTCAAGCGATCCTCCTGCCTCAGCCTCCTGAGTAGTTGACACCATACTACAGATGTGTGCAGCACACTCAGCTCACAGGTTTCCTAACTGAAGAGAGGCAGGAAGTAGCTAGAGCGCTTCGTGTAACGGCAGTGTTGAAATCACTAACTGGGGACCTCTGGCTGCAGCACGGCCCGAGGGTGGGAGGAAAAGTGGTCTGGGAATGACAGCTGCTGGCCGCACACTTGGGGCGCCTGATGGCAGAGCTGTGGGTGGCCCGAGTGGCGGCGCCTGACAAGCACTGTGGCCAGAGCAGAAGCTTAAAAATAAAAAGCAGGGCCTTTCCCACCCAGACCCTGCAGACCACGGCCACTTGTCACCTGAGCCTCTCCTCTCTTGCCACGCCTGTGGCTCCAGCGACCGATGCTCAGGGTGCTGCCTGCCCTGTGTCCCAGGACAGACTGCCCGCCTTGGCTGTCTCACCAGCCTGCTGGCCGCACAGTGGAAATGCTAGCCATTCTCTGAGAAGCCCTTGAGTTTGAGATTTGAGCCCAGCCCAGCACCCAGTCAGGCATGGACAGGAGCAATTAGAAGTCCAGCCCCAGAGAGCTGGGCTGCGGACAGGCCCGGGAGCAGGGTCTGATGGGGCTGCAAACCCCTTGGCCCGTGACTTGGGGGTCCCTTCTCTCCCCTGCTGGGGGCGGAGCTAGGAACACAGGAACTGATGACACCACAGCAGTGGGAGACAGCCCCGAGCCATTCTGCCCTGGAAACCTGGGTCTGAGTGTTTCCAGTATAGGCCCAGCACCCGCCCTATGCAGCCCCAAAGAACCTTTGCTCACTGTCCACCAGCACGAACCTCAGGGACCCCTGTCGCTCTTGTTCCATCAGCTTTGCCTCCACCCAGCCACCTCTTTTTCCAGAGGTAAAACTCAATTTGAATTAATGAGAGAGTAGATTGCTCTTTGCCACGAGGGCACAGTGGCTGTCTCCTGCCTGCCTCTTTGGGGGAGGGGCTAAACACGCACATTCTCCTAGAGTCAGCTCAGAGCTCCTGGAATGGGCTAGCCAGACCCTCTTCCGTGTCCAGAAAAACAGAAGTTCTCAGTGAAGCGGGGCCACCTCTGTGGCTGGGGACAGCACTGTGATCAGGGACAGTCATGGAACTGGCTGCCTGGGTTTGGGTTCGGGTTTGATCCTCACTGCTTGTATGACCCTGGGCATGTTCCTAACCTGTGCCTCAGTTTGCCCTACTGCAGAATGCAGGTTCGAGTCCCACATAGCTCCTAGGAGTTTCGCCCCCTCAACTCTCCCGCGTACACTCCGAGCTCACAGGGGCCTCTCCTCCTGTGTCCTCCAGCTGTGAAGTGCGGTCTGGGCCAGAGTTCATCACGAGGTCCTACCGGTTCTACCCCAACAACACCTTCAAGGCCTACCAGTTCTACTATGGCAGCAACCGCTGCACGGACCCCACCTACACGCTCATCGTCCGGGGCAAGATCCGCCTGCGCCAGGCCTCCTGGATCATCCGAGGGGGCACCGAGGCCGACTACCAGCTGCACGGTGTTCAGGTCATTTGCCACACGGACACGGTGGCCGAGCAGCTCAGCCAGCTGGTGAACCGCACATGTCCTGGCTTTGTGGCCAGGGGCCCCTGGGTGCAGGATACGGCCTATGACCTGTGGCGGGCCGAGGGCGGCTTCGAGTGTACCCAGGCCCTGCGCTTCGCCATGCATGAGCTGCAGCTGCTCCGTGTGGAGAAGCACTACCTGCACCGCCTGGACCACCTCGTGGAGGAGCTGTTCCTTGGTGACATCCACACAGATGCCAGCCAGAGGAGGTTCTACCGGCCGTCCAGCTACCAGCCGCCCCTGCAGAGTGCCCAGGTGAGTGAGCTTGGCCCATGCCCTGGGCCTGTGGTGGAGGTCTGAAGGGACCTGTGAGGGGAGAAGGAAGAGGCCAGGGGGGCTGCCAGGGCTGAGGGGAGGCTCCGCACCTGTGTGCTTGGTGACCGGGACCTCAGGTCCTGGAGAACCCTGCAGCTCTGACATCCTAGGGACGCGGCAGACTCCTGAAAGGGTGTGAAGGGACGTGGTCATCAGGGCCACACTTGGAAGACACACCAGACGCCAGGGGTAGGTAGCGCCTCCCTCGCCGTGGAGGAAGGGGAAGCATGTACCGTGGGGCTGTGGATCCCACAGGGACCCAGCACCTCCCGAGATAGTCGGCAGCAGGATGCCCTTGGGCAGAGGTGGCGGCCAGGGTCCCAGGCTTGAGTCCCCATTGTCCGGCAGTGCGCAGGTTTCACCGCCCACCCTCGAACCCACATCTCTCTGTTGGCCCCGGTTCTTTCCACTCTCTTAAGTGACATGTGAGGTCGAGGGTGGACCTGGACCCCGGACCCAGGAAAAGTCTCAGACCTGATCATACTCTTCACCTGAGTGCTACACTGTAGCACGGCCTTTCCTTCCCCATGTTCCACATGGGGCCAGGGCGGAACTCCCCGTGTCCACCTCAGAAGCTGGCGACCTTGGCCTGGGGGAGCAGACAGACCCAGCCTGGGGGCGAGCACCCCCATACCCCGCCATTGCCTGGCTTGGTGCGGGCTCCCAACACTCACTGCAGAGCCCTGGTTGAGTTTTGTTTGCTGTCTATTCATTCTTTTAAAACTCTGTTTTCTTAGTAGTCCTTTGAGCTCACTCAGCCTGTCCAGATATCTCTGAGAGCTTCCTCTCCAAAGACTGCTCAGTTTACCTTTATTATCTGTTACTGTGAGCGCATGGATGACAATGGCCTTCGTTATAAAGGGGTCAATATGCTGAGGGAGCCCACTTGAGCCTGTTTCCTCGGGGCAGGTCTCGTCCAGCTCAGGGCCGTGTCCTGGGCCCAGTGCTCCCTGCCTGGCTGCCCTGGTGCTGGGAGGATTCTCGCTGCCACCCTGGGGTTCTTCCTAGAGGGGAAGCCAGGTCCCTGTTCTTGCCTTGGATGCGGCAGGTGCACCAAGAGACACAGGTGCCTTTGGCAGGCGGGGGCAGGCTCTGGTGCCCAGTGCCTGTGCCCCAGCCTGGGTCCCCGATGTCCTCCTCAAGTGGCAGGTGAGGGAAGAAGCCTGAAGTGCTGCCCAGCATCACAGGAGAACCTACCTAGGCAAGGATGTGGTCCTGGCTCTGGCCCTGGGTCTCTGGGGGAATGGATGAGTCGTGCGTGGGCTTCCAGATGCAATCTGGGGACTTTGCAACCCAGAGCAGCATCCAGAGCCAGCACTGAGCCTCAGCTGGGCAGCGCCTCTTGGAATCACGCTGGCGGTGGTGGGAGGGGACCCGATGTCATAGCCTCCTGTGGCAGCCCCGCACGTAGTCTGGCACCTTCCCCGGGCCCTGGGGTTGGAGGTGTGGCTGTCGTGAGTAAAAGGAGTCACAAGCTACCCAGTAACTTCTCCTTAGCCAAGAGCCCCTGCCACCCATCACCCGCAGCCTCCTGGAGACCAGACCTGCTGGCAGGCTGCGTGCCCTCCCGTGTCCCTCGGGCGGAGTCCCTGGTGACAGCGCAGCAGTCAAGGTGAGCCTGGCCCCACCTGGTCTTCCTGTGCCCCGCCCAGGGTCAGGTGCATCTCCTGGGGCCATGGAGCCCTTCAGCACTGAAGCAAACAAGGGTTAATTAATTCGGACCACCTTTTCCTGCCAGCCCCTGCACCCCAGTGCACTGCTGCTTCTCCAGCCCCCGGCTCTCTGATGCCGCGCAGGTCACAGTGGCGCTGCTGAGCCGGCGCCCCACGCTGTCCATCTGGGATGGGGACCCTCCTGGTGGCCAGTTCCTCACTCCTCCGCCCATCTGTTGGGAGTGCCAGGCATGCACGGCTCCTGGAGCAAAGTGTCTTGAAAGCATGTCTGAACCCTGGGCCTGGGAATTGAGGATGGCAGTCATGAGGAGGACCTTTAAATTAGTATAGGAGCAAAAAATGTGAGGCTATTTTGTTCTCAGTACTGGGGATCAAACCCAGGGCTTCGAGCCCCCTGGGCAAGTGCTCTACCCCACAGTTGCACCCCACCCCAAGCCGTCTGTCTGTGTGTCTATCCTTTAATTTCCTTTTACCATCATCTGCATAAATTGGCCAGCATATGGGCTTTGGAAAGGGAGCCAGTCCTGGGATCCAGTTCTGCTGTCATTAGCTGTGTCACTGGTAGCTTCTTAACCTCAAGGAGCCTTCGTGTGTTCTTCCTGTGACAGGGTAGAAATGCAAGGAGGACCATGGAATGGCATCGGGCAACCCGGCTGCCCTGGCTGGAGTGCGAAGCCCTGCCGGGCAGAGGGTGCCGTGCCAGGGGCCTGGGAACATGGGGGTCAGAGTGCCGTAGGAGGCCGAGCTGTGGAACGTTTCCTCCCACTCGCCCTCCCTGCTCGTGTAAGGCAGTTGTGGGAACATGTACCGGACTCTTAGGAAACCCCAGGCCCGAAGCCCTGATTCCGGAAACAAGGAACCTGGGTGCTCCCAGGGTCACACCCAATAAAGAGCAGGTGAACCCCGGTTGAATAGCACCAGTGCCTGGTCTCGCGTGTGTGACCCAATGCGAAGGGAGAAGGGGAAGGGGCCTGTGTGTCTGAAGGGCTCGGCTTCTCGTGGTCCCTCTGAGGGGGCTGCGGCAGGCCCAAAGCATCACCCTCGTACCTTCCAAGGTCTGTCACATGATTTCACAGCACCTAAACCATGTCACCACATAACATGAAAGTTTAGCCGAAGAACAGCCACTGCACACAGGGCCTGGCCTCCGCACTTGGCGCCCCTGGCTGCAGGCAGAGCAGCTGGGCCCTGCGGGGGCACGTGGCCCCGAGCTGAGAGGGCCACTCTTCTCCTGTTGGCCCTCACCGTGTACCTCCTGGCCCGCGCTGTGCTGAGGAGTCCTCAGGAAGCTTTAGGTTCTTCCCCGGGACAGCTCTGGGGAGGGCACGTGGACTTGCTGTGGAGTCTTCACAGACTGGCATGTGCCCACAGGCCCTGCGCACCAGGTCTCCCGCACTGGCTGTGGCCCGGACACAGGGTGGGAAGCAGCGCAGAGAACATCTCCAGAGATCGCAGGGCTGCCCGGAGGGCGGGGCCTCCTCCTCTGAACTCTGCGCCTCCCTAATTGCTGGTCCACAGAGACCTGGCTGAAAATTAGTTTAAATGCTAAATTGAGTTTGAAACCACTAGCCTCGGCCCCTGTGGAAACAGGATACCATGTAAAAATAGAAACTTCAGGTCAGCGTGTTTTTCTAAGCTTTATGCTGCTTTGCCATGAGGTTCCAAGTCCTTTGGCAAACAAATTATGTTTGCAGAGAATCAGGTATGGGGGAGTTCTTTCAGAGGAAATTGGCCACTTCCATTAACAGAAATCAAGGCAGCTGAAAGAAGATGTTTTTCCCAAGTGGAACTTCACCTCAGGCAGCCGCAAGCTCTGCCTGGAATCGCCAGAGCCCTGCGGTGGAAGGGTGAGGGGTCACGTTCATTCTTCATGGTGGCAGAATCGAATGGTAATGACAGCAAATGATCTCCATGATCTTCAGATGACTAAAGCCTCAGGATCCAACCTACAAGCAAATGGAATTGGTATTCCTCCAAAATCCTGCTCTGATTCAGCCGAAGGGTTGTAAATGAAAGGGGTTGTCTGGAAGCCAGCCAGCGTTCCCCAGGATGCACATCCTAAATCCACTGTCCCAGCAAACCTGCAGCTCCCCAGGACCCAGCCCTGCAGAGATGGGGCACTCCCGTGCACCGGAAGCTGCAGCTCTGGTCCTGCTAGGTCATCCCTCCGTGTCCACAGGATGATGCTAGGGCCTGCAGGAACCAAAGTCTGTGGGTGCTCACGTCCTTTCTGTAAAACTGCAGTTTGTGTGGGACCTGCACACGTCCTCCCATGTACTCGAAGCCATGCTGGGTGACAGCACACCCGCTGCAACGCCTCCGCCACGTGGAGGATTGTCCTGCTGTACAGGGTAGGGAATAATGACCAGGAGCAGTGTCTGCACGTGTTCAGCTCGGACATGGCTTTTTCCCCAATATTTTTGATCCTCAATTGGTTAAATCTTCAGATGCAAAACACACGGATACAGATGGCTGAGTGTACATAAAAAATATGAGGGAGCTGAGGACTTCTCGATATCAGTGACATCAGAAGGACTTTGGATTGGGTGGCTCTGCTGCAAGGGACAGGCTGTGTGGCAGGTCCGAATGTGTCCTTGGTCAGCGAGGTGGGGAGTGAGCCCAGTGCTTATCCTTCCTCTTCCTGCAGAGGTGGTGGGTGATGGAAGAGATGGTAGAGTGGAAGGCCAAAGAGACCCAGTGTCCAGGTGTCCACCGAGACAGTCAGTGCTGCACCTTGTGTGAAAGGAGAGCTGGCTGCAGGGTCAGTGCCTGGCTCTGACTCTAAAAGTGTTGCTCTCGTGGATGTCTGTGGGCCTAGGCTGGGGAGGGGTCCCACACCTGCTGTGTGCACCACGCTGGCAGGCACTTTTGTTGCAGATCCAGATCCAGACCTGCGTTTTCCCCTGCAGGTTGCTTGATTTAAGGAAGTAGCAGACACACAAGTAAGATGTGTTGACAGGAATGATGCAAGTGGTAAACATTTCATCCCTTAAAAGGCAAGATTGGGCGGGAGGGGCAGAAGGAAACCCCACCAGGTGGGAACCTGGCCATCTGGAAAGCAGCCTCCCTTCCCTATTGCAAGCAGCAGGGCAGAAAGAAGGGTCCTTGGATTCACTGCAGATCTAATTTAATTTTTAAAATTAGCTTCAGTTTAAATGGAAGACAATTTCTAGGAGTTGAAGAAGCAGTCAAGTGAAAATAAATGCAAAATTCATGCCGACAACAATTGTAAAGCTTTCTGCAGAAGAAGGTGCTGCGAGGTCCTTCTCACCTGACCGTTGAGCTTGGTGCATGCGGTGCAGACATTGTGGAGTGCAGATGGGGTCACTGCTGTTTGTGAGAGCAGGGAGGCCTTGAGAGCCCCACTTCCCAGGCTCTAAGTTTCTTGGCACAGTGCTTGCAGAACTGCCAAGTCACTCCTTTGGCCACAAGTGCCCCTGCTTCCCCCGAGGGTACAGTATTCTGTTGACCTTTGCTTCCCGAAGTCTCCAGTAGGCGGTGACAAACCCAGGGCCTCAGGCTGTTTTCTGTTGCTATAACAAAATCTCTGAGGCTGGAAATTTATAATTAGTAGAGGTTTGCTGAGCTCAGGCTTCTGGAGGCTGAAGCCCAAGAGCATGGCATCAGCATCTGGTGAGGCCTCCTTGCTGCATCCTAGCGTGGCAGAGAGCAGCCAGGCTGAGGCAGGAAGTGTACTGGTGGGGGTCCCTCTTCCTCTCCTTAGGAAGCACTGACTGCACCGCAGGGCCTGCTCCATGACTTTGTCCAGCGCTGATGCCCTCCCGAAGGTCCCTCCTTGACCTGCCGTTGACATGTGGATTTGGGGACTGGGTTTCTAACACACGAACTTCTAGAGGACGCATTCAAACCACAGCAGCCAGAAAGCACCAGTCTCCCTTTCGCCCTTCTGCTCTCATCCTGCTGGCCCAGGCCCCTTCCTGGATGGTTGCAGGAGGCTTTGGGTCACTCTGCAGGGTCCCTGTGACCTTCTCTGAGGCTCCTGCACCACCGCCTTCGAGGGTGACCAAGTGCACCTGGGCTTCTGTGCATTGGCTGCCCCTCTTCCGGGAGCAGAGCTGGACTGCAGGTGTCTCGGTGGCATGGGATGCGCAGATGAGCACCCTGCTGGGCTTCGGAGCAGCAGACATTTACGCCTCGGGCCCTGGAGGTTGGAATTCAGGGTAGAGGCTGCCAGCACACGTGGTCGGGGGTGGCGCTCTTCCAGGGAGTACACGGCCTTCTCCGCCTTCTCCTCATTCCGTCTCGTGTAGCAGGAAGACAGCGGGAGAGCACCCCTCCTTTTTAAAGGCTCTGATCTCTTCTTGGGTCTCCACCCTCCTGACCTAATCACCTCCCAGGACCCTTGTGCTGGGGTTAGGATTTCAGCATAGGCGTTTCCAGTGGCCACAGACATTCGGTCCACTGCAACAGGGTAGACGGATGCCTCCCACCACCCATGTCTGTACCTGCGGCATTCTGGGGACATAACCTTGGAGGCCACAGCGGTCACTCCACATCCTCTGATGGTAGAGTCATCCTGACGGTGATCAGAATGAGCCCAAGGTAACAGATCCCACAGGAGGTCCCCTCCGGTGGGTAGACACCACCTCCTCTCCCGCTCCGACAGCGCCCTCCACAACTCCGTCCCGGCAGCCTGCCCCCTCAGGAGCCTCATTGCAGCTGAGGTCACAGATGAGAGAGGGGACTGTCCAGCCCTGGTCTCAGAGCAGGGAGGCACTGAGAGGCCTGGGAGGGTCTGCAGCAGGAGGAGACCCACCACACAGAGGGTGCAGACGCAGATGAGGCTTGGACTCGGGCCACCAGCTACCAGCCACCACAGGCTCTTTTCTGACTGTGACTCCTTTGATCCCCTGGAGCAAAACCTAGGAAAGGAAGTTCCCATTCTCTGTTCTCTTTTCTTCCCAAACCAAACTTTCCTCCTAGGAAACTGCCTGCGCAGGCATGTGCTGCCCCCAGCCTGCCTCTGCAGCCGCTCTGTGTGCAGCAAGCCTCTTGGGCATTCCTTCCATTCTGGAAAGACGACGGAAACAAGTGGACACGATCAGCAGATGTTGAGGCACCAGCACTACAGAAATAAATACTGGCAGGAAACGGAGAGAGCTGGAGAGGCCATCCGTCATCGGCCCGGAAGTCGTCCCAGGCTGGAGCCCTGGAGGGGGTTGGGGGGTCTGTTCTTGCAGGGCCTTGGCCCAAGAGCCAAGGGTCCAGGGTAGCACTTGGCAAGTCCTGGGCCCCGATTGGGGTCCTGAGTCCACTTGTGGTTTGTAGTCATCGGAGCCAAGTTCCTCTTCACCTTGTTGGTCTTAACTAGACAAGGAACCCTGTCTCAGAGGCTGGGCAGCCCAGGCGGGGATCCCGTGGCCCTCAGCAGCAATGTCCTGATGGGCAAACTGCTATGTTGAACTGGGCGCCAGGGAGCCCGGCAGGAATTGGGGCGCAGAGGAGGCAAACTCCACTCCTTGCCAGCCGTGCTGCTCACTTCAGAAGTATAAGATTTGGTTTTCATTTTTAGAATCAGTCTGATTTTCTTTTGGAGATTACTAGGGATCCCTTTTCTCCTCTCTCCTTTGAGTTGCAGGGGTGTGTGTGTGTGCGCGCATGCGGTGCTGGTGAGTGAATCCGGGGCCACTCACATGGTGGGCTAGTGGTCTGCCTCCATCACTGAGCTACAATTCCTGACCCCTGAACTAAAGCTTCTCCACATGGCAAAGAGGAAGCACATTGTAGTCCCTCTGCCTTTAACCTTCAGATCTGGGCACAGAGACTCTGACATTCAATGGTCCTTTCTGAGATCAGGGAAGTGGACTGGTGTGGAAGCCACATCAGTAAGCCTAGGAGAGGCCCATTCTCAGATGAGAACCAGGCATCCAAATGTGGCCCAAAGAATCAAAAGAGCAATTTCACAAAGCACATGGTATTTCCTAGTCCAAATCATTTTGCACGTTTAAGAAGTCCATATGCACTTCTCTGCCCATTTAGCACTCTTGAAAGGCTATAAGAAAAGCACATTAGGACAGAGAAGCTGTAGAGTCAATACAGTATACAGGCTTTACTCTGCTTCCCTGGAGTTGTACCTGCAGGTCTCTTAAAATTTCTGTTCAAGCCAAGGATTGTAAGAATTTATGGAAAATTGTTAAACTTCATGTCTACAAAACATGGAACAATCTTCTTACAAACTGTCTAAAACAGCCCCCTGCTGACAGTATCTGCAAACAAGCCGAAAGGACCTCTCTTGTTTATTTTATCTTTGGTTTCTTAATGGTAAAGAGTTGTCTCAGAAAGTAACTTAGTCAACAACAATGACAAAATTGAAAAATGCAAAAAGATACGCAGATGGTCAATAAGCACACAGAAAGGTGATCCATGTCACAAGTCCTTAGGAAAATGTAAATTTAGAAAAACACAGTGGATGCCAAGTCCCCCATCAGGATGGCTTATGAGAAAAGATGAAAATAACAAGTGTTGGTGGGGATGTGGGAGAGCTGGGACCCTGTACTTGGTTGGTAGAAATGGTGCATCCACTACAGCAAACAGCAGGATGTTCCTCAAAAATTACTCATACATTGACCACATGATTCAGCTTTCTACTTCTGGAATTATACCCCAGAAGACTGAAGCAGATACTCAAGTAGGTATTCCTACACCCTGGTCACAGCAGAAACAGTGCAAGCGCCTGTCCACAGACAGCTGGATAGATAGGAGGAGCTATGTGTGCATACAATGGAGTGCGATTCAGCCTTAAAGGAAGCCCTGGCATCTGCTGCAGGTGCATGGACCCTAAAGACCGTGCTGATGAAATACACCAACCCCTGAAGACAGGCTCTGTAGATTGCACCCCGTGAGGTCCTTAGTGTGGTCAGATTTGGGCAGACAGCTAGCCGGGTGGGTGGGGCTCCCTGGTGCTGATGTCAGCGGGGCAGGGGGACATTCCTCGGGGAGCACTTGATCTGCAACACTATCCCAGGCATCGCCTGCAAGAACTGAGGTTGCTTGCTTCCCGTCCAAGCAGCTTTCTGAGCTTTTCCTGAGTGGACACTGGTGTTTGAGGAAAACCAAGCTTTCCTGGGATTGATGCTCACGTGGGTACTGAGTTGGGCCAGCTGATGTTTTGGAGCCCCCAGACTCAGGTCGCAGGCCCAGGCGGGGCCAGGCCAGGGCACAAAGGCAGGCAGAGGGTGGAGGGTATGAGCAGGACCTGCAGAAGGGCGGCATTCGGCTCCCCTCGGGTGACTCGGGACCTGTGGCTCCACGCCTGTCACCTGCCAGAGCACAGGCTCTGGGCGCTTCTCTGCCCTTGCAGGCCACGCTGGCCACGGCACTTGGCCAGGACTGGGTGCTGCTCAGCCTTGGTGCCAGCACAAGAGCCCCTGTCTGTGAAGTCCCGGTGATTTGTCTCCTCAGACTGTGCGGGCTGGAAGCTGGGTGCCAGGGAGGCTTTGGTGGAGACGGTGGGTCCCTTGCTGGGCCTGGCACAGGCATCGAGTTGCCTGACCAGTTGGACCATGAGGTTTCAAGAGTCTGGGACCTCCGCCGCACACATTGTGGCCTAGCGGCTGAGTCCAGGCTCCTCGCTGTCCTCAGTTCCTGACTTGGTGGCCTGATGTGTGTCTCTTGGGTGGGGCACACCCGAAGGGGCCCTTTCTGGGGCCTGCAGACCTGGTGGGCACCCAGCCACCTGCCCCCATTCCTGTCTGGTGGCTTCACACAGTCCCTGTGATGATGGAGGCCACGTGAAGGAGGAAGAGGAAACAAGAGAAGTGGACAGGTTGCCCCAGGCTGGCAGCTGTGAGTCTGGAGCTGAGCTGTGGCCCTCAGGACCTGCTGGGCCAAGGACCCGTGATCTCCCTCGCCGGCCCTCACCATAGCTGACTGATGCCCACTCCCTGCCGACCACAGGCTCAGGCCCCGTGGGAAGCCTCAGGCCCGCGTGGACTTGGCCTCTGCTGCCCACAGCATCCATCTGAGATCGTCCTCTATGAGCCATGAGCCCCATGGGTGAAAGAACTTTTCCTTCTCAGAAATCACAGCTCCAAGCTCCTCACCTTGTGCCACACCCACTTGTGCCTGGTGTTGAGACTTCCGGCTCCAGGTAACACATGCCCGCCGGGGTGACGGCCGCCAGCCTGCGCCCAGGGCTGAGGCCACGCCGGGCTGGCCAAGCAGGTTCGTGCTGGCTGTGTGGTCCCAGTGGGTAGTGTACTGTGAGCCCCTGTGCTGGCACCAGCCATGGGAGCAGACAAGAGACACTCCCTGCTCGGGATGAGGCAGGGGCCGGGACTGGAGTCCAGCAGCGCAGGGTGGGCCCCGCATTCGGGACCCGGCTCTCCCGACAACCACACTTGGGCTTTCTGCACAGCTGGAGGAGGCAGGAGTCTTGAGAAGAGCCCTGAGGCTGTGCTGTGCACCCACCTCCCCATCCCATCCTGGCCCGGGTCCCTGCCATTGCTGCACAGCCCTCACCCGTAGCCGTAGGAGGCTGCCCTTTCTTTTTCTCTAACATGCCTTATGATTTTTTAATTAGAAATTGCAGTTGCAGGAAAGCAGCATGAAGTTTGCCATCCTGCCCACGTTCGGGGTGCAGTTCAGTGCTGTCTATCAGTTACATTCCCATTGTGCAGCCTCCAGAACCCATCGTCTCGCAGACGGGAGCTCCGCCCTGAGAGCACCAGCTCCCCCAGCGCTGCTCACCCCAGCCCCTGGGAGCCACTGCGCCACTTCCTGTCTGAATTTCACTGCCTGCCGGTGGGATCAGACAGTGCGCATCCTGCAATGGCTTGGCTCACCTAGTGCTCCGTCCCCAGGGTGCATTCACCTGGGCCGAAGCCTGGGCCAAGGACCTCTTTGCTCTTGGGCCACACTGTGGTACTTCCCCAGCTGCTTGTGGACAGGACTCAGGACACTTCCTTCTGGCTGCCAGGACCAGCGTGCTCATGTGCTCATGTGCCTGTCTGCATCCCTGCTTTCTGCTTTTGGATGCACACCTGGATCACATGGCAGTTCTGTGCTGAGCTCTTTGAGGGGTCAGCAAACCATACATATAGTGGCTGTGTCCTGTTCCTTACCCCAGCAGGACACAGGGTTCCAATCTCTCCACACCCTCGCCAATACCTACCCCAGTCACCTGACAGTCGCTGTCCTCCGGGGTGCCAGGAGTTGCCACCCTTTCTTTCTAAAATCAAACATCCAGCACATGGGTTCTGAAACCCAATAGGATTCTAGAGTGCAGCACAGCTGAGATGTTCTGGCCGGCTCTGCTGTCTCGTGAATACCTGTGTACACAGTGTGTGTGTGTGTGTGTGTGTGTGCACGCGCGTGTGCGCGCCCCGCACACACAGTCCTCTCTGCACAGACCTGGCTCCAGCTATACCTTGTCAGTCCAGGTCACAAATGCTGGTGAACTGGCCGCTGCCGCTTCCTGACCCTCTTGAGCCCCTTGGGGGCAGGTGGGGGAGCCCTGTGCACTATCTTGCAAAGACCGGGGTCCCTGAGGGTGTCTCTCTCCCGGCTGCAGAACCACGACCACGCCTGCATCGCCTGTCGGATCATCTACCGCTCGGATGAGCACCACCCCCCGCTGCTGCCCCCGAAGGCGGACCTGACTGTGGGCCTGCACGGGGAGTGGGTGAGCCAGCGCTGCGAGGTGCGCCCCGAAGTCCTCTTCCTCACGCGCCACTTCATCTTCCACAACAACAACAACACCTGGGAGGGCCACTACTACCACTACTCGGACCCTGTGTGCAAGCACCCGACCTTCACCATCTACGCCCGGGGCCGCTACAGCCGCGGGCTGCTGTCCTCCAGGGTCGTGGGCGGCACGGAGTTCGTGTTCAAAGGTAGGCCATGGCCCCAGGGACCGTGCAGGTGCAGTTTGGGAGCAGCCCGCAGCACAGGGAGAGGACTTCTCTTCTGCCCCCTGCTGGGGCGAGAGTGGGAGTGAGTGCGGCTGCTCTGCTCCTCGGAAACCCCAGGAGCCCATTCCTCGGTGGGACCTGCGATCTCCACCTGCAGCCTCGGGTACTGGGGGCCCCCGACATGCAGGCAGCTGGACACTCAGCCTGGGGCGTCCCAAGTACCTCTGGTAGTGGCAGCTGCAGCAGCTCACACACCGGGTGCCTCCTAGTGGGGAGAAGGAGTGGGTGTTTGCATCCTCTTTTCTTTGTGGAGCTTGCCCTGCCCTTGAGCAGTTGTCACAGGCTGGCAGTGAGAGCAGTGAGCGGTGGCCAGAGCTTCCAGCTGTGTCCTGTCCTCAGAGAGGAGGGCTGTGGCTGCTGGATTTGTTTTGCTTGTAAGCTTGAGCATCTTCACGAACTAGTGTCAGCCCTGTCACACCGAGCAGAGGGACAGCCAAGTGCTGGGTGTGGTGGCCAGGTGACACCTCAGTCCGGTCAGCAGGACGTCTCAGTCAGTATAGGCAAAGCCCGAGGGCTCCGAGCCCTCCTGCTGGGGAGGTGGCTTTGGTCCTGGGATGACCGTGCCCAACTGAGGGCCGTCTCTGGCGAGTTCACCCAGGCCCAGGGTGTGATGTACACAGTGCTAAGGTGCTGGCCTCTCAGTGTGAACAGTGTGAGCGAACCAACAGGAGGTGTTAATAAGCCGCCTCTACACGGGCTCACTCATACTTTTTTGCTTGCAGCATATTTTAGATGCCCGAGTTATGTGCCAGCATTGATTTCTGAGAACACTAACTAGCTGGGATATTTGCCAGCAAAACTTAGACACCTCGAAACCTTTTCATAAGATAACATTCCAGTTTGTCGCATGACCTTGCATCCTAAAGAGTCATGGTCATCAGATGCACTTGCGAGGAGTGCTGTGCTGCTGTTTAATTTCACCCCTGTGGGGGGCGGTCCCCACACATACTCTGTTTTCTGGCCTCACTCACAGCATACAGTGCCCTTCGTGTCTGCGGGGAATGTGCTCCCTTCCCAGGGAGGTCACCGAACGGCAGTGTTTGTCTTCGCCATCACATACGTCCTCCAGTGTGTGTACTGTGTGCTGTGAATCATCTCTAGGTGACTGTACCTACTAATGCAGCATCACCCCATTAAACAGCTACACTGTCATTCAGGGAATAAACCCGCAGTGCGCGGGCTCGGAGCAGAGCAGCCTGCTTCCCAGCCTTGCTCATCTGTGGGTGGCTGCATCTCCTGATTTGGGAGCCGCAGATGTGGATGCATGGCTGACAGTGGCGGGGGGGGGCTGCCACTCCCAGAGACAGGCAGAGTCCCCACCCGAAAGTCCTGTGGCAGCCGGCTCTGAAGGCCGCCTTGCTGCGATGGAGCTTTGCTGGTGCGTCCCCGGCTTTCCCTCGGCATCACGGACTCTCCTCTCTCCTCTGCAGTGAATCACATGAAGGTGACCCCCATGGACTCGGCCACAGCCTCGCTTCTCAATGTCTTCAATGGTGACGAGTGTGGGGCTGAGGGCTCCTGGCAGGTGGGCGTGCAGCAGGACGTCACACACACCAATGGCTGCATGGCGCTGGGCATCAAGCTGCCTCACACGGAGTATGAGATCTTCAAGATGGAGCAGGATGCCCGCGGGCGCTACCTGCTCTTCAATGGCCAGCGGCCCAGTGACGGGTCCAGCCCGGACCGGCCAGAGAAGAGGGCCACGTCCTACCAGATGCCCCTGGTGCAGTGCGCCTCCTCCTCTCCCAGAGCGGAGGACCTGTCTGCGGACGGTGGGGGCGAACAGCGCAGCCCGGCGCCCGGAAGGAGAGCGCAGCCCGTGCTGCTGGCCGCCCTTGCCGGCCTCCAGACTCTGCTGCACTGGGGCGGGCCCAGCTAGCTCGTAGGAAGTTCTGGTTTTTTGAACTAGGGTTCCTTACCACGTGCAGATTTTCTTTATGGGAAGAAAGACACTGATTCTCTTGATGCACTTGAATGCCTGAGAGCTGTCGCTCCCTTCCCCTCTCCCTCCCTGCCCGCCCTGAGTCAGAGCAGCCCCGTTTGAAGTTTCTGCTTTGAACTCCGTCCAGCCGGCTCTCTGGCCTCAGCGAGTTCGCAGCAGTAATTGCACTTTAACTCCGCAGTTTCGGCTGGTGTGTTTGGTGGAGGCAGTGGGGTGGGCGCTGGGTCCTCTTAATGATTAGATTTCTGAGAGTTGAGCTTAGAAGAGCCTCCAGCCAAGCCCCGACCTTTCCTGCCTTGACTGCGCTGCCTCCACCCTCCTTGGAGTCTTGGTCTCCAAGGTTCACAGGCTGGAACCTGGCGCACAGTTGGTTTGGGGCTGCCATCTAGACACCTCTGCTGATAGAGGAGATGTGGGTGTAGATGTGTACGTAGAGGGTGCAGGGTTTAACCGGGATATCTTTACAGAAACAAGAGAATCACAACTTTCAGAAGTGTGGAAAAGTTTCTGTAATTAAAGTTCCAAAGTAATTTAAACTGTTTTTACATCACTGATTTGCAATGTTGAGACGAGGTGTTTGTTATTTGCTGGTTTGACTGAGGACAGGATGCAAGCAGCTGCATTTCCCCTCTTGGGAGACCAGGGTAGGTGGGGAAACAGTGAAGCACCCTGTTGCTGGGTGGCGAGCAGCAGCCATGCTTGGGGCAGTGGAGGTGTCAGAGCCACAGGAGTAGACAAGAGGCGCCCACTTGTTGCACGCTTTCCTCTGTGGGGCCGAGTCCAGGCTCCCTCTGACTGTCAGGGTGGGGGCAGAGCTATCCCAGCTCCTGCCTCTGACAGCTCCTCCCTGAGATCTGCCTGGCCGTGCCGGAGGCTTTATTAAATCATCACATCCTTGGTGTGCAGCTTGACTCAGTTTCCTTCCTGCCTTCAGCCTGGCTGCATCCTGACCTTGAGCCTCAGGCCCACTGTTTGGTGCTACCTGATCGCCAAGTGCCATTGCTGGTAGAGACCAGGACAGGGAAGCAGGGGTGCCGAGAGCCAAGATGTCACAAGGTAGATATGGGCCAGCAGAACCATCCTCACATGGGGTAGCTGAGTGCTGAAGCCATGGGCGGCGCTCCGGAAGGACCATGGCAGAATCCAAAGTGCTTATGTTCAGAGTCCATTCTGCCTGTGGTGCATACCTGAGGGGTTTATACCAAATGGAAATGCTAACTTAACTTCTGCCAAGTTTAATAAACAGGTCAAAAATAATTTCATAAAATACATTTTATATGTGAATCTATTTAATACTGATACTCGCTTTAGGGGAGGTAATAAAATCATGTGAAAAACTGAATTCACCACGAAAGAATTCCTCAGTGATTCATCATAAGAGTAATAGATTTGTAAAGCTCACTGATACCCACCTAGGCTTAACCATAAAGTATGCTGTATACATGAGCACATACATCCAAATACATAGATATGAACCTGCACACAGGTATTGTGTGTGTGTGTGTGTGTGTGTGTGTGTTTGTGTCTCAGGGACGACTGCAAACATCAGCCCACCACCTCTGACACAGCAAATCATTACAGCCAAGGGCCAACATAATCTGTTCCCTGATCACTGATACAGGCTTGTACGTGGTGCTGAGACGCCCATCTGTGCTCCATCAGCTCTCGCTTATGTTGAATTAGCATTGGCAAAGGTCTCTAAAATTAGGTCCCCAGGCATCCATGGCAGTGGTCATAGTGACTTCCCACCGCCTTGGGGAAACAGCCATCCCTCTCTGGGTCGCTGGGGCTTGAGAGCCAGAGATGTTAGCACAGGACCCAGATGCTGTCTGGGAAAGGTGGGGCTGGCTCGGAATGCTCTAGAATGAGCTCACTCGTGCTGTGACACGGCAGGCTGCCAGGGCGGAGCTCTCGCCCAGGTTGGAGGCAGGTGATGGTGCTCGCAGATGCCAGGACTGGAAGAGGCAGGAAGTGTAGGACACTCTCGCAGACCTCACTGCCCTGCTGCAACTGGGTGTCTGAGTCCATCGCTGTAACATTGATCTTCGGAGATTTACAAAGAGGAGAGGTTTATCTGGCTTACGGTTCTGGAGACAGAGAAATCCAAGGTCAGGAGCCTGTGACTGGGCAGGGCCCAGTGCTGCTTCCAGCTGTGGCAGAAAGGAGGAGGATGAGCTGACAAGTGCCCAAGAGGCAAGGGTCCGGGCTGACGTGCTCTGTAACAACCTGACCTCGCGGTAACGTCCAGTTGCGTGAGGGTTAGCACTCACTCCGAGGAGAAAGCTGTTAATCCATCCCCCAAGGCTCCGAGCCAGGCCCCGCCTTCTGGGCCTGCTGCACAGAGGAGTCAGCATCTAACACATGAACTGGAGACACGGTGGCCTCAGCACCAGGGGAAGTGCTGGGTGAGAAAGCTGCTCTTTGTGACAGTAAAATGTGGATGTAATCAAGACTTAGGCTACCATTCAGGCTGAGCCTGGCCTCAGAAAGGGAATTCCTGGCCCGAAGTGCTTTCAGAATGGACTCCTGCACACACAAGCACATGTGACACTTTGATTTCAGGTGATGAGTATTTGAACGCCTGAAGTCAGACGAGCCCTTCAGTGCCGACCGTGATGGTGCATAGAAGAAGCGTGCTGTGAGACACGGGGCAGGAGCCTCTGGGTGGAAGCCTGTGCACTCGGTGTCCCCATCTCTTAGAGCACAGCTATACCCCGGCGCACTGCTCTGTACGGTTCTGGCTCATCACATCCCCAGCCACAGCTTCATCCGCATACACGCATAGACAGACCTGTTGCTCCTGCACTCACTGCGCCTCTCCACTGCTTCTCCCGATGTTGGCACAGAGTCAGACGTTCAGCCACTGCTTCCGACTTCGAGGCCTTGGTATGAGGCGGGCCAGTCTGCTCTCTTCAGACGTGCAGGTCTGTCTGCAGTTTGAAGGTGCAGCGCTGTGTGGTGAGGCCGGCTCCTCAGGACAGGCTCCAGAGAGCCAGGAGGAGCTTCCGCAGCTCAGAATGCGGGTTATCTTCCACCGCTTCATCCTGCTGTCCTCACTCCCCCCTCGCTCCCCACGACCACAGCCTTGCCTGCCACTAAGGGGTACAGCAGGTGACCCCAGGCAGCAGGAGCCGATGGCAGCCAGAGTCACAGCTCCGCTCAGACACCCTTGCCCGCAGCTGCCCCTCTGGGTCACAGGAACCACTTCCTCCTGACCCTTCAGGTGAAGGTTCAAAGGCTTCTGCCTCCAGCCCTAGCGCGCTTCACCAGCCCTGGGCAGTTTTCCTAAACTTTGGTGGTGCCTACTTTTGAGGTTATCTTTGTACAGTCCCCTTTTGGATGATAGTCTTTTGAGTTATTTTCTGTCATATCTGATTTTATGAGAGGGACCAAGTAAACATGAGCTTGAATCATCGTTTCAGATGAGGCCTTCACATTTCCTGCACAGTGGGTTGTGCCTGGTGCCAGCCTGTCTGGGAGGCAGCTCTTTGGCAGGCGGGCAGTCTTCGGTGCACATCCCCTGACATGGCCCTTCATGCACCCACAGGTGGTGTGAGCACACAGCAGGCTGCCCCTGGCCAGTGTGGGTGTGGGAGAAGGGACCGAACACAGGCAGACTGCTCAGGTCTGTACGGCCGGGATGGGAGCACTTTTCACCCTCACAAGCGTCGCCTTCCATGTCGGGGAGGCTGGCAACTGATCACTGAATTCAGACTGGATTGCATACTTTTACCCCAGGCTATTTTCTATGCTCCGTGTTCTCTGCCTTCTCACAGATGACTTAGAGAACAGATATGCTTATTTTCAATATGAAAACTCTCCACCACCAAGATACCCCATGTGTTAAAAGATGAGGACTATGACTTCTTTGTTGCGTGTGAGATCTACCCTTTGAGTCACTTTTGGATTGCGGGGTACTGAGCTGTCAGCCACGGGCAGGGTGTGGTACAGAGTGACTCTAAAACTTACCTACCTGGCACAACCGAAACTTTATACCCACTGAGGAGCAGCTTCCCTTGTCCCTCTCCCCATGCCCAGGCAAAATGTATGAAAGCCTTAACTACAACCTGGACCTGTAAAAGTCATAGAAAAAAACATAGGGAAAAGTCTTGTGAACTTGGTATTAGTTCGGATTTCACAGAGATCGCTCCAAAAGCGCAGGCAGCAAAAGCAAAAATAAGTAAATGGATGACATCCAACTAAAAATTGCACACAGCAAAGGAAACAACAGTGTGAAAAGAAAACCATGGGCTGGGAGAAAGGATCTGCAGACCATAAACCTGATAAGGTGCTAACATCCAAAGCACATAAGCAACTCCCGCAACCTAACAGCAAAAGCCCAGCTAACTGCTTTAAAACATGAACAACAGACTTCAGCAGACATTCCCCTCCCCCAATATTTTACATCTCATATTGTCACTTCTTGGCAATTTCTTTTTTTTTTTTTATTAACTGCGGAAACCACTTAATGATGTCACAGATGGATTCCATAAACATGGAAGTTTAGACTTCATGAAAGATTTGGTCAAAGACAAGAAATTGCTCTGATTTCCAAATACAAATAATTTCAATAGCCTAGAAAACAAAGTCCCTGAGACAATAAAGTGCATTCTTCTAAAGAGCCCCCTTTGAGTATGTTCCAGCATGCTGCTGTGTTCATAGCAAATTCTAGCCAATCTCTGTATTTCCTTATTAGCTCGAAACTAAATGGCAGGAAACACCCGGGGGCACCAGTAACACTTCAGAATCCCGTGCCAACTTGAAACAGGGGAGACAGTGCTGCGGAGCTGCTTGCTAAATACTTTGAAAAATTCCATTGACATGAGAGCTAACAAACTTGAAAGGCAAGTACTTTTTTTTTGCATCAATAAATAAAACATCAAAGTGATTATTGAGCCAAAGATCCAAAGAAGTGGTGTGCCTTTTTGAGTGTAATAAAGCACTGGATATGAATTCAAATGATCAGCCTGGCCTAAAGAACACAAAGCTTTCTCTTCCTGAGCAGCCTTTCTCTTAGGGAGTCGGGCGGGCTCCTACACTGTGGTCCTGAGCCCAGCCTCTCACTGGGTCTCTGATTTGGATCAGTTTCACAGACCTCGGAGTTAACTGGTAATTTTCAGTTATTGTCTCGGTTTCAGTTCACTCAGAAAACACCAGGATGGTACAGAAAATGATAGCAATAAAAATCATTAGAAAGTGCATAGGAAATCTGGAAGCTTAAGACACAACACAAATCTAGGAAGGAAGGAAGATGAAGCCTCTTACTTTAGCTGCCCTGGCAATGATTCGTCAAAGGCCAAAGAGGACAGATCTGGCTCCGGAAATGGGTTTCCCTTTTGCTGACCGCTTTGAGCACCTTGGGCAGTGATGCTGTCCATAGATGCCTCGGCCTCTTCTTTGCTCTGTGCATCTGGCTTCCCTAGACGTTCGGTGGGAAGCTTGGGTTTCAGAGCTGAGCAGATCCAAGGGAAAACAGGAGGAGAGCAGCCTGTGCTGAGCCGCTTCTAGACCCACAGCTCCATCCCTGCCACTCTCCCAGCTGGTCCCTCCCAGTGGTCCACGGGCCGCACTCTGGCTGCATCTAGAACTGGCTAGAAGTGCACAATCCAGCACCGCAGCCACACCTGCATTACGGCAGGACCGTGGGGGCTCCTGAGCAGACATGGGTCTAAGAGGCATGCATTATTTCCTGGGGCCCTGGGACCCCGGGCTCTGCTGCCACCAGCTGAGATGTCATAGTCACTTGTCTTCATTGCCAAACTTATTTATGCCTGCTGTTCTTTTGGTTGAAACATACTTTTATTTTAAAGTTGATTTTTTAATGAGAAAAAAATTAATACATAAAATAATTGCTAAAATTTTTTACAAGGGGAGGGGGGTTGTTGTGTCCATGAAACTTAAGGTGGATGCATTGGAAAGACAGCATAAAAAGTGATTAAAAATATGAATGCAAGCCAGGCACAGTACCAGGCCCCTGTAATCCCAGCCACTCTGCCACACAGATAGCCAGACTGTTCTTTCCCCACTGAGGGACCTTGGCAGTCCTGCTAAGGTCAAGCAGCAACGTACGCATGGACTTACTTCTGCAGCCCTAATTATATTCCATGAGCTATGAGACTGTGAACTCTGGTGTACTTTTATCTATGGTGTACCCTTATATCAGTACCACATTTTAAAAATTACTGTACCTTTAGAGTAAGTTTTGAATTGAGAATCATATGTTCTCCAATTTTGCCTTTGTCTTAGTTTTGGTTATTTGAAGTTCTTAGTAATTCTGCATAAACTTTGTGATTGGCTCTTCTATTTCTGCAAAAAGAAAAAAGAGGCTACCAGGAATTTTGATAAGGAACACACTGAATTTATAGATCAATTTGGAGACTATGACTGTCTTAATAATATCAAGTCTTTCAATCCATGAACAAATTATGCCTTTCCATTTATTTAGGTCTTCTTTACTTTCTTTCAGCAGTATTTTATAGTTTTCAGAGCATAAGTCTCGCACCTTCTTAGTTAGATTTGTTTTCAAATATTTTCTTCTTTTAAATTCAATTGTAACTTGAATTATTTTATTACTTTACTTTTCAGATGGTGATTGCTACTGCACAAAATATAACTCATTTTTGTGTCTGCTGACCTGCGACTCACTGATTCATTTATTAGCTCCAGTAATTTTATGAGGATTCTTTAGTATTTTCTATATTTAATATTATACCATCTGTGAATAGACATAGTTTTTTTTCTTCCTTTACAATTTGGATTTTTTTTGATTAATTGCTCTGGGCAGAACATTCAGCAAAATGTCAAATATAAGTGGCAACACCCTTGAAATCCAGGAACAAGAAATCTTTGTCTTGTTTTGATATCAAGGAGAAAGCTTTTCATTTTTCACTGCTGAGTGTGCTGTTAGCTGGGGAACTTTTCATAAATGCCATTTATCATCTTGAGGGACTCTTCTCTATTTCTAGTTTAGTGAGTGGTTGTTTTGTTTTGTTTTTTTAACTCATGAAAGACTATTGGATTTTTTCCAATGCTATTTCTGCATCAACTGATCATATGGTTGTTTCTTTTTTTACTGTTATTCTATTAATTGTGAATTGTATTGCTTGGGTTTATTATGCTGAACCACCCTTACATTTTGGAGATAAATCCTACTTGGTCATGGTACATAAGTTTTTGAACATTGTTACAGTTTATATCTAGATGTCTCTCCAAAGCCTCATGTACTCATAGGTGGGGCTTTTGGGAGGTGATTGGATCATGGGGATGTGATACTCACCAGCTGATTAGTCCATGATGAGTTTATAGCTAAATGTGATGTTGGGAGGTAAAGCCTCATCAAAGGAGGCGGGGGCACTAGGGGTGTGGCCTGGAAGGGTCTATCTCCCTCTCTCTGTCCTTAATCTCTCTCTCTCTCTGTGATTCCTGCTACCATGCCATGAGCTGTTTTTCCTCTGCCATGCCCCTCTGCCACGCTAACCCACTCTGGAGCCAGCTGAGACTATGGACTGGAACCTCTACAAACTGTGCACCAAAATAAACATCTCCTTCCATAAGTTGTGGGTTTTGGGTGTTCTGTCCCAGCAACAAAGAAAGAAACTAAGACAAACATGCTGCAGGATACACTTGGCTAGTATTTCATTGAGAATTTTTGCACCTGTGTTTGTAAGGGACTTTAGTATGCAGTTTTCTTTTCTTGTAATGTCTTTGTCTGGCTTCAGTTTTGAAAGTAACCATAGCTTTGTAGAAGAAGTTAAGAAGTTGTTATGGGTTAAATCTAAAATATTTCCCAAAGTCTCATGTGCTTGGAAGGTGACTGAATTATGGAGACACTATACTCATTGATTGCTTCATTCATTTATGAGTTTAGTAGCTGAATGTGCTCTGAGGAAGTAGGGCCATATTGCTTCCTGGTCAGAATTTGAGCAAATGTGTTCTGTGCCAGATCCTTCCATGGGACTGTTTCTGCATTTCAGCCTGCTGACCATGGACTGAAACTTCTGATACTGTGAGCCAGAATAAACCTCTCTTCCTTTAAATTGCAGGAATTCGGTATTTTCTCCCAGTGACAAGAAACCTGGCTAAGAGAAAACCTTGGTACCAGGAGCGGGGTTGTTTCTGTGATGTATCTGACCATATGGTTCAGAAGCCTTTGGAACTAGATTGCAGGAGGAATTTGGAAAGGTTTGTAGATGCTGGCTAGAAAAGCCCTAGAATTCTGTAGGCTGGGTGGGAAATTCTGATCAGATCCATTTACTATGAATAAGAAACAGCTTGGTTTTACTTAAAAGTTTGTTTCAGATATCACGTATATTTTTACTCAATTTCATCATTACTGCCTTCTTTTGTATTTATTTTCCCTAGTGTTCAATTTTTGCTCTATTTTTAAGTTATTTTCTTAGTAGTTACCCTGAGGTTTACAATGAACATCTTAAGTTTTAAACATTCCAGTCTGAATTAATATCAACCCAGCCTGAAAAGTACATGAATAGCCTGCTAATCTTCAAAATCAAGTTTTCTTAGTATATTTTCATGATGGGCACTGAAGTAAGCTCTATTTTTATGTTTTGAAATCCTTCACCACCTCAAAATAAATCTATTCATTAACCATATCTTCAAAACTTAAGCCTTCTTTTCCTTCTAATAAGTTTTAGGAACTTTTTCTTTAAAATATTTATAAACCACAAGCTAGAGACTAATGCTATTTTATCATATTCTGTCTATCTAAAAAGACCCAAGAGCAATGAATTGGAATGAGAACTTGGTTCTTTATAGTTATCAGATTATTTTTGAAACATTTGGTGACCTATGCTTCAAAACCTTGCCCACTACATGTGATTCCACAACTTAATAACCAAGTCTTACATTAAAATAAAAGTAACCTTCATGCAAAACTCTGCTGCATTCCCAAACATTTTGTAGCAAACAAATTTGAAAGAATTGTTAAGCCACTCTTGCAAAATGGATGAATCCCAGCATCTTTCTTCCTGCTGTGCCTGGCTGACCTGCTGTTCATAGGAATCATGCTAAATGCAATGGCACAGGAACAAACAGCTGGGTTTGTTCATCTCAGATGATGTGACTTAAGTCAGCTGTTCTGTCTTGGTTACCTTGCTCATTTCTGAGGCAAAATTAGAGGAGGAAAGGTTTATTTTAGCTCATGGTTTGTAGAGGTTTCAGTCCAGTCATCTGGCTCCCAGGCAGGATGGCACAGCAAAGAGACATGGCAGAGGAGAAACAGTCAATCCAAGGCAGGTAGGAAGCAGCAAGCAGCAATGAGCCTCCCTTTCCCTTTTATCCCATGCAGGCTACAAGCCTTTTGGATGGTGCCACCCACACTCAGGGTGGGACTTTCCATTACCCACATTAGAACTATGGTAAACCAGTTAGTGGGCTAATCCAGTATCTCACACCCTTAATCCACATTCACACACCCTAGATCCAGCCACCTCCAAAAAGCCCCACCTATGACCACACGAGGCTTTGGGGGGACATCTAGATACAAGCCATAACATGTTCTAAAGTTCAAATACCTACTTTGAGAGTCACCAATTTTACACGACTAACAAGTAAACAGATAAATGAGGCTAAGACCTCCCACTATTTAACAGCAGACAATATGCTGCAACAAAACAAGGCTTCATACTCCAAAAACCACAAAGGGAGGATTTTACACTCAGAGAAAGCTTTGCCTCTGCCTGGTGCTGCCCACACCAGATGGAGGCTGTTTAGTCCCACATGCACACTTCCAGGGACATTGCTCAATTCCCCAGGGTGGCTTACTCCACTTGGAAACACGTTGGGAAACCCTTTCTCACATCGGGCTGAAATCAGTCTGTCTTCCTTCACCCATGGCCCTAGTTGTCAGAGGGAGTGAGACTCTTCCTTTACTTGGTAAGCTCCCAGGGAACTGCCCCTCCCAGTTCTGTTCTGGAAGCCAAGCCACAGGCTTCAGCCCTTCACACCTTCCTCAGACCAATGACACCAGTGCTCCTGGTCCCAGTGCCATTCTGGGGCTTTTGATCAAGCTCTGGGTTGACAAGTTGACATTTCCCTGAAAACGCTGAATAAAATATCTTAGCTGTATTTGGACCCATGAAAATGATGTTGTGCTACCACTTCCTTGCTGCCTTGGATCTTCAGTGTCACCAAAAGCCCAGGTGGCAAAGCCTGGGTCTCCAGAGTGGGACCGTAGGGGGTAGGGTCTTCAGATCATTGAGGAGGTGTCTTGAAGGGGATTGTGGGACCTGTCTCCTCCTCTCTCTCTTTCACTCTCTGGCCATGGGCTGGGTGATTTTGTTCCACCATGCCCTCCTGCTGCCACAGCCCCAAAGCAACAGGCCAGCCGGTATGGACTGAAGCTCCAAAACTGTGAGCCCAAATAAATCTTTCTTCTAAGTTGATTGTCTCAGGTATTTGATACAGTAACAGAAATGTAACACATTTCTCTAGAATGGATCAATTCTGGCTGAATACGTTATGGTTGATAAATAAGACAACATTCATTTTAGGGATTGGTGCCCTTGAAGATTTGGAAGATAAAGTTGTTTCTTTTCTATTACATGGTATATAATTGCAAGGGTTCAACAGACCATTAATATGAGACATGGAGAAGACTCCAAGTGTTCTGAAAGGAAATGGTGTATGTAATGTAGTTGCCATGTCTATTTAGAAGTTATTCGAGTGTCAGTTCTGCCTCCCTCGGGTCTGGCATCTATGAGATGCATCATAAATAACACACCAAATAACAGATACTACATGAAGATGCTTGTTGAAGTATTTTACCTTCAACAGATCCGGTGCTTAGTAAAGCTCACAGAAAAGACCTAATTGCAATGAGAAAACTGGATCAGTCTGCAGGGCCAGAGGTTAGGAGAGGTCAGGAGAGTTGTGGGAGACAGGACCCCCAGGTGTTATTCCATGGAGGACCAAGAAGCTCTGAGGATTGGGCATCTTTTCAGGAGAAGATAAAGAATGGAACACCACTGTGTGCTGATAGCAACTGTTTGTATTTAAAACATCAGGCAGGGCTATGAATTTATCTTTTGCTTAGCTTAGTGCTTTACTGTTTGTGCTTTCCAATGGATGACCTGTTTGCTTGGTTTTCATCTTACTGCATTAGTTTGGATTGTATGGTTAAACTGCTTGAGTTCTTTAATTTGCAATCAGCATTTCTTGATTTACTTATTCATATCCTACTTTATTCCAAAATTGATTCAAGGCAGCTTACGGAAATACCTACAACTCAACAAAACCAAACAGAATATAAAAATAGCCGAGGACATCTGGACAGCCAGAGCGTCGGGCTGTGAGAGGAACAGCAATCCAGATGTGGCCTCAGTGTGCCGGGAGGCGCTGTCAAACAGTAAAGGCTGCTGGAGGTGAGTCTGCTTAGTGCCAGCATTTCTGGAAGCCAAAGTGGAAACAGGACTTGCAATTTCATGTGACTTGAACGAATTAATTGCTCAAGAAAAACACCGAATGTTTCTGACAGCAGAGAGATCTCTCCTTTGGGGATCATAGTCAAAGAGGAAGAGCCCACTTGTTTGCTCCCAGTGTAGCCCCTCACTTCCGTCCAAGACTGCAGATGCCAGACAAACTGTGCAGCCCCCGCTGACGTGGAGACGGCGGTGAGGCTACTTGTGTTCCACCCCCAGGTCTGCCACATCCAGGCCAAGCATGAGGACCGTCACTCACATTTACCACACGGGACCCTGTGAACTTAGCCTCCACCAGTCCAGGGGTCGTTAGAAAACAGTTCT
Organism: Heterocephalus glaber; assembly: GCF_053883595.1. Lineage (NCBI taxonomy): Eukaryota > Metazoa > Chordata > Mammalia > Rodentia > Bathyergidae > Heterocephalus > Heterocephalus glaber. Next base: position 66,248,893 of record NW_028258142.1, read on the forward strand.
CTTCTGCTGCTCGCCTTCGCTGTGTGCGCCTTTCCCAGGCCATGTTAGCAATCCTTGACTTTCATCCTTTAGTCAGATCTAATGAAGACCAACTGAAGGGACTTCCCATAACACAAAAGTGAGATGTTGTTCCGTGCTAATGGAAGGCAGTCCGTGGAGAGAGACGAGACTCCTGATGACATGAGCCATAAACTCGAGGCCTTGGGAACGGGAGGCCTCCTTCCCATCAAAGGCCCTAATTATTTGTCCCCAGAGCCCGGCCATGATTACAGTGTGCTGTTACGGGGCGTCAGTTAATACTCACAGGGCTGGGTCTGCATGCAGAGTTCTGCGGGACGTTGGACACGACAGCTTCATTAAGCCTGTCCAAGCTCAGGTCCCGAAATCGCTCATCTGGGGAGCAGTATCATGTATTGCACAACCCCACGTGGAGGCATCCTTGCTTTTTAAGAACATAGCCAAGGTTGCTCTTGGATGGGCTGGTGCAGGCCAGGCGTACGGGGAAGGGGAGAGCTCACCCGCCCACCCGCGGTGGCTCCTGGCATGGCAGCCTGGGCCTCTCCCAGCGGCACACCATCCTCGGCAGTGTCCGGCCCCTCTTGTCAGCACTCTCACAGGAGGGCTGGCAAGGGAGAACCGTGTTTCCCCTCCTGCCTAGCTGTCCACTTCCGTCCAACCCGTGGTCTTGTGAGGTGTCATGGGTCTCTGGCAGTTGAGAAGGCAGTTCTGTCTCACTGGGCACAGGTCACTCCCGGGCTGCCCGACAGTGAGGTGACGTGCAGACAGGAGCCCTCAGCATGCCCCTCCCTGCGCCCCTCTCTTTCTGCCGGTCCCCTTATCTTTCCACAGAGCTGGTGCCTAACAGCCTTTAGCCAGGCCACCCCTCCTCTGGGAAGAAAGTCCCTGCTGTCCCCAACAGTGCGTGGTGTGTGTGTGTGTGTGTGTGTGTGTGTGTGTGTTTGTGTGTGTGTGTGTGTGTCGTGGGGTGGGTGCTTCCTAGGGTCTTTTCCTTTGTCTTACAAAGCCGCACCCCTTCCCAGGCTGTAGCTCTCTGCCTGGTCACCTCCCAGGAGGTGGCCTCAGCTCTGAGGCGGCTTCCACAAACCCCAGTCCTTTTTGGGGTCCGAGGCAGCCTGAGCCCAGTTCAGGAGCCACTGGGTTGCAGCACGCCAAGGTTAGCTCTGCTTCTTTTCTTTTTTCAATTACAGTTTTAAGAAGCCTTTGACCGTTCCCTGCAGTTGCTTACCAGGCAGGAGTCAATTTAGGACAGACTGTTCTTGTTGCTAATAGTGTCCCTTCCCCAATAAGGCTGTTCCCTGAACATCTCCAGATAATCACACAGCCACAAATTAATAAATATATTCAAAATAGATCCTTCTCCAGATGTGAAGAATACCCAGGGTGACCAGAACATGTCTTTCCTCCATGGGGAGAGGTGGGGCCGTCCAGCCAGCCTCGGGACTCCGTGCCAGCTCTCGCATCCGCACCTCCTGAGCAGTGGTGCCAGAGGCCGTCTTGGTGGTTCATGACCAACCCTGGAGTCTCATCTCTCCAACTCCTCTGAGGCTCTGAGGTCCCTCCACACCCGCCCCTCCTGACGCTTCCTGTGCCTCCTCTCCTCCTGTCATCTCTTTGGGGGCGGTTTTCTCATTTGTAACTTGAGAAGCTGTGATTGATTACGTCCCTGTTGTTAGAGAGCAAGCTCTTTGGGAAGGCTCGGAATTGACCCTGAGCATCCACACTCGAATGCTGGTGGCTGAACGTGCTCCAGATGAGCCAGCGAACCCCACATGGGCCATGTGGTCCCTGCCAACCTGAAGGCCCGGCTCCACTAACAACCACTCTAGACGGGACTTAAAGCTGCCGAATATTACAAAATTTGACCAGAGAGCAAGCATTTCATCAGAGCTCTGTCAGCCAAATTAACAGGACTTTAGCTTCAAAAACTATCTTGTGACCTAACTCAAAGACACTCAGTGCTGTGTAAAACATGTAGGGTTTTTCCTAATATGAATGTGAGTTTAATTCTCAATCTAAGACTTAAAACCAAGCAGAAACATTCCCTTTACTTTCGCTTTGGGGCTGGGGATTTAGCTCAGTGGTTCCGCCTCCTGCCTTATAAGCACGAGGACCCGAGTTCAATCCCTGGTACCAAAAAAAAAAAAAAAAAAAACTACTGTCAGCAGCAAAGTTAATTGCAAATTTCCTCCTGAGCCAAAAAAAATTGTTTTCAATGCTTGCGTAAGAATCAGAAAGGGAATCCTTCACTTAGCAGGCAGAAAAGAGCTCATCTGGGGCAGTGATGTCCAGATAGTCCAGGACACGTGCAGAAGTCTGTGTCCTCTGCCCAGTGCCTAGTGCCCAGAGCCACGGGAAGCAAGCAGGCCTCTTGCTGAACCTCCCTGGCCTGGACTGGCCAGAGCCGCACTGGGCACCGAGCTGCCACTGTGAGGGTGTCTAATGCCAGCCACCAGGAAGCCCAGGTACCTGACAGGCGACACCTTAAAGTTGCTAAGCTCTGCCACATTCATCGATTTGCACTTTGATACACAGGACCAGCAGATGGTAACCGTGGAGGGCCGACTCATGAGCCTGTTTTGAATACCAAAGAGTCACCCCGCAGGCTGGAGCAGGACACCCTCTCGGTTAGCACTTCCTTATGCTGGAGTCCAGTCTTGGACTTCCCAGTCACAATCCCCAACTCAGAGTTTCTGTGGGAAATGCCACCGCCTGTGGAGAGACTTGGAAGGGGAGGCTGGAGGAGCAGGCTTGTTTGGGGACAGGGCTGTGGCCTTCTCACTGCCTGTGGGAGGTGGGTCTGCCAGCGCGGTCCAGAAGCGCACCAAGCACCGTGTCCTCGTGTTGGCCTGTGCGCCTGTCAGTGACACACGCCCGGCCCGAGAGGTGGGCGGCTCACTGTCCTTCTGTCCCCAGTGCAGGCGGCATCAGCCGGAGAAGCCTGGGCCTGGGGCTCCGTGGGGCGCTGGGACAGAGCTGGGTCTTCGGGCAACAGAAGGTATAAGCTAGAGGAAGGAGGGCAGCAGGGCCAAGGGAGCCTGGCCTCGGGTGGGCGCTGAGGGGTGGCTACGTGGGTCCGGGGCCTCGCTCCCCTCCTTGGGGCCTGGTCCAGCCGTGCCCACGCGTCTGTCCCTCGCTTTGTTCTCCTAGGTTTGCTTCCAGGGCTTCCTGCCTTTTAAGCAGTTCCTGAGGAACACAGGGCAGGCTCCTCACACCCAGCTACTTGTCCCTCTCCTGGTCACAGCAGCGAGCCTGAGTCCTGTTAGGAGACAGAGGCCTCAAAGTCCTTCAGCAGAACCCTCTGCTCCCCAGCTGTTCGCGTCCGCCCCAGCATGGCCCCTGGGCCACCAGCCAGAGCCCGAGAGCCACGCCTCGGGTGAGTTCTCACCCCCAGGAGCTGGTAATTTTCTTCCATCCATGGGGAGCCACTGAGCCCAGGACAGGCAAGACAGCACAGGACATCTGTGCCCTAAAGCATGTGCTGCAGAGGGACGGTGGGTGACCTGTGCTCAGGAGGTCCCAGAAGGTCCCATGCTAAGTGTCCCTAAAACACCTGTGAAGATCTGGTTACGGGGCCAGAGGCAGCGGGCTTGAGGCTCTCAGCCAGGCTGGCAGAGCAACAACTGCCCAACACTCCCCGGCCCCCTGGCCTGTTGGTCCCCAGTTGCCCAGTGCCTGCCCAGTGAGGAGTCGGGCAGATTTGCGGGAGGAAAAACAGAAAGAAGAGAGCCCAGGGCACTGCCTGCGAGCACTCTGATGTCCCTGGAATGCAGGGGAGGCACGTTGCTCGGGGACAGGGCACGCGTCTGGTGGCTATGCCTGCCAGGGAGCTTAGGGGCCGTCTTGCTCCTGGCCGCCTGCGGCTCCAGAGGATTTGCAGTCCCCATGCCCGTAGGGCTCACGCTGGCCAGCTGCAAGGGATGCCAGGTCACCCCCAAGCAGGGCTGGACTGTGCCGTGTTTCTAACCCAGGCTCCATGGGAAACCAAGCAAAAGAGACAGAACTGCTGAGGGCTGTTTGGGAGCGCTCACCATGGGCAGCTCCAGGCGCTGCCGCCTGGTTGACTGCCCGAGAGTCCAGGGGTGTCGCTGCCGTCACAGCTCAGGGCGGCCTGGATCGGGCATCCAAGGAGCGGGTCAAGGGGCTTCTGATTCCCATGGCCGGGACCTCGGCAGGATGGCGGCCCAGGGATGGCTGGACTGGCCCCGGAAGCCTGTTTCGTGTCTCCTTATGGGACGTGGGGGCGGCCTGTGCCCAGAGGTGGTGGCCTGAAGATGGCCCAGGCCACTTCCCCCATGGGCGGTGGGTCGGTCACAGAACTACCCAGGTCCCAAAGCAGGCGACACAGACGCCACCGCTCAATGGGAGGAACATCAGGCTTGGCTGCTGTGCTAGGCAGCTGTTTCTGTATGTGACAAAACACTTGAGATAATCAACTTATAGGAGGAGAGGTTTGTGACAGTAGGGAGGCTTCAGCCCACGGCCCACTGGTCTGATGTGAACTCACGGCAGGAGCCAATCCCTTGAGTAGCAGGGAAGAAAAGACAGACTGAGGAAGGCGTAGGGTCCCAAACCCTGCTTCAGGGCCACGCCCTCTGATGACCTCACTTCCTCCCGAGGCCCCACTTCCTAAAGGCTCCACCCCCTCCGGACAGCGTGATAGCCAGGGACCAAGACTTTAACGCCTGAACCTCTGGGAGACACCTCAGAGTCAAGCTATGCCAGCTGCCACTTCTACTCTGCCACATCGTTACTATAAAGGAAACGGAAGCTCACAGAGGCCAAACAATGTATTATAAGAAATGAAGCTGAGGATTGAAGTGTGACTGACTGAGCCTTTTCTCTCCTGGTACGCGGCCCTGCTCTCTCAAATATGGACATTTGGCCTCATGAGATGACTTGCTGAAGGGCAAACCACTTCCTGATGGGATCCAGAGCATGACAGAGCGAATCATCTTGTTACTTTTTTAGAAAAAGAAATTATACTACCAACCTTGAATGTGAATGTGACTGTAGAGTCTAAAACTTCTTTGGGTTAAGAGGTTGTTCAAGGTAAAAGAAAATGAAAAAAACCCAAGTGAATACAATCACAACCTTAGATGCAAAGTACCTGGCTAAGCCTAGGTTTCTCTTCCCAGAGGAGATATATTTACATTATGAAAGAAGCAGGGGCCCAATGGGAACTCCTTGTTATTATTAGATTTCCTCTTGAGAAGGATGTATAAATGAAATCGCAGCTTGCTATTTTAGTATTTTGTTTTTCAGGGAAGAAAAACCCTTTGCAAAAACGGTTTAAAAGGAAAACGTCCCTTTCATGCACTTGTTTATTTTCTTATTTGCCAGGCTACAGCCGTCTCCTTTCATGTCTGATTTTGCTGCGGCGCTGAAGATTTCCTTTTTCTTTCTCCAAATCCGGAAGGTCTCCTTTCATTTGTGAGTAATGCTAAATCCTTAGCCCTCAGACAATTCTGGGTCCAGCGCCTCCTCCTGAGACAACTGTGGGCCACGAGCTCCACCCAGTGGGCAGACACGGAGGGACCGGGCGAGAAGGGTCCTCTGCCGTGGTCCCCCCGGGCCGTAACCGTCAGAGCCTCACCGGCACCTTGCAGCCCTCGGCCGAGCTCCCCGTGCCCTTTCGCCTGTGCCTCGCAGACAGGTGTCTCTTCAGGGAGCTGGAGAAACGGCGCAGCCGCTGCTTCTGCTGCCCTAGGTCTTTTCGTGGCTTTGACAACTTCATGTGCGAATGAGCTTTATATTATGTCATAGATCACGAGCTTTGTGAGCGTCTTTATTAACATTTATCAGTCTCTCATTACACTCGCGGAGAGCTGCTGCAAAAGATGTCTTCTGCAAAATGTTCAAACAGTTTCAGTTTTTCACCCTTGAGATCAGTCGTGACCCGGCCGCCCTGTGGCTTGGCGCGCAGTCGCCCTGGCCCGGCTCCTCCGCAGCCTCGCTGGCCGCCCAGCACTCAGCGCCGCCTCAGCCCCGCGCGGCGGCGCCCACACCCCGCTGTACTCTCGCCCGCGACCCCCGACTCCCTCCGAGTTCGGCGAGCTCCGCCTCAGCCCGTCCGGTTTCCACCGCCCACAGGGCCCTGCGAGCAGCCCCACGCCGTCACGGCCCCGCACACCGGCCCCGCTCGCCGCTCTGCTTTCAGGACGGCTGCAAAGGTGCGGAGCCCGAGGACTTTAAGGAAAGCACACGCCATTCTAAGACCGTCGTTAAGGAAGGGCGGCGGGAGTAAACGCTCACCTCATTTCACCCGTGCATAACGTGCATTTGCACAGAATGCAGCCACAGCGAAACGGGGGGACCCAGCGGGGGCCGGCGCCTCCCGCCGAGCCGCGCACGGGGTCCGCCGACGCCCCGGAAGGACAGCGTCTGTCTCCCGAGCCCCTCAGCAGAGCGCGCTCTAGCTCTGCCTTTAAAACAGCAACATGAAGCACGTGCTCCTTCGTCCGGAGGGTGTGAAGGCGAGGGCGGTCGTGAAGAGGGGCTCAAGCCCGGCCCGCTTCCCTGCACGGCGCGGGGCACTCCGGGCGTGGCGGCGAGGGAGCCAGGGAGGGTGGGCCCGCGCGGAACCGCAGGACCGGCCCGGCGTCCAGGCTGCAGGGGCCCACGGTGTCCCCGCCCACCCTCGGAAGGAAGCGCCCATCCCCGAGCGAGCCTCCGAGCGTCACCGCAGTGTAGCCCACGAGCTGCGGCGTCTCAGGCCGACCCCCGGGAGACGCAGGCTCGCCGCAGCTTCCGGGACGGGGGGCGTGGCCCCGCCAGCGGGGGGCGGGCTTGGGCGGAGAGGGGCGGGCTTGGGCGGAGAGGCGGGGCTCAGGTCAGACTGCTAAGCGCGCTGCATTCCCCGCTCAGACCCTGCAGTTTCCGGCCCGGCCGAGGGCTGCGCAGCGACCCTGTTGTGAGCTGCCTCGGAGCTCGGTACTGACAGGACTCTGACCCGGGGCGGGCCCGCTCGCGGTTCCCAGGTCAGAAAGTGGAGGAGACGCTGCTCCGCCTGTGCCCCGTGCCATCCAGAGCCCGCCGTGTGCCCCAACCCCAGGCTTGGCGTTGCACACCCTAGAGGTCCCGCGGGGCACCCGGCCTCCTGGTGTCACACCCAGCCAGGAGAGAGGCACAGGCCCCGGGGCAGAGCCTGTAGTGTGGGGAACCGCAGAAAGCGAGTCCACGACTGGACCGGGCTGTGCGAGGTGGAGGTTGCTCGGGCCTGGGAGCGGCTGCAGGCCTTGGCTCTCTCCCCTGCGGAGAGGGTCCTCGCTGCCGTGCCGGGGCTCACCCCGTGAGGCCAGGACAGGCTGGCATCCATGGCAGTGACTCCGGCCGCGCCGGGCGGCTCTGGGGAGGGAGGAGTGGTTCACTCTGTCCCTTTAGGACGGAAAGGTGACAGTTTCCGAAAGATGGAGCCAAGTGATGGGTCTCACGTGGGCAGCACTTACCCATCAGTCTAAGGAAGAGAGGAGGGCGGAGAAGAGGCCCCACTGCCAGCCACTGGCCCCGGCTGGTCAGCTGCTCGCCGGGGGATATAGAATAAGCGGAAAGCTGTGCTTTCCAGGCAGGGAGGAAGGAAGGAGGAAACCCGGGGAACTGACAGTCTGGGCCAGAGCAACTGAGTGATATGGATTGGTAAAGCAGGCTGTGTAAACTGACTGTAAACACAGCCTGGAGTGGTGGCTGTGTTCGCCAGCTTTCTGTTACTGTAACAAGTAGCTGAGCCAATCAGCTTAGAAAGATGACTATAAGGAGGTTTATTTGGCGCCTAACTCAGGTCCTGTCCATGGTCGCGAGGCCCGTTGCTTTTGGGACTGTGGAGAGGCAGCGGCTCAGGCAGGAGCTCTAAGCAGATGAAGCTGCTCCTGTCCTATAGCCCGGAAGTGAGAGAGAGGGAAGAGGAGGGCACAGGGGCTCCGGGGACCTCGCCCCTCCCGCCAGGCCCCGCCTCCTGTAGGCCCCCGCCTCCAAGAGCACCAGCGCTGGGGACTGAGCCTTGAACCCTTATCTAGCAAACGCTGAAGTCAGACAGACACCCTAGTCAGTGCCCACCACGCCTGGCAGGAAGTCTGGAGCGGGACCAGCGCTTCTGCTTTGCGCCTGCGTCCTCTCCGGGCGGAGCGCCTTTGGCTCCCTCCCCCTTCGCTCAGCAAGTTTGAGCTCTTCGGGCCTCCGTATGCGCTCACTGCCACCATCCCGGCCTCCCCTGCGCAGCCTGCACGCTGCTCCCGGCGTCCTCCGCGGCGTCTCCCTCGCGGCTGCCGGTGTCGCAGGCTCGGGGTGGCGGAGCTCTCGCCCCACCTCAGGGACCGGACCTGGAGATGGCTGCCCAGAAAATAAACGAGGGGCTGGAGCACCTGGCTAAGGCAGAGAAATAGTGAGTGAGCGGCCGCGGCCCCTATTGCGGACTCTGGGCCCCTTCTGGCCGGGACCCGGGCAGCTCCGGCGGACTGGAGGGCGCGGTGCGCGGAACCCTGGCCCAGTCCTGGCCGTGGCTCTCGTGAGCTTCGCGGCGGCTTCTCTGAGCTGGGCTCCACAGCCGGCCGGGAGCCGAGGGTCCCCCGCGGCGGGCCCTGTGTGCTGATCTTTACGGAAGCCACCCCTGGTCTCCAGCCACCAAATGCCAACTGCACCTCTGCCTCTCTCCACTGTGACAACCAGTGCCCCCTAAAGGACAGAGTCCTTGTTGAGAACCGGTGTCGTGGAGCGGCTGTCGATGAGCCCCAGATTCCTCATCCACCAGCCTGCTGTTCCTGAGGGCAAGAACTCTGTATTCTTAGCTCTTGAGTGTGTGCTGCCGCCTCCTCGAGCAGGCCTCAGCAGGCGCCCGGCAATATTTGTGGCACGCAGCTAATTCTCTTAATCTTTTGACCCCTTCCTTCTCCCCCGCTTACGTTATGCCCAACGATTATTTTTTAATTCAGCAATTAAAATGAAAAGCCTACTGCGTTAGGTGCTTTAATTTTGTAATCTGAGATCTGCAAGACAACTTTGCAGTTAGGCTCAGAGAAGCCTCCCACTGACTTGCCCAGGGCTGCACAGTTGGAAGAGGACAGAGCCAGTGCAGCATTCAAGCTGATGATGATGATGCCTCCTACTAATGGGCGGGGGCCAGGTGCTGGGCTCTCTTGGTGCAGGAAGTAGCCACAGGAGTCTAGTGGGAGCAAAGTAAAAGTACAGTGAGAATAGTACATGCAGTAAAGATCACAGTAAAGCTGTCAACACACAAGTTCATTCTGCCAGCAAGGTTTCCAAAATAAGGAATTTTAAAAAGGGAAAATCTTCAGTGGTTCTGTACACAGGCCGTGGTGTCCGAAGGGCGGAGAATGAGCTCGGGGCGCTGTACCAAGAGGAGGTAGGGCTGGGCTGTGAAGAGACCACCCTGGATGGACCTGGGCATTAGTTTTTCTCTGCATGGAATAACCAGGGGGCCTTTTGGGCAGCATTGTGGAGGATGGACTGTGAGGAAGGAAGGGGAGAGAACTGTGGCTTTTTCATTAAGCAGACATTTATGTCTGCATACCTGTACCAGCCACTGGGGTACTGGGCATCCTGAACTGGTCATTTTCTCAAGAGCTTAGAATTCACAGGAGGGCAGGCAGGTATGCAGATGAATAGGAATAGATATTCAGTGCTAGACTAGAAGCGCTCGGGTTTGGTGGAGGAGGTGGGGGTTACTGTCTTCGAGGTGCTGGGAGAGGAGGGGATACAGAGGGAAAGGTGGCTCCTGAGGCACTATGAGGCCGGTTAGTTGGCTGTGACTTCAGGGAGAGGTGGTGATGGCCTGAGTTAAATAATGGCACAGGATTGGGCAGCATATATCTAATAGAATTGACAAGCTTTAACATGTCCCCGCTGGCTTGAACCACCAGAGGTTTCTGCATGACGGTCCCATCGGGCGGCTCGTACCACTGAGGGGACGGTCGTGCGTGTATGACTGGTGGCTCAGATCCACCCAGCAGCGAGACGTGAATCACAGCCTCACTGTGAATGTATTAATGACTTGCTTGGCTATGGAGGTGATTTAGCAGATGGAGTGGAGGGAGTGGTCCTTAGCCGAGACAGTGACTGCAGATGAAGGGGAAGATTATGGGTAAGGCTGGGGCAGCAGCGAGGTGTTGGGCCCCAGCTTAGGGTTATGTTTAGGGCCCCAGCTTAGGGTCATGTTTAAGGCCCTTGAGGCGAGTAGTGCAGCAGGTGGCAGGGAAAATGGGCAGGAGCTCAGAAGAGATTTGATTTTCTCTATTTTCTAATAGTAGTCAGTAATCCCCTCAGATAAATGGTAGTTTTGCTGATTTCTTTTGTCCTAGGAAATTGGTGAATTTCCTTATTGACTTCAGACAAAAAGTCAAAACAAATGGAGGTTAGCTATGAAACTGAACTAAACTACAATACCTTCTTTTTCCTAATTGGTGAGGCTCAGTTGAGTGGTGTTGATCTTTGACTTTTTTTTTTTTTTTTGGTACCGGGGATCAAACTCGGGTCCTTACACTTGTGCAGCAGGCAGCGAAACCACTCAGCTAAATCCCCAGCCCTATCTTTGGTATTTTTAAATCTCCTGCTCTTTGGAGGTGTAGCACATTAGACAAATCATTATATCTTGTTCTCAGTGGGACTTAAATAATTCTCTATTACGCGCGGAATGTAGTGAGTGTTTTGGTATGGGGTGGAGAGTCAGAACTTTAATTTATTGTGTATTTCCTCAATTTTGTGGATTAAAATAGATATCCTGCAATTTTAAGGATTTTAGTTTTCTGAGCAATGAAATTCTTGGTAAGCTTGAAAACTTGCATACAACTTTGAATATTGTTACAGTATGTAAACACATGTTAGATGTTAAATACCTTAATTTCATAGTAAAAAAAATGTTACTTAACAGATTCTGTGGCCAGTTGGTTGAGCTGTCTCAAAATGTAGGGTGTACTTCCGAGGGCCCGCTCTCATCTAAGTTGCCCCCAATTCATAATGAGGTAGTAACAGTGTTATATGTAAGCAGGCTTTCCCCACTTGAACTGAAATTTAGAATTTAAGATGGTGTTCAGTAATTCTTATGCCCAAACACCCATGTTTGACACCCACTGAGTTACACTATACATCTGGTATTACTTTAAAATAAAAATGGAAAATATTGCAAAAAGGGCAAATTGATTGTTCTTTGATTTGGCATCTAAAGGCAATGGTGATATGGAAGGCAGTTTCTTTTGGTTACTGCACTGTCCTCTTTTCGTTTGTCCTTCTTCACTGCAGCTAATTCTCAGCTTTGGACCAAGTCCCTGTGTTACTCCTCTGAACATTTGTCTCTGTCCTCTCTCTGCAGTCTCCCTAGGGGCTCCTCTCTGTGTCTTCAGCATAGCATATGCTGATGACTCCACCTTTTCTCTGTACTCTGTACCCTAGCCTCTCAGCTGCTAGGGTGAAGATACGGTGCTTTGAGGTTCTTGAACATTAAGCACCTCTAGGCCTGCTAAGCGTGGATTACTGCACCCACCCCAAGGTTCTGGTTCTGTGGACCTGGGGTGGAGCAGCAGTGTGCATTTCCGGCAAGTGACCAGGTAATGCTGGAGCTGCCCATCTGGGCACTTCAGAGTGAGAAAACCATGTCTGGTAGTGAGAGGGAAAGAGGTGAGGTTGTATGTACTGTGAATAGGTCTGAGTGGAGGTGGGTTAGGTGCGGGAGGGTTATGCCTGATGCCTTCCCTTTTTAAAAAATTCATTTTAGTGACCTACACAATCATTATAAGCAGGATTCTGACCTGCAAATGTAGTTGGCAACTTCTGTTAAATGTATCTTTCTTTCATTCTAGCCTAAAAACTGGTTTTTTAAAATGGAAGCCAGACTATGACAGTGCCGCTTCAGAATACGGAAAAGCAGGTATTTGTGACTATAATCCTATTGTTGCAGTGTGTAACCCAAAAAACAGTCTGATAGCTTTATGTCATCAGGATGCTTTCGCTTAATGTTTCCTACAAGGCTTTTAATAGTTAAAAAGCAAAACAGAGCAACTGCTTAAGCTTTTGCATTTTTTTCAGAGGTGTAGGGTAGAGCTGCCATCTCTTAGAAAGGTTCCCCAAATTGGTAAGGTTGTATCTTAGAGTCACTCCTCATTCTTTTGCCCTAATGATTACACTTTTTAAACTCCTGACAATATACTTTAGTCTCTGAAAAGTAAGATGCCTTTTTCATGGCTAACTCAAGCTATATAAAAGCCTCGAGCTTTTTGTTTGGTTTTGTTTTTTTGGCAGTACTAGGAATGGAACTCAGGGACCTCTCTCCCACTGAGCTACAACCCTAGACCCCCAGACTCATATTTCTGTTTTTGTCAGTTTGTTTTGTTTTTTTTTTTTGAGCCAAGGTCTTACTATGTAGCCCAGGCTGGCCTTGAACTCATAGCAATCCTGCCTCAGTCTCTCAGGTGCTGGAATTACAGGCATTACCACCATGCCTAGCAAAAGTTTTGTTTTTTAAGAGATGCATTGCTAGACATTTATTTGAACCTGCCAAGAGGAAAGGTTTATTGTAAAATTAAGTATATATTGGTCTTTAGTTCCTAAATAATTTAATGAGCTCCACCGGAAGCACCGTTTCTGTGGTGACGTGCAGAGTTCCTGAAGTGAGCTGCTACCTTTTGGGACCGAAGGCCCTGCCCGACTCTTGCAGGAGCCCTGGGAGTGCTGGCCTTGGAATTCTAGGTTTCGAGTGGCACTGCTGTACTGCCAGTAGTCAGAAACAAAACAAAACAAACAGCAACAACAACAGTGTTGAAAATACTTCTGAAATACTGATAATCAGAAAAGTTGTAAAAGAATTCCTTCAGGAAAAAGAAATATTTTATAGTTTTATGAAACTTCCTAGGTATTTGAAATTGCTAGCATACTTTGTGATACTTCATATGAAATGTAGATTTCAGTAATGGTTCATTTGAGATTTTTTAATAATAGAAATAGGAAGTCTATATGTGTAGATGGATATATTTATTTTGTTGTTGTTTCGTTTCAGCTGTTGCTTTTAAAAACGCCAAACAGTTTGAACAAGCAAAAGATGCCTGCCTGAGGGAAGCCATGGCCCATGAAAATAATAGGGCGTATCTTTTTCAACCTTTAAAAAAGAATTTGAACAAATAGATAACTTTGACAGAAAGTTCTCTTACTATAAATTTGCTGCATGTGAAGTAAAATACTCTTAAATTAGAGAATGGTTATAAAAATGATGTATTTCTAAGCTCTGACAGAGCATTTGTAGTGATGTTTGATCATGAGGTTCACAGTGGTTTACAGAGCTGCATTCGAGAGTTTGTTTTCTATTATAGTTGCCAATTTTACTTGACAGTGGTTTTACTTGAGGTGAAGGGATACATGCTGAAGAATGAAATTAAAGCACACATATTGAAAATGTATACACACGTACATTTTTAAAAGTAGAGTCTTCCTTAGAAATAAGATTTCTAAGTAGTTTTTTAAAAATTTCCTAAGGTATCTTAAAACTTATCAATTAAAAGTGTTTATTTTGCCTTACTTCCAAATTATAGTCACAATAATCTTGCATTTTAGTAAAACTGGTCAGATTAATACATGGTAAAAAGAATTTAAATCTGTGATGTTTTGTCAATATTTTGTGAATTCTGTGATCTTAAGACTTCAACAGGCATTGAATTATTATATATTTTTAACCTATTTGTAGGATTTGTCTTTTGGAACCAATTGGGCTAGTGATTTTTTAAGTCTTTTAAGTAGTAGCTGTGTAAAAACTATTGATTTCCTCTTTTTTCCTTAATTTTGACATTGTTGCATCCATTCAGTCTTTTCCATGCTGCCAAGTAAGTAACACTCTCCATGTTTTTATTTGTTTGCAGATTATGTTTTAAAAGTCACTATTATAGGCTACTAAAGATTTTCAAAGTTATAAATTTGTACATAATTATTTTTGTATTAATGTAAATAAAATAGTTATTGCCTTAGTTACTTTCTTTTTGCTGGGACAAAATACCTGGCACCTACAAGTTAAAGGAGAAAAGGTGTACTTTAGCTCACAGTTTGTAGAGGTTTCAGGCCACGGTTGTCTGGTTCCAAGGCGGGATGGCACGGCAGAGGGGCATTGCAGAGGAGAAACAGTCCATGGTGTGGCAGGCAGGAAGCGGCAGTATCCAGCTTCCCATCCCTTTTATTCCATTGAGACTACAAGCCTGCTGGTTGTTGCCCCCCACATCCAGGTGGGGCATCCCATTATCCACACCCAGAACTCTGCTCAATCAATCAGTGGACCAATTTGGTTATCGCACACCCTTAAGCCATATTCACACACCTAGATCCAAGTGGAAAAGCCCCACTAGGAGTGAGTGAGGCTTTGGGGGACGTATAGATACAAGCCTGACAGTTATTGTCATTTGCTTTGGCCTTTAACTGAATCTTAAAGACTAAGGCACTCCTAATTGTAAGGTATGTGTTTAAATTAAACTCGGCGTACTATTTTCAGGACTATTTTGTTCAGTAGTCTGAAGAAATTAGTGAGTTAAAATCCCCGCCTCCCCTTTCATGTTAGTTAATAGTGCCTGTGGGAGAGTAGCAGGCTTTTTCTTGCTTTTGTGGAAAGTTTTGTTTTAAAAGTTAGATTTAGGTTTGTCAAATTAGGCTTGGGGTTGTCATTTAACCTTTTTGAGCCTTACTTAATTTTATATCTGCAAAATAAAATCTTTTCAACTTAGCATTTGCTGTTCCTAAAGCATTATTGCCCAGGAAAATAAAACCAAGCACAGTTGATGCTGTGGGGTGATACACACATTGGAGGGATACATTGTGGCCACCCACTTTCATTGGAGTCACTTCCCCACCAGTCCTGCACTCCCTTAGTTCATTAAGTCTCACCAAAGACATGGTCTTCTCTTTGCAGAGCCTATGAACAAGCTGGCATGATGCTGAAGGTCAGTCACATCCTTGTTATGTCAGAGCTATTGTATGGGTTGAATGAATTGTTGGGATAGAATTTATGTGGAGGCTGAAAAGTTTCCTTGCAGTAAAGCAAGAGATGCTAAGTTAAGATGTACTGTCTGGGGCAGTGCTGGTG
Source organism: Heterocephalus glaber (assembly GCF_053883595.1). Classification (NCBI taxonomy): domain Eukaryota; kingdom Metazoa; phylum Chordata; class Mammalia; order Rodentia; family Bathyergidae; genus Heterocephalus; species Heterocephalus glaber. The sequence goes on from NW_028258142.1 coordinate 66,263,969, forward strand.
GGGCACGTAGGGTGAGTTCTTTGTGCCTTCAGGTAGCAAGTGTAAAATATGACATGAGGAGAGATGTACTGGGGGACTGGGGACAGCAAGGCTCAGCTCTGCAATCAGGACAGGTGTGCGTTGCCGAGAAATCAGTCAGATGTGTGCTTTCCCTGCATTTGAAAACTTAAGGGCGTCTTAAGGTGGTGGAAACTTTATATGTGTCTTGGTTATTTGTGGGTTGTAGAGAGGAGGTTTTTATTTTATAAATAAATTGCAGTTGGCAACAAAGAGAATCGGAGACTTCAGCTATTGCTGCTTTACTTGTTTCTTGAATGGATTATTTTGATATTAAGCCTTCTTGAAAGCAGGCTAGGGATTAATATCCTGCTGTCGTAAGCTGGGACAGACTCCTTAAGACAGTGACTCTAGGTATGCCGGGTGGCAATCAAAATGAAATATTTTCCTCTCCATTTTTATATGTGCTTTCTGTTGTGGTACAAGTTACTCGAAATATTTAAAGTTCCCATGGCTTTGTTTTAAAAACGTACGCTTCAGTAAAGTTTTTCTTTTCTGTGACTTTGGTTTTTGAGACACAGGGTCTGTATGTAGCCCGGGCTGGGCTTGAACTCACTGCCCTCAGCCTTCCGGGGCTGGGATTACAGGCGAGTGTCACCATGTCTAGCTCTCTGTGACTTTGATAATACTAACTTACTGATTTTTTTCAGTGAATGGATGCTTATTGTGGAACGTTTAGAAACATTGGGGAGAACAAAGAAGTGTCTGTAATAGCCATTAACATACTTAGTTTAAAAATTTCGTAGCCTTTGACACAGCAGTTCCAATTCTGTGAATCTATCATAAGCAGATAGAAAATATTTGAGCATAAGCATGTTTATTGAAAATGAGCAGTTATCTAAAAATTTTAAGAGAATTTTAAAAATGTGGTACTTTAGATGAAATGGTCCATGTCCATTGAAATAAAGCTTTTCTGGCTGAACATGCAGCTGAGTTGACATTAGGTGTCACAGGTTAGGTTACTAGCAGCAGAGAAAGAAGCCAGGAGGAATGTGTTCTCAGCTCCTGCTTCCCCAGGAGCTAGGAGAGGCCCAGGTGGTTTTAGTCTTGGTGCACCTCAGATCTGGTTTTAGGATATCCAGTGCTAGAACGAGGTAGTTCTCACCACCTCCATTTATGTTCCAGCAGCTGTGCTAAGGTGACTCAAGCATCACTTCTGTTGCCCAAGTAGCTGTTTAATTTGAGATTGAAAAGGCTTCACTCTGAGTAAAGGAAAATGAGATGGATGGGGAAACAAGAAAGGAAATGTTTTCTGCACGGTCTTGTGCTTGGTTTAAACGGCTGGGGACAGTGCCGAGTGGCATTGGGAGCCCTGAGCTGTGATTTCCACCCCTCTGTCCTACAGAGCTTCCCATTTACTGTGTGGCAGGGCTGAGGGGGTGGCAGCTTGGAGGCCAGGCCCAAGGGAACCCCGGGGCTTGTCAGAGCTACGCTGGTGCTGTCACCTGTGACCTGGGATTTCATGTCCTGTTTGCCCCATAGGGACAGTACGGTGCCATGGCACACAAGCCACTGGAAATAGCACTTGGAAGTGAGTGGCACCGCCCGACTTTTATTCTGAGAAGTGTCAGTGCTGTGGTTGGACCCTGGTCGCTCCCAGGTGTCAAGCAAGGCAGGGAGGTGTATAGTTGTCGTTCATCTTTAAAGCTAGGTCTCGGTGACACTTCTTCCCTCCATCTCTGATGCAGTCACTGCTCTGTATGCCCTGTGTTCTTGTTCTTTTATCCCCAGATGCTCTTATGTTCAGTATACATTTAATGAATGGGTTGGTGAATTATGGAAGGAATGGTCTATAAAAGTGAAAATGACCCGCAGGATCAAAGTTTTCCCAAATATCCTTCAACATGTTCCAGTCCAAAGACTTGGGGTCTCTTACTGAACTTTGGTTTCTAGAACAAAAGAATGTTTTCATCGGAGATGGGAATGTACTGTGTTTCACTTGAGTAGTAATTGGTAGCAGCTTTATCTCGTGTAGTGCCCTTCCGTCTGTCTCCATAACTGAATAATGAAAAAGTTCTGTTTTAGAATTGGTGAGTATGGGGGCTGCGGTTTTGCTGGAGACATCTGAGTGTTTGTCGGCTCGGTGAGGGGCTAAGCAGGCTGATTTGCCCGCGATCCATGAGATGTCAGTGTGCCTGCGTCACCACACGCAGGTCAACCCTAACCGCACAACTCCTGTAAACTTTGAGCTTTTAAATGATTTCCATTTTCAGTTTCTAATAAATTTTTGATTTGGAGATGTTAGGACCAAAAGGTCTGAGATTCACAAAATGAGAGTAAGATATGTCTGGGGCCACGGATTCTGCCGGACCCAGGTGCAGGGGCCACTGAGGTGTCAGGAGTGGGCAGGAGGCATGGAGAAGCGCTGCCCGCCCCCGAGGCACCCGCTCCTGACGGGGCCGCTGCCTCGTGGGACTGCGAGCCCTGTTGCCATAGCCTTTGGGGACTTTTTAAAAAGGAGGCTGTAAAACAAAAGTTCCGTGAAAGTATCTAATTTAAAAATACTGCATGATTCAACCAAAATGTCCTTAGAAGTGGAGTGCAGCCCTGGGGCTGCTGGTGCGTGACCCTCGGCACAGTAGCCTCAGAAGTGTTTAAAGCGCTGTGAGGCTTGGAAAAATAGTTCCGAGCAGGTTTTCCCAGTCCACGTTACACGGTGCCTCTGAAAGTCTGTGAAGCGAGGATGGACTGGAGCCGTCGTAGTCTGGCCAGTGAAGTGTCCCGTGGGGGAGGGCGCGATGCTGCCTGATGTCGCAGAGTGACATGTCACGTGTCACTTGCTCTCATCAAACAGGAAGAAAATTAGTGAGTTTCCAGTTGTTAACTGCGTTTCTTAAGTTGACCTGTGCCGCGTGCTCTGCCCAAAGGAGATGCAGAAGCTGCCGGAGGCCGTCCAGCTGATCGAGAAAGCCAGCACGATGTACCTGGAGAACGGCACCCCGGACACGGCCGCCATGGCCCTGGAGCGCGCCGGGAAGTGAGTGCGCCACCCCGCGGAAGTCCTGCTCTTCTGATTTTAACGTCCTCTGAAACGAGTTTTCTGTTTCTCACATAAGTCACATTCTCTTGTCTAATTCAGGCTGATAGAAAATGTAGATCCTGAAAAGGCTGTACAGTTGTATCAGCAGACAGCTAATGTGTTTGAAGTAAGTTGGAACCCTCCTGTTTTTCTTTGATTACTTAAGAGTGTCTAGAGCAATAACTTACAGGAAAACAGAAATGCAGTGGGTAGTTTGCCAAGCTTTTCCATGCTCACAACTGAACTCTGTTCCTTTTTCCTGTTGGAGAGTAGTGAATGGGCTAGCAGCTCCGCACTCCCGACACAGTGCCATCACTTCCTTAGAGTTACTGTCGGAGGGTAAGAAGGTGCCCCATTAAAGCAGCCAACACTCCCTTTCTTTGATTCCTTCAGAATGAGGAGCGTCTCCGGCAGGCGGTTGAATTGCTGGGAAAAGCCTCCAGGCTGCTAGTTCGCGGACGCAGGTAAAGCTTTCCCAGCTGCGCTCCTGGGAGTCTGCATTTGGGTCAGTTAAATGCTTGAGGGTCCAGCTCGTTCATCTTGCTGGCATCAGCCGTAGGCACAGCAGGCCACCCAGGAGAAGAGTCGACAGCAACAGTGGGCGCGTCGAGTTCAGTGTCAGAAGGTCTGCGTTTCTACAGTGCGGTGCCCAGATTTATGCATTGTTCTTTCATCGGCTTGGATGTAGCCCAGCAGATGAAAGAGAACAGTTTTCTTCATTTGTTACTTCGTCTAGAATGTTTCTCTCTTGAGGAAATACATGTATATTGGGATGAAAGACAGAAACACTTTAACCCTCACTCAGGAAGAGTGACAGTTTCTTGGTCACATTGTGTCACTGAACAGGGTGTGCATCTTTTTATCCTTGGCATATGTGGCTTAGAGCACAGACTGCTGGATGCTGGAAAGCTAGACCTCCATTGGGTCTCTTCTACTTTACCTCACCTTATGCGTAGTGCAGTTTGTATCATGATAAAATCGTGCTTGCCACGTCCTCACTTAATACTGCAGTATTTAAGATAAACGCCCTTAGGACAGTGTAAGCTTGGAGACAAATGTCCTAATTAAAACTCGCACGTAGCTCTCTGGTGACAGAGAAGACCCCAGATTTATTTTGTCAAGAAATTAAAATAGAAATGACTGCTGAATCTATCAGTCCCTTTCTGGGACTGCATTTTTTTCTTAATTAAGACACCATATTTTAAAATATAATTGAAACGTTTAGAATAACATCAGACTAAACCTAGAATTAACTATTGTCATGTTCTCACTTAGCTCTACCACTGTTTATATAAAGCCTTTTCATTGATTAGGTTTTTGTTGGCCTAAACGGAATAGAAATTTTGTTGTGCTTTTAAATGAAGCCTTTTGTACTAAAACATGGAACAGTTCGATTCACAAATCAGTTTGAATCATCACCTTTATTCGTTCTACTAGCCACTGGTTCCCGGAAATGCAGACTCGGGTCCAAGGTCAGATCCCTGAGTGTGGCAGCGGCCCCTAGGCTGTGCAGAGTGGCTGACCTGCGATGTGTCACCTCGAGTCCCCCTCATGTGCCGGCCCTGCCTAGACACAGGGGCGGTGTCCTGCACATCCCAGCCTGCTGTGGCCTCCTCCTCCATGAAGAGCCTGGAAGCCCCCCTGCAGGAGCCGCCCAAGGGAGGGAGAGGTTGCAGGTGATGGGTGGGCAGAAGGCGAGCACAGTCCCTTGGGCTGCGCTTCCCATCTTTCCCGCCTATTTCCCAAACTGTAGACCACCTAAAGCTGCAGGGAAGGAGGTCAGGCGAGGGAGGAGCCCGGGCTCGAGAGCTCCTCTGGCACCCGTGTGGGGGACGCGCCCCCCTCGCCCTGCAGCCGGTGCCAGTCGGTGCCATTCGGTTTTGACAGCCGTGCTGGAGCCATGGCCCGGAGCAGGCACTGCACAGCGTGGCCCTCCTGTCCCCGGGGCCATCTGGGCGTGCTGGGAGGGGTCCTTCAGGGTGTGCTTTACTAGGGTTGTTTGGTTTTTCCTTCTTTTTAGTAAAACTGCATTTTATAATGAGAATTTCTGCAGTGTTTAAACAAAAGCCAGCTTTGTGGAAATTTAATTTTAAATTGTATAACATCATAAAAGTTGATGTAAACTTACTCAGGAAAATGACAGAATTTGATACTGTGGAAAGTGTCCCTGGGTACGAGTGGTATGAAAGAATTAAAAGCCTGCTGCCTGAGTACTTCTGCCAGGGCATTGAGTAGTGCAGGGTAGTAAGACACACCAAGAGTTGATCCTGCTGGAGAGATAATCGGGCCCGTTCTTGTGATCCGTGACCACACTGAGGTAGTGATCTGAGCGGAGGCCGCGGTGTCCTGAAAGAACTATAGCAGGTGGCGAGCTTGGATGCTCCGCATGTAACACCCAGGAGAATGTGGCCTCCTGTGCTTGGCCTGTGGGAGCCTGAGGAACCTTACACTGCAGTGCGCACGAGTGCAGCAGAAGCAGCCAGTCTGCTTCATGTCTCCTGGTCTCATGCTTTCCCTCCGGTTCTGGAGAGCCCTAAGTCAGAGGCCCAGAATTTCACTCAGGGAGCATTGGGGCCTTTGTCCTTCCCCGCAAGCTGATGCTGACGAGGGCTGAGCCTCCCCGAGAGCTGGAGCAGGGGCACGTGGTGAGTGTTCCCACTCGGCACCCGTGGGAGTGGGCCAGTCCCTAGGCCCTAAATGCTGGGAGGGCGGTGTCCAGGCAGGCGTCCCCTGGGTTTCTGCTGCGGTAACTGTCCCGTCCACTGTGGGCGCGGCCTGTCTGTGATCCCATGCTGTGAGGGCCTCCGTTGGGAGTGTGACAAGACTGGAAGGCTTGTAGGCTAAGACAGACGTTGGTGGCTGGATATTTGGCTCAGTGGTTCCGCCGCCTGCCTTGCAAGTGCAAGGTCCCGAGTTCGATCCCCGGTACCAAAAAACAAGACATTGGCATTTGGGAAACAGCTGGAGCTGGGGAGGAACCAAGTCTGTGGCAGTTTCCTGTCTTAGGCACTTAATTGCTGTGGGTGGGGCTTAGGGTTCAGTTTATTTTGGTCTAAATCTTTCAGTTATAGGAAGACAAAAGCAATTCACCCTCTGCAGCAAAACTAGGCACATTCTCTTAGGAGCAGTAAGAATTACCTGACGGGAAAGTCAGGAGCATCTGTGTTTCATTGTAAGTTTGATAAGTTTCCTGGATACCTTCGAAGATGGATGGCTTTTTATGCCAGGTCCATGGACTTTAGCAAAGTTGATCAACTTTTTCCACTCCAGGCTCAGAAATGCAGTGTTTCTTCTGGTGCTTTGCTAGGTGGTTATAAGCACACGGAGATGCTGTTTTTATGACAATGAAAGAACTAATTCACGTTGCAGAACACAGCCTCTTAGATGAATGTGTTAAGAGTTTGCAGTGCTGTATTCCTACCGGAGTGATAGAATCTGGACATTATGGGCACAGGACGTCTCTGCTGTGTGTTTTATAAAACAGAGTCTGTGCTAAGCTCATGCTCATGTCACAAGTGATACCGACCCCCGTGGGACCCCATGCATTAATTTTCTGTTTGTGAGACAAATTACCAGAAGCTCAGCATCTTGAAACACAGTCAGTTACTTCCCAGTTCTGTGTGTCAGCTCTGTGGGCTGTGATGGCATCTGAGGCTCGCTGGCTATTGGTAGAATTTGTTCCTTTGCAGTTGTGGACAGAGGTCCCCGGCTTCTCGTGGCTGTCAGCCTGTAACCATTCTCGGATAGCGCTGCATCAGTTCCTCAGCCTGCGCTCTGCAAGGTCGTTTGCAGTGACACTAACTGCGGGGGCTCAGGCCCTGCGGACAGACCTCCCCGCAGGCCGCCCCCAGCACTGAACCCAGGGGAGCCCCACCGTGTTCCCAGGCCAGGCCCACCCCAGGGGAGCATTTACACAGGTCCTGTGAGCTCGAGAACCCTGGGGCAGTCTTAGAGTACCACTGTCACACCCCCTTCTACGCTGAGCTTCCTTCTCCCAAGCGATGCCAAGTTAGAGGGTGCTCTGGAGTCCCTGGAGAGGAGTCCGGGTGCTGGGGTCAGGGCCGTTGCGTTTGCTAGGTGCTCACTGATGTGTGGGCCTTGGTGCCATGCACTCCTGTGTCCCGTGCAGCCAGCCTGATGCCCAGGCCAGGGCCAGGCATGGCGCAGGGCAGATGGAAGTCTGCATTATGCTGCATTTGGTAAGCACTGGGTCTCTCAGCTTCTCTAAAGTCTGTGATATCAGATACCTTCTGAAGGGACCTCAGGCAGATCTGCCTTGTTTATGTTTCTCTGTTTTGCTTTCAGGTTTGATGAGGCGGCACTCTCTATTCAGAAAGAAAAGAACATTTATAAGGAAATTGAGAATTACCCAACTTGTTACAAGGTATTCTTTGAAAGAGCTCATTTGTGGTTATACATTGGGTAATTTTTCACATTGGTATAAATAAATGCCTAAACAGGGATTCTGTGGGTATTTGTAAAATAACACTTCTACCAAGACCGAGTAAGCCATTACTGCCTAGTCTTGCTGATTAGAATTAAAACTACCAGGAAAGTACAGAAAGCAACTCCCTACTCTCTGTAAAGTGAGCAAAAGCACGCAGCCCGGAGGGGAGCAAGCACTCGGACACAGCAGATGGAGAGCGAGTCCCTGGCCCCGTCTGCAGCACCCCAGGAAGCCTGAGCAGCACAGGCCACACGGGGTTCTCCTAGGAAGCCACCCTTCCAGCTGGGGCGCGGCCACCACCATGCTAGGAGATCCAGAGACCTGTAGGGAGGAGCCAGGACAGCAGGGAGGAGACCCGCAGGGGAGAGGGAGAGGGACTCCCCAGGGAGTGATGGCAGAAGCCATGAGAGCGAGAGCGTTCAGTGATGCGAGCAGCCCACTGCTGCCCACTGCTGCCCGGGGTTCACCACCACTGCCCTAAGGCCTGGGACCTGCCTTAGGGACGGTGGGCGCGGGGGGACCCAGAGCAGGAGAGCAGCGTTCTGAGAACACAGGCAGCCTGGGGCGCTGAGCTGCCGTGAGGTTTTATGAGTGCGCCTGCTCCTGCGCCCCTGTGCTGTCCGCCTACGCGTGGTACTGTCTGTTAGCTAAAGCCTTCCTGCAGACACTCCTGGTGTCCAGTTGTGGACCTACGGGCTCCCCACCTTTCCTCTTCTCAAGATGGTACAGACACCCAAAGACATTCCCTGCGGGACGTGCAGGGTCTTCTGAGGCTTTGTGATCCCCATGTGGCCCGCAGCTTGCAGAGCCGGGTCCCGGGGGCGGTTTTCTCTCCGGTGTCTTTGGGATTTACTACAGACTTTATAAACCTCTCCATACAAACCCACACTGAAAGGCGAATTCCAGATGTTTTAGACGATGCCCGGAGGACGGCTTTATGGACCACAGCCCTCTGCTTTGTTTTAGAAAACCATCGCTCAGGTCTTGGTTCACCTGCACAGAAATGACTACGTGGCTGCAGAGCGGTGTGTCAGGGAGAGCTACAGGTCAGCGCCGGCAGCCGCCCTTGAGACAGGGTTGGCGTTTCTGTTCCTTAAGCCCCGTTGCCACTCAGACAAGCTCTGGCTGTCAGACTTAGGATGGGGTCCTCCGCCACCCTTTCAGTTCAGGGTTTCCACGGGGGTGCGTGACTTGAATCACCCTGTCATGTTTGCTTCCTGAGAAATAAAGTGCAGGAAAGGCAGAGCTGCCCTGTGTGCTGCCCAAAGATGGCGGGAGGGAGTCCTGTGCAGGGCGGCCCATCCGGTTGGCATTCAGGGCTGGACCAGTCCTTTGTGGGCGCCCTGTGCCCCACTGGGTGTTGAGCAGCATCCCAGCCCTGGGCAGTGCCAGAACAGCCCTGTCACTGGCTTTGTCCCAGCTCTGCCGGGTGGCGCCCTGGGGGAGAGGCGTTCTCTGGGGAGCGGTGACGAAGTGCACGTTTTGTCTCCACAGCATCCCGGGCTTCAACGGCAGCGAGGACTGTGCCTCGCTCGAGCAGCTCCTCGAGGGCTACGACCAGCAGGACCAAGACCAGGTGTCGGAGGTCTGCAACTCGCCCCTCTTCAAGTACATGGACAATGATGTGAGTGCTGCCGGGCGGGTGGGCGCTCTGCCCTCCACTTGCCAGGGGCTTTCTGTGATTTGAGAGATTTTCTACCACAGCTTTTCAGCCCAGACTCACTCAGAAAAGAACCAGGCAATCCCACTGACTTCCTCCTTAGTGTAGGAAACCTGGACGTCAACCCCATGATTCTGCAGCCCTTCACCGACTCATTGCTGCATTGACCATAGCACGTTTTAACTTTTTAAATTGATCTACTTATTTTGTAGTACCAGGGATTAAACCCAGGGCTTTTATACTAAGCTGTGTCCTGGCCCTGTTGTATTTTTTATTTTGAGACAGGGTCTCCCTAAGCTGCCCCAGCTGGGCTTGAACATGGCACTCCTCTGCCTCAGCCTCCCAGAGTGCTGGGATCACAGGCCTGTGCCACCACACCTGGCTCACTGTGGCACATTTTTAAACTTAGCCTGTCAGCATCTCCTGCAGTCTCTTTCCCTCTGAAGGCGTTTAGTTAATAAGTTTCTTTTCTTCCGGCTTCTTGTCTGAAAGAGGCCCACGATGTGGTCCTGGCAGCTCAGCAGACCAGCACTGTGCCGCTTGCGTGGCACTGCTGGGTGGTACGGGCTGCTGTTGATGGTCCCCCACCTCCAGGTGACTCATCCGTAGTGGTGAGCTCCTGGCGTCATCATGCCAGGGTGTCATGAAAGGCCCTCCAGTCGAGGTGAGAATGGCCTCACTTGTGAGAGCGGCCCTGGCTTCCTTCCCACTACCTTTTCTCAGGAAATTGGTGAGTGGTGGTTTAAAGTCCTGTCGTAGAGTCAGGTCAGCTGCAGGCCGTCCATTTGTCACGATGATACGTGCAGAGAAACGTTTTCCTACGTAAATTCTTAGACAGGCTTTTGTAAATTGGTATAGATTTCTTAAGATTTGCCCCTCACTTCTCTCACACACCCAGCCAATCTTTGCTTCCTAGGGGCCAGAAGTGTGACGTGGTGTGTCTGAGTCATCTCAGGTCCCGAGTGTGGCACCTACTTGGTGTGCTGCAGTTGTGCACCTGCACGTTAGGGTCTCTGTGTTTCCCATCCAGGGTGGTCGTGGTGTTGGTGAGGGTGGAGGCCGAGGCGCTGTCATTTCTTGCTTAACCCCCACTGAGACATGTTCTCCACTCACAGCCTGTCCTGTCCTGACAGGCCGTGCAGCTGGGCCTGAGCTTGGTGGCTCCCCGTCCAGAAGCCACATGGCAGGGGTCCAGTTGCTGAGCTCACAGCCTTTCTTACCTGTTGTTGACAGTACGCCAAACTGGGCCTGAGCTTGGTGGTGCCAGGAGGAGGAATCAGGAAGTCACCAGCAACCCCCCAGGCCAAGCCCGACGGCGTGGCCCCTGCAGCCCCTGAGGAGGAGGAAGATGAATACTCAGGAGGACTGTGCTAGTATTTTGCTTACAACAAGAAAAGGAAAAAAGGAAGGGAGAATTTTGACATACCATTTTCATGGACCTGGGACTCATTGAAAGTTATCTCGACTTCCTTGAGGTCGTGATTTTGAATACTAATAAAGATGATTCTTAGTTACCATTTCCCAAATCAGCCATTGTATCTACTATGTCATGCATTTTCTTTTTCATTGTAAGAACAGGAATTAGCAGACTATCTGCTGTCATATGTCAATCCCGTTGATTTTAAACTTTGCAAGCCAAATTCTAGACAAGTCATATGCTAAACAAAAGGGCCGTGGGCACTGGTGCCCTTCCTCTCTGGTGGTCCTGTAATTTACTGTCAGAGGATTTCTTTGTATTTTATTTAATATTGCTGCTGAAAGTGAAGTTTACCAGTGAAAGAATTATTATATTAAAAACGTACTTTGTTTTGAAAAGGAAATTTATCCCCCATGACACTGGAGGCGTTTAGGGTTTAGGTCTTTCTCAGAGATGAGACTGAGATGAAGCAGTTGTGAGACTCGAGGTGCGTACATAAGATGCATATAAGCTTTTGTATGCGACTTTACAAAGTGCTGGAGGCGTTCTGTGAAGGCAGTCCTGTTTCCAGTGTTCTGCATGCGGGAGATTCTTGCACGTACAGAGGCACAGGGACTGCCTGGAGACCTGCTCAGCTCCTGACCACGCGGAAGCCAGCATCCTGCCCACATAGTGCGAAGGGGTCGAGTTCCATCATCCTAACTCCTGTGTCTCTCCCTCCAGAGCATGGTTTCTGGTTCGCTAGGAGTTGCAGCTAGACTATTACTGAACATGGGATGTGGCATACTACAAAGGTTTGGCTGAAAAGGGAGAACTGTATTTGAGAGACATGTTAAACCCTGGGCTGCCAGTATTCTCATACTGGGTGGTGTCCTGACATGTTATTTTTGAAGCATTCCTTTTGCACCCTGTGTGGCTTAGACCTGCCTCGTTGCCTGCCACCTGGAAGCATAGGACAGCAGCAGTGTGGCCCTGCACGCCCCGCTGGCACTGCCCCAAGCTGCTTTTCTCTCCATTCAGCCCCATCTGGGTCCCTTTAGACTCCTCCCCTAGCAGAACCCAGCCTGCTTTGTTTCACTGGGCTTCCTGAAACACTCAGAAGAGGGTACTGGTGACCCCGGCCACAGCTTTGCTCAGAGGAAGCCCCTGTCTGTCTCCCAGTGAGGGCGGATGTTAGTATGACTTCACCTGGGCGCCCCTGAAGTTACCTGCAGTTCAGCAGGTGGCAGCTCATTTTTCCTCATTGTACTGAGATTGTGAGCGGTGTGAAAACGACTGTACTTAGGCATTTTTATTTAAGGAGAAGATAAGCTTTCTGAGGTCTCATCACTGCTGCATGTACCTTTAGGTCCAGTCAGAAACTTCTGGAATCTTCTGCTAAGGCTCCTTTGAGCAAACTAGTAATCCGTGTGAGCGGATCGGCAGCGCTCACAGACGTGTGGGCTTTCTCTCTGCACAGCATGCTACTCAGCACAGCCTGTGGGGCCAGGAACACTTAGTTTTACACACTGAAGACAAAAGGGAATGATCCCAGCACGCTGCTGACCTTGGAGCTGCAGGGGACACCCCTGTCCCACCCTGCACCCTCAGGCTGAACATGCCGACTTCCGGAGAGCTCCTCCATGTCAGGGTCGTCCTCTGTGGGTCTATGAAGAGCTTTTGTGCCACACCTACATGTTTTATTTTTCCATCTGCATAAGTCTCATCCTGAGAGCATAGTCAGAAAATGATGTTTACAACAAGAATAGTTTTCCAGAACTCCAGTGTCCTCACTTTATCACGATGAAAGTCTGCATGAATATGCTCAGAATCTAGTTCCAGTGTTCTATATAGTAAGTAGTATACAAAGTATATTTAATATATTGAATTATTTGTACATATGCAGAGTATGGTGTTTGTGTATGGAATCTGCTCTATTCCTATTTTTTCCAGCTCTTTGACATTAAATGTGTTGTTATAGAAATACAGATTATTGCTTCTATCAGAAGATAATTATGAAAATAAAACGTGAAACTAAATAAGTACGGTCTTTATTTTGTTTGCTTTTTCATTATTTCTGTGATCTTAGCTTTATTTCATTTCTGTGATCTTATTTCTATAATCTCAGTGTCTTATTTCTATGATCTCAGCTATATTTTACAAGAATAGTATTTTTTTTTTCTCTTCACTTGTATTTTCTGCTTTGACTTTGGGAGTCAGGTACCTTTCGAGAGTTAAACTATTTGAGATCTTTAAAGTACCAGTCATTCAGTTACGATAGTACTGCTGTAAAATCCACTACCTAGTGATCTGTACCAATACGTCTTCCAAAGGGATAGCTTTTCAGTGGGCTAAGGAAGGTGAAATTGTGTGAAGCTGAGAAAAGTAACAGGAACAGCAGTGACTTGCAGTTACTGTTCCCAGATTGACCTGTGTGTAGTTAGACACTTAGGGATGCTCACTCTGTAATAGCATCCACATAGAGTGACATTTGACAGTGTCAGCTGATGCCTAGATGTAGGAGAAGCTGGAGTACGCAGAAGTAATACAGGAAGAGCGGCTCTTAGACACAGTGCGGGTGTGGTGTGCGCCCTAAGGACTGCTTGTTCTGGGCGTCTGTGGTCACCGTGGCATTTGCAGCAGGACACGGCTCCTGCCACCCACCACAGTCATTGTTTCATGGCAGCTCCTGCAGTAAAAGGATCAACACTGATACCAATTTGATGCGTTCAAGGCCTGAAAAAGGCTTGAAAAAAAAGTGGACTGAGAAGCATCAGTTTTGGAAAAGGAGCACAAACCTTGCACCCAAGTGTGGTGTGTTAGCATCTAAACGTACATGGAAAGACATCTCTAATCAGCATTAAGATTCCTCAGATAATTAGGTGTGTGTACAAACTTGGTCACTTAATTCCCTGTAGAGCGTAAGGTGAGAACACTATATAGCTGTATTTTCTTACATCTAATTCACCCAAATCTTTTAAGAGGTCTAATTTGCATTAAGAGGACTTAAATTTAAAAAGCTTTGAAATACTTAACTGTTACAAAGCTAACAAATCCGACATACACACAGTAAATTGAGCTTTTGAATTTTCTAATACTGTTGGTGAGTTTAAATTCGCAAATCAATAAGAGTATGTCGAATTTCTAAGTATTCCAAGAACCTTAAATATAAACAGGCAGATTACCAAAATGATTTTAAAGTTTGTTCCTAAAAATAGGAAGTGTTAGCTCCAGTATACTTATTTCAGTACTGCCCAAGGCAAGTCCTATAACGTGGCCAAATAAGGGGACCAGGTGTGCCACCAGGCACAGTTTTGAAAACTGTTGGACCCTGGGGTAACCACAGTGGCTGCTGAGGAACAATTCTCACACACACACACCCCCCCCCCAGGTGAGCATGCTTGGCCTGGCTCACTTCCTGTCCTGTGCCAGAGGGGACATCAAGCCTATGCCATTCACCTTGGTATCTTAAAGTCCTCCTTCAGCAGAGCCTCCACATGTTTTTGGTAACCTATTTGGGTGGGTAAGTTCTACCACAACAAGATAGAAGCTCGTGCCTTTCCCTACTTGAAGTATATTTATTGCCCAGTTGGGTTCTGCATCTTTCCAGATTTCGTGCATTTAAGCCATAACGTCAAATTGATAAACTCACAGTTCACCCATCAGACACTAGATTGATCAACTAGACTGCAGCCAGCGTGGGCTGGATTCTGGGGAGGTGACCCTATAACAGTTGCCCAGTCCAGAACGACCTCCAGCTCTGGTTTAAAATGATAGCTCCTGTTCTTCAATGCCACACACCCCCAACAGATCATCATGGCAGGCCTGGGGCGCACCGTAGGGCACAGAGGCAGGGGCATAGTGAAGCAGGTCTCCCCAGTGCCTGCTGCCATCCTGGAAGGGAGCTCCTGATCATGATGGGCTGAAGCATTAGCAGCCTGTGGCCCAGGAGAGGAGAAGCCAGCCACTGCAACTGGGACATAATCCACTTATGTCCTCAAGCCTTCAACTAACTTCCTAGCCCTCAGACTGTGCCACACCCAAAGGGCCTGCCCCATGTGGACTGCCATAGGGATCTGGATCCCTGTGGCAGAGGTGCCCAGGGCCAGCAAGGCCACTGTTAGACGCTTGAGAAGTTAAAGCAGCGGTGAGCAGCAGAGAGAGGGCCTCTCTGAAGCTTGTTGACAATTGAAGCCCCCTGGGAGAGCAAAGAGAGTCTCTGTAATAAAGACTCAGCAAAGTACAGCGGTTGGTGAGTTGGTGGGTTCAGCACCTCCTACTAGAACCCAGACTCACTTCAAGGGAAAGGCAGCTCAAACCTACAGTAGAACCATGCAGAGTTCAAACCTGCAGGTCAGGGAGCTCAATTCCAGCCTCACAGCCAGAAACCAGCCTGAATCTCAGTGTACTACAGCTGGCTCACTGAGATTAATTGACCTGGATCAGCATGCTGCTCCCCACATTGTCCACCAGAGACAGCAGAGACACGTCCTGAAGGGGACTTTTTTTTCTCTCCTTTTTTCTCTTCTCCTTCTTCCTCTTCCTCCTCCTCTTCCTCTTCCTCCTCCTCCTTCATTTCTCTCCTTTCTTGTTCCTGTTTCTGTCCTTTTTTTTTCTCAATTGCTCTTATTTTTATAGGATAGTGAATACAGTTTCTAGTTTTTCTGTTGCTGTTAGTTTGTTCTGTTCTTGTTTTTGTTCCTTCCTTCTCTTTTTTCCTCCTGTCTTCACCAGTTTCCCAAAGTTTGCAAGATCTTCCTGTGTCCTGTAGCCGCATTTCTAATGTTTCTCTCTCCTCCTATCTCTCTAACCCCCTGCCCCACTTCTAAGTCTTCTTTCTGGAGGGTAAATTCATTATACTGAAGGGCTTATTTACTGCAAACATATTTCTGGTTGGTCCTTGATTTTGATATAAAACCACAAGTCTAGTTCATGTGCTTAAAGGTGATGGATTAATAGTTACCACAATTTGTCATTTTCTAAGCTGTGTTTGATGCTATTGTTGATGCTGATTGTATTACTTTGGCCAAGGTGACGTGATTTTTCTAATCACTTGTCCTTCCTGGTATACCAAAACCAAGATCGTCTAAGGATCATTACAGACTGAAAACCCAAAGACCAGCTATACTTGGAAGACACCTATGAGAAGTAATCATTCCCTAAGAGTTCTAAATAATGGCAATAAAGATACTTGCAATCAGCAATATAAAAGTATCAAACCAGTAATTAAACCAAAAACATCAACAAAAAATGAAAATAAGAGAGAAGACACCTAAACAAGACTCAAACCCAGACCTCCAGCGCACCAAAGGCAAATTCAGCAGACAACAAGGTAGAACAATCCAAAAGCCAACCATCTGGACACCCTGAACTGATAACACAGGAAATAACAAAACAGATGAATGAGGCTCTAGAAAAAAATCAAAACAGAAATAATTTCCCAGATAACTTCAGAGATGGTGACAAGAATGAAAGACATGCTTAGTGACTGTAGAAGAGAAACAGATAAAAGGATAGAGGAGCTCAGGAAATGATGGAAACCATGAATGCCCAGCATAGAAGAGAAATGGAAATCATGAAACAGTTTCAGATATCCAGGAGATTAATAACTCCACTGAAAGTATACACAGCAGAATTAGCTAATGTGAGGACAGAATATCAGATTTAGAGGACAGGATTGTGGTTAGTGACCATGAAAGAGAGATTTCTTAAAAATAACAAGGCACCACAAGAAATCAATCCAGCAGCTGCAAGGTGATGCAAAGAATAATAAGACTGATCAGAGTCAGTAAAAAACCAGGCAATAGTGCAAACAACATTAAAAAAAAAACTTCACAGAAGTAATGGCAGAAAACTTCCCAAGCAGGGAAAAAGGATTTGACATACATAAATGAGGCATATAGGACTCCAACTAGCCATGATAAAAAAAAAAATCTACACTGAGATTTAATCATCAAGATTCCACAAACCAAGCAGAAGAACAAAATATTAAAAGCAGTTAGAGAAAAGAAACAAATCACATATAAAGGAAAGCCCATCAGAATCACAGCAGACTTCTTAACACAAACCCTCAAGTCAAGAAGACCCTGAGTGAAGTATTTCAAGCCCTACAAGAAAACAACCTCTAACCCAGATTGATGTATCCTGCAAAACTATCTTTTCAAAATCAAGAAATAAGATACTTTGACAACAAAGAACACCTGAGGAACTTCACGAATACCAAAGCACCACTCCAAAATATTCTAAACAGTATCCTAGAAAAAGACAGAGAGGATTACAATTCCATGAAGCCCAACAGAATGAAGCCATCAGACAAGGCAAGAAATTAAATGGAAAGGGGAAAAAATAAAAGAACCAACCACAGGAAAATATCATGATAAGGATAAGTCAATATATATCAGTTATAACTATGAATGTTAATGACCTCATTTCACCAATCAAAAGAAATAGACTGGCAGAACGGATCAAGAAGCAAGATCCAACAATATGCTGTATACAAGAAACACACTTAATTTTTAAAAATTCACAAACTGAAAGTCAAAGGATGGAAAACAATACTCCATGCAACAGGAACTGGGAAAAAAGCAGGAGCAACTTTCCTATTTGCAGACAAAGTGGATTTCAAACCAAAACTAATTAAGAGAGACAAAGAAGGCCACTATATTCTTGTAAAGGGAACAATCCAAGAGGAAGAAATGACAATCATAAATATATATGCACCAAATATCAGTGCACCCTACTACATAAAACAAATATTAACGGACATGAAAAATCAAGTAAGCACTAATACAATACTAGTGGGAGACCTCAATACCCCACTGTCACAAATAGACAGATTAACTAGACAAAAAATCAACAACAAAATATTAGAACTGAACCAAACTTGTGAACAAATGGACTTAATAGATGTTTACACAGTGTTCCACCCCACAAAATCAGAATACACAGTCTTCTCATCTGCACACAGGTTGTTCTCCAAAATAGACCACATGCTAGCTCATAGAACATGCTTAAGTAAATGCAAAGGAATTGAAGTTATTCCCTGTATATTATCAGACCATAACACAAGGAAATTGGAAATCAATAGCAAAAGAAATCACAAGAACTTCACAAACACATGAAAATTGAATAACACCATCCTGAACAACCAATGGGTCACAGAGGAAATTAAAGAAGAAATTAGACAGTTTGTACAATTAAGTGATAATGCCAATACAACATACTGGAATTTTTGGGACACAATGAAAGCAGTCCTACAAGGGAAATTCAAAGCAGTGAATGCACATATTAGGAAAACAGAGCAAGCACAAATAAACAACCTAATGCTGATCCATGAGCTCCTAGTAAAAGAAGAGCAAGATAAACCCAAAGCTCATACAAGGGAAGAAACTATAAAGATCAGTGCAGAAATCAATGCAATGGAGACTAAGAGAATGATACAAAAAAATCAACAAATTGAAGAGTTGGTTCTTTGAAAGAATAAATAAAATTGACAAACCCTTAGCCAATCTTATCAAAAAAAAAGAAAGAAAAAACCCAAATCCTTGCAATTAGGAATGAAAAGGGTGAAATTACAACAGATCCAGCAGAAACCCAGAGTATCATCAATACCTACTTTGAGAAATTACTCCAGTAAGATGGAAAACACTGAAGAAATGGACGGATTCCTAGATACATATGAATTACCAAAGTTGAATGAATAAGATACAAAAATTCTAAACAACTCAATATCAATCAATGAAATTAAAAATGTAATTAAAAACTTACCAACAAAGAAAAGCCCAAGCCCTGCTGGCTTCACTGTTAAATTCTACAAGAGATTTAGGGAAGAGCTAATGTCACTACTTCACAAACTCTTTAATGAAATTGAAAGGGAAGCAATACTCCCAAATTCATTCCTGGAAGCAAGCATTACGTTGATCCTGAAAGCAGAGAAAGACCCAACCAAAAAAGAGAACTACAGGCCAATCTCACTAATGAACATAGAGGAAAAAATCCTCAATAAGATACTGGCAAACAGAATACAGAAGATCTTCAAGAAGATCATACACCCTGGCCAAGTGGGATTCATCCCAGGGATGCAAGGATGGTTCAACATATGCAAATCAATAAATGTAATACACTATATTAAAAGAGTCAAGGTAAAAAATCATATGATCATCACAGTAGATGCAGAAAAAGTGTTTGACAAGGTCTGACACCCATTCATGATAAAAAAAAAAACCCTACAGAAAATTGGTACAGATGGTCTTTATCTCAACCTGATAAGAGCCACCTATGACAAACTAACAGCCAACATCATACTGAATGGTCAAAAACTGAGATCTTTCACTCTAAAATTAGGAACAAGACAAGGATGTCCACTATCACCACTCCTATTCAGTATAGTTCTGGAAACATTAGCCACAACAATTAGAAAAGAGAAAGAAATAAAAGGAATAAAGATAGGAAAGGAAGTAGTTAAATTGTCATTATTTGTATATGACATGATACTCTATATAGAAGACCCCAAGAAGTCCACCAAAAGTCTTCTAGACTTAATAACCAGATCAGTAGAGTAGCTGGATACAAGGTCAACACTCAACAATCAATAGCCTTCTTGTACATGAACAACAGACTCACTGAGAGAGAAATTGAGGAAACGATTCCTTTCACAATAGCACCCCAACAAATGAATCAATCTAGGAATCAATCTAACAAAGGAAGTTAAAGACCTCTATACTGAAAACTACAGCACTCTGAAAAAAAAGAGATTGAAGAAGATATCAGAAAATAGGAAGACATCCCTTGTTCCTGGGTAGGAAGAACCAATATAGTGAAAATGACCATACTTCCAAAGTTGCTATATAGATTCAGTGTAACCCTGATTGAAATCCCAACAGCATATTTCACAGAACTAGAGAAACAATCCAAAAATTCATTTGGAACCAGAAGAGACCTAGAATAGCAAAAGCAATCCTAGGCAGCAAAGACAAGGCAGGGGGTATCACAATCCCCAACTTGAAACTATACTACAAAGCTACTGTGATAAAAACAGCATGGTACTGGCAAAGAAACAGACTTGAGGATCAATGGAATAGATTAGAAGATGCAGAAACAACTCCAGACACACTCAGCCACCTCATCCTTGACAAGGGAGCCAACTGCCTTCACTGGAGGAATGATAGCCTCTTTAATAAATGGTGCTGGAAAAACTGGATTTCAACTTGCCAAAGATTAAATCTAGACCCATATCTTTCACCATGCACTAAACTAAAATTGAAATGGGTCAAAAATCTAAACATTAAAACAGAAACACTAAACATGCTGTAAGATAGGTTAGGTAGAACCCTTGAAGACATTGGCTTAAGAAAAGACTTTATGAACAAAACCTCAGTCACACGGAAATTAGCACAAAGAATCAACAACTGGGATCTCATCTTACTAAAAGCTTCTGCATAGCAAGAGAAACCACCAACAGAGTGAAGAGACAACCTACAATCTGGGAAAAATTTTCTACCAGCTGTTCCTCAAAGAACTACTATCTAGAATATATAGAGAATTAAAAAAAAAAACCAGACCCCCCAAATTTAAAGACCCAATCCAAAAATAGGCGTCTAAAAGCAACAGACATTTCTCAGACAAAGAAGTAGAAGCAGCAAATAAACATAGGAAAAAATGTTCAACATCACTGGTCATTCAAGAGATGCAGATGAAAACAACACTGTGATTCTATCTCACTCCAGAAAGAATGGCTGCTATTAAGAAATCAGCCAATAACAAAGACTGGAGGGCTGTGGGGGAAAAGAAACCCTTCTCCACCATTGGTGAGAGTGCAGACTGGTGCAACCACTGTGGAAATGAGATTCCTCAAAAATCTAGGATTAGAGGTCCCATTTGACCCTGCTATTCCCCTTCTGGGTATATTCTCAAAAGAGTTAAAAGCATCATACCCCAGGGATATAGGCACATCCATATATGCACAGGGATATATGGCACAGTTTGCAATAGCTAAAACTTGGAAACAGCCCAAATGCCCATCAACTGGAGACTGGATGAAGAAGATGTGTTTGTTTTGGTTTTTTTTTTTTATAAAATGGAGTACTACTCAGCCATAATGAATGAGAAACTAGAGACATTTATAGCTAAACGGATGCACCTTGAGGCCATATTCTTACATGAAATACGTAGGACACACATGTGTAAATACCGAATTGTTTTTCCAGTGTGAGAAACTGAAAGTGTAAATGAGGACCAAAATGTACAATAGATAATGTGAAATAGGAAGAAAATGTTCAAAGGGGAAGGGGAACTGGGGGTGAGGGGGAGAAAGGAAAGAAAAAAGTAAAGGAAGGAAAAACAGAATCAAAGCTTGTGTGTATAGGGAAGGGCGGAGGGGCTGAAGGGAGGGAAAGGGAATGGAGAAAATGAGAACCAAGATACAGCATGTACAGGTACAGATTCGCAGTGATGAATGTCATCATAAGGCAGACCTAAAATGGACCAATGAACTCAATACATTTAAAAACAGCAAAACCGCTTTCCTAGCTGCCACTGTAGGTTTCCACTGCTCCCCACACTTACGGTACCTTCACCCCTCTAGTTCCCCTAGGACCCTCACTGCCCTGCCCAGCCCCAGGTGGCTGCACGGGGCAGCTGCGTTGGCCCCTCTGGCGTTCTTGGCAGGGCGACTGTGCCTCCACTCGCCTCCTGGCCGGTGGCCTGACATCTCTCTGAGAAACAACTTCATCAGGCCAACTTGGAGTCTGGGCTTCTGTCTTAGTCATTTTTCTCCTTGCCGAGACAAACCACTCAATAGCCAGAGTTAAAGGAGAGGTTCAGTTGGCTCACAGTGTGCAGAGGTTTCAGTCCTGCATCGCTGGCTCCGAGGCGGGGTGGCTCGGAGAGGGGCATTGCGGAGGAGAAGCAGCTCATGAGGGGGGCGAAGGGACCAAGCTACAAGCGGCAAGTCTCGTTCTGTGCCCGACCTTGTGTCCAGGCCACCTGGCCTCACACGTCACACTGCAGATCCAGCCACCTGTGAGAAGCCCAGACTCGCCTGCTGAGGCTTTGGGCACATCGAGTCGCAGCCACACCAGCTTCTGAGTTCGTTCCTTGGGCGGGTGACCTGGCGAGGTGGGAGGGCCTGAGCCCCCCCAGCTGGGTGCGGCCTGGCTGCGGAGAGTAAGGTGACGAGCGGCCCCTGTCCTTCTGGCTTCCTTCCTTTCCCTTCAGGTCTCACACTTACATCCCCCGGCATCCCAGGCCGGGTCACGCTGGCCACCGTCCTCTGAGGCAGGCGGAGGTGCTTTCAGGGTGAGCTCGGCTGTGCTGACGGTCCCTGGATTCCGACCTAACTTGCCTTTGCTCACTGGTTCAGAAACTTCATTTTCATCCTTGTGTTTAAGAGCGTAAGTGTAACCTAAGGCACACTTTATTGTACATTAAAAAAATCTTTTCGCTTTAACGGATGCACAGCGATTGTGCATGTTTATGGGGTACAGCGTGGCAGACACAGTGTGTCACCTCCAGTCAGGGTCTCTGGCTGTTCCTTGGCCCAGAGAGTCACCGCCGCTCTCTGCTGGGGACAGCAGAAATCCTGTCTGCCAGCTAGTTTGAAATAGTCAATTAATGGCTGTCGGCTGAAGTCACCAGTGTGCTGGAGAGCACTGGAAATTCTCCCCACTGTCAGCTGCACCCCGAGCAAGTATCAGTTCCCGCGTCCACACCCTGCAAAACATTCCAGCTGCTCTTCGGAAATCGCAGGAAGCGAGGAGGCCCCGTGAAGCAGCGCCCAGACGCCTGCTCTGAGCCCTGGTTCGCCAGCAGAGGTGGGGCCAGCGGTCGCAAGGCTCCTACAGGGGCTGCGTCCAATGCCCCTCAGGGTGACCCGTGAGTGCGGCCTTCGTGGAGCGTGGTTCCGTTCTGGCCGGCTCTGGGCGTCTGTGTGGTTCCAGCCCAGTGCTGGTGTTCTCTCCAGGGCCTCGCTTTGCCGTCACCATGGGCTGCAGGAAGCTGAGTTTGGCCCGAGGGGCTCCCTGGCCGGGTGGGGACCTCGGTGGACAGGTCTCTGACTGCGGCCCTCCCAGGGGTCTCCTGGTCTCCACAGCTCCAGTCCCGGGCTCCCAGGGCCTGCCTCACCCTACAGCCCTACAGCCCTACAGCCTCGGGAAGGCGGACTGCAGCTGGAAGCTGGGCACTCGGGAGCGATGACCCCGCCCTCTGCCACAGGCCACACCAGCCAGGTCCCAGTGGGCTCCGGGCTCAGCTGAGCCCACTGGCCTGCAAACCCAGCTCCTCAGGGTGCGCCCCAGCCAGGGCGCCTGCGTTCGCCTCTGGACGTGCCCAGGGCCCCTGCTGAGTTCCAGTCGTCCCCACTGCAGCGCGGTCGCCTATTCCCTGTCTCCCAGCCTCTCTGTCGCAGTCACTTTTCAGGTCATCCCTTTGGAAGATTCCACCCCACTCGAGACACCTCTGAAACCAAGCCGTCCGCACCGCTTTCCCCTCCAGTGTGCGGCCTGGTCCCAGAGCCGTGTGACCGAGCGCCCCGTCCTCTGCAGGGCCCGGGTGCCCCCGACACCGGCCACAGCTCAGGTCCACCCGCTCCCCGCTGACCAAAGCAAAGGAGGACGCTCATTTTGGGAACAAGGACAGGGGGTTTATTCCGAGCCAGCTCCGAGGAGATGGAGGGGCACCGGGCGAGAGTCTTCCCCAGTAAGGACAGCGGACAGCGGAAGGGCAGGCAGAGCTCCACACCGCTCTATCACCACCGGCCTCTGCGGCTCTTTGACGCCCCTGGGTTGCCATCTGCACATCGGTCCTTTCATCTGGGCTGAGGGTCGGGGGAGCGTTTCCCCCTGCCCTAGGTGTGCGGAAGCCACTGAAGGAGCGAACTCTAACTCGCAAAGCTCTGGTTTGTGGTGCTGGCTGCAAGGCGGGGCCGGAGACCAGTGAGCATCAGTGCCAGGCAAGAGCAAGGCCTACAGGAAGCTGGGACCAAGCCGCGAAAGGCCAGCCGAGGAAGGCAGAGGTGTCTGGTCCTCAGCCGGCCGTCCCTCAGCAGCTGTGGGCCGCTGCCTGTGTCCAGGGTTCCCTGTCCAGGTGCAGCGGCCCTGACTATAATCCCAGCAGTCCAGAGGCTGAGGCAGGAAGATCTGCCTGAACTACATAGTAAGACACCCTCTAAAAACCATTAAGTAATGCAGATTTCCTTGTCTGTGCCCCTCTTCCTCAAGTGCAGGGTACTCTTGGCTCAGTCTCGCTGGCAGGCCCTGGGAAGTGTCCCCTGCCTGCAGTGTGCCCGCGCCAGGACCAACAGCACCTGAGCAGCGCCTGCAGCTGGGACAGGGGTGGGTGGGGAGCCCCTCAGGAACAGCAGGGGGCAGCGGAGAAGGCGTCGGCTGGAAGCCAGGGAAGCGAGCGGGCAGGGCGCCACGTCCTGGTGCGGGCCACGCGGGTGCGGGGCAGAGGCCAGACACCGGGCGCCCTCGCGCTGTCCGCAGCGGTCCCCAGCGGTCCCCAGCGGTCCCCAGCCCTCCGACCCGCTGCTTCCCGCCAGACACATCTGGAGCGCATGGCTGCCGTGCGTGCTGCCTGTCTCCAGCCTCCCTTTTTCTTGTCCTTTTAGTTTTCGATTTTATCAGTGCACGTTTGCAGCAGTAGCGGCGACACTGCTCGCGGGGAGGTGGTGCATGTGCATCACGCCTGCTAATCCCGTCTCCACCCCGCCCATCCCTTCCCTTTGCAAAGTGCAAGTCGCCGGCCTTTTCACAGAGCCAGGTCTGGGGGAGGCGGCTCCTCTGGCCCCCGGGCCAGGGCTCCTCGCACGAGCAGGAGGCCCTGCAGGCCAAACGTGCAGACTCGGTCTGGCCGTCCTGGGGCGGCTGGGGAGAAACGGCGGGAGGGCGCGGAGCCCGCTGCACGGAGCTCGGCGGTGGGCTCTGGCCGGGCTGGGGACGGGGCTGTGGGCCGCTGCGCCCCGCAGGAGGACGCACAGGGCCGCCGTTTCCGGAGCTCCCAGCAGAGGCCCAGCTGTGCGCTCTTCTCAAGCTCACGCTGTCACCTTGAGCGAGGACGTAAAGGTCCTGGCTCTCTCCGTCTCCATTCCCGTGATGTGTGCTCCCCGGAGGCGGGGCAGGGCCTCGGCCTGGTGGTCCGAGGTTGGCCGCAGTCTGCACCGTGTCCTCGGATCCAGGAGGAAACTCCTGATGCTCCCGGGCTGGGTGCACCGGGCGGGGGGGCGGGGGAGTGGACGCTGGCCCAGCCGCGCCCAGCCTGGCAGCCGCAGTCCTCGGCGTCCGGCCGGGCTCCAGCCCCGCGCCTGCCCCTGCGCAGTGCCCTGGGTGCACCTGGCCCCGGGGCGCAGGGAGAAAGAGCCTGTGCTCCGGCGAGAGGCCGGGTCAGGGCGCGACCTTTCTCCGCTCTTCCCGCCCCTCTGTGGCCGGGCTCTTCCCTTCTCTCCCACTTCTGCCATTTTATTTTGCGGTTCTGGGCACTGAACCCAGGGCCGCCGACACGAGGCAGGCGCGCCCCACTGAGCTGCACCCCGCCCTCTTCATTTCTGCTCTCTGCACCCCAGGCTCCTCTGAGTCCCAGCCTTTCACACCCCTTGCCTCCCTGGCCCTTTGATTTCCAGACCGCGCAGGAGCAGGCCCGGTGCAGGGCTGGGGCCCGAGGTCCTCCCGCACGTGCTGCCTGCTGCGTGTTCTGTTCCGGCGACAGGACGCACAGTGAGGCACCCGCGCCTCCCACCTGCGATATCCGCTCTGTCCAGACGCAGTCATCTTCGCGCTTGTCTTCGTCCTCCAAGGACAGCGGTCATTACCCTCAGGGCTGCCCGAGTCCAGGGGGACCCTGCTTCCAAGAAGGCCACATTCTGAGGTCCCCACTGACACGCAGCCTGGGAGTCGGCTCCAGGGTGGAGTCTGGGTGCAGAGGCTTCAGGGCTCCCAGAGCAGTTCCTGGGAGAGCGGGGGTGGCAGGAGTGAGCAGAGCGGCCACCGTGGGTGGGGCAGCGGCAAGCGGCACACGGCCGCCCGGGGGAGCAAGGTGGGCCTCTCAGCTCTCTTGCGCCGCGATGGTCTGTGCTTCTCTGACGTCCCACGGCAGGCGAGGGAACATGAATGGCGAACCGGACAGCTGCTTTCTTTTCCCATCCTTGCACTTTTCTCAAGGAAGATGCGTGCACTTCACAGAAGCTTCTGGCCCTACCGGATGAGAAAGCACCCTGGGCCCAGGACTGAGCCCTGTGCAGCCTGGATGGACAGCAGGGAAGACGGCAGGCAAGACTGGGGGTCCAGGATCCGGGCCGCAGGCAGCCACGGGGAGGAGGTGGTGTCCGAGGAGGACCCTGGCTGGGGACACAGAGAAGCAGTTCACAGGAGAGAAGGTGCACACCGCCGCTCCTCACAGGGGCCCTTCTGTCCCGTCCCACACAGTCTCGATGGGAGGGCCCCATGGTCTCCAGCAGGGCGTGTCGTGCTCCATGGCACGGCCAAACCAGCCTGCCACCTGTTTTGTTCTGTTTGTGGTGCTTGGGATTGAAGCCAGGGCGTTCACACTGAGCTGCAACCCCAGCCCTTTCAGTTTATTTTTATTCTGAGACAGGGCCTGGGTAAGTCACTCAGTTGCCTTATTGGGGCTCCAACTCACCATCCTCCTGCCTAGCCTCTGGGATTGCAGGTGTGTGCCACCTTGCCTCACTGTGTTACTTGGGACCAGGCTCCTGTCCAGGCTGAGGAAGTCACAGAGAAGCCCCACAAGCATACCCCGTCCACTGGCCACGTCCCACACAGTGCCACGCTGTGACGAGGGTGGCCCATCCAGTCAGCCAGAGCCGAGTGCTTGCCGCAGGGTCTGCTGCTGTTGTACCTTCCACTGTCCACTGCTCCAGGGCCACACTAAACATCCTCCAAGCTCTTCCTCTCCATCCTTCCCTTGCCCCGCTCTAAGCCCCTGGCAACCGCTGGTCTTTTGAGTGTCTCCATGGACCTCCTTTCCCAGAGTGTCACAGTTAGGATTCTCAAGACTGGCTTCTCTCACTCAGTAGCATGTGTTTCAGCTTCCTGCATATATCTTCACAGCTTCACAGATAGTTTCTTTTAAGTGCTAAATAAATATTTGATCGGGCCATGGTTTATTTATCCATCCATCTCCTGAAACACATCTTGGCTGCTCCTGTGTTTTGGCAATCATAAATAAGGCTCCTCTAAACACTCAAGCGAGGTCTTTGTGTGAACACAGATTTCCAAGTCCTTTGGGCAAGGCCGGAGAAGTGTCATTGCTGGTGTGTATAGCAAGAGTAGGGATAGTTTAGCAAGAAACCACCAAGCTGTCTGCCCAAATGGCAGAGCCACCATCCTTCAGTGTCTGAGGGGGATGTTTCCAGGACTCCTGAGGTCACCAGATCTGAAGGTGCTGCAATCAGCTCTGTAATAGGGTGTACGAAGCACAGCCTTTAATGGTCTCTCAGTTACTTGTCACGCCTGGTGCAGCAGAAATGTGATTGCTGTGTTGGTTAGGGAAGAACGACAGGAAACAGAGTGTCCGTGTTCAGTACAGACACATTCTGGTCTGATATTGTCAATACCCAGTTGGCTGAACCTGTGGACGAGGTGCCCACGAGCACAGCGGGTCAGCTGTGTGTGCTCCCTCTGGGAGTGTCTGCTAGCTCTGCTGCCCTGAATCCCAGCAGCACCAGTGCGTCAGCACTCTGGATTTTGGCTGTCCTCGTGGGTGTGGCTGCACCTCACTGTTGTTTTACTTTGC
The DNA here is from genome assembly GCF_053883595.1 of Heterocephalus glaber. Classification (NCBI taxonomy): domain Eukaryota; kingdom Metazoa; phylum Chordata; class Mammalia; order Rodentia; family Bathyergidae; genus Heterocephalus; species Heterocephalus glaber. The sequence continues at coordinate 66,291,294 of NW_028258142.1, forward strand.
ATTTTCCTGATGGTGTGTGATGCAGTCTCTTTTCATATGATCATTTGTCATCTGTATGTCATTTTGGTGAAGATATATTTAATTTGATAAATTGCATTCATGTTGCAAATAATGATATATTTCATTGGATGATATATTTTTTAATTTGGTGAAAAAGTATTTATTGGGATGCTAATATAAATGTTATTGTGTTTTTATTTCAAATTCTGTTTGTGTGTTGCCGAGAACTGGCTTTTGTATGTTAATCTTGTTTCTTGCAACCTCACTATTATTTTCAGATTTTTCTGTTGCTGCTGTTGATTATTTGGATATATATAGGCATAGGCAATCAGGTCACCTGCAAAGAGAGAGAGTTTTATTTTTTCTTTTCCTAACTATTTACTTTTTATTGCCTTATCTTATTGTATTAACAAGGAGTTTCAGTAAGATACTGAGGACTAGTGAGAGGGACATCTTCGCCCCATTCCTGCTCTCAACAGCACAGCATCTCATTTCTATTAACCAGCCCAGTAAGTACCAGGTTTGCTGTAGACTGTGGTAGTTATTCTTTATGAAATTGAAGAAGTTTCCCCTTTATTCTTAGTTTACGGTAGAGATTTGAAAAAAAAATATTGGTGCTGGATTTTGTCAAATATTTTCTTCTGCATCTTTTTTTTTTAAGGCCTACTGGTGTAGTGGATCACATTAATTACTTTTTAATATTGAATTATAATTGTTTATCTGGAGTGAGTCTCATTTTTCATTTTATATATAAACTATTTTTATACATTGTAAATTTTGATTTGCTAATATTTTGTTGAGGACTTTTGCCATCTATGCTCATGAAAGATATCGGGGGGGGGTTCTTGAAATATTTTGTCTGACGTTGGTATTAGGATGATTCTGACCTCATGGCATGAATTAGGTAACAATCCCTCTACTACAGTCTTTAAGGAGATTATAGACAGTTGATGTAATATTTTCCTTAATGTCTGGTAGAGCTCAACAACGAACCCCTCTGGGCCTGGTGTTTTCTGCTTTGCAGTTATTGTCCATTCACTTTCTGTTATAGCCAGGGTCCTATTCAAATTGTCTGTGCCTTGTTTGGTGAGTTTGGGCACATTTTGTCTTTCTAGGAACTGGTCTATTTCATCTGAGTTATCAAATTTGTAGAATTTGATCATCAGAATTTGATAACAGAATTGCCCCACAGTATCCACTTATTCTTTTAATGCCCAACGGATCTGGAGTGATGTCCCTTTTTTCATTTGCAGTACTAGCAATTTAATTTGCCTATTTTTTTTGCCTATTTTTTTCTCAGTTTACCTGGCTTTGACTTGTTGGTTTTATTGGTCATCTCATAAAACTGGTTTTTTAGTTCATTATTTTTCTATTTGCAATTTCATTGATTCCTGCACTATATTTTATCTTTGATTTTGCTTATCTGGAACTTAATCGGTTCTTTTTTGTAGATTCCTAAGATGAAAATTGAGATTATTGTTTTTAGATCTCTCTTATTATCTAAAGCACTTAAAACTATAAAGTTCACTGCATTCCATACATTCTGGTATGTTTTAATTTTCACTGAATTCAAATACTCTGAACCTCTCAAGATTTCTTCTTGGAGTCATGTGTCATTTAGAAGTGTGTTGTTTAATCTCCATTGGTTGTGGAATTTTCCAGTTATACTTTTGTTACTTAATTTTGTTTTAACCCCAGTGTGATTTGACAGCAGACATTGCACGATTTCTGTCCTGTGTGTCTGTGAGGGTGCATGCTGGGCTCCAGAATGCGGTCTTTCTGGGAGACTGTTTCCGGTAAGCCTGAGAATGACGTGGCTGCTCTGCTCCAGGTGCTGCTGGAGCCTCCCACAGACATCGGGCACGCCCAGATGGTCAGGGCCTCCAGTTCCGTGATGCCACTGCAGCTTTTCGGCCATGTTGTCTATGGCTGATTTTTTTCCTATTTGCTTTGTTAATTACAGACAGGAATACTGAAATTCCCCACCCATACCTGTTTATAACTTGGTTTGTGTATATAGATACATACACATGCATATGTACACATATGTATACACACCTATGTACACATGTTTGTATATGCACATGTATACATATATATACACATATATGTGTGTGTGTGTGAGAGAGAAAGAATTGGTACTATATTGCTATTTTGACCCTTTCATCATTAAGTAATGTCCCTTTGTGTTTCTGGTAATTATTTTTCTCATAGTCCATTACATCTGCATCAATATAATCTTTTCAGCCTTCCTATGCTAACTGTTTGTGTGGTATATTTTTTAATATGCTTTCACTTTTAATCACCTTGTGTCTCTATATTTAAAGTTTCTCTCTTATGGGAAACATGCACAAATACAGTTAGGTCTTGGTTTTGGTCCAGTTTGGCAATTCCTTGAGTTGATTACAATGTACAGTTCACTTATACCTATTTACATGTTTATGCAATTTTATAGTTATTTAATTAAACACTTAATTGTATGACCTGCATGGAATTAGGTCAGCCATTTTGGTTTTGTTTCCAGCTGTCTCATCTATTTTTTGTGTATCTCCTTTTCTTTTACGGTCTTTTTAATGCTAAGGAAGTTATTTTCTCTATTATTTACTTTTTTGGGCGTTGAAACAAGTCTGTCCAGCGCCTTCCCACCCGAGGAAGACACCTCAGTCTGAAGAGCTCAGCAAGGCCCCGGGGGAGTGGGGGGAAGGCTCCTCGCAGCCCCCAAACAGACCCGGACACGGCCGGCCACCAGTCTGAGCCTGGGGTACAGGGCACAGTCTGAAGCCTGCACAAGGGCTGGAGGCTGTGTGCTCTGCTGGCCCGGCGTGTCACTCTCTCTGGCGTGGGGCATCCAAAAGCAAGCCGTCGGGCCACGGACTTAGCTCAGTGGTTACGGGGCTTGAGGTCACATCCGCACCTGCTCACGCTTTGGCTTCCTTGAGCGTGGGACCTGCAGGACCAGGGCCGTTCCCAGGTGACAGGGCTGCTCTCCTCACGGGAAAGGCCCCACCTCCTCACACTGTCCGCATCTGGTCTCTCTGAGTGTGACCTGGAGGTCCGCTCTCTGTCCCTGAGTGCCCTGACCACGGCCCTGGGTCCTGGGGACCGTCTGGGGGGACAGCGCTCACCCCCCACCTCTGTCCTGCCATGCGGACTGAGTGCATGTGGGGCAGGTAGAGGTGTCGGCCAGCCCTCAGGAAGGCCAGCTTCCTTCCAACTGGCCTCTGACCACGGCCTGCAGGGCTCCGGGGAACCAAACGGTGGCATGAGGAGGGCTGACGTGCCGCCCATGTTGAGCTCAGCGTGTTGCACTTTGGCCGGATTCCAGCAATCATGGGGAAGGAAGCTGAGGGAGATCATTGGCTCAGTCACCCTTGGTGACTGTTTCAGCAGGAAACAGTGCCTTCTTTGTCCACGGGTATTAGGAACCTCAAACTTTCTGATCATGGAGAAAACACAACAGGCCCAACAGTCTGAGCCCTGGCAAGGGTCAGAGAATCTCGACCTCCACTTTCCAGTGTGTTCATCCTTCAACTCCAGCACACAGAACTGGTGAGGCCATGGAGGTCTGGTCAGCACCTACGGCGGCAGCCCAGAATCCTGAGAGCTGTAAGGCTTTGTGCACAGGTGTGGGGAGAGAAGCCTGGAAAGGAAAACACGATAGACACGGAAGAGGCATGGCAGACCCACGCCTCCAGCCTGACGTGGTGACTGTCGCTACCACGTCTTACCGCAGACCGCACGGCGGAGATTCTCCTACCCACAATCCCCTGAGTGTCCCATGGGCCCCCAGTGCCCCCAGGCTCATCTGAGCCCTGCTGCTGCTCCCCTGCCAGGTGGGAATGGCTGTGGCTCAGCTGAGCAGCACTTTTTCGTCTGCCCTACGTCCTGGCTTTAGGCAGAAATTGTGACACTGCACTGAGTCCCACATTCCCCAAGTAAAACCGATATTCCCATCGTGACCGACACTCCTGTAACAAGGCAAGGACAGGAACGAGACAAGCATGTCACGATGCCGCAGCACACTTTGAGACCAGGGCTCTACTTCCCACAGCAGAGCTGCTCGGGGAGGATCTTCTGCAATACGCGAGTCCTGAGGACACGCTTCACACTTCATCCAACACCAGAAGCGGCCTGTCCTCCGGGAAGGGTGTTTCTCACCTGCCTGCACCAGTACTGTGGGAGCAGAGACGGGGTGGTCACCAGTGTCTCTGTGTCCCTCACCCAGCACCAGAAAGCCTTTGGGAATCCAGCTGCCGGGTCTGGGGTGGCACCAACCAGTGCCTGGCCAGGGGCAGACAGAAGCTGAAGACCAGGAGCTTCCAGCAGCCTCTTTGCAGCAGTGGCTGGAGTCACTTCCTGGGGAGGATCCAAGCCTGGCTTCACCTACGCCCTGGGAGACCTCTACAGCGCATGCTCCTCCTCCGTTTAGCCCTGGGTTTGGGACAATGGTGAGAGCTAGTACCGACGGGGCATTGGGATATTATTCCTCCTTTTCCTTCTCTTCTGGGCTGAGCCTCCCTAACCAGAAAATCCGAAGGCCACGTGCTGTGCAGTCGGGAACTTTCTGAGCACTAACCAACATGGCCTTGCCCCAGGTGACAGTGCTTAGACAGACACAGCTCGTGTGGCATTCCCAAGGGGATGCCTCCTTGCAGCTCCATTAGCTGTGAGCCACAGCCTTTGCTCATGCACAAGATTCTTAAAAACCTTGTGCTCCGTATGTAAGGTCTGCGTGAAATGGAAGGGAAGTTTGTGCTTGGACTCAGGTCTCACCCTCAAGGCACCCCACTGGGCGTGCGGACATTCCACAGCGAGGAGGACCTGAGGTCCGGCACATGCCTGACCCAGACACCGCCGCTGCGGGGTGCATTACTGCAGTGGACCTTGACTTACACACAAACTCAGTCCATTCCCAAGGGCTGGTTGTGACTCAAGTTGGTCCATGAAGCCCCAGGCTCCTCTATACAGCCTTCAAAGTCTCTCTTCTGCACACAAGCTGATCTCGGTGTCCTTAGAGAGACACTGGCCCAGGATTTCTGTATCTGAGACCATCTGGAAGCACAAACCACTGGCATTTGGGTCGTAACTCAAGACTTCAGTCCGAAGTTAAAGCTAAAATTCTGGTCATAACTCAAGGTGTTTGTATGTCAGGCTGGTTGTAACTCAAGGGTCCACTGTATTACATGGCAGCTCCTGAGCCAGCCTCAGGCAAAGGGTACCTGGTGCTGTGGCCAGGGTTGGGGAGCCAGAGCAGGACTGTAGGCCGGGGCAGGAACAGTTCTATCTGGATCTCCTCAACACCTTCGAGGCACCGACTCAGGCGGCTCTGGAGTGTAGACGGTTCCTAAGGCTCTCTGGCGCCTTCTCAGACTTCCTGGCAAGACCCTCAATGAGCAGTGTCCTCATTAACCCCGTCCCACCCGGATGTCGGTGCCGCCTGCCTGCCATGGTCGCGGGGGCAGGACTTAGCTTGGGTAGAAGACAGCTCACGGACCCCACAGTCTTACTGCAGACTTACACTGTGACAGCAATAGAAATACCACAAACATAGGAGAGAGAGGCACAGTTATAAGGGTTGAAAATGTAAAGATTAAGTGCTAGCATCTCTCTTACCTGCACTCAAAATAGCCCCTGCCCTGCAAAAGAACCCACTTAGGCTCCTCAGGTCCTCTCTTGGACCCTGGGAACTGTTCGCTCACCAGTATTTCAGTTCTGGCACCCTTTGACCTGTACACATTCTCTTCACGCCAGTCTTCCTATGTCTGCTCTTTGCTAAATGTGCTACAATTTGCTGTTTAGAAATTCCTTGTCAAGTTCTTTTTAGAAGAAGAAGAGAGAACTCACACCAGACATAGGCACCATGATCACTCTGTTGCCAGGGAATCAGAATGTCACCGCAGGGCCTCTAGGAGGAGGGAGTTTATTGTTGTAGAGACGGAAGCTGCTGCTTTTCAGGGCATGAGAACAGCATGCACTGATCAATTCTCTAGAAGACTCTGAAAACTCTGCTTTTATTTATTTATTTAGCTTTTTTCTGGAGACAAGGCCTCACCATGTAGGCCAGGCTGGCCTTGAACTGATGGCGATCCTCCTGCCTCAGCCTCCTGTGTGTGCTGGTATTACAGGCGTGCACCATCATGCCTGGCTCTGCTCAGCTATTATTTCAAAGCTCCGCATCCACTGGAAAGGTTTCCTCTTTGGCAGCTTCTGTGTCAACGGTTTGTCCTGGCATATAGAGCAGCCACATGGGAAAAGAGAGAGCCAACAAGAAGCAGTTTCTCACCTCAGCAAACCCCTCTGCACAGCCTACTGAAACAATTTTTCCTATCTCACACAAAAAGGCAGAACAAAGAACATCCTTTCAATGACTTTGCAAGATGTGCTTTATTTGAACTCGGCCCTGAACCCAAACCACACACGATCACATTTTTGACATATTCCAGCTCAATGATTCTTCTCAGAAACTATTTTTAATATAGAATGAAAACTACATATTTCAGTCATAAATTTTTCATGCTACATTGTTATTTCAGGAAGTTGTATTACCAATGATAATAATTTAAGAAAAGGCCATTTTTATTTCCCCAAGCTCAATATACATATTTCTTTCATAATTATGAACTTAAAAAACCCGTCTCAGATGTAAAAATGTGAATTGGAATATGTAAACTCTTTGATATACCTGAAAAACAGGAAGGAAAATGTCACATACTGGAAAAACCCTTGCCTTAATCATCAAAGTGGGGGAAAGCGAGTCAGGGCGGGGCGGGTGGGGAGCACCCGGGACCTCGGAGGGAGGAGGCGCCATCCGGGTCCTGGTCCCGGTCCCGGTCCGGCCGGCTGCCCTCCGCCACGCCCCTCCGGCTGCCCATTGGTGTTGCTGCTTTTCTTTTTTTTCCTGAGAAGTCACTGGTGTTTCATGGAAAAGATTTCTTATTCATCTTCAGTTAAGATAAGGCAGTAAGAGTGTCGCTAATGTTAACTTTTTGCTTAGAGTGAGGCTGGCTTTCTGCGGGCAGCTTGGGGGCTCCTGGTTCCCTCTCTTGCCCGGAAACACAGTCGGGGCTCCTGCCTGCGACTGCTGTTGCTTACTTGGGCTGCTGAGGGTCCCGAGCTCCTTCAGCACATCCCCAGCTGGGTAGGAGCTGGTGATGGCCTCATGGCGTCACCCCAGGAGACAGGTGGCCCCACAGGGTGAAACACGACCTCTGCCCTCTTCCTGCTTCTGTCGCTCCCAGAGAAGGCACCGTGCCTGGATCTTTGATGCGGTCAATCAGAGTGCAAGACGCCACTGACTAAAACATAGAGCAAGTAGCCCTGATTTCAGAGAAAAGGCAGTACAATGTCTTCAGCAGCACCTCCTCTTGCAAGGCAGCTCAGACTGCAAAAGGAGGTCAGCTCCTTTGCTCACCTGCCAGGAGAGAAACCAATGCCACTGAACTAGAATGCTTAGCTCTGAGGAGAATGTTGTGCTTTTGTAAAAAAATTCAAATGTTAGCATGATTTGTAGTTTGGGCCCTAGGCGTCAGTTTGTCTTTTCTCTGGTCCATTTGATCATCGTCTCTGGTGAGCGGTACAGGAATATTAACTTGGCATAGAGATCTTCTTCTAGTTCCAGTTCCCCTGTCTCTCGAACTAAAAAAATATCTGTGCATAACTTCAGAATCCGATCCACATTCGGAAGCTCTTCGAACATGATGGAGTGCGAGATGCCACTGAAGAACTCCCGGACAAACTTCCCAATCACTAGGACAACCGAAGCGTATAATCCCATGATGCTGGAAAACAGGAAGCAGGTTTGCACCTGGCAGTTAGCGATGGCCAAGGAAACATGGGAACCATTCCGGTAAGATGCAAGGGATTCGGTAGAAATGCAACAGCACTACACACTTTTCTGAAACCAGCTCTTTCCCTTTAAAAATCCTGTCTTTCTCAGAAATTTACTCTTATAATACAATTCTGGGTGGAAAATTACTTTTTCTGAGGTGAACTCTGGGAAATACGACATGTCATTCTTGTGTCCTGTGCAGGATGTGTGTATCTCAAGGTCTCAGCACCAATCAGGCCATGAGGAGATCGTTTGATGTGCTCACAGCTGACATCTAACTGATCCATCTGCTAAGGGTCAGAGGGCAATGAAAGCAGAGAATCACGCCAATTTCCAGATTTAAATACTGAATTTCATCAAGCAAGGGCATAACAGGAAGGCACAGAGTAAAGAAGCCATCCACAATCTGGGGTTGTGTGTGACACTAGACGTTTCGTGTCTTTGAACCTCTGGTTCCTTATTTTTTTGAAATCAAGGGACAAGGCTATGTGGATTTTATTTATTTATTTTGGTACCGGGGATTGAACTCAGGACCTTGTGCTTCGAGGCAGGCGGCAGAACCACTGAGCTACCTCCTGGGCCCCTCAAGGCTATGTGAATTTTAACAATGCAGCTATACAACTTGAGAATTCTAAGAAGAAACAAAGCATTCCTACCCACAATGTCCTAGGGTTGAGAAGCAGAGGCGTAACCGACAGGGGCTGAGCGCGTCCTTACCCGTAGCCAGCCAGGAACCCCAGGCTGGGGGGGCTGACCTTGTCGTTGAAGACCATCAGCTCCAGAGCCTGAGACTCCTGGTCGTATACTCTGTCGCCGGTCAGGTTGAGGACCCACCACTCACTGCTAGACTTAATCGTGTTGTCTCTGGACAGAATGATGGTTATATTCATGAAATCTTTTTCTGGAAGGGAGAAAAGCAAAATCCAGTCACCGTGAGAGGTGAGAGTTGGAGGACTGGGTGCAACCAGCAGCTCTCAGATGGCCGGACCTGGTCCCTGGCTGCAGCGCAGGGGTCCAGGTGAACAGAACATGTGAGCACACTGACCACGCTACCAGCCGAGTGCGGGTGGTGTCTTTTTCCACTAAGGAGCTTGGTGATCATCATACACGTGCACAGGAGTGCACAGGGGTTGGAGGGTCCACCCTGAGCTGCTGTGCCAAGCACTCCAAACAGCTATGGGGACGTTCGACCCCAGTCACTGACTTCCGGTGCAATGGACTGATTCGTTAATATTATCTGCATTGGCTGAGTGCCTCCTGGAAGTGCTCTCTTAGTGCTGAAGGCTGCAGAATTGCACATGTCATTGCTCCTTCTCTTAATGGGAAAAGACCATGTGTGCAAGCATAGTTTATGGTCACACTGCAACCACCCTAGGACCAGCAGTGTTCAGGTCTCTCCACTTAGACAGAGCACTTCTGGCTGGTGTGACTCATGAGAGTTTCAAAGATGAAATGACCTCTGAGCCAAGTTTGGCTGAGTGAGAACTTCAAGACGTGCAGGTGGGGTGGGACTGGCACTCATTTCAGGAAGGACTGGCGGCATGAATCTCTGCGAGGCTCTAAAATTGTAACGTTTGGTCAGTGATTGCTTCTGTTGGACCACAGGGTGAATGCAAAATAACAGTAAAAGATGGGGCGAATGACAAACTGGGGGTTATAGTGCACAAGCTTTCTAAGAAGATTTCACCACCCTCACTGGTAACAGTGCTTCCATTGAGAAGTGTGGCAGTGACTGAACTCTGAAAGAGGGTGAATCATATTTGCCTTATTCCATGATCAAGTTTTCAATCTTAAGAATCTAGGGCAGTACCCGGCAGAAAATGTCTGTTGGATGGATGGATGGGTGGGTGGAAGGAAGGATGAGTAGCTGGATGAATGGATGGATGGATTAATGGAGGGTTGTAAGGATGGATGAGGGGTGAAGGAGTGGATGGATGGACAGATGGACAAATGGATGAGGGGATGGATGGAAGGATCAATGGATGAATGGAATGACGGGTGGGGGGATGAGGGGATGGATAGATGGACAGATGGATGATTGGATGGATGGATAGGGGCTGAATGAGTGGGTGGATAGAGAGACAGATGAATGAATGCAGAACAGTTAAGGATAGCAGGACACTACTACAGCCAAAATTCTTACCCAGAATTAAAGCTCAGGACACTCAGGAACAGGATAATTAGGGTTCTGAAGTCCAGAGACAGGTATGAGGGGAAGCATCTGGTCCTGAGCCCAGACCCAGGTTTGGATCTAGTTCTACCACGTACTGGTTGCATGACTGGCTGAGTAAACCATACCCAGAGCCTCAGCTCCTCACATGTAAACTGCGATAACCTCCAACCTGTGCTACCTCTACCCATGGTGACATCACAGACAGGCACAGATGCCAGTGTGTGTGGGGGGGTGGGAAGGACCAGGGAGCTCAGTGAAGCTGCAGGTGGAGTCAAGGAGGGGCAGGGGCTGGGCGCAATGGAGGCTGACCTGGAAACACAGAGAGGATGCCCCTTTCCCTGAACCTGGCAGGAAGGAGGAAGGGCATCGTGAATACCGGACACTTTCCACCGAGAGGGAGGCTACATGGTGTACGCCATCACACACGTGTGCCCTGCATGGTGTGCTCGGTGGCTGGCCAGAACATCAGGAGGAACACGACTGTCACCCAGAGACAGGGCCTGCACACCCTCACTGTGACACTGGAGAAGTGCTATCGCTGAAGGGTGCCTCAAGGAGGCGCTGACAGCTCTCAGGCTGGACCAGGTCACTGTCACACTGCCTTTTACTGCTTCTCCGGGAGGCAGCAGCGTTTAACAAGCGTGAGGCTGTCAGCACCCTGGCTGCTGACAAAAACAAGTAGAGACTGGTCAAGCAGAACTGTGGCTCACTAAATCTGGATCTACGTCAGTCGCAGGTTTTTTACCAAAGAGACAAAGAAAATGAAGAACAGGGCTCTGAGGTGTGCACAGGTAGATGAAGGGTTTTGGTTCTTCTCACACAGGGAAAGTAGCTCCATAAAGCCTCAAAGTACAAACTGTTGATACCAGACAAAAATAAGATTTTAAAAAGTTTTGAAATAACTTGTTCCTACCTGATAAAAGCTGCTTTATAGGTTTTGAGTTAGAGTCGCTCGGTGCTTTCACGTAATATGGGTATATCTTTTCTATTGTCCTGTGAGGTGAGAAAAAGACAATACAGTTTTAGTTGTTTGACCCTCCTAAAATCAAACTGTATTGCTATTTTTGGCCTTCTATTAAACAAATAATGATGAGTCTTTATACATCAATGTAGTGCATCAGCATCTGATTGTGCGTTTCCATGATACTCAGAATCCCTCGAAGCTGAACAGATTCCCAGGTCCCATCCAGATTCACAAGCGAACTCAGCATACAGCAAGTCAAGGGCTGCAGCCTGGCTCCCGGGGGTCCTGGGTCTGTCACTGATTTCTGATGCCAAGGTGTTCTCTTTCCTGTAGAGCTTATCCGTAATGCACTGAATACTCTCCTGCTGTAATTGCAGGATTCAAGATTATCTATAATCCCTTGGGTGGCACGAATGGATGTGGTGGGAGTGAGGGAAACGTGGGATTTGGACTCCAACCTGCTGTGTTTCTGGAGCAGGTCCTGAGATCTGAGCAAGTGACCTGGAGCAGACTCAGCCCCAAGTTCTCATCTGGAAACAATGGAGAGGATTTGATGATCTTCAAGAACCCTGAACGTCTGCGATTTATGCAGAACACCTTCCTTCATCCAGGGACTTTCACCGACTGCGTCCTGGTGGTCCTTATGCTGAACACATTAACAGGGCCAGGACAAACTGTGGGACAAAACTGGAGTCTGCTGGTGGATGTCTGGAATATGCTGTGTAGCAGTTTTAGATCAGTATCATTGCTTTTTTAATTTTGTGATGCTGGAACTGAACCCAGGGCTGCTGCAAGTTAGGTAAGTGTGCACCACTGAGCCACATCCGGGCCCCAACATCCTGTTTTCTTGCTAGTCCTCCTATTGGGTTCTAAGCCTCACAGCTGGCCTGTCTGAAGTGGAGTATGTACAAGATGTAACTGAAAAGTATGCTGAGTGTTTGAACTAAAGAAAAACCCCTTTATTACAGTAAAAGCGTGTCACCATGGATCCCTCCCCAAATCGTCTGCTTCACTTTGAACTCTTATCCCACTGTTCTTGTTACTTTCTGAAGCAGGTCTGGAAGTCCTCTTTTTTGAGTGTCTTGTGCAGTTGGGGGTATTTCAATGTCCTGAACTGATTCAAAACATGTCCCTTTCCCGGTCATTTTGACTTTGGGGACGAACCAGAAGTCCCACAGCGCTGGATCCAGTGAGGACACGCTTTCCCATTTTTAGGAGCTTGCCTTCCCATTGGTTGGCACTTGGCGGCAGCAGCATTTACCATATTTCTGATCACACCTTGTAGACTCTCACAAAAGAGGACTTCCAAGGCTGCTGCAGAAAGTACCGAGAATGAAGAGATCAGTGTGTTCGAAGTGAGGGGAGGCTTTTGAGGGGGTTCGTGGTAATGTGTCTTTTAATGTCATCATTAAAAAAAATTAAAGATTCACTGTATGTTTTGATCACATCATGTATATAACGAGGTAACATTTTGAAGTCCACTTCTTCTCCTCAGTTTTCTCTGACCCTTGTGACCCTGCCCACCTGACCCCAATTCAGTCGGCTTTGTGTTCAGACCCTGGCAGGTAGGAGGCATAGAGGGAAGGGCTCTTCTCTGGCTTTTGGTGACCCTGGCCAGCCAGGAGGGAGGTGTCACTGCTCCCTGGGCTGCTGGATGGAGGCATCTGAGGGGAAGGAATACGGGGGCAGCAGGGGCTCCCTCAGAGGGAACCCAGTGAGCCTCCTCTGGAGTGTGGTGACACAGAGTCTACACTGCACATCATGTGGTCAGTGTACCACAGACAGACCCTCTCCTGTGAGCCTGCCATACAGCTACTTGTGAATCTGTAGACGGAGATTCTGTACCAGCCACACCCACGGTTAGGGCTTGTATGCAGATGTCCCCAAAGGCTCATGTGGTCATAGGTGAGGTTTTCATAGGTAGCTGGATCTAGGGTGTGTGATGCTGGGGTTAAGAATATGACTCTGGGATGCAGGGTGCCTAGCCTAGTGTGAGCGCTCCCCACCCTAAGGGCAGGTACCCTGGATGGAATATAAGGGACAGAAAGAGGGCTGCACTCGTTGCTGCTGCTGTAGCTTCTGCTTCTGCTGCTGCACATCGCTGCTTGCTGCCTGTGCCATGAACTGTTTCTCCTCTGCGGTGCCCCTCTGCCATGCCACCTTGGAGTGAGCCGACTATGGACTGAAACCTCTGCAAACTGTCAGCCAAAATAAAGCTTTCCTCCTTTAAGTGTCAGGTATTTTGTCTCAGTAGTGAGAAAAATAACTAAGACCCCCATGTGAGACCCCTACAGGGAAGAGACTTACACAGGTGTCTTTGAACTTTCCGTGTCATTGCCAGCAATCATTTTAGCTATACTTTCTCGTGTGACATTTTTAAGAGGAAACGTGAGCTTATCTGTTGCTATTTCTGCTTTTGCACCCAGACTCATGTTTCTATGAAGAAAAAAGGAAGAAAGAAAAAAGCACAATGTTAGTGAATATTCCAAAGTCCAGAAGAGATTTCAAAAGTAACTTGACTCCAAATTCTAGGCCCCTCCCCAGGCTTTCACTGAGCCCACAGCTGTCATCCCAGCCCTTCCTGTCCACCTCACCTCAGCGTTTACCTTCGTAGATGAACAAGTTAATAAAACCCGGTGGGGCCACAAACACTTTTGAAACAGAATGGGGATGGCATAGTCTGCTGGCTGAAAGCATAACTGAATTCATGTTTTAAAAGGAATGTTCAATCAGATATTGAATTTTAAAATTATTTAGCACTTCAAATAAAAAGCTAGGAAGTAAAGTTTTGGCAATCAGCCCAGAAATTGGTGAGACATTTGCGACACTTCCAAGGAGAAAAAGGAAATTAAAGGAGTTCTCTAAATTCTGAAAACCCACATCAAAGAGACCTTTCCATTTTCTTGTGAGTTTTTTTAGAGTTCAGAAAGCCTTCTTCTGTCTGCGTCATGATTCTTTGTGAATTTAACGAAGCAGTTGGTACTGTGGAGACCTATGTGAACCTACTGCCTGCTGGCATGGAGTCCCGGACGTCAAGTCCTTGATGACAGAAACCACGGTGATCAGCCAGCGAGGTGTCCAGAGCTGTGTCACTCAAGCAGTGGACACCAGAGCTACACGAAGGAGCTTTTTCTAAGATGCACTGTGACTACGCTAGTGAAGGCAAAGCAGTGGTCGTGTGCTAGCCCGGGGTTCGGGTCGTGGGGAGCAAGTCTCAGCTTGCTCCACCCCTTCTGCGGTGCCAAGGGCCCGAGACCCCAGCCCAGGGAAGAGATCTGCCCGGACCCCTCTGGTGTGCCGGGGATGCAGAGATAATCCCAGGTACAGAGGATGTGATTTCTTTATCACTGAGACCAAACTTCATCCTTTCATGGAAACCTCACAATTCACCCAGATGTTTTCATTTTATAAATCTTCACCCTCTTTCTGCTCTTTAATTCTCTGTCTTGTGCAGAGAACTTACTTCCAGCCACTTTCTAAGTGAAGTTAATTTCATATGTATGAAAAGTGAGACAGTCTGGTCATCGGTTCCGGGACAAGTTGCTATTCCATAAACAAAAGGGCTGGCTTTGGTATTAGGAGAGACTTCCCAAGGATGCAATGATCATTCCACATTCCCCTAGTGCTTCTATCCTTCTTCCCCCACCCGCCGGAGCTGCGCCTGGGAAAGGGACAATGATGCACGGAAATACAGTAACTACCTCTGGATACTCCATGAAAAAACAACAGAGAAGCTACTATTGGGGTCCGTGAGTTCCTGTATCATTTTCTGCTTACTGGGAGGGCTGATGGTCCACAAAGAATTTGAGTTTCCTTCCAGTTCTGCTACTGTTATATCTTCTCTTTCATAATTTTCCAGAAATTGCATAGCACCCTGTACACACACAAAAGCACAGGCATAAATAGATCCCAGACATGCTGCTGGAGAGAGACAGCAATGACTCTGCCTTTTCCTGACTGCACAGAGGATTTCTTTCCCCAGGGGAGCATCTGTATCGCTTGGGCCTGAAGCCTCGCCTGTCCTTTGTCTGCTGACCCCCAGGCACCTTCTCTCTTCCTTCCAGTCAAATAATCAAGGAGAGCCAGGTCACTGCGATCACTTTCCCCTCCACTAGGAAGGGTACTTATCAGCGGAGGCGGCCTGTCTTCTTGTGAGACAAGCATTTCATCCACCCAGGCACACCCCCCCCCCCCCCCCGCCGTCTTCAGAGCTGCTCACTGCTCAAGGTTCCTTTTGGCAGTGTGCATTTTTGGTGCAGGAATGTATCCATTTACCTAATCACGTCCTTCAATTAAAGACATTATTTGAAAAATTACTTTTGATGATGAGAACTACTGTCTCATATCATCGAAAGCTTGAGATACAGAGAAGGGAATATATGACATCAGGTATAACTCAGCTACCAGAACACTGGCACTGTTCTAGGCAGCAGGGGATGGATTCCTGCTTTTTATCATTAAAAAAATGTCTATAACTTTCTCATTTATATTGTAGCTTGAGAAATGGTCACACTATTTACAGTTTTTGTACTGATTATTTCTTTATTACAATAGAAGTTACTTGGAAGAGCTCCAGTCAACAAAGCATATACATGAAGTAAAAGTGGAAGCTCTCCCTTACTGTGACTGTTGGCGTGTGACCAGTGTTGATCAAACTCCTTTAACACATCTGTCCTAGTCTGCTTCACCTACCACTCTTTGCTGAACCCTCAAATTGCTTCCCATTTCCATTCACAAAGAGGATGCATTCTTAAGCAAGTACTTACATATTGCTTTCCCACATTTTGAATTACTGTCATAGGATAAATTCCCAGATTAGACCTACTGATCCAAGGATCAATATCCATCTCAGTTTAAAAAGTTTACAAAAATGGATCCATATAGATTGATCTTATATTAAAATGTTACAAATTCAAACTATGATTATTACCATTTATGTCCAAGAACATAGATATAACTTCTTAGATGATCACAGTGGCCAGGGCCCTGCCATATAACTGGTAATCCCAGAAAAGTCGTTCCTCCCACCCCTGCAAGCAGGGTAGAGCAAGAAACAGCCCGACAACCTGTGAACTCCCCTAAACAGAAGGTCTTCATAGAGACCCATGACATGTGTTTACTTACGGTGTCCCTAGAGAACTTTTTTATAAATGCACCAAACCTCTGGTTGTCCATGACTTTCAGCTGGCTTTGTTGGGCACTCATTGTGAAAATCGGCTGGAAAACAAAGTACACAATGCTGTCAGGATCTCCCAGCTCTTCTTTGTATCCTGGGTTGAACACTGACATAGTTTATCAACCCCTGAGTCCCGGAAGGCAGCTGCCCTCAGACCTGTCCTTTTGAACTGGTTATCCCTGTGCTAAATGCCAGATGGAGCAATGCTTTCTCTGTTTGTGCACCTCATTGCATACATAACGTACATGATGAACGGCCAACATTTAGACAGAGCATGTGGATAGGCAAAGCCCCTCCCCGCTAAATATCCCAACAGTCACGCATGAAAGAGTGCAGTTTAGGAAGGGTGTGGGGCTAGGTGTGACCCAGGTTACCTGGTACCCTCCCAAGGTGATTGTGACAGAGACGTCCAGGGGCTGGTTGATGACCCCAGCGACAGACTTGATCAAAGACATGAAGAGAAGAGGAAACCAGACGATGCAAATGAGCAGGACGATGATCATGCCCCCCATGCCATACTTCACCACTTTCTTCTTCTTCTGGCCCCGGGGCTGAGGGTACCTCTGCAACAGAAAGGTTCAGAACGGCTCAGGCGAGGCAGGTCGGGGAGAGGCGGGTGTCAGGGCACATGGATTCCACCCTGATCTGCTCTGCTGGCTCCCACAGGGCCACTGCCGCCTTGTCGAGCCTTGGAACTGTACTGAGCCAGGCTCCCGGTCCCTACACCTGGCCCAACGCCCCCCTCAAGCTACCCTGTGCATCCCTTATCCTGCTGGATAAACATTCTGCTTTTAAGGGATCACATGAGAAAAGACATTTCACTTCAAGTTTCTGAATATTCAAAACCTCCGCTTTTCAACCTCCCTGCACATGTAGCTGGAGGGTAGGATGATGTTACTTTTAGTTTAAGCCTGACCACACTGTCCATGTGGTTCAGGTCCTAGAATGAGATGCCCCGCTCCCCCGGCACCACTGTGCTGAGCTCAGAGGCCGTGGGCGGGCAGAGGGCCGAGCTCTGCACTGCACTCAGGGGTCGGTGCTGAGACCGAGGGCTGTGCTGTGCTAGGGAGGAGGTCGGCCTCTCCAAACCTCAGGACGACATTTCAGCCCCACCATGAGACACCCAGAGGTGGACCTGGCAGGTCCCACCAATGGTGACCAGAGCCCCTTCGTGAACTGGCGAGTGGGTTAATGGTTCATCTGCAGTGGGTCTGCTACGCCAGCTGGCTAAGTCTCCTGAGTTCTCCTGTCTCTCACCATGTGACACCCTGGTCCACCACAGGCCTCTGCCAATGAGAAGGCGTCGCCAGGAGCTGCCCTTGACCTTGCACCAGAACCATGAGCCCCAACAAGCATCTTATGGTTAAACTCACCCATCCTGTGCCCTTATGCTATCAGCAACAGGAGACAAAGCACATAGATGATGCACTTAACACGGTGGTCACCCCACTCCCCGAAAGGGACCTGCTTATCCCAGCAGATCAGAAAAAGGAGAAACAGTGGAACTACAGGCACCGGGCTGTAGGCTCCAACCCAGAGGAGGCCGTGGAGCTGTGCCCAGCCGACCTGCCGTGGCTGCTGGACACAGTTCTGGAACCGGGAGAATGAGGCTGGGCCGGGTGTGGGTGGAGGTCAGCATGGACTCTGCCTGCTCAGTGTTCAAGCTCCACACCATGTGAGCCGTCAGAGGTCAGGGGCAGCAGGCCCTTGCACTGGTGTGTGATACTGTTGACTGCAATGATCTATTTCAGACTTACTGTTTTGAAAGTAAAACTGGAGTCTAACATTTGAAAATGTGAAATGTGTATTTCAACAACATCTATGTGTAGGTGCATGTAGGTGCATGTGCACATGCACACACACACAGAAACACACGCATGTGCGTGGATTCCACTCTTCCCTCAAGGAGGCAAGTTTAGACCACCAGCCATCCACCACTGCAGGGTGCAGGGTTCTGTGTGTTAAGGGGCTCACTTTCAGGGGAAAGGAAAGAAGGGAAAGGAAAAATGGAAAAAATGGAAATAAAGTCTTTGTAAATAGGGAAGGGTGGAGGGGGTGAAGGGAGGGCTGGGAATGGGGAAAAAATACGAACCAAGATGCACCATGTAAAGGTGCAATTCCCAGTGAGAAATGTAATTGTGTTGTCTACCTACAAGGTACCAATAAAAGAATTTAATACAAAAAAAGGGGCTCGCTTTGTCTCTGCCAGGGCACTGTGCTCTCTCCTCCCCAAAGTGAGACCTCGGCTGTTCTCAAGGGCCAGCGGTCACTGCAGAAGCCCCAGGCCCTGGCCTTCTCCTCTTGCCTCTGCTCACCCTCCCACACTCCCTGGGCTGATGGGGAAGGCCTGTGGGGCTGTCACCTTCCTGTCCTGGGCTGCTCCACGATCCCTTTCCTAGGTGACTCAGCTCCTCGCCACATTTCCCAGTTTGCCATTCCTGTTGCAGGCGCATTTCTGACAGCTTCCTAAGGTGTTTGGGGAACGGCTTGTGTTGGTTTAGGTTCCATCACTAGACACAATACCCGAGATTAATTGACTTGGCTTATTTTGGCTCACCAATGGCTCACCAATGGCTTATTTTGGGGTGTCAGGCCATGGGCACTTGGCCTTACTGCTGTGGGCCTCTGGTGACCCAGCACATGTGCTGGAGGGGTGGTGGAAGGATCTGTAAACTCATGGGGGCTGAGAAGGGCAGGTGTCTCAGTGTCTCCTTCCTGGGCTTCCTCCTGCCACCAAGAGGAACGCCACAGCCTTTACTACAGACCTGGGGAGCACTCTGAACCCACACTGTGCTGTGGCTGCCCAGAGCTCACCGGAAACAGCAGGAGGAGCGGCTGGAATTGGGGATTTGCCCACCAACATTTTGGCTCCCAGGAAATCGCTCTTGCTTCACAAAGTGTTTACACAGATCTTATCGCAACGCTCACAACACAGACAAAGCAAGAGACATGGGCTCCTGGAAGGGTTGTTGAGCCCTCTGGGGACAGATGCACTTTGAACTTCGGGAGCCAAGCCGGAAAGGCCCACAAGAAAGGGGTGTCGATGCTGCCCGGGAGCTGAGGAGTTGGACAGGGAGAGCCCACAGGACGGAGGACAAACGCGGGTCTCTGTGGAAAGCAGAGGAGAGAGGACCGTACCAAAGCACCCAGGCGCAGATGCAGAAATGCAGACGCCGCCCACAGGCAGCTTTCGCACCCAGAGGCCTGCCAGCCCCAGGGGCCTCCTCCCGCGCCCCTGTCAGGGCAGCTGTCTCGTGTTGCAGGTCTGTGGAGCTGTTAGCAACATCACTGCGCTCCGAAGGCCCAGGCCAGGTGGGGCACTGCCGGATTGTTCTCGCTTAGCAGTTCCCACACACAGGTGTGCTTAGTAAAAGTTTAGTGTACATTACAAAAAAAAAAAAATCCTCAAATTCTCCTTGAGGTGTGCAGAGCCCTAAGCAGCACGCCTTTGCCAACCCGCCAGGCTCTCTTCCCCCTGGAATCTAAGCTGCCTCTGAACTGGCTTTGACCCACGCAGGGACCTGGTGGGGGCAGTGGTGAGCGGCTTGGAGCCTCAGGACAGGACAGGCAACTGGGGAAGAGGCAGCACTCTGCTCCGGAGGACGAGACAGACACACCGCCCGCCGGTGGCTACTTCTTTAGGTGCTACGTCTGCAAACTCGACCACTTTGGATCAGAAATATTTGGGGAAAGCTGTCTGTACTGGACATGTGCAGACCTTTTCTGGTCTTTATCCCCTGACACACGTGGCACAGGAGCTACTGTCACAGCACATGCACTGTCTGAGGTGCGTGAATGCACCGGAGCTTACTTAGAGCACAGGGTAGACGGGCGCCGTAAGGAGCCAGCACTAAGAAGTCTTATGGAAGGGACGTGAGCATCCGCAGGCTCTGGTATCTGTTATAGTTTCTGTCCTAAAGCCGCACACGCTCACAGGTGGGGCTTGTGGAGTGCGATTGAATTCTGGGGTTTATGGCTGACTTGCGGTTACGATGTGGGGTGGTCGGAAGAGGTGGTCACTGTGGGTGTGACCCGGAAGTTCTGTCTCCCTTCAGGCTCCTCCCTTGACCCTGCTTCCTGTCCGCCATGCCATAAGCAGCTCTCCTCCGCCAGGCCCCTCTGCCATGCTGTTCTGCCTCGGAGCCAGCTGACTGTGGACTGAAATGTGAGCCAGAATAAACCTCTGCTTCCTAAACTTGTGGGTATCAGGTATTTTGTCCCAGCAATGAGGAAGTGACTAAGTCCCCAAGAGGGATGTCAGAAGCAGTCCGTCATGGGTTGTGAGCGATGACTGCACACCTACAGTACCAGGGCCAGACCCAAGCTCCAGGCCAACAGATGACAGCGGCCACAGGACAGACCCAGTAAGTTATCCTGTGGTGCCAGCTCAGCCCCGGAGGTGTCGCGGGCTGGGGGAAGCGAGTGTCCTCTCTGAGCTGTTGGAGGTGCTTTGTTAGGAGCAATGCACACTGCTCTCTGTCTGGGAACGAAGGACTCCAGAGCAGGAGCACTACAGCTTGGACTTGTGATGTTCCCACACGCAGGTGTGTTAAAGACTTGCCCGAGTGGTGCGTCTGGGAGGGGGCAGGGCCTTTTGGGGGTGGGGCCTAGTGGGAGGTCGTAGCTCATCAGGAGCACAGCCTAGAAAGGGATTCTGGGACTTCGGTCTCCTGTTTGGCTTCTCAGTCACCGTGAGGTGATTGGGGTCCTCTACCAAGCCCTCCTGCCATGATGTTCTGTGCAGCTACAGGACCAAGGCCAACTGGTCATGGGCCGTGAGTTAACGTAAACCTGTTGTCTTTTTAAGGCGATTTATCTCAGGTATTTTGTTACAGTGACAAAAACCTGATTAACACATGGAGGTAGAGCTAGTGTCTAAATTATTGTCTGTGTGACCCTGTGTATGTAATTGAACACTTTGTGGCAGCCAATTCTGTAGTGGAGTAGCCTTAGTGCTTAGAAATTTCTTTATAATCCACTGAAATCTGCTGGAGTTTTTGACTTCTTGTCTTAATTCTGCTTTATGATTTATTTTTTCCCCTCAAATTGATTCTAGTTTTGCTTTTCTTTCCAGTACTTTAAGTTGTTGAAAACAGCTATTATTTCTGCTTTACCCACCCCTCATATTTTCCTACTTTAGACCAAACAATTCTTGGCTCTTTCTCCTTTTCCTCACAGGTCATGTTGTCCAGACCCCTCTGTCCCTCTGGTCACTACCCTCAGCGTCCTCTGTGGATTGGATCTGGTCTGTCCCCACTAACCCTCATGGAGAGGCTTCTTCTGCAGTGTGTGGAAAGGTGGGGAGGCATCTGCACCACATGAGGGTCTGTCCTTGTGGCAGGCTTTATGGTTTCCCGTGGCAATGGGTTAACCACGGCAGGAGTTCAGCCCCTCTTCCCTCTGTCCCACACATGCCTGCTTATTTTCTATTTTACCACCACGAGTGAGCAGCAGGCGGCCCTGAATGAAAGCTGAGCTGATGCCAGCACCTTCCTGTCCTCTAGAACTGTGAGCCATGATAAACCTGCTTTCTTCATAAGTTACTGGGTCTTGGGTGTTCTGTTGCAGCAACAAAGAATGGGCTGAGACATTTTGTCATCATACCAATTTCTTTATGCCTTAAAAATAAGGCCGTGTGAAGAAGATTTTAGCCACTGCCAGGCCTCATTTCCTTCAGTCCTACAAACCCCGTGAACCCCAGGCCACAGCACGGTGGGCCCCACGACTATAAAGCTGCAATTCTCAGGGGAGGCTGCAGAATGCACTAGAAATTACACAGACTACAGGAAATGTTTCCAAAGGGATATGCATGAGCTGAGATAAGCAGACATCTCCTATCACCCACTACTGGTAGTTGGGTATTTCAATTGCTAAAATGCAACAGGTCTTGGTTTCATATGCTAAACTTTTGAAAAAGTCTATAAATAGCAGTAATTTTACTTATACTTAAACCTTAATATTCCATCTAGAAGAATAAACAAATACTTGTACTTCAATTTCCTATGCACAGAGTTCCATTGCCCGTTCCTCTGCAGAGAATGACTCAGGAGCGGAGGTGAGCCCAGGGCACTGGGCCCGCCTGTCTGCCCACACCATTCCCCTGCCCCAAAGGGCACTGAGGACTCCTGGGCCACGCAGCAATGCATCGTTTCTTTTTAAAACATAACTACAATATACTGTTGCCAAACGAAGAAAACCCGCTGTTGCTCAGGAAGGCACAGGAAGTTAAAATCCTCAACTCCAGGTGTCCTGAAGTCAACAGTTCTATAGGTCATGATGGTTTTTGCCCCTGGCTCCACTTATTTGTGCCACAAACCCTGCAGACATCCATATTAACCTTGTAACCAAGCTGATCTCAGAGAAACAGACGGGCACTTTCCTCGGCGTCCTACCTTCTCCGACTCCCGCCAGCACTTCAGGATGAAGATGTGTGCGTAGATGTCCTCCACGCAGATCCAGCTGGACAGGCTCAAGGTCGTGTCAGTCCACACCCAGTCCATCACTGCCCTCAGCTCGGTGAGAAACGGGACCAGGCGGAACCTGCCAGAACCACAGCTAGTCAGAGACACTGGGTGGCCCCATCACCATCCGTCCCGGGGGCTCCTGCGATCCTTACTGTTTGACCCTGAGACTTGTGGAAAACTCTCAGGTGACTACCACAGTAAAACTCAGCATGCAAACGGCTGCTCTGCATAGGAAGCCCATGAAGGACTAGTGCTTTTCACGCTGTTATTTTCCCTGATGTCTGCCTGCACTGGGACTGCAGTTCACATAAATCTGAGGGTTGCTCAGCTTCTCTCTCCCTTATCTGTTTGCATTATGAGCAGCGTTTGGCTCAGGGGCACTGCGTCGCTGTGCTGGATGTTAGTGAAGATCGTTCGCTGGGAAGGAAGAGCTGAGGGCAGATGGGGAGGCAAGATGGAGCAGGGGAGGCGAGATGGAGCAGGGGATGCCCCAGAGCCAGGCCGGAGGACGTGCACCTGTCATTGCAATTTGGAGTAGTGTGGCCTGGCCCGCTGGGCCCTGAGGAACATCCTGTACTTCCTGAGCACCACAGACCCTCCCCAGACTGGAGACCTTGGGCTCGTCCTAGGGTCCTCACTCAGAAGTGGGCCCTGGACCCCTCAGCTCCACGGTGTGGACACAAATCCAGCCTGGAAAAGACAGGTTCAGACCCAGCTCGCACTAAATAAACCCCACGGCAGGCCCCACCTCTGGAAGCACCCATCGCCCCACTGCATAAGTCACTGTCCCCAGCTCTGCTGAGCCTGAGCAGCCTCGTCTTTTATGCTGAGAAACAACTTCCAGGAAACAGGAGAGGCTGCCAGGAAGGTCACCACGGGGAAGAGCGAATGCACTGTGTTTGAGGAGCTAATTCACCATCAGGACCAGGTGAGTCAGGCTGGCAGGGGCCAGATAAGCGCCCCTCTTCCATGCACATGCTCATTGTCCACTAACAGTGCCACAGGTGTTTTGGAAAAGCTCAGACTTGAAATACGCTATGACATCATACCCAGAAGCATATTAAAACTAAAGGATTATGGAGCCCTAATTTTCATCATTAAATATTGTCAAGGTAATTAGGCAGGATACTGAGATAAAAGACTGACCACGGTGGGGGATGCCAGGACAACTTCCTGGCCAGCCATGTGGTGCTCACTCCCAGGAAGGGGCCTAAGCAGCCACATCTGCCCATGGCCAGGCTGGGAAGAGTTCCAGGGCGATGACATCACTGTATTCTCCTTCCTGTCCCTTCCCAGGGGGACACCACATGCCTTCCAATGGCTCCGTCAGTGACCACAAGTGTCCTTACCCTTGGAACAGGAAGAGGTTGACATAATTGTAGCTCTTGGTGAGGAAGTTCCCAAGGACGCGTGTCGGGTAGCCACAGCGGATCTGGTAGGCAGACAGTCCGAAGTAAACACACTTCACAAAGTACCAGAGCTGAGCGACCAGGTTCTGGCTGAATTTCCTACAAAATGTAAAAGTGTGGGAAGTGAAGGAATGGAATGTTTCTGTTACAAGAATATACCAGTTAGAATTAAATCAAAGTGAATTTCCCCTCTGCCATTTAGTCAGTCCTAAGAAATTCTCTGTACACTGGGGGTCACTTCCAGGGCAAAAGAAAATCCAATAATTAAACAGATCCTGTAATCATGTACATTATTCAGTTGCCATGGCCAGGATTACATTAACTTACTCTTAAGTGAATTTACTAATAAATATATTCTTAAATGAGGCAGCGACCATACTCCAGATTAAAGCTTATGAAAGAAAAAAGGTGCATGTTTGCTTAAAAGGACTCACGACCCGGAATAAGTGGGAGGAGGGAGGCTGGGCAGAGCACCCTCCATTTCTTCCTAGGCCTCTACGTGGACAGGCAGTGGATTCACAAGCTTCCCAAACCTGGGCTGGGGTCTGTTCACAGGTAGTGGCGTCTGTCCCTCAAGACGGCAGTGTGTTCTCTGAGAGCGCTGCCCACCTCTGGTGCTGTGCCCGGCCCCCTGACCTGCCTTCCAGAGATGACGTCCTCGGCAGCAGACCCAGGCTTTGTGCAGCGAGTGGTGACTCGTGGGCTGTGTGGCTCCTGAGAGCTAATTCACACCCGAGCAACCGCTGCACACTAGGGACCCATTTTCCAGGATGGACGAGCTCTGGAAACATTTCCATCTTTGATAAATGTGGTGTTTTGCAAGAGTCTTAAATATGGCCCGTGCACATTTCCAAAAGGAATGAAGACTTCTGACGTGGTGACACTTTAGTGTCTTCTTTGTCTTTAAAATTAGGAGCAGCACTTGGAGATTTTTACACAAGCAACGTATTACTCTTTGTGTTCACTTTGGATTTCTCACTAACTTAATTTTGTTATTTTTTAGAAATGAAAACTATGCCTCTTCAGTGAGCAGCAGAGGTGGCCTGTGGCTGGGCTGGGCTGGGGCCTCTGCTGTGGCCTGGCATGGCAAATTTCGCTGTGTTTCAGTCCTTTTAGCCTCAGTCAGAGTCCCAGGCGGCTGGACTCAGTCCTAGGGCGGCCTTGGAGGCCATCAGGCCAGTGGTCTTCCTGCTGCCATCCTGGCTGTGGATTCACTGACTCTGTGTCTGCTTATTTCCTTCATTTCCTTCTTGACAGAAGTCCACAAAAAGTTGGGCTTTTGCTTTCAAGACTGAAATGCTCCTCTTTCCTCCTCCCCGGCTTCCACTGCAGGCCCCTGGAGGTGACCACAGTCCCTCAACTTCCCAGCCTCCTGAGTATTCCCAACATGGCGGTGAAGTGGTGACTTCAGGGGAATGGAGACAGGGATATGGAGTGGCCTTTCCCCAAGCGCTGGCCACTGCATGGTGCTCATTCACTCAGACTGTCCTGGGGTGGGACTTTAAGGACAGGAGGGATCCGTTCTTGCCTGTCCCACATCAGGCAATCGGATGTAACAAAAATACTTGGATGAAGATTAGTGTGTGACAGGCACTGGGTTTAAGTTTTGCCTCAATCAATCAATCAGTCAGTCAGTCAATATTATGGAGAAAAGTAAACTAGTGAGGTCATGCTGGGCACTGACCCGTGGGAATGCCCCTGGCCAGCTTGCTTACTCTTTCGAGTCCAGTTTTCTCAGGCTAGAAGGAGAGGAAGTACAGCCACTGTTCTTCTGGGAGGCGAAAGCGATCATGAACGGTGAAGAGCAGGGCCCTAGCCCGGTTCCCAAGACACTGGAGATAAGAATGTCCAAAGGAAAATGTTCACCGACACTCAGGCTTTAAAACCAACTGACCCTTTCCCATAACAGCTTTTTTGAGATGTA
Source organism: Heterocephalus glaber (assembly GCF_053883595.1). Lineage (NCBI taxonomy): Eukaryota > Metazoa > Chordata > Mammalia > Rodentia > Bathyergidae > Heterocephalus > Heterocephalus glaber. Next base: position 66,317,232 of record NW_028258142.1, read on the forward strand.
ACTGGTGCAGAGCGGAGGACGAGATCTCAGGCTGGTAGCATGACTAAGTGCTGACCTTTGTCCTCATGATCAGACCCGAACCAGGCGCAGCCACAGCAGTGGACGTGTTCATCAGCCCCTAAGGTCCTGGCTCCCGGGTTTTCAGGAGCCCCCGCGGTCTTGCTTCTCTCCTTTCTCGCACACGCAGCAAGCATGGAGAGGCTCCCGCCGCAGCTCCACCTGCGCCTCCTAATGCTCCCTTAAGGCGCCCTACAGTCCCCGGCTTCCCAACTGCCTGAGGTTCACGCCCACCGCCCCGTGACCAACACTCCTTTGCTTTCTGTTGCTGAGTGGTCTTCCGGGCTAGATGTACCCTGCAGTGTGCTCAGCCTCTCGCCTCTCCGTGGACATCTGGCTCACTTCCTGTCAGGGACTACTGCGCAAAAGCTGCTAGGAACCTTGGCATGCACATCTGCGTATGGACACAGGTTTGCATTTCCACATGCACACCCACAACTGCCAGATCCCATGGGAGGTGAACAGAAGCCCTCAGGAGACGCCAGACTGTCTTCCGCAGTGGGCGCGCCACCCTGAGTCCCTCCAGGTGTGTGAGCGTGCCGGGCGGTACAGACGCACCATGACAGTACTGGAGGGAGGAAGAGTAAACTCTGGATGCCAGTGTGGTGGTCGCATGGTTTGAAGTGACGAGAAACGACACTGCCAGTGATGTGCTGACAGAGACAACAGAAGGCTTATTGGTCCTATACATCTTGCTAAATGTCCCCAAATAAGGCCCCCTAAGCTGGTGTTCTAGGAAGGGTATTCGGTGAGGCTGGACGGTAATCTTCAAGGAGACAGACGCTTATCACACTGTGTGCCTGGGGACCCAGGTGGGCGGCGCTTGCTCACTTGGGTGGCACACCTCCTCCCCTGCTCTGCCCTGGACAACAAAGGGAAGTGAGTAAGCCAGGCATGACTGCGAGTCAGGGCAGCTTTCTTCATTCATCCAGCAACCAACACCTCGGCTTTAGCCCACGAACCTGCATCGGAATGCTGACCCCAGAGCCGTAAGCTGGTACATTTGTGTGGCTTTAAGCCACTGGGCTGCAGTGATTTGCTGAGACCGCAATGGACACTAGTGCCAGCTGGAGGGTGGCCACACAGCAGCATGCGTCTGGAAGCATGGTTTCTGTGGGGTCCGGTGGGACGTGGCAGAGATCCAGGGGGCTGGTGGGGGGGGGGAGAACCAACCCTGGCCACACTGCACAGTGAGGGACCAGGCCGGCTGCTCTCAGCAAGGCTGGAGGAAGGTGCGGGTGCTCCCTGCGAGGGAGGGCGACCCAAGGCCCCCGAGGTTTGGACCAGGATCTCGCTTCACCACAATCAGCCCATAGTTTGGGGAGAGTGCTTTTCTCCATGGGGTTTGGCTGCTCTAATCTGTAAAACTAGACAGCAATTTTAGGAATTTTTTGAAAGTTACAGTCTCTGAAATTTGGAGTTTCCGTGGAGGCTGGTGGAGAGGGTCTTTACTGAATGCTCTCTGATTTAACAGAAAACATTCGAATTCATCATTTGGCTACCTTGGGTGTCACATTTGGTTTATTTCTCTGATTTAAAGGATGGGAAGAATTAAATATTTGTAGCGCATATTATAATTACTTTAAAGAACAACAAGATTCATAACATTTTCATGAAGGAATTCTGATATTTGTACAAACAGCTGCCCTAATTTGAATTATTCTTATAATCTGAGCTCTGAGGTATGATCAAAATAGGCAGTAAATATTCAGATTTTTGAAAAATTTATTATGGTGAAAGGCACACTGTCGCTGATGCCTTTCCTAGCTTCTCCCCTCACTGAAAACGCACTTGGCTCCTCCTTCTCGCCACCTTCTGAAGCAGTTCTGGGAGCCTTTCCTCGGATCATCACAAGGTGTGATCAGAAGTGTGTGATGTCACTGCCGAGTGCATCCAACAGAAAGACTGCTCTGACATCATGACGGTGTCCTCCGCCACCTCAGTCACCGGATCTGGCTCCGTGCAGTTTCCGGCTCTTCCCCAAAGTCAGAATGACCATGCAAGGGAAAGGTTTTGAATCCATTCAGGACACGGAGGCAGCCACACAGCACAACTACAGACACTCAGGAAAGAGGACTCCAGAGCTGCTCCAGAACATGGCAAGATGGGATGAGTGTGTTGAAAGTGAGGGTGAGGAGTGGGGTGGGCTCAGTGGCAATGTGTCTTTTACTGTAATAAATTTAAGAGAGAAAACTGAACATTCACTGTGTCTTTCAATCGTGCCTCATACACTCACCCCCACTATATGCTGTGGAAGGAGAAGCTACTGGGCTCCTGGTGTTTTCTGGTAAGAATCCTTTATTTCTTTAGTTCTACCTTGGCCTCAGGAACATTTTCCTAGCTCCTTTCCTGTTAAAATATTTGCATCCCATCAGTTGTTATTTGGAAGTAGCGATCGGCGCACTACAGTCAGTCTAGGCTCCCAAAGGAGAGCAGCGCTGTGCTGCTGCTGGAGCTGCAGGTCAGATTTCCTCCTCAGGGTTGGGTCTGCTTTGGCTTCCTGAAGAGCCACATAAGTAAAGTCTAATTGGTATTACTTTCTCTTCCCACTTCCCAAAACGTAGTCAGCCAGCCTGCCTGCCAGGCTGTTCACAAGACCTGGTTGAGGATGGCGCTCAGCTGTGATCGAAAGATGGAGTTTAGGGCCGAGGAAGAAGCTCAGTGGTTCCACCGCCTGCCTCGCAAGCAGAAGGACCCGAGTTGGATCCCTGGTACTTTCCCGATGCCCAGGGGGTCTGAGGCCGGGTCACAGCAGGACAGCTGCCCCCAGGCCGGTCCTCAGGAACCGTGCCAGCTGGGGAGGCCTTGTGGTCGGGGACACAGCTCCCATGCTGGCTGTGGGAGACTCAGCTGCTGGTGGACACAGCCACAGGAAGCGACAGCCCTGCTCCATCCTGCCACGCTGGGCCCCCCCACCCTGGGGACCTCTCCGCTGATGCCCCTGCCCGCAGCCATGGACTTGTTTCCTTTCTTGGACTGGCTGTTCAGCGGTTCACACATGAAGCATTAACTGGGGCACGCCATGGTGAAGGCGTGGGGTGAGACCCCACGAGGAGCAGGGACACTGGGCTGAGGTCTAAGGAGCTAGGACCGGATGGTGCCTCGGAGGAGAGAGACCAGGGGAGGCCGCACCTGGGGCGAGCAGGTCAGTGCCCTGGACCCAGGGGAAGACAGCGGCACCAGGCTCCCTGCTGAGGCGCCACTGTCATCTCACCCACCCTGACTCTCAGCTCACTTCCGCCAGCAGCGACCGCCGTGTGGACAGAGGGAGCAGCAGCGTGGCTGAGGGCCCCTCTTCCCGACCACGTGGGAACTACTGCCACTGCCCTCCTCCTGCTGTCCCTTCCTCTGCCGATTAACGGCCTCCATTCCCCGTCACTCTGTCTGACACGGTCCTCGCCCCCGACAGTGTGCCCACGACCCCACTCCGGTTTCTAAGTCACCTGAGCCTCAGTCACAGAGGCTGTGGCTTCCCCAGCTCTGAAAACCGCTTCTGTGAGCTCAGGTGAGAGTCAGCCAAGACATCCCGGAGGAATCAATTTCCACTTCCCATTTGCGCTGATTTACCATCGATTCCGGCCCTGGGCTACCACAGATGCACTTGCAGCCAGGACCTCTGGGAATCTACCTGAGACACTCACCTCTCTGTGACACCAGGGAGGATGAAGAACATCCAGAAGTGAATTCCAAACACGAGGATGACCTGGAAAATGACCTTGCCCAGCACAGTCTTCCTGAGGTAAAGCGCCCGGTCCACCACCATGGTGCCGAACTGGATGAGCACCATCACCAGGAATGGCCCGGGGACCTGGTCCTCAGACAGCGAGGACGTGATGTCTGCAGCTGCCGAGTGTTTCTGGGGAGGAGAGCGGGGTTGGTGCGGAGGGGCCTCTCCCACATGGGAAGCCGGCGCTCGGTCAGCAGCCAACCTACCCCGAAGGCCCAGAAGCCAAAGACGATGATGATGAAGTCCACGGTGTCGGCCAGGAACATGAGCACATACACGTCGGTCACGGCGCTGTAGTCTGGGTGGATGAGGTTGTAGAAGAACTGCCGGATGGGCACGTAGATTTGCAGAGTCCTGTGAAACAGAGACCCGTGTGCTTGCTTCTGGGATGCAGGCGGGGAAAGGCACTAGGCACTGTCTTCGCCGCTCCAAGTGCGGGGACAGGGCTGCTTGCAGCCTGACACTGCCACGCTGTCCTTGTGACCGGAGCCTGCTGCGGATTCTGCCAGGCTGGGTGCTAACGGAACCCGGGGCTCAGGGCGGGTGGGGGTGGCCCTGGGAACGTGTGGGGGTGCGAGGTGCCCGCTTTGGTCTCCTTCCTGCCTCGTCCTTCCCCACTGAGCGTCCCGTCTCCAGCCTCTCTCCAGCCTACCCTGCTCTGGGTGCCACTGGCTTGCTTGGCAGCCTGCAGGTACAGCCCCACTGAAGCCTGTGGCCCTGCCTTGCTGGGGTGGCCCCCACAGGTGGGCAGGGCCACACAGGCGCTGGGGACCAGCTCTGTGCCCTGATGACCCAGCTATCTCTCCACGGGCACCCTGAGTGCATGCCTGAGGCCTGCCTGGCTCTGACCTCGAGGCCCGCTCCGTCCACCAGGCTGCGCGGTGACCATGCCAGGATTGTGTGCTATGAGCCCCAGAGTCGCTCGTTTGCTTTGCTCAGGTAGGAAGAACGTGGGCATAAATGCGGTGCATGGGAAAGCCATTGTGCTTGCTGGAAAATGATTTTTAAGAACAACACAACCATGGGTGGTTTTACCCCACCAGGGACCAGATGATGTTTGCTACCCTGTGGCATGGAGGAAAGGACCACCACGGGGTGCAGGCTCAGCCCGGCCGGCCGGCAGCCGTGCACTCACTTCCGGATGGTGAAGGCCTTGGCCCGGACCAGGTGCCCCTGCAGCTTCTTCACGTACAGCTCCCTCCTGCTCTTCTGCTTCACGCTCAGGATGCTGCTGCCCTTCTGGCTGCTGTTCCGGGTGCTTGTGCTGCCTGGGGGAGTGAGGAGCAGGGTTTCCGAGGGGGAACCCTGGGGCCTGGGAGCCACATGGGAGGCCTGGGCTGGCTGCTGGGTGCGCTGGGCACGAAGGCCTCGCACATTCAGGGATCTGTCCTCTCAACTCCGCCCCTCGAGGAGCAGACCTGTGAGGTTTCACCCTAGGGGAGGCTCCACCCTGATTGTCCCGTAACCTTTGTCCCAGCAAGAAACACTTCAAAGAACAGCTTTTATGGCACCAAATAAAGTTGTGGCTTTTCCAGATGGGGGGTGTGACCCACGCCTTTATCATAACCTGATTTCTCCAACTATATGAGGACTGTGTCTGCCCCAAAACTGGCCCTGAAGATGGACACACACAGGTGTCTGGAGAGCTTCAGACCTCAGACCGAGAAATACAAAGCAGGGTGCGTCTGCTTCCTGATCTCCTCGAGGTCTAGTGAGGACTTAACTCCCAGCTTAGGAGGTGACTGGACTGCATGGCTGAAGTTCCCCCCGATGACACTGAAACCCATTTCCAAACTGAGCTGCGCTTGAGGCCACTGGGACACACTCAGGAGAGCGTCTGCTACAGTGCAGGCACTTCCCCGTGCCTGATGCTCAGGAGGCCCCCAGGGCTGTGGCCTGCGCACAGTGACTTCACAGCCTGTCCTGGGGAGGAACTGGATGTTTCGAGCAGAGGTGGGATTTGAACTTGGGTCCATCTGGCCCGTGCACTCTTCCCGGTGCGATGTCTGTCTCCTGCTAGCTCCCGCTGACTCACCTCCCCGGACCCCCGGCAGCATGGGGGCTGTTCCAGCCCAGATGTCGCGGGACACGCACCTCTTTTGGACCTGTTGGAGGAGAAGCTGGAGCCGGGGGAGTCCCGGCCGCTGCTGCTCGAGCGCTTCCTACGCAGGGCCCTGGGCGGCTCGGGGAAGGTCACCTGCACTGACTCCACGGAGGCGGCCAGGTCAATGGACTTGAGCGAGTCTGCGGAGTCTCTCCTGCTACGGCTGAGGGAAAGCTCAGCATCCGAGTCGGCCTTGTCGGTGCCGCTGTCCACGGCCTCCTCCTCGTCCCACAAGCCGTGGCACTGGGCGGGAGGAAAGGACAATGAGACCAGATTCCGGGAGGGACGGCTGAGTGCCCGGACCGACGGCAGCACTGGCCCTCGGCTGGGGAGCAAGGGGGCAGAGGAGCTCATGGCTGAGGGCTGCACCCGAGGCCCAGGAGGGGCCATGTCCGTGGCCGGTGTGGCCACAGAGCTGAGCGGGAGAGGCGGTGCTCGGGTGACACAGGGAGGGACCCGGCAGCTCCCCGTGAACGCCCTTTCCCGACTTGAGTCTGGACAGGTGGGGCCAGTGTCCACGGCTGCCGTGGAGGAGCAAGGTCAGCAGCTCAGGGACAAAGCTCCGAGGATTGATTCCACTCAGGAGGCGCTGGCCATGGCGCGACAAAGGCTGCCAGGCCTTCTGCAGAGTCTGGGTTCTGCTCCCAGGAAACAGGGCAGAGGGTCTGTAAGGGGGGAGGTGTGCAGAGCGGACAGCGCTCCAGGTGACTGGGAATGGTCGGTTCACCGGAAACAAAGTCACAACCGTGCGTGTGCGTGTGTGTGCGAGGCTAATGCCATGGCCGTGCTCAGAGAGAACCCGGGGACTGGTGAAGCCACACCTGACAAAATAAACTTAAAACAGTTTATAAAGAGCACAAGGTTAGGGGAGGAGGAGTGCAGTGAGGCTGCGGAAGCAGGCGCATCGGCTCAGGGATCCGCCGCGCGGTCTCGGGCCTCGGCCATCGCAGCTGGAGGGCACAGCGGGCGCAGCGTACAGTTCCCCCGTGTGCCCGGGAGCAGAGCGGCTGGGCCTGTGTGGGCCAGCTGTCCTGCCCACCCCGGGCTTCCTCCTGCTGCGAGAGCGGCCTCGCGCTCCGCTCCGGCGCTCCCTGGTCAGGCCTAGGCCAGGCCGTCAGAAGTGTCCTGGAGAGCACGCGAGGCCTGGGGCCCAGCCGCGCCCCGCCCCGCCGCGCCCCGCCCCGCCGCACCTTCAGGATGGAGCGGTGGAAGAAGAGTGCCAGGAGCTGGATGAGGTCGTAGAGCACGTAGCCCTCCTTCTTCTCCACCCCGATGATGTTCGGCGGGTGGTAGGGCTTGTCCTTGTGGATCTCCACGTTCTTGTTCCAGGGGAAGAACCCGAACTGGAAGAAATACTTCACCACAATCGCCACCTGCACAGGACGATGGAGATGAGGCATTGTTTTTCTCCTTCCGGGAGTTAGGGTGATAGGAGAAACGACGGCTGACAGTTTGGGAAAAGCCTGGCTCCCAGCTTCGATGGCAGGAACGCATGCAGCCGTGTGGGATGAGAGTCCCGGGCCCGGGTCACGGGCGTGGGAACCAGCGATACTTGGTGTGGCGAGCGTCCCACAGACACAGCAGGGCCAGAGGGCTCCACCCTGCCTCCACCAAGGCTCGCTCCTCCGTTTGTGAGGAACTGGACTGTGCACTGATTTAATCAGCTACTGAACACGGTCACCAGGACCAGCTGAGCCGAAGCATGTCTGCACCTTCCTGTGTCACGCCTGGCTCCGACCCGGACCCCCGGGGCCGCGCAGGTTTGGATACACGGCTTCCAGTTCCCTCCATCGTGTCTGTCACCTGTGGCTGTGAGCCACCGAGTAAAAGAAACAACTAATTTTTCTCTGTTTATCTTTGTATTCTCACGCCTGGTACAGTTCTTGGTTTTGGGCAATAGTTCAAATTGTAGAGTGAATCAGCATCCATTTAATTTCCTATTTACTTCATTCCTTGATGTTTTGGGAAACGGAGAACCCAACATAACAAAGAACCATTTTGGATTTTTCCTTTGAGGCACTGGAGATTGAACCCAGGGCCTTCACAGCGTGCTACTTCTCCAGCCCATTTTTTATTTATTTTTATTTTAAGGAAGGGTCTTACTAAGTTGCTAAGTCACCTAGGCTGGGCTTGAACATGGGATCCTCCTGCCTCAGCCTCCCGGTGCTGAGTTTACAGGCATACCACCAAGCCCTGCTAACAAAGAGCACTTTTATTTTTAAGAGGAAAGCTATGTAAGTGGGTCTTGTCCGCTTTTCTATTTTCGGTGCCTCCTCCTCCTCCCCACCCTAGGTGAGGATGGCATCTGGCAGGCACCTCGTGCTGCGAGTGGCTGGGAGTGGTGTCCATTCCCCATGCTCCGGGTATGCTGATGACGGAAGGTTCAGCGAGGCACCGACCAGGGCGGGCAGGCCAAGCCACCTAACAGCTCCTCTCTCTCCTTTCTCTCGCTGGGCACTTGGGGAGGCCTGTTCACTCGACTGCTGAGTTACCCGAGCGCCCACCGCCCTTCCAGGCTCTGAGCCCCGTCTGCCTTGGGCACTGTGCTGTTGGGATCACGATAGTGCCGTGACCAGGACAGCGGTGGCCCGAGCAGGAAGGAGCATCGCAGCCTGAGCATTGCCAGCACCCGGGAGCCGGGGCACCAGGCCTGTGAGCCTTGTCCTGGGCCTCGGGCAGTCACTGGACCAAGGGGGCAGGGTAGGAAATCCAGTCCCCTGCCCACCTGGGGGCCCTCACTCTCCCTGTCAGGGGCACCCTGCCTGTGGGCCTGAGGGGACGGCAGCCGGTGCTGCAGGGCTGGCAGCGGGCTCTGGGCCCCCCGCCACTCACCGGTCCCCCTGGCCAGTCAGGTAACCCCGAGCGGCTCCTTACCTTCCCGAGAGCCACTCCACCCTCCCATCACCCACCTCGGTGTAGACGATGGCCATCATCCAGAAGCGCCGGCTGGGCCTGGGCACAGAGAGCATGGCCCACAGGAAGATAAGGATGGGCAGCAGCAGCGTGATCATGGAGGCGGACACCATGTGGTTGAGGATGATCACGAAGTAGCACACCATCTCGGAGCGGGCCACCAGCGTGTTGTACATGGCGTAGAACAGCAGCAGGAAGCGCGGCTGGCCCACGTAGAACCTCTCGGACTCCTCCAGCTCGTCGTCATGGAACATCCTGACACACGGAGGAGACAATGAGACGCTGTCCCACGTCCCTTGGCGAGGTCCCTCCCGCGGGAACCCTGCTTCCCGGGCCCTAGTTCCCTTTGCGGGTTCCTCGTGCAGGCTGAGGAGCCCGTGTCCAAAAGGATAAGTGTGTTTTGGATTTGGGATGTTTCAGATTTTGGAATATTTGCATGCAAAATAAGGTATCTTGCGCTTGGAACCCAAGTTTAGACACGAAAATCATTTATGTTTCATATATATTTTATCCATATGGCCTGAGGGTGATATGCAACTGTAAATAAAACAAAGTTTCCTGGCATGAAATCACCCACTTCCAGCACCAGGCAGGCACTCAAAGCACGTCAGTCTTGGGCTCACTTCGATCTGGGGTTTTGGGATTAGGGTCTTGGCTGTAGGAGGCGCTGTTCCACTGGGCAGTCAGCTCGGCCCTCCGTCGGCCTTGCTGTTCCCTAACTCAGTCAGCCAAGAGCCCAAGTGTGACTCCGTGGCCGGGGTGTGAGCTTCTGCCGCACACACTTCCCAGCGTGGCGCACACAGAGCGCGTGCGTGCGTGTGTGCGTGTGAGCAGAGCCTGGCCCTTACTTGTTGAGCAGCAGCTCGCTGGCCGTCAGCTCGTGGGTCAGGGGTGGCAGCAGGCTGGACTCCAGCTTGTCGGTGCGGCTGTCGTCCGGGCTGACCACCATGTGGTTCTTGGCTTCGGCGCCGTCCTGCGAGCCGAAGGACAAGTGCTCGAAGCTGACAGCTTTGCTGTAGGAGGGTGGCACCTCCATGTCCCCGTCATTGGTGGAGAGCAGCGGTGGCTCGTCCTCCTCGTCCTCGGGGCTGAGGCTGGCCTCCTCAGCCTCTGCCCCACACTCGGCCCCGTGCTCCTCCTCCTCCTCCTCCTCCTCCTCCTCCTCCTCCTCCTCCTCCTCCTCCTCCTCCTCCAGCTGGGCACCCACTGTCTCCTCCTCCGCCTCCGCCTCCACCTCCTCGATGGTCTCCGTGGTCCCCTGGCGGGAGTACAGCATGGTGCACTGCGTGGGCTCGCTGTGGGGACAGAGGAGGGCACGGGCCCTGGCTCAGCGTCTGCATGGCCCGGATTCTCTCCAGGTCGGCAGACACCGCCCCAGGACTCCCAAGTATGAACTTCTGGGCTTAGGGGACAGGAAATACCCCAAGGGACTGCACTGCATTTGCCCTGAGCCTTCAGGATTTTCATTCCTGAGCTGCAGGAACTGCAACCAGTGTCCTTGAAAGCAATGCCACCGCTGAAGCCCAGGGCAGGGAGCAAGCCCCTCTGTGCAGAGGCTCACAGCCGCGTCGGGACTCCCGGCAGAGCGAAGCCAGCCTCACGGAGAGCGCGTGGACGGACCTCACGGGGCCACTCTGCTCTCAACCCTGCTCCCAGGGTAAACGCTGCTGAACTAACTGAACAAACGCACGCTTCCGTCGCCCTGTGACTTTTTCACCTTGCTTCCCTACCTTGCCTTTTTCTTGTTGTTGTGCAGTGCCTGGGTGAATTCCCTGCACCCCTGGGCAGGCAGCCCTTTCTCTCCAAGCCCTGTGCCTTTCCCGGGGTGCCACCACTCCCCGCAGAGCCTCGTCCTCCGGCTGCTGGCTGCACCCCTGGCTCCCGTCGGCTTCAGCCTCTTTCTTCTACTGGTTTCTCTACCCTTCCCGTCACGCTGTGTGCTCTTTGTCTACATCCTTCCCCCTCACTTGTCCCTTGTTCTTCTAACATCCCCGCCAGCATGAGCAGGAGAGGTTGGAAATGGGAGTGGAGCGCCACGCCCTCGAACTCATGGCCGGCAGGAGGACGGCAGCAGTTAGCACCAGGGACCTGAAGTTGGGCGGCTGGAGAACACTTTTCCAGGCCCTAGATGTGCACTGTTCGTTGAACGGCATGTGTGAAGCCGGGTTCTGTGAACACTGGGAGTCTCAAGTGCCCAGGTCACATCCACCTCCCTCTCCACAGCCTGCATTGAGGAAGCCCAGAGGGAGGCCTGCTCCGTGTGGAGCCCCGGGGTTTGGCCCTAAGTGTGCAGGAAGCCAGGCCTGGCCAGGCTTTGCTGACTTACCTCAAGGGACAGGGGCTCTGGGGAAGCCACGGAAGCGAAGCCCGACCCCAGCCCCCTGGACCTTTGGAGCTAACTCCACCCTGGCGCAGCTTCCAGGATGGCTGGAAACCAGGAGCTCCGGCCTGCGCCCTATGCGCCTCGCTTGTGCTCCACGCGCTCTGGTCCAGGGGCCACTGCGGCACCGCACCCAGGAGGGAGGCATCTGCCTGGGGCTGGGCCACAGCAACAGCTGAGCCCTGCCCGCTGCTCCTGGCAACTCGGCAACTCACAGGGGAGTTGGGGTCAGATGCAGGTAACTGCATTTCTAAGTGATCAGTGTTTTACCATAGGGTTTAACGAGTAGACTGAGGCCCAGAATAAGTTTCTTTTTACAAACAAAACAAGTGATAGTCTACAAGGTGACACGGTCTACCGTATCAAACTAATTCTTTTCAAAAGCCAGTGGTAAAATATATGCTGACTTCTATGTTAGTTATGTACATGAACTATGCAGTATGCAGAGTTATGCTTTATCAAACAGTACTGTAAGGCACATTTTCACTTTTTAGCCCTCTGTATTTTTTGGTAAAATCCTGAAGAAGCATTTTCCCCTGTGAGGGCTGCCTTTAAAAGCTCTAAATCAAATGCGGGAAACAAACTTACATCTTTGAACATGGAAAGTGTGAAATCCTTAAAGGACCAAGTTTATGATAAGTATTTTTAAGTCATTTCTAACAGACAAAAACTGAGGAGCAGTTCAGGTTCTCAGAGAGCTGCCCTGGGACACCGTGTCTCCAAAAGTCAGCGGTGATGCTGTGGTTAGTCATGCACACTCTAAAATAAAGATGACAAACAAAACTACACACATCACAGAACTGATATCGGCAATGACACCCAGGAGGAGGTGACGAGGTACAGATCAAAGCATGCATGAGGTAAGCACCTGGACGCTAAGCTGCCACTGTCAGCGGATGAGGAGGACATGTCCATGCTGAGCATTTTACGGAGCCGAGGCCTCGAGCGCTCGCTCGTTTTGGGCACAGGGTCTGGTCCGTCTAAGTCATCAAGGGTGGACTGCCTCGAAAACAGCATGGTGGCTTCAGTGTAGCAGCTAGCGGCGCAAACAGTCACAGAGACACAGAATTAACACAGTGGCATGAAGTCACATGGATAACAGATCGACACCCGGCCATGCAGCAACCACACACAACGCCGCCAACACCACGACGGCCGCGCAGGGACAGGGAGGACCTGTTCAGCTGAACAGTGAAGCACAGGAAGACTGGAGCGTAAACGACACGTTGGCTGCGATAAACTGGCACACAGCCCTCTCTGAACGGGGCGGGGACACAGGCCAGCGGCAAGGCCCCGAGTCCTCTTGAGAAGCACAGTGCATACAACTTTGCAGTGGAGGTTTTCATAACTGAAGAAATATGTTTTCTTTAGAACTGCAATCCCAAGTCCTTCAAGAGCGTTTTTGAACCCAATTGCATAAGCAGAAATAACTGCTCATAGAATTTGCTTAATGTATTTCTTTTTTTTTACCACTGTCTTGAAAATGCCAGAGGGGAAGCTCAGGAACGACCCAACCAACTGACCTTCCACCCTCGTTCTGCATGATACTCGGCTAAGTCAAACCAGAGGCCTTGCACGTAGGAGAGATGCTGGTTCGATATGCAGCTGGATATCAACCAACATCAAAAAACAAAATGAAATGCTACACAGAAAATAAATAACAAGGGAATTCTAGCAATGCCAGGGTTTTTTGTCTGTTAATGTTTCATTTTTACCTAATGTTTGCTCCAGATCGTGGCCTGGGTCTCCACTCCTGGGCTCTAGCTCTCATCTGTGGTACCAACAGGGAGGGCAGGGCGGAGGCACACAGGGCCCCTCAGAGCACACGAGGACCGCCCGGGTGGCACCTTTCAAATGGTGACCACCCCTTTCAGACCTGGGTAAGTGTCTCAGGATGGACCTGCAGCAATTTCAGCTGATATGGCAGCTTCAGGAAGGTGGGTGCGGTCTGATTTCAGGAGTCGACCATTAAAAACCAAGTTTGCCACTTTACACCTCACTGGAAGGAAAGTGGGACTCTTCTATCACGGAAGATACTGACCCACCTTCGCCACTGCCTGCGGACAGTCAGGTGGGTAACCGGGATGTCACGGCAGGAGCTAGACGGGAGTGTGCGTCCCCCCCTGGGGAGGCCACTGGCCCTCTGGCAGCCCCGCGTGAAGGAAGAGGTGTGGCAAGGTCACTGGCCACTAAGCCTCAAGGGAGGAGAGCCAGGCAGACTGCAAACAAAAGGGGGAACGACTTCATTTAAACCTGGTGTACGGACAGACCTAGATTTACTGTAATAAGAACAAACTTAGATGGGCAGCTTTCAAATAAGATAGTCATTAAGTTCACCGGAAATAAAAATCAGCCACAGAATTAGTAATGACAGCCCTACGAAGCCTGTTAGGAGAAAACTAAGCTCCACTCTCAAAAGGGTAGCTACAGGCTGCTTTCTGGGGGAGAGTGTGAGGTGCTACAAGCAGCGCCACTGAATGCCAGGAATTAAAAACTTCTTCAACAGAAGGGCGCTGAGGAAATCAACGGTCTGACCCAAAACTCTGAAAGGTTCCTGTCCTAAGTGCTTCCTCTTCTCACAAAAACACACACTGGCTGAAACATCTGTGTGACTTTGGAATCGATAAATAAGCCACGATTATTCCCCAATGAAATGCAAAATGTAATCTCTTTTATTAACCCTGAAAGAGTTCTAAAAAATCAATACTTATTTTGGGAAGACGAGAAGGAACATACCTGTGCGGTTCTATGTGCACAAGAACTACATCCAAATCTATATATGCCTGAATACACGGTTTTAAAAATAAAACCAATGTAGCATGCATATTTTAAAATCTAAGTATTTACATATGTACATGTATGTTGGATGTCTCTCCATACCAACAAATACAGATCTGCGTCAATAGGTAATTACTGGGAGCAAAACATTGGACTAAATCCGAAATGCTCAGTAGAGTACTTCAGCAAGTTACAAACAGCACTTCCATTCCATTTTCCAGGTCCGGTTGGTTCCAGGCTGGATGGAGAGGCAGTGTCAGTGCCCCCAGGGGTCTGGACACACAGGGAGCACTGCCTGCCAGCAGACCTGAGTGGGTCCAGGAGCCTTGCTGCAAGGAGCCCTGGGTGTCTCTGGGACAGGGACCCTGGAGCTGGAGGCAGCAGCAGCGGAGACACCCAGCACACCACACACCACACCTCTGAGCTCTCCTGCTTGGTAGGTCACAGAGGAACCGGAACCGTGCACCTGTGGAGCTGGGCTGTTGGAGACTCCTAGCCCTGTGACCTTCAGATGTGTCTTAAACCCCTCTGTACCGAGCTCCATGGTTGAAGAGTAGGGGTGGCCATCACTCACTTCCACTCCGGGAAGGATCCTCAGGGATGCAGGCTGCCTGCGTCCTGTGCTCTGTGCCGGCCCTGGCTTAGCCACTACCAGCAGGGTCCCTGCACATCCTGGCGTGAAGGGAAGGGAGCTGGCAGGATCAGCTCTGAAATGTTTATTCTAAAATTCTGAAAGCAGTGATTCAGGACAGGAAAGACGCAACAGAGGTGGAAGTCCCTCGTAAAAGGACCCTCAGTGGAGCAGCCTTTTGGAAGGCAAGAGACTGGGGACAGGGAGGGGCCTTGTCCTTTACCTGGAGCCTGGGACTCTGTCCCGTGCCTGGAGAGCGTGCGGGTCCCCATAGCTCACTACTGACTTCCGCTTTCGCCTGCTTCATCTAGGGGGGGACACCCTGCAAGCGTCTGATTAACGTTCACCCATCCATTCATTTCTCATTGGCGGTGTCCACTTCATTCATCTTGGCCAGGAGTGACCCTGTGCTGAGAGAGGAGGTACCTGGAGATGCTGTCGTGGGAATCTAAGCTGTCCATCCTGTGGGCCGGTGGGGCCCCGGGCCTGGCTCCGGGCCGGTCCTCGATGGTATCCAGGCCGGACTCCTGGGAAAGGTTCATGATGTGGTTCTGGTAGTACATGTGGATGCTCTCACGCGTTGGGACATTGCCCTGTGAAGGGGACATGCCGAAGTTCTTATGGGGCACCTGCCTGGCCCCCAAGGCCCCTGCCTGCCAGCACAAGACCAGTACCAGGCTGGCCAGGCTGGGGACCGCAGTCTGCTCGGGGACCCACCCACCTCCTGCATGGCACAGTCATGAATGTCACCCAGCGTCACTAGGCAGTTCTAACAAGAAACTCATTCTCGAGTGCAGATAATTTTGCTGAATCATAGTAAGCATTCCAGAAATGGAATATTACTATTAAGTGCAATCTATATGTGACTATTGTGCATTTTGCTGCTCTACATATAGCTTAACTTCTCCCGAGAGAAGTTTTAGACTGAGCTGCAACCCTCACAGGAGACATCTAAGCTGTACACCTGTAAACTGTGGAGAGGAGGGGCAATGAATAAAGTGGCCATCTTACCAGGCCCTTGTGTGTGCATGCACGTGCATGCAAACGTGTGTGGTTAGTGTGTGACTACTTCATCCAACCTCTCACTCAGTCCCAGGCAGAATGTGGACGCCTAAATCTACAGTATGCAATCGGCTCGGGCTATGTGCATGAAGTGTGTGAAATAGAAATGAACTTCATGTTTAGACTTAGGCGATCTCCCCTAGGGCATCTCACTATGTATCTGAATATCTAAAAAAAAAAATTAGAGATCTGAAACATTTCTGGACCCAAGCATTTTGGATGACAGATATAAAACCTATATATGATCTTTGAAATCCCTTTCTGTTGCAGTACTGAGGACTGAAGCCAGGATCTTCCCACTGAGCCACCTCCTTCCCCCTTTATTTTGAGACAGGGTCTCACTAAGTGACTAAATTGCTAACTAACTTGAGATCCTCCTGCCTCGGCCTCCCAGAGTAGAGGATTTACAGGCGTGCACCACCATTTCTGCCCTGACTCTCTCAAATGTGGGAGGAGGTGCAAATTACACTGCAGGGCTACCTTCTTGATCTCTCGGGTCAGCATGCACCGCTCAATCCTCAGCACCGTGGAGATGTCGATGTGCTCCCTGGAGATGGAGTTGAGCCACGTGGTGAAGCTGTCCACGGTGGCCAGGAACAGCACCCAGGTGAACTTCACGATGTTGAATATCCGTTTGATGATGTTGTCTAGGAGGGAGGGACAGCGCCGTGTCAGAAGAAGGGGACACCGGATGTGGCTCCAGACCTGAGCAAGGCTTCCCCATGCCGGGCCTGCATCTGCCCTGCGTCCCTGTCGAGCAGAGGGGACTGAGCCTCAGCGTGACCTGGCTGGGGCTACCGAGGCGGTGGCAGAACTAAAACAAAATCCATGTCGGCTTCGTGAAGTCTGACCCAAAGGGTCAAAGGTGGTGTCTCTAGGTCCAAGAACCCGACAAACACTGGGCACCCCAGGCATGCCTTGAGGACCCGCCCACCTCCTGCGCGGTCTGCACCTGTGAGGGCGGCTACACTGGTTACTTGGAGGCGGTGGTGGGCCCGAGCGGGCCGAATCCACGGGCCTCGCAATTCGCAGGCAAACCGACTGCATTCAGTTACAGGCCATGCCTGTTATGGCCACAAGGACGGGCACAGTTCGCATCCACCCCCCTGGGTCCCAGAATTTATCATTTTTGTATTCTTAAGTAAGAACTGCTGGGGGAGAATGCTCTGCTTATACACTCAGACTTTGGTGCTTCTTGCTACGTTTGTGTTTCCAAACACCTAAAGCTAGTTCTCAGAGGGCTCAACACACAGAGTAAGCGTCTGCACGTCTGCCAGCTGTTTTCATTGGACCTACAAGACAGACTTCCACGCCCTCCAGCCAGCACAGCCTGGGATCCCTTCCTCCGGGCCCGGCTGTTTCTGGGGGGCTGGACAGCTGTCACACCGCAGCTCAACCCAGGCCCCCATCCTGTGCACAGCATTGGCAACACAGCCTGTGCCTCTCCAGGGCGCCCTGAGGTTTAAACAAGAGCCCCTTGATTGCTGAGAAAGGCCTGAGGAGGTCCCATAGCTGTGACCTCAGTTGAGGAATATTATATAGCTATAAAAATTCAGATCCTGTCATTTGCAACAAGATAGGTGAATGTAGAGGGCACTGTACTAAATGAAGTAAGCCTGAGTGCTCTCACTTGGGTGTGGACGCTGGGCTGCCGAACCCTTGGAAGCAGAGCGTGGGGCAGGCTCCAGGGCCGGGAGGCGGGCGGGCGGGAAGCTGGGCCAGGGGTCCGAGTGTGTGGCCTGGAGTGTGTCTTGTGTCTGGAGGTCTGCGTACAGCACAGGGACCAGAGGTGTTGCTCCTGTGCTGTGTACTGCAAATGTGACACAGAAGACTGTTGGTGCTCTCAGCACGCGCGGGCACACACACGCGCGGGCACACACACGCGCACTCACACAGAGACACGATGGCTGGGTTGGTTTCCTGGACGGTGGCTCCCTGTGCCTTGGCCCCAGACAACAGGGAGGACCTGGGCGGAAGAGGGAGGCTCCACACCGACCGTACCGACCGCCCTGTGCAGTCACAGTGGCCTCCAGCGTGATAGTCCCCACGTGCTCTGTGCGTGTGCGCCTCTCTGGGGCCTCAGACGGGCCCCGGGGGCTCCCTGTCCTCCCCACTGGAGTGCAGCGTGAACCCAAGTCCACTCTGAAGTGGAAAGGGCATTTTGCACTGGGCCTAGGGGCTACAGAGCTTCCTTAGGCACAGCCCCGCTGTCTTGGGAAGGAAGAGCAGGGTGGACGTTTGGCTGTGAGATCACAGCCTCTGCACAGGTCCCCAGGGCAGGGGACTGGCAGCCTGCAGAGAGAAGGAAGGGAGAGGGTATTGTGGGAAGCAGGAAGAGGGGAGAACAGGGCAGGAGTAGAAGACCAGGCCCCAGCCTGTGGGACTCCTCGGAGGAGCGGTGGCCAGAGGCACCGCAAGTGGGACTTTTCTCACTCCCTGCGCCCCCTGCACAGTGAGCATGAACAAAACGTGTTTCGCCCACACTGGCTGGGTCACAACCTTTAGCTGCTTTGTGTAGACAAGGAAGGGAAGTTTGCCTCAAGGCTCGGGTTACACCCTGATACATGTAAGCAGCCCCGTTTTTGATGACTTTTTTCTCTGATTCATTCAGTTATTATGTGTCACTTCAAAAGAAAAAAATTAAAAGATTTTATAAAAAAGAAAAATTTATGGCCAGTATTGTTTGTGTCTTCACCCTGATAGTTTCTATGGAACATTAGAATTTGTCCCTCAGCTGCCCTTCCTCGGTTCCCGTCCACGGGACTTTGTAGACAGACTCGAAGCCCACGTCTCACCAGCTGGGCTCTGCCAGCTACATTTTAGGAGCTGCTTTGCAATTTCAGGGGAGATGGGATTTCAAGGGATGTGGAGTATTTTGCCCCAGCTGGGAAGCAGTCCTGGGCTTATTATTTTCCAGCCAGCTTTCCATTCTGCACTGTCCGGGAGCAGGTCATTTTCAGATTCCCGCACTGGGCTTGTCTGCTGTGTTACCTGGTCCATCAGATTTCTTTTTGACTGGCTCCTCCTCTCGGTCTTCCCAGTCCACCAGACCTGCAGGGGGTTTGATAAAGACGAGTCACATTCTGTGCAGGGCAATGAAATGCCAAGACTATTCTGGGTGGGAAGGAATTTATCACCCAGTCTGGGACATTCTGCCTATTCCAAGAGTTCCTGGGGAGAAGTTGTAATAATTCAGTGCTCATTTCTGTGCACTCTGGAATAAAGATTATGCCTACCAAGTAGGTGACTACAACCCTCAGCCAGATTCGGCCAGCTGGTTACTGTCGGAAGGCCTGAGTCCTGCAAGGCTTTCATCTGTTTAATAATTGAAAAAATATAAAGGAGAGTAGTCTTTTGTGCATGGAAAAATTGTATTAAGGTCAAAGTTTAATGGAACACAGGCAAGCCCATTTCCTTATGGGTCATCGGGGCCACTTTTGTCCCACAATGGGCTTCTATACTCCTTGTTTGTCCCTTCACAGAAAGAGGGCCACTTCCCAAGACATGCTATGAAATTTTAATTTTGAATACATTGGGGTGGTGTTATAAATTTTAGTTTGCCACTGTCTTAAGATGACATCAGAGGATTCCATTGGGTTCCTAACCCCCTTGTTTAAAGTTAAGATGGAAAGATCTAGTAAATAAAAATACAGATGTCCTGTCAAACTTCAACTTCAGATAAAAAAGGAATCTGTTTAGTGTAGGTATGTTCATTGCAGCAGACATCCTGCACAGTACTAGTGCTCTATAAGTGGCACATGCCTCTTGCTTTCCATAATTCAGCTATATTATTATCAGGAGTCAGACCGAAGCTCTATGTGACTCAAATAGGCGTGTCAGATGGCACACTGGGTGAGTATAGCCCCTCCCTCAATGTCTGCCACGGAAACCTAGGCCCTGGTCTATGAAGTGGCAGCGCTCTGCTGAGTTATGTGAAGCCGAGGGCTGCATGGCCCCAATAAAATCCTCTCCCCTGAATTACGGCTTCTCACTGACCTGATGGGTTGCTTGCTGATTGCACCTGGTCCCAGTACCGGTCTGTTCCATCCAAGCAAGATCAGCAGTGCCGACTCCCTGACAGCCCTGCCTGGCGCCGTCGTGCCAGGTGTTCAGCAGTGTCTCACTAGGTGCCTTCAAAGCACACCCTGCTCCCTATTCCTTCCCACAATTGCATTCAATAAACACTGGATGTGTTTGGGGGCCTTTGTCTTTGCTGCCATCAGCAGCACTGAGCAGGACCCAAGACTCAGCTTCTCCACTCTAAATATCGTTTCCTGTCTATTCTTTAATTTGCCTTGTGCTGTAGTGGCTCACAGGAGGGACCCACAGCAGAGGTTCCAGCAATGTCCCTTTCCCCTATAGTTCATAAATTATGTTCAGGTTGTACTTAAGCTAAACATTACCTGTTTTTCATTTAGAAAACTCAAATTTGCTGGGCTTCCTGTGTTTTATCTGGTAACCATAATGAACCCTGTTCGTGATCTGACCACAGGACATCTTTGCAAACTTAGCTCTGGGTAAATCTCAGTGTCCTCTCTTCCCTTCTGCCAGCGTTTCACACACTGTCTCTACCAGCTAAGCTGACTTGCTCTTTAGTGTCTGTGCACGCTTTGCTTTCACTTCCAGAATGCCAGTCTGTGCAGAAGCTACCATTGTGAGGAGACATCCTCTGATGCTCTTACATACAAGAGATTCTTTTTCCTTCTGGTCCCCAGTAGAGATTTTCCCCTACACCTGTCTTCTGGGCTGGTGAGGACATGGGGCTTCGAAGCCAAGACGCCTGCCAGGAAGTGAAGACCAGCTAGTACCTGACTGGCCCTGGGAGCATGGCAGTCTCTTTTTTCTTTGGGCCGAGGTTCCTGTGTCTGCACAGCGGGGGCTGTGGGAAGGACCTCGTACGTTACTGAGCCCAAAGTGCTGACTAGAGCTCCAGCCATCCAAGGACAGACTGTGCAGCTCAGAGGAGAGGTGGAAGAAGTGCTGCCTTTCACCAGGGTGACGCTGCATGAGCATTTACTAAAGGAGGCGTGCATGTCCACTGCAGTGCTAGCATCACCACTGTGACTTGCAGGTAACTAACTGGTGGGACACCTTCCTCAGGTGACTCACTGACACACTCCTGGGACCCAGCAAAGATTCCGAGAGAAAAAATATCTAAGAGCAAATGCAATTTTAAATAAGGGACATCTGCCTTCCTAAACATCACAGCTAATTTCGTGGCTCTGGGGCTCAGGAGTACGTGGTGCCGGCCCAGAGCCCAAGAGTGGAGAGAGGATCAGAGAGATCCAGAGTGGACCCCAGGTGGAGGAGCTAACCCTGGTGGCAGTGGCAGTGGAATCTGAGCAACAAGGAAGCATCATCTAATAGAATGAAGTTACCTATCCATTTAGAAGCCTACAGATTACATCTGAATTCATATAATAAAAAATTTAAGACGTTCATACAATTAGCAGGAAATATAGGAAAACATTTGTTTAATATTTGGGGGAGAGGCTTTGTAAGCCAGAGGATGATTATAAAACTACAGTGAGAAATATGCATTTGATATAAAAATTTAAAAGTCCATTTAGATAACATATACCTTACTCTAAATCCAAATAGAAACAATAGTACACCTAACATATAAAGAACCTCAATTAAGAAGAAAAGAACAAATAATAGAATGATATGACAAAAGGCAGAAGTGCTTAAATCTTAAAACTGGAAATACAAATTACATAGAAAATGTGAAATCAAATGCTCAGTCTCATTAGTTCGGAATTCAATAGAATTCAAATGGGAATAAAGGCCACCTGTCATCCCTCGGAGAGACAAATGACCGAGAGAGCAGTAACAGCCTAGGTGTAGGAAGGAGAAGCCTCTTGTACCTGACATGAAGTAGCGTGAATTACTAAAACCTTTAGGAAAATATGTATTAAAATCAAAAGTAATCCCACTTTAGAGAATCCAGTCTGTGGAAAGCATGTGCCTTGTACCTTTAAGTACACAAACAGACACATGTCTCACTACCTAGGAAACTTTTGCAAGTGTCTGGTAGCACTGCTTACTGTGGCAAAAATCCGGAAGCAGACTTTCTGTCCATTAAGGATGAAATGAATGAATAAATTATGCATATCTGTATTGTGGGATCTTTTGCAGCTATTAAAAATGATATATAGTTTCATACATTTTTAATTGGAGAAATGTCCATGACATACTGTTAATGAAAGTACAAGAGTTACTTGTAAGCATGAACTCATTTTTGAAAAGCAAACAGTTAAGCTATATGCACTTGGAAAAGGGGACGGCACGTGGTTAGCGGTGTCCCTTCAAGGCTGGATGCGGAGGGCCTGGGGGGCAGGGCTTGATCTACGTCCCTACTCCAAGGCCTTCACCAGAGGAATTTGAACTCATCTGTCTCCTTACACAAATAAAAATCGAATTAAAGTGACCAAGAGATAGAAGGGGGAAGGAAGGTTGAAAAGAAGAGAGGTTTTTCAATTAAAATTACATTAGAAATGAAAATTTTCCTTTTATTTATTCCTGGAATTTCACAAGCAATCTATGGGTGTGTTTTCTTTGTAAAAAAGTCAAAAACTGTGGAAGACAGGCCTCAAGTTTCTTTTAATCAGACCACTTAATCTCCATTCTCCCAAGAAGTAACTACTGTGGTTAATATGCTAAGTATTCTTCCAGATCTTTCTTTTGCTTTTTTTTTTTTTTTTTTTTTTGGTACCAGGGATCGAACTCCAGTCCTTGCGCTTGAGCAGCAGGTGGTGAAACCACTGAGGTAAATCCCCGGCCCTCTTTCTTTTGCATTTAATCACTATCATATGCACCCATTAAAAATGCAAAATATATCAAGGGAACCTGGTCATCTTTGTTTCATTAATGGCTTCATTCCCTGCAGCCCCATTTTAAGTAGTGTTTTTCACTTAATAATCTGTCAGGAATTGCTCTCCATGTCAATTCAGAGCTACCCATATCGTTTTGAAGCTGCTGAATAGCATTCCACAGTACACCGGTAACATAATTCATTCATTATCCTGCTTATCCATTTAGGGGTTCCAAAGTCTTGTCATTAATAGAGATGTCTGGTGGGTATTCTTAGACATGTGGACGGGTGCACAGATGCGAAGATGGCTTCCGACGAGCCGCACACCTAGAGTGGGGTCTGCCGCACGACACGTACGTGTGAACAGGTGTGGACACAGGCCTCTCTACACGCCTCTCACGGTGCATGGAGGCACCTCGCTTCTTACCAGCTCTCAAGCAGCAATCAGGAAATGTTTAGGCTTTTGCCAACCCACTGGTAAACATTTTTAAAACTAGTACATCAAAATATTTAGTCTGTGCTTCTTGGATTACTAGTGAGACTGGACATTTTTGGACATGCTCATTTTCTGGTCTGTGAATTATTTCTCCTATCCTTGCAGTTGTTGGGTTGAACTTTCCTCTTGACTTTTAGGAGCTCCTGACACACTCAGAACACTAACCCTTAGTGGAAGGTTGGGTGAAAAGACCCTCAGCCACAGCAGGCGTGCTTTCCCACTGCCTGTGGTGATCCTGGCTGCCGCCTGGAGTACTCTGTCCCTTGGAAATGTGTTCAGGGCCCACCCACTGGCATGAGGCTGAATCCGGTAAGAGTTTGAGGCCAGGAGACAGAGGGAGGGTAGGCGGAGTGGGGTAGGGGCCCGAGTCAACAGAAGGCCGGGCCT
Source organism: Heterocephalus glaber (assembly GCF_053883595.1). Classification (NCBI taxonomy): domain Eukaryota; kingdom Metazoa; phylum Chordata; class Mammalia; order Rodentia; family Bathyergidae; genus Heterocephalus; species Heterocephalus glaber. The sequence continues at coordinate 66,340,581 of NW_028258142.1, forward strand.
GGGGAGACTGAGCCATGCCTCAGGAAGCTGGAGCCCAAAGGACGAAGGGCTCATCAAATCTGCTGACAACAGGAAGCGGAGCAACAGCAGCAACTGCATCCCTTCATCTTCACACACACACTACATTTGCAAACGGCAGCAGATGACACCGTCAGCGACAAACTGCCTCTTTTGCACAACCCAAAGTGAATGTAAGGGCCTGGCTTGGGCCTCCCCAGGGTCCTCCTTGGGAACCTGCCTTGGGCAGAGAGAGCTTTCTTTGTTCTTTCCAGTACAGCACACCTGCTTCACTCCCCACTGTGGTCCTGACGCTCACTTCTTCGATGTCCTCAGGACAAGAGCTGTGAGCAGAGAATTGGCTCCAGGCCTGTGCCATTTGTCATTCTGGACTCTTGAGTGCACTCTCCCTTTTTTCTGGATCAAATTGCCAAAGGTTCATCTTTCTCATTGATTTCTTTCCCCCACGACTAGCTTTTAGCTTAATGTTCAAAGGCTTTTTCTTGTACTCCTGTCTCATTACTCAATATTACCTTTTCCCCTTCTATTTTCTTTGGGTTAAAGTTGTTCCTCTCTTTTCTTTCCACTTTATAATATCTATCTTAATTTAAATTTCTGCATCAATACATTCCAAGTGCTGGCCGTTGAGTGATTAAGGGCAAACAGAACTCGGCTCTCCGTGGAATGTAAAACATCATCCCTGGATGTCTCTGTCCTTCCTGTCCTCCTGGTGTGCCCAGCTATGGGAGCGGAGACTCACCCTCCCCGGATCCTCTCCTCTTGCATTTCTGCTCTTCTCTTGCAGACTTTTTCTTCTCCGTGCGCCGCTGTCTGAGTGCCGTCTTAGGGTCAGTAATCCAGGCTTGATACACAAACTGAAGGAAGAAAGTGCAATTACTTTCTGGCTTTTTAATAATTTGCAGTGAAAAGAAGAGGGACCTATTCCAAGCTTTCTAAGTTCAGGAAATTTTTCTTTTTCTCCCAATACTCCCAAACCCACCCACCCTTCTTCACCTCCAGATGTTGGGCTGACTTGCGCTGTTTTCATTACCCCAAGGTTTAATGTGAAACAGATGCTGTGAGAATAGACTTCATTTGCTATCACAGACGACCCTGATGGGGACTTTGGGGAAATACAAACCCTTCCCCCAATTCCTGAATCCCACTGCCTCCGTAACCCTTGGTGTTTGATTATTTTGTTCTACTCCCAGCAGGAATAGCTGGAAGCCTCACCAAGGTGGTCAGAGTGGTTTCTCCCATCACAAATAGAACGAACCCCAACAAGACAGGACTTAATATTCACTTTGGGGAAGTAGTTTTGCACATTCGATACTCTCCTTTGTGAATAACAGCTATTACCAGCAACTTGAGAAAGGCTTTTGCAGGTGATTAGCATTTTGAGAGAAAGAATGGGGTGGTGTCAAGGATAGGTCGTTATTCCAGGAGTATGGAAGGGAAACCGTGCTGTTTTGGTTGCCTTTCGTCATTTGAGTTCAAGAGCTGAAAATAGTTGCATTAACATATTGTGACCAATAACCAGCAGACAGCAGTTCTGAACAGCCCACCCCCACGTCTCCAGAATCATGCGGAAAAAAGAAAAAGAGAAGCCGTGGAGAAACCTCAAAGCCAGGCAGGCATGCCCCATGCACCCCACACACCTGGGTCTCAGGGAAGCTGGCTTTTCCCTATGAAGGTAAAGTTAAATGGATGCTTTCTGGGGGCTCCTGGGACCCCAGATATTTTTATCTTATCCTACGTTATTTTCAGGTTTCTGGAATCTTTGAAGAACACAGCCTGAATGAACCACTGACCTTATGGTACCAGTGGGAAATTGAAGGGTCAGCTTTTCCACATGTGAAGTGGAAGGACCACAGGCACCAAAATCACTGTTCTCCTCACTGCAGAAATCTGAATTGTGTGGGCAGTGAAGACCAACAGAAAATCTGTATCATTTTTGGATAACACATTCAACAGGCAATAAATGTCAAATATGCCAAAAATATACTGAATAAAGTGAGAAAATGGACTGGAGGAGAGGAAGGCCCGTGTGCATGTTTGTGGCATGTTAATCAGGAATTCTACCGTCTCTAAGGTTAGCACCCCCAAAGCAAACTTCCTTCAGCACGGAGTGTGAGAGTGTCAGGTGCTAAGGGGCATACGTCAACATTTCCTGTCAAAAACTGTTACTGCAATGTCTTAGAGAGTGAAAGAATCCCGAAAATAGAAAAATAAGGAGGTAATTAGGGTCTGCGAACATCGCGGGTATGAACTGGAAGAGTTCTTTTGCTCTGGAGAAAAAGCGAACTCGGTGGGGAAGGAGGGAGCAGGAGCTGTTCACAGGGGAAGGCAGACCCTGCAGAGGGGGCGAGACGCTAGGACAAGTGGCCATACGGTCCCTGAGTGAGGACCCCTGCCTGCCCCTCACTGAGATTATGCAACAGCAGGGGAAGCAAGAGGAAGGAGGGGCTGGAACCTTCGGCAATTCTTTGCTTGTAGGTAAATCATCTTCACATTGAGGTTTGCAAACACAAATGTTGGAAGACTCAGGACGGGGGGGCCCTCCAGAACAGCCCCATTGTCCCCTGGTCACTCTTACTGTCACCAAGCGGATGAGCCCACCCGGGGGACTCAGGCATTTAGCACCACCTACCATGGTGGAAAAATACTCAGAAATGTACGTAGAAGACTTCGGGGTCTCCAAGTGGACACCGCTTTTGTGTGTCCCTGACTTTATCTCAACTTTGATTCAAATGAATTTACCTTCAACTTTATCATATATATTAGGGGGAAATGGGATTCATTTTCACTGAACTCTTACTATGAAAACATGCATGTATTTTTTAAAAACAGGGAGAGCTCTGCCGAAGTGGAGCTCTTGCACTGAAATGGGGAAGGTTGACAATCTGTGCTTTATTTCAAGCGTGATCCACCACCTTCTTTGTGCCATGTGTTTAGCAGAAAAATGGGACCGATGCATTGTAGTTTTTCACTTAAATACAATTTAGCATATGAACTGGGTCCTGTGGTAGCCACAAAAGAGAAAGCAGCATAGTGACTCTTAGCTAACAGAGAGCTTCCTGGTGTTTTATAAACGGAAGGACCTTGCAGGTCTGCGCTCGGCTACTTGGGGTGGAGCTGGGGGCTTGTGAAACTGAGGGTCCATGGGCTGCGTGTCAGAGCCTGCGTTTCAGTAAGATGTGGGGACAATGTGAGACACCCTGGTCTCTGCCACTGTCTCCACCATTTGCTTAAGGCTAGAGGAGCACAGAGACCCTGCGCTTCAGTACCTGTGCCTATCCCTGGCTAGCTTTGGGAGAAAGGGCTTCCATACAGTACAAGGACTTTCATTTGTCATCTGTGGTGTTCAGTAATGATGGGAATACAGCGAGGCAGCTGAGTAACTTCTTGTGCGCATGCGATGAACGGACTGGGAACCATCCAACAGTGTATTCAATGACACCATCACAGAGCCCATGGGGCAGGAGCTGAGGAGCCACAGTGAGCCCAGAAACAGGACGGTCAGGTGCAATTTAGGGAGAGCGAGACGAAAGGGGAACCAACAGGGGATGGAGCCAAAGGAGCCTTTTGGGAGCTCACCCAGAATTTCACCAGCTTTCTGAGAAGAGTTACCACGTGTTTCTCTCATCATAACTGAGCATGCAGCAGATATGACCCCTTTGAAATGAGATGTCACCGAAACGCAGCTATGAGGAGACAGAGAGTAAGTACATGTCTGCATTTTCCCTTTCTATTCTCTATTGTCTCTGGTGTCAGCTTAAAAACAAGAAGCAAATAATAAGCAGTCTGGCATCTAAGAACTTGTTTTGGAAAATTTTTCTTAAGATTTTGCATCCTTTTAGCTCCTCCATGGCAGGATGTATAGAACAGAGAAAATGCAGATATGCGGATGTATTTGTCTAAAGTTCTACGGAGCAAAGTCACACACTACACGTCAGGAAAACATGAAATACCTTGGCAGCTCTGATTAAGTACTGGAGAATAGTTTTGGGAAGTTTAATGACAGACTTTGGCAAGGCTAAAATGGCTGATGCAAACTTCCCAATAGCTCTCTACAAAGAAGGACAAAGCAAGAATAATTAGTAGGGAACACTAATCACTTCGTACAGGACGTCATGTGAGTTTGTACATCAACACCAACTCAGTTAACGTGCAAGCATTGAAGCTAGAAAGATGTGGTGCACCTGTGAGGAATGAGGACATCAGTCGTTGCCTGTCACCCACCAGAGAGAAGGTACCACCTAAGAGGGGGCTTAGAATCAAACTCGTGAGAAGAAAATCAAGTCATTAGTACTCGGCAGGCCAGCTGCAGCATGCACACAGACACCATCACCAAGACACACAGGGAGGAAGGGAGGCAGCAGCAGACCAAGGTGTCTCCACATCGTCGGGAAGACAAGGGTGTCTTCAGCCTGCCAGCTGGAGAAGACCTGGCCAGCAGTGTGGCCGTGACCTTATGACGGGCACATCATGTGGCTGGTGGGTACGCCCTATGTGCCTTGTGTGACAAACCAGAAGCAACCATCCCCACAGGTAGTCACCAGGAAAGGAAGCAGACACCAAGCTGTCGTCCCAGGTACCATCAGGGGCAAAAGCTCATCTGAAAGGAGCAGGACACCCCCTGGCCCAGCCCCCGGTATGGACAATGAGATGCAGGTTCTGGAACAGGAAGGTAGCAAAGCTGAAAAGATCAGAACTCGGCCAGATGTCATTATTATGATTCCAATACATTCTCAAGTCTTGAGCAGGGCAAAGGAAACTGATTTCTAAAACCTGCAGCAATAGTTAAACAATCTTTTGTTTCAAAGCAGAGCAAGTAGAGTATTTTCATAGTCAGTGGTTCCACACCCCAACCCCTAAGTTCATTCAAGCAGCCCAAAGCAATGCCAAAGAAGTCTTTTTCATCTCTTACTTGCAACAAAACTAAAGTTCACCCAATGAAGCTTTATTTTTTTAAAGCATCAGCGAACATTTTGATGCAAGGGAGTGAAGACCTGATCCAGAAACAGTGCCAGGCTGTGGCTGTGGTGGAGCCCGGCCCCAGGGCCTCCACAGTTTCTCAAGACCCCCCAGTGTGGCGACACAGGCAGGGCTGCATCCAACATCTGTCCACGGGAAAGCTCCTCAGCTAGCTCTTGACAGAACCCTTGTGGCTCCTGCTTACCTGGAATGCTGACTTTCTTGGGAGCTCCTCGTCCTCCTTCTTCAGTTCTTCCTCTTCCTCTTCTTCACTATCCGTTTCAAACAAATAATAATCTCCACTCCTGACCACTAAGCAAAACAAAATATTTGCTTATTTTTCGAAAGGGAGATGAAATAATTGGGGAATCTTCATGAAATTCCCCGTACAGATATACAAACAGACCAGAAAAGCACCGCGACAAGAAACGTGAGCAGGGAGGAAAACAGGAGACGAAGAGAACCCATCTGGGCCTGCACTATGCAGGGCGGCACGGCCGGGTCCACAGAGGACAAGGCCTGTCCCACGGCGCTGCACGGCCGACCTGCTGTCCGCGCCCTTCTTTGTTGCAAATTAGCTCGGCTGAGTCAGATCAGTTCTGCAGCAGCCAGTTTTGTGGCCAACACGGCCCACGTGTTGAGAACTACCGTTCCACAATCAGTCAACAGTGCCTGTTAGACAAGGCCAGAGTGCAGTGGAGGAGCTGGCGTCCTCTGCGATGGAGAAGCCAATTGGAACGATTGGGAACCAAGGTTGGTGCCACCAGCCCTCCACTTCACTCGATACTATGCAGACCTGGCTTCTCCACACAGGACACCAGACAACACACAGAGGACAAGACATCCGAAGAGTGAACAAAAAGGAAAAGTCACACACACATTGTCATGGGAGGAAACATGTAGGTAACACCGAAGACAAAACGAAACATAACAACACTGCGAGGACCACCGCTCTGTCTGCTTCTGCTCGTGCCAAGGCAGAGGGGAATGCAGACGGGGTCTGCACGGCTCAGCACTGCCAGGCTTCTGGGCAGCGCGGCCCTCCCGGGGCTCAACAGGATGCAGAGCAGACTCTGCTGGCCTGGACACAGCACACAGAGCGTGGGTGCCATGGCCTGCCCGACCCTTGCCCTGTGGGAACACGCCTGTATCAAGAGGCAATGGAAATGTCCAGAGGTGGAAGGAAACTTAACGAGATTCAGTCTTGATCAGCCTAGAGAGCATTTTAAGTTTATCGGAGAAAAGAGACCCAGCACATACATTTCTGATGCTACAAGGACTGTATCATCGTTTGGGAAAACATATCTGCATTCCCAGTTCCACTTGGGTTAGCAGATGCCAAGGCATCTTTGGGGTGACCTCATGTGACATCTCACGAGGTCTTTGGGCTCAGACATCGCAAGGTAATGAGGTAATGGAAACCCTTGGCTTGTTGAAAGTTAGTTGTCTGCATATCGCTAAACACAGTCAAAAGCCAAGTAATTTTGCCTGCAATTTCACACGAGTCTGAAGCCTCCTTTCTTGAGGACGCAGAGTGGATGAATTGGGCCTTATATCCTTGAACAGAGAAGCACTGTAGTTTGATATTTTTACTTTGGAGAAAAAAATAGACCCGGAGTGCCGGGTCCATGTCTGAGGAAATAAACGCAACACAACATAAGGTAAGAATAACCAAGAACAAACCAAAGTTACAGCGTTAAGCTGAATAGTGAGGAGGACAGTGAAGGCAACGCCCACACAGAAGCCCAGAGACTGGCAGGGAAGTCTGGGGACTCTATGTCATGTGGTCATTTAGGAAAAACACAGGGTACTGTAAATGAAGCATTTTACCCTCATTATAGGCACTAAACTCAACAACAGCTAACGCTGTGTTCAATCATACCTTCTGTAACATTTATCCATATGAACGAGCCCAAGGGGCTTTTCATCGAAAGCATTTACAGTGTGGATTTTATCACAAGAAACGACTCTAATTTGTTATGTGCAAATTGGCACATTAATAAAAGAAGGTAATATTTAAAAAAGCTTCTTATTATTTATAAAGTATTACTGAAACACAGAGAAATAACAGTGCTGTCTGCCGATAACAAGTAGAAGAGCTCTTCTGGGAGCATGTGCCTCCTGCCCCTGTGGACACACACAGCATGGTGCTGAGGGTGGTGCTGAGCTCCTGGGTGTGGAATTAACTTTTGCGCCCCACCACGGGCATCCTCAGACTCTTGGCCCATTACTGCAGACATTTATCAGCAGAACAAGGCTCAGTATTGATGCAGGCAGCACTGCGTCAGGAGGGAGATGTCTGCTTTGCGAGGAAGGCATCATTGAACAGCAATAATGCAAGCCCGTGTGTGCACACAGGTGTGGAAGAAGGAGACGTGGCCCCCATGACCACGCCGGGGTCTCGGCTGCCCACCAGGGACATCGATAACACGGCAGCTTCCATAGGTCATTGACAGATTTACACTTGGATATTAGAACTCGTATCTCTAAGGAATCTCTCTTTGAAAGTCCAATTACTCAACAGGACAGAAGAAGGGCTTTGAATAAAATTCTTCCAGATCTAAAGATAAGTTTTGGAGCTCATCAAAGACTAAAAAGTAAACTAGACCTTCTTTTCCTTTTGTTCCTCTCAAGCTTGTATGAGAAAGTATGCTTTGTAGAAAAATTTAACATTATAGTCAAAATAGGATTCCAAACTGTGAATCACACACATCCCTGCATTATTGCCCCACAAGGTATTGTGACAAGGCACATTTAGGGTAACACCAGTCACCAAGAAATTGGTATAATGAGGGTGAAATGAACGTGAACAATCTAACCCCAGTAACCTTCACAGGAAGTTCTTCAGATCATCACCACTGGTAAGATGATTATCAAAGACCATATCCAATGCCTTGGAAAACGCAATGCTTAGACAGAAAGGAGAGGCACCACGGTGATCACAGTGGGACTCCCCCCGAGCGGAAGGGACAGGACATTCAGAATGACAAGGTTCCGAAGTGGGCAGGTCTCTCTGAGCTAGCAGAGGCCCTTAAGAAAAGAAAGGTAGGCACAGTTTACTTGTGACTTGATAGAAACAGCCCCCAGCACTCCACCGTGTCAGACTATCAGCCGGACAAACCTGTCCACCATAGACAGCCAGCCAGCCAGCCACTGGGCTCCCACTCTGACTTGGGCAGAATCAACTAGGACTCTCTATACCTCACTGCTAAAATTCAACTCTGAGGGTCAAATGTAATTATTTCCAGAAACAGCAAATTTCAAAGATGGTCTCATTAAACTAGCTTGCCAATTTTTAGAAAATGATTTCTGGGTGTGAGAGGCCAATACCAAATGTGCATGGCACAAGAATCGGGTGTAAGACAGAATACAGGTTTACTTGATTTTCTACTGATTTGGAAACTGCTCCTAGGAGAGGCCCTCCTGGCGCTGTGTGATGTACACACTTTGGCGACTCCTCACCCGCTTAGATTCGCCACAGCGTTGGGCATCAGTCAGAAGGGACTGAAGACACCAAGTGAGCCACTGTGAAGCAGCAGTTCTTCAGTCTCCCAACACACCGAAGAGGGCCAGGTTGAAACTAGCCACTTCATGTAAAGCCACTGGCCAAGAGGGATAACCTCTTTGTCAGCACGACAAAAATGGCCAGTGTTTCGACAATTTCTCACTCATGCTTTTAGGATCTGGGCAGAAGCACACCACATTCCAGGTGGCCAGCAAGCCCACTCTCTGGTTTTTACATCTACTGGTCACTGCTCAGCATATGCTGGGCACAGGTATTTGGAGTGCGGTTTTAGAGTCATCTGGATGGGACAGGAGGTAGCCGAGGAGGTAAGTGGATTTAAAGATAACCTTCCTCCTTATACTTCACATATTGCCAAAAAACCCTCAAGTGCAAATAAAATCAAAGCTCTGGGAATGAGGTCAGTGCCTCATAGAGGGTCACAGAGGCTTGGACATAACGGCCATCCTTGAATTAGATTCCAGGAGCCTAGAGTCATTTTGATAAGGGGTTTTAACCATACAAGCAGAACCAGCAAGCCCTGGACCTCAGCGTTGGGTCATTCAGAATCAACTCTTCTGGGCTTTGTGAGGTACGTCTGTCGGCCACGGATCGGCCTCTGTAGCCAGCGTAGTGAGCAGCAGCTTCCAGCAGGAGCTGAGCCCAGGGCCAGGGGCCCCAGGCACGGGAGTTTTCCCACACATCAACCCCTATCAAGTCACAAGGGTCAAACCGTGCATGGGACACAGGTCACAGGGAGCCTGATTCTGGTCAAGGATATAAGGGTTAGCTGGTGAGATCAGGGAGGGTCGGGAGAACCTACTGGAAGCATGATCGACCCAAGGCCGCCACCACTGCTTTGTTTTGCCCTTGGCTTTCTGTTTGTCTGCTTCTCCTAAAATGAAATATGTCCAAATATTAATTCTCATAAAATGAGCAAACACGTTCTGAACACACGCTTTAACGGCTCAATCGCCAAATCTAGGTAAATTGCAAAAGTCTCTCAGAGGTCAGGAGAAAGAATTCTAGGAAATCTGAAAGCATATAGTTCTAACAGCTGGCTCACAGGATAAACACAGGCCATTCTTTAGCAGTAAGCTACATTTCCACTTTCTTCCTAGGAGCTGAGGGCATACAAAGAAATATAAGAAAGGGTCCTCAAAATGCACCTCACGTGGAAGTTTCCATTAAATTAACAGAAAGGCCTAGTCAAATTTAATAGAAACATTTAGTGGCAAATAATTTGTAAAATACATAAATTACAATAACCAAAAATTTTTCTTCTGATTACTTTAATGAGTGGTTGAAAAATAACTTCGCTGATGATGAAAAGCTAATATGTACTGGAAAATTATCATGTGATATTTCTCTACTCCCTTCAAACAGAAAAGCATGCACACTTCTATAAAAAGGCCTTTAAAATTTCAACTGGATATAATAAAATCTGTAATGAGAAACAACACTGAATTTGCATTAAATTTTACACTAAATGTCACTGGAACAGGCAATAACTGCTATTTTAACTACCAGTATTCAAGTGCCACATAAAATAATGCACGAATATTTAATTTTCATATAAAATTGATAGACATCAAAGGTGGCATATTGGAAATATCGCCCCTAAAAGAACAGAGTAAGCAAAATCATGCCAATTTTCTTCATAAGCAGATGTCTACGAGGCAAGCTAGGCTGTGTGCTCCTCAGAGGCATCTAAAGAGCAGATACTTACAAATCCACTCCCTCATCAGATATGTACTTTATGAAACAAATTCATCTCATTCAAAATGGAAAAGTTCAACTGCCTGAGTTAAAAAATATACACTGATGATACTGGCAGAATGAGAAGTAACGTTATTCTACAGCCCTACCTAACACCATGCTATCATTCAATGTCAAGGTTCTTGAACAGGAAGAAAATGTCTTGACATACTTTCGTCGTCTTCTTCGGAGAGTTTCTGGGTGTCCTGGCCTTCCCCTGACTCCTGGGTCAAGCTTAGCATCCTCTCCTTACCCTTTTTGTACTTCTGCTGCCTGGCCTTGATGCGATCCATCCTGCAACACAAAGCAGCAAGAGTAACCCCAGGAGCGCACGCGAGCCTTCTCCTGTCGGTGTTACCTTTATGTGTGCAAAGCCGTCCACTTACTTCAAAGCACTTAAGAACTGTGGAACGGCTGTTTGCTAGCCACACATCTCCTTGCTTTACACACCTTACTCCGCAGGCAGTCATAGAGGCCAGAGCAGCCGCGGGATCTGCAGCCACACAGCTGAGGACTGGTGCACAGTCCCTGGGGCACAGCCTGAGCACAGAGTGCTGGAGAACACAGTCCTGTGTCTCCTGAGGTTTGCACTCTTACACAAATGGAAACTCAGCAATATGAGTTATGATCCAGCCTCACAAGAGAAATGAGAAGCTCCTCATTCTAATGTGGGTCCGAATTTGCCATTCCTGTGGACCTGATTTAGACAGCTCCCTAGAAATAACAACAGTTGTGTCACACCACCTTTGCATTATATTTTTTATATATAACTTATGTCTTGGTGAAAATAACCATGCCAAGGCATTGCCTAATGTATGACAGGAAATGTTTCTGCTTGGAGGGAGAAAGTCGGTAAAGGAGGTCGAGGTAAAGTTTTCTTCCAAACTCAGGGAACCTTTCTGGCGGCTTCATGGAGCAACACCACTTTCTTGGGGAAATCTTCCAGCTTTCAGTCCTATGACCATCAGCTTTTAAACCCGATCCTCAGACACAGAAGTGCCACAAGTCCTCAGCAATCCCGTTCTCTCTAAGAGAATCTCTCCCGTGGAATGCGGGACTCTCCTGAGTGGAGTCACTGTCCCTCGGCCAGTGCAGACTGGCACAGCGGGCAGCGCTCTGCCACATACACAGGGCAGAGGCCAGGCCATTGTGCTCCAGGCCTCTACCATGGAGGGGCGCTGCTTCTCCCTGGAGACTGGACTATGTTAAATCAAAGGACGCTTCCAAGTCACCTCTTTAACCCATGGGTGGGCCTGTGACCACTGGCTCCCAGTGCTTGGACTTGGGGACACTGTCCTATTCTTAGCTGGCTTCATCTTAACAAAAATCCTGAGGTAGGCATGCAAGGCCTAATTTCAGAGCATTTGGCTGTGTGGATGGCCCCTTCCCATGCCCTGGAGCAGCCTTGTTAAGCTGCTTTCAAGTTCAGGGTGGGGCCTGGAGGTGGCTCCAACCCCAGAGCTAATGGGGGTGCTGTGAGCATTGACACCATGGGCTTTTCAGGGACTGGGGCTCCCTGCCAGTGGAGAGGCCCCCATTGGTGCCTAGAAGTCAGAACAGGAAGGAGGGCGAGTGAGAACACAGGGTCCTTACTGTCTCTTCAGCTGGTCCATGGACTTTTTCTCCTCCTCTATTCTTGCTTTCACGGCTTTCACGATGGTGGCCTGGAAGAGTTCAGCCCCTCTACGGGAAAAGCAGAAGCACAGAACAGATTCGGGTCCCAGTCACCCTCGCCTTCCGGAAGTGATGGCGAGTCAGGACACAGGGCAGCCCAGGCATGGGTCCTGACTGGGAGATGTCGGCCCTCCGGAGCCCCTTCCTGTGCGTGCCTGGGAATGCTGCCCACGCCAGGGCGGGGACACGCCGGGCCACGAGTCTCCTCCGATGTGTCCCTCAGAATGTCCCACTGAAACGTCCCACTGGGGGCCATTCCCCTGACCTCGCCAGACTGTGGAACCAACCGGGAGGACTGAGCTATTCCTCAGCACACGGGAGAGAGGGCGCCTGCAGCCTGGCTCCTTGGTGGGCCCGGGGACTGGGGGCAGAGGCCCGCTTTGTCTCAGGACTCCCCAGCTCTCCTCTCTCTGGCTCCCTCCCGGGAGCTCCCACGCCTCCTGTCCCTCTCGCTTCTCAACCAGCCGGAAGCGTCCGCACGGGCTCCTTAGCTCTCTCACAGCCCCGATGCTGCCCTGGCTGTGGCCAGCAAACCCCACAGCCCCGGGCCCCGCGGAGGGTCATCCTTACAGGAGGGGTCTCCCGGGCCCGTCCTGGGACCCCTCCACTTCCCCATGGCGCGGCTGCGTGAGCCGCCCTATCCTCCTGTCACAGACTCTGCTGGGGGAGCGGGCGGCTGGCTGCTCAGTCCTTGCAAGGCTGAACAGGCTCCGGACGGTGCCAGGAGGCCATGTCCCTGGCTTCTCGCTCTCAGGCCCACGCCCTTCTCCAGGGGACAGCAGCTGGGGCCGTCCTCCCGGGGATCTCCTGGGCCCTGCCCGGCTGCAGCCTGGGCCCCACCCTGTTTGCCACTCTTCCTCTGCCTTTCCGGGGCACCCCGGGCTCCCGGCTCTCTCCCCTGCTCACTCGGTGGCCTCGGAAGGCGAGGCTGCCTTGCTTCCCGCTCCCTGCGACCTCACGGCCTGGCCCTGGAGGCCTCCTCCCTCACACTTGCTGTTGGCTGTAAGTGGGTCCCTGAGATCCACAGGTCAAAAACCTCATGCCTAAGGCAGTGGGGTCCAGCTCAGGGCTGGAGTGGGGTGGTTAAGGCACGGGCAGAGGAGCACCCCAATAAAAATGGCCCAGGACACTGGGTGTGCTGGCATAAACCTGTGATCCCAAGCAGTCTGGGAGGCGGAGGCAGGATTGCAAGTTTGAGTCCAGCTTGGGTAACTTAATGACTTAGCAAAACCCTGTCTCAAAATAAAAAGTAGGAAAGAGGTGAGAATGTAACTCAGTGCAAAGGCCTTGTGTTCCATCTGAAAAGAGAAGAAAACACAAACGATGGCCTAAGAGGTCTCTGGCTCTTTCCAGCATGAGAGGGCTCAGGGAGAAGGGGCCGCCCATGTGGAGCAGCCTATGGGCCGGGCAGCCTGCAAGCCCCGTGACCAAGACGCAGACAGCGCTGGAGGAACGAGAGCCGGGGCCCTCGGGAGCTCCGTGGCTCGGCGCTGTGGGAGACGACAGGGCTGCTCTCTGACAAGCCGGGGACAAAGCAGCCGCTCCTACCGAGACACGAAGGACACGCTTTCTGAACAGTCCCAGCGCTCTGGGGAAGAGCCTGGCTTCCTCAGATGTCTGAGATCTCTAGGGGCCAACGTTTTGGAGGGCGGTAAGAAAAGAGATGCCTTTGCCTGCCAAGTACCAGCTGCGCGTGTAAATAAGTAAGGCTGGTCCTGGCCTGAGACATGGAACTTGTTCTGAAAATGATGACCTGGCCACTAGGAAACCACTACAGAGGTGAGCAGCAGGACGGACACTGCACGTGACAGAAGTCACTGTTCACCCGCCACAGGCCCCCATGAGGTGCCCTCCCCCTGCGGCCAAAGGTAGTGACAAGAGCCAAGGTGGCCCTGAAACAGTGGGCTCCTGGCATAGCTCTCCAGGGGGGAAGAACAGGGCGCCGGCAGCAGTGACCACCTGACCCCTGCCTGCCCTGCCCACCCCCTTCTTCCTTTCCGTGCTGCTGTTGAACCCAGGGCCCCGGGCAAGTTACGCTCACCCCATAACCCGGAGCTGCAGCCCCACTGCCCTGCGGTGTGTTTTCCTTTGAGAGAAGTTGCTCCAATTATTTGCCCCTTTAGAAATGGGACTGCTTCCTCCTTGTTAAGTTTCTGGGGTGCCTTAGAACGAGGGGGACACACACACTGCTTCTCTACGTCAGACCTGGGAACCGTCAGGACGTTTCTCCCCCATCAGGACGTTCTTCCTAAGACAGGGTGGGAGTGGGGATGGGCTGGACCAGCCCTCATGGCCAAGTCACAGAGGAGCTGCTTCTGGGGCACCCTGTGCCACCTGCCACCTGCCAGGGTGACCCACGTCCTGACAGCGCCACCCCGCCCAGACTGCAGCACTGCACAGGCCTGGCGCTGGCTCCTCTGCCCTGGTCCTCCCAGAGGGAGGGATTTCTTAATCCTCTACTCCCCCTGGGGCGAGCTCGGCCGCTGTTTCTCCCAGGGGAGCTCCCGACAGAACCCTGGCCTCCTTGCCTGACCCACCTGGACGCCAGGATCTGGGACGCTTTTATGTCAGCCACGACGTGCAGGAAGTAGTAGCTCATGAACACCCTTCGCTGCAGTAGGAGGAAGGCAAAGCAGATGCTGTCCCAGATGATGCCCGCCTCCCCGCTGGGCAGCTTGCAGGACGCGTCGTCGGAAGCTGTGGGGCGGGTGGGGTGGGAGTGGGGACACTAAAGTGAGCATCCTTTCCCAGGCTGTTTTAGGACATCTGTGGCGAGGGCCGGTGGCCCAGCAGGATTCTGGTGCACTCGCCACCCAAGCGCTGATTTGCTTACAAGCCGTGTCCTGCACCAACACGGGTTCCTGGGGCTGACGGCCACACAGTAGGCTTGCTACATGGAGGCCCTGAGCAGCCTCCTCTCTGAGGGGACCCACAAAGGGCCATGTGACAGAGGACAGGCTCCAATCCTGAAGGGCACACCCACAGAGGATGAAGTCCCCCCAGGGTGGCCGGGGACTGGGGACACAGAGTCTGCCCAGGAAGCACAGGAAGCGTGGTGCTAAGTGGGGCCTGGGTTAGAAGCACAGTGGGGACAGCACTGTGTCCACAGAGAGCAAGCATGGCTCCATCCTGGGCTCTGACCCTTCTTCGTGAGTGAGCTCCTGGGATTTCCACTCGTCTCCAGAGCTTGTGCAGAGGGAAGGGTCCTTGAGGGCCCTGGATTCTGATGGGGGCTCTGAGCGGCTCCAACTCACAGGGCGTGGAGTGACTACAGCACCACTCCAGCCCTAGGCCCCTAGGATGGAAGGTTCTAGAAATGATCAGGAGAAGGGTCTTCTCCTGTCATGGACGAGGCATCCTTGGTGCACTGTAGCTCCGCCGCCTCCGTAAAGGGACAGCCTTGGTCTCCATTCTGACCTCTCCTCGTTATTGCTGCAGCCCAGCTTTACCAAGAATAGCACAGCCGTCTTCCCTGGCTGCCAGTCCACCCTGAAGACGCCTCTCCTACTTACGCATTGTGTAGCCTTTGACGGTGCAGGCCAGGCTGAAGGCTTGGATCAACCAGCAGCTGTTCTTCACCAGCGTCCCAATGTATCCACAGGCGCCGATCTGGAAAACAAACAGGAGGCAGGTTCAGGAACCCCAAACCAGAGCACAGTGTGGGGTGAGAGCCCCAATGTGCAGGGTCACAGGCAGGGTGCAGGGACCCACATGCACGTCACCGCATGGTCGTGCCAGCTGTGTTGGGGATAACATGAGGGCCGGGAAGTGGGGCCCAAGGAGGAGAGGGAAGGCCTCAGTGTAGCCATGTACTCAGGAGACCTCAGTTCTTAAGAGGAAATCACAGCACCACGTAGGACAAAGGCCCTGCTCTGTGACGGGCATGCTGCAAGCTGGGATTTGGTTGAATTCCTTCCTCACAGGCCAAAGGAAAGCTGTCTTGTTCCCAGGAGACCATTCAGGACCAGCTGCAGGGCACAGCTCCAAGGACAGCAGCCAAGAGTGCAGCCCCTCCACCGTCCACCCGCGGAGTCTGCATCCTCAGAATCAATGGGCCTCAGACCTCAGAAACTGCATCTGTACTGAACAGGCATGGACCTTCTCCTGTCATTATTCCCTAAACAGCGTTGTACCATGCATTACACGGCATTCACGCTGTGCCAGGCACGGAAGTGGTCTGGATACGTGGGTGGGCTGCGTGCAAACACCACACCATTGTGTACATGGAGTTGAGCATCAGAGGGTCTGGGGTTCCTAGGGGCCCTGACACCCACCGCCGGGGATCCCAGAGAGACTGGGTGTTCTGAGAATCGCTGAGCTAATTCTCTGTGTAAGGAAACCTGTCCCACTGCCTGGCTCATGGCTTTCCCACAGCAATGAATTCCCCATTCTACTTATGTAAGTTCAGATCCCGGGGTTCCCAGGCCACGCGAGCCCATGTCGGCAGGCACAGAAAGGGGCCGGCCGCTCTGTGTCTGGGGCGCAGGCGAGGAGGCCAACATTAGGGTCTGCTCCCAAAGCAGCGGATTCTCAGCATGGGCCCCTCAGCCCCGAGAACTGGGTTCCCCAGACCGCATTCCGTCCCTTCGGCCTCGCTTCTGTGGGCCTTCTCCAGGCACGGAAGGTCCTTCGCCCTCTGTCTCCCCGGAAACCCTTCCATTTATTCTCCTAGTGTCCTGGGTTCAAATAGTGCTGTGTCCAGGAAGCTTCCTGGCAACGTACCTAGGCAAGAGGTGGGCGCCCTTCCCCTCCCTCCCCTCTCCTCCATCCTTCCCTTCTCTTCACTCTTTTTCCGTTTTGGTTTCCCTCCAGTGTTATGATCACGCTGACTAATAACTGCAGTGGCCCTTCATACGGTGAGTCCTCCCTTTCAGAATGTGGGTTAAAGGGCGAAACCTGCGTGCTCTTCATCGCCGGTTCTTCTAAATAGGAAACAGTGGTCAGCGAGGAACAGGTCTGCAGAATGGATGGGTGGGGGCGGGTGCCGGGGGCAGCCTCCAGCAGCAGGTCCCTCAAGTTGAGACCAGCTTTAGAATGAAAGACACTCAATTATCTGTCTTTTATTTTGTTCTTTAAATTACTTACACTTTGGGTCTCTCACAGAAGTTGTGCGATGTTTAAGCCTGCGTGTGTCTGATTTCCTTCACTTAATACTACAACACTAGGAAACAGAGAGCTGTTTTGCAGCAGCCAAGGGGAAGGGCACCGAGAGGTGGGGTGGGAAGGGGTGAGAAGCCTGGAGTGTGCTCTGTGCCGCTGCAAACTATGTGCTGCAAACATGTACTAACAAACATTTTTTTAAAAATTAAAAGTGAAAATAAAAGAGCAAAAGGCTTTCCACCATCCCGCTCACACTCTGCAACAGCTTCAGCACTGCTGCAGCTGGAGACTCGTGGCAGCGCCGTCACACTGCCGACTGAAACTCACTTTGTCAACTAGAAAATGAGTCTTTCACTGGACCACTGAGTAATGCTCAGGTCCTCGCAACTGCACAGACTTGCTTCGAGAGGCCTCTGGACACAGCAGCCCATGGGCAGAACCACCCCACGAAGCCCCACAGCCCTCCTAGCATGCGGCTGCACTGCCTGGTGCTCTCTCCCTGCAACCAAGTCACAGCGGTGCGAGGCCGGTACCAGGTAACACAGCAGTAGGAGGTGTTCACTCCTGCAGCGGCTGAAGCCCGCTGACCACTGTCCCACAGCTGCTGACCTCCTGGTGTCCTTGTGGCCTGAACACTCGCTAGGCCTCTGCAGTGGTCAGCACCAGACAGCATTGTGCTCTGCCCGCCACTAGGAGCGGCCAGACTCAGATGCTACCACACAGCAAGCAGCACATGTCCTCAGCTCTGTCTCTGCCACATCTCAGGAGGGGTCCAGTCCCAGAGGCCACTGTGCAGCACCCTCCACATCTCCACAGACAGACACTTCCGCACCGCAGCCCCCTCCCCACCCACTGTGCTCCGGGAAGGGTGCTCACTTTACACATCTGCAACTCCTGCTAGGTGGAAGCTGCTTTTTTTCTTTTGTCAGAAGAAAAAACATGGGGGATCAACCCCAGGCAAGCACTCTACCACTGAGTTACATCCCCAGCCCTTTTTATTTTACACTGAGCCAGGATCTTGCTAAGCTGCCCAGGCTGGCCTCAGACTTGTGATTCTCCTGCCTCAGCCTCCCGTGTAGCGGGGATTACAGGTGTGTGCCAGTTGCTCTCTTGTGAACGTGACATAACTGAAAAGATTCCCTAACTCTGATTCAGCTCATCAAAGGGCCTCTTCAAACACATTCTATGAGTGATGGAGAGGTTTTGATTAATGAAAATTAATCTAAAGACATTTAGGGTTGATTCCTGTGCATACATATTCTCTCATCTCGTGATCCTGAGAGTAGAAATGCACAAAAGTGCTGCTTAAAGTGGCAAAACAGGCATAAACTGTCACTCGAATCCTGAATTTGCAGCATCTTATTTGGAGTTTGTGACAGAGCCACGTGAGAGGCGAGAGGCTCTTACGAAGCACCCAGCATACTGTTTGATCTCACACAGAGCACGGTGCCACGCACGGGCCACCTACCGACAGGATGTTCTTCATGGTGATGACGAAGACGTTGTAGGCGATCAGCCAGTCCCAGTAGCGCAGGATGCTCCTGATGGGCTTCAGCAGCAGGTCACCCCCGAAGAGCAGGAAGTAGAAGCAGGCCACTAGGTAGCCCATGCAGAAAATGCTGATCCTGGTGGTGCCCGTGATGAAGATGATGGTGAGGACAAACCAGAAGAGGTAGCTGAAGATGACCACCTTGGACATGTCCAGGTAGGACCTAGAGAAGAAGCACAACCACAAAACACCACCAGGAGTTTCTCCTTTGAGAATGGGAGGGAGAATTCTCACCCTGCACTGCACTTTCTATGAAAGCACTTGGCAGCGGTGCACACGAGCCCTGCATTCACCTCTGACTCACACAGTTGGGTCTGCAGGCCATGCGTGGGGGAAACAAGCCAGGCACCCGCTCAGGGTGACCTAAGGCAGCCCAGCTTCGCACCAAGAGCAGCGTGCTCTGCCTACTTGAGAACTCAAAATTCCTCTTTAAAATTTCTTTATTTTTTTCTAACGGTCTTATTAAGATATAATTTACAAACCATAAAGTCCACCCTTTCAAAATGTATAATGCGGACCGGGGATTTAGCTCAGCAGTTCCATCACCTGCCTCGCAAGTGCAAGGTCCTGAGTTCGATCCCCAGTACCAAAAAAAAAAAAAAAGTCAAAATGTACAATGCAGTGGATTTTACTCTGTTCACAAGGTAGGGCAACATTTTCACCATCCCATTTTGAATGTTTTTATCATCTCAAAAAGAAACTTCATCCTTGTTAGTGGTCACCCCATTCTCCCTCCCCTCAGGCCCTGGCAAACCCTAATTTACTTTCTTTTTTAAATTTTAATGTAATACAAATAGACGTTAATAAAGATAATATTAAGAGGCACTCTTCTTACTTCAATGAAAAAATAAAACAAAATCTTGTAACAAATAAGTAGAGAATAATAATGGTCAATACATGGACAAAAAGACTCTTACAAAAAAGTAACAAATAGATAATAGCACAAAATGTGCTCGCTTCGGCAGCACATATACTAAAATTGGAAGGATAATAGCACAAAACTTTCTTTTCAATGAAGAGAACTTTATAGTATGAATGAAACAGATTAGCATATATACTAAAGTGTTTTGAAATAATGGATGAGATAACTTGGGGAATTATTTGGGCTTCTCCATACTTCCTATTTGTCTATCTACTATTTTGATATACATATACACAGTGTCATATATATATATATATATATATATATATATATGTATATATACACACACACATATATGCACATACCCTGAGCTTCTCATATGAGAGAAACCTTGTGATATGTAAGCCGTGTGTCTGACTTATTTCACTTAACATTATGTTCTCAAGTTGCATCCTTCTGCCCACAAGTGCCTCAAGTGTATCATTCTTTATGGCATAGTAGTATTCCACTGTGCATACATACCATATTTTCTTTATCCATTCATCTGTTGAGGGACATATAGGCTGTTTCCAAGATTTAGTTATTACAAATTGTGCTGCTATAAACCTGGGAAAGCACATATCACTGTAATACGATGACTTTAACTCTTTTGGGAAGATACCTACAAGGGGGACAGATGGGTCAAGTGGAATTCCTAGTTTTAGTTTTTTGAGGAATCTCCACACTGATTTCTATAGTGGCTGTACTAGTTTACACACCCGCCAACAATATAGTAGAGTTCCTCTTTCCCCGTAGCCTCACCAGCATTTGTTATTACATTTTTTATCCTATCTATTCTTTCTGGGGTAAGATGGAATCTCAGTGTTGTTTTAATTTGCATTTCTCTAGTGGGCAACATGTTGAACATTTTCTTCATGTATTTCTTGGCCATTTTTGCTTCTTCTGAGAAGTGTCTATTCATTTCAGTTTTCCATTCCTTGACTGGCTCTTTTATTTTGGGAATTCCAATTTTTGGAGTTCTTTCTATATTCTAGATGTTAGTCCTGTTAGAAGAACAGCTGATAAACATTTTTCCAATCCTGTAGATTGTCTCTTCACCCTGTTGTTTCCTTTGTTGTACAGAAACTTTTTAATTTGATATAATCCATTTGGTGATTCTTGGAATTATTTGTGCCATTGGAGTTCTGTCCAGAAAGTCCTTGCCTGCGTCTATGTCTTTAAGAGTTTACCTCTTTTATCTTACAGATTAAGTGTTTCTGTTTTAACACTTAGATCCTTGATCCATTTTGATTTTAGTTTGGTGCTTGGTGAGATACATGAGTCTAGACTCAGTCTTCTGCATGTGGATAGCCAGTATTCCCAGCACCATTTTTTAGAGAGGCTGTCTTTCCTCCAGTGTGTGTTTTTGGCCCCTTTGGCTGTATGTTCCTGGGATTGTTTCTGCATCATCTGTTCTGTTCCATTGATCCAAACGCCTGTTTTTGTGTCAGTGCCATGCTGTTTTAATTATAGTAGCTTTGAAGTATAACTTCAAATCTGATATTGTGATGCCTCCTGCTTTGCTTTTGTTACCCAGGACTGGTTTTGCTATTCTGGGGTCTCTTCTGGTTCCATTTGAATTTTAGGATTGTTCTAGATCTGTGAGAAAAGCTGTTGGTATTTTGATTTGGGATTGCATTAAATCTGTATGTCAGTTTTGGAAGTATAGCTGTTTTGATTATATTGATTCTGCCTATCTAGAAACAGGGTATCCTTCCATTTTCTGATGTCCTCCCTAATTTCCTTTTTCAGAGTGATGTAATTTTCATTGTAGAGATCTTTCACTTCTTTGGTTAGGATAATTCCTAGGTATGTAATTTTTCTTGATGCTATTGTGAATGGTATTGTTTTCCTAATTTTTTAGTCAATGAGTTCATTATTAGTGTATGGGAATGCTATTGATCTTTGTGAGTTTATTTTGTATCCTGCTACATTGCTGAATTTGGTTATTAATTCTAGGAGCATTGGGTGGAGTTTTTTGCATCTGGTAGGCAAGGATCTTGGCATTTGTAAATAATGATACACGGAACTCATCCTTTCCTATTCACATCCCTTTTATTTCTTTCTCCAGCCTGACTGCTCTGGCTAATGGTTTAAGGACTATGTTGAACAGGTGATAATGGACATCCTCGTCTTGTTCTTGATTTTGGAAGGAAAGCATTTAAGTTTTTTCCACATTTAATATGGTGTTGGCAGTATGTTGGTCCTAAGTGGCTTTTATCACATTGAGATAAGGTGCTTCTATACCTATTTTTTTTCCGTTTTTTTCTTTTTTCTTTTTTTTTTTTTATCATGAATGGATGTTGGATTTTGTCAAGGGCCTTTTCTTCATCTATTGAGATGATCATAGCATTTTTGTCTTTGTTCTGTTTATACGATGAATTAATTCGTTGATTTGTGTATGTTGAACCATCCTGGCATCCCTGGGATGAAGTATACTTGATCATGGTGTATGGTCTTTTTGACGATTTGTTGCATTCTGTCTACCAGTATTTTGTTGAGGATTTTTTCTTCTCTCTTCATTAGAGAGACTGGCCTATAGTTCTCTTTTTTGGTTAGATCTTTGGTTTTGGGATTGGTACTGTTTTCTTCCAAGAAAGATTTTGGCAGTACTCCTCCCTCTCAGTTTCATTAGAGAGTTTGAGGAGAATTGCTGCTAGATCTTCCCTGAAGTTCTTGTAGAATTCAGTTGTGGATCCATCAGGTCCTGGGCTTTTCATAATTGGTAGAGTTTTAAAAATTACTCCCTTAATTTCACTGCCTGTTATTGGATTCAAGATTTTTAGGTCTTCTTGGTTGTTTTGGTAATTGATATGTGTATCTAGGAATTTCTCCTTTTCTTCTGCATTTTCCAATTTTTTGGCATACAGGTATATGAAGTTGTTGCTAGTGATTTTCTGGAATTTGGCAGTGTCCATTGTGGCTTCTCATTTTTTATTTCTAGTTGCACTGATTTGTCTTTTTTTGGTAAGACTGGCTAAGGGTTTGTCTATTTTGTTTATTCTTTCAAAAAACCTCTTTGACTGCCAGGGATTTAGCTCAATGGTTCTGGTGCCTGCCGTGCAAGCGCAAGGTCCCAAGTTCGATCCTCGGTACCAAAAAAGCCAAAAACCAAAAAACCAAAAAAACCCAAAAATCAAATAACCTCTTTCATTGATTCTTTGTATTTTTTTTTAAGTTCCCATTTTATTGGTTTCTGCCTTGATCTTTATAATTTCCTTTCTTATACAAGCTCTAGGTTTGTTCTTATTTTTTCTAGGACCTAGATATGCATCATTAGGTTATTTATATGGGTTTGTTGTGTTTTATTGATGTGAGCATTCACAGCTATAAACTTCCCTAATGGGACTGCTTTTATTGTGTCCCATAAGTTCTGGTATGTTGTACTGACATTATCACTTTATTCTAGGAACTGTCTTATTTCTTCCTTAATTTCTTCTGTGCCTCACTGATTATTCAAGAGTGTGACATTTAATTCCCATTTTTTTGCATAGTTTCTACGGTTTCTTTTGCTATTGATTTCTAGTTTCATAGCACTGTGATCTGACAGTATGTATGGGATAATTTTGATTCTCTTGCATTTACTTAAGCATGCTTTATTAGCTAGGATGTGGTCTATTTTGGAAAGAAAACCCTTTGCTCTTGAAAAGAATACGTATTCTGTATTCTGGTAGAACACTGTCCATACCTATTAAGTTCATTTGTTTGAAGGCTTGGTTCAACTCTGATATTTCTTTACTGAGTTTTTGTTTAGTTGATCGGTCTATTTGTGATAGTGGGGTATTGAGGCCCCCACTCAAATTATATTGATGTTTATCTGATGTTTTATATTTAATAGTGTTTGTTCTATGAAGCTGGGTACACCATGGTTTGATGTAATATGTTTGTAACTGTTATTTCTGGCTGTTGAATAGTTTCCTTAACCAATAAACATGTAAGGTCTTCTATGCCTCTTTTGATCAGCTTTAGCTCAAAGTCCACTTTGAAAATAGGATAGCTATTCCCACTTGTTTTTGGGTTCCTATTGCATGCAATATTGTTTTCCATCTTGGTCTATGAATTTCCTTTTGTGTTAAATGTTTCTTCTGTACAGCATACTGTAGGATTTTGTATCTTGATCCATTCTCCTAATCTATCTTTTGATTGGCAAATTGAGCCCATTTACATTGATAACTGATATTCCTGTCATTGTATTAGTTTCCTGTTGCTGTTTTGCTGTCTTTCCCTTCTACTTAATTGCTATCCCTACCCAATGCTTTCATTCTTTTAGACCTTTTGGCATTATCTCTTTCTAGGAATCCTTGAGAATTCTTTAGCGAGCTGATCTGGTGGTCATGAATTTCTTTAGGTGCCCTGTCCATCATGGAAATATCTTATTTTCAAAATTCCTCTTTGTCTTTCTAGGGGAGGCGCAAACGACTGCAGAGCAAAAGAAATCTTAAGATATGAAGTGAAGGAAAAAAGGTCACAATGGATTTCTTCTCTAAACTAGAAATTAATAGACATAACTAACAAAATCACATTACACGAGAAGGTTTCGCTACAGATGAGAAAACTCTCCTTAGAGATGAGACAGTGCAGATGCTACCATGGTGGGGCTGGGGGTCTTTCTGATCCTCTGCCTTGGCCTGGATGTCCCTAGCCGAGTCAAGATCCTTTTGGAGGCTGTCCCTCCCCAACAAGTCTTCTCAGCTAGACGCTGAGATTGGGGTCCAGGACTTGGTGTCTTTGCAGGAAAGCACAGCTGCCGGGGCTTCCAGAGCCTGGGCGGCCTGCATTCACTCAGCTACAGCTCCTTTGCCATGAGCGGTTTGCCTCAGCTCTTTCTCTTTCCAGGTGAGGAGCATCAGACAAACAATTTTGGATGTGTTCCTTGACTAGTGGGTTGTAGTGTTTCAGGCAGTTAGTAAGTAAGCCTGTAATAGAATACGAACTGTACTTAACCTACACAGCGCTGCTGGGGAATGATGAGTTGTTTCACACAGGTGAACTTGTGACCTTTCCTTTTGTGGAGTAACATGTTTAAAGCATTTTTATGAACTTTTCTTTTCTAGAAGCTGCTGTGTCCTTGCTTGGCTTCATAAGCAAAGGAGGAAAAGGAAAAAGTCAGGAATTCTCAGGGGCCAGGACCACTGTGGTAGCCAGGGAAGTGGCCAGGCTCACAGGTCTTCAGAGAGAGCTGTGGACTGAAGTCAGGGTGCACACACATCTGTTAGGACAGTGTGTACTCTCCAGCGCCTCCCTCCCGGCCTGTGGTCAGTTCATTTGTCCCCCAAGCCCGGTTCTCCTCCTCAGCATGTAGGTGCTTCCCTTTCAAATCCCAGTACCCGGGGCTGGTGGAGGCACAGCCCCGAGGATGACCTGTCATGCCTGGCGCCGACCCTGTGGGAGCAAAGCTACTCACAGCCCCTTCCGTCACTACCAGGTATTTCTCAGTTCTACCCCATAAGGAGGAGGGGTGTCACTTTTTTGATTAACAGGTCTAAAAATTTGAAAGAAATCAATTTGTAAAATGATTCAGCTTTAAAAATGAGTGATGCATACAAGCTTTGATCTGCATTGATTTTCGGGCTTTTATGAGTACACTGTAAAGTGCTGAGCCTGTTCCCTTTGCTGTATGGAAACGGGTGCCGATGTGAGAAAAGGCAAAGTTGGAAGCCTTGTCTTAGATCAGTGTTTACAAAAAGAATCTCAAGTCTAAGCCATGTGCTGTGGTGCACACGTGTAATCCCAGCAGCCTGGGCAACTTAGTGACTTAACCCTGCCTCAAAAGAAAGAAATAAAAAGGGCTGGTTCAGTCCCCATTCCCAGGTGTGTGTGTGTGTGTGTGTGTGTGTGTGTGTGTGTATGTGTGTGTGAATCTCAAGTTTACCCAGCAAGTCATGTGGAAGAAAAGTCACTTATTGGTTTAAACGTGTTGAGCTTATGTAGCCTCAAGGTGCTAAAGTGCTTAGGGCTCCAGAGCTGGGGCTCTGCTGAGGGGCTCAGGTCCCTAATGTCCTGTCCCCTGTGCTGTCCTGGGGCTCTATAGACTCAAAGTGCCTGGAACAGCCTGGCGCCTGGATTGCACTGGGGGACGGGGCACCACTGAAGTGACAATGTGCCGTAGAGGCCCAGAACCACAGGGACAGGACAGCGGCTGCAGGAAGCTGGCCCCGGGCTCCAGGAATCACCCTCGGGGTGGAAGGTGGCAGGTGTTGTAAGGCGGGGTCTCTGGGGGCTGGGGTGGGAACTTCTTCCTGCGGACAGTGGCTCCACTGTGACCACGCCGGCAGGCTGGGTGAGGCCTCCCCGTGGGATAGCAGGGGAGGGGACAGCACCCAGCCAGCCTCAGGGACAGGCTGTTCTATCTCACAGGGTACAAGAAGTCACATCAGCTCTGTCACATGGCTTAGGCAGAGGCTGGGCGGAGCCCCTCAGGCCGCAGGAGGGGACAGAGGTGTCCCAGACACCAGGCCACCAGAGAAAGCAGAGGAATGGCAGAGCGAGAAACTGGCATGGCCAAAACTAGCACTGTCATGGGGCCACCGGGCCACCGGAAGGACAGGGCTGAAGGAGCCCACACAGGGATCACAGCAGAGGGGACACCGGGCAGAGGGCTCTGTGGATCTCCCTGCTCAGGACGTGGGCACAGGGGCACAGGACGTGGAAGAAGGATGGAGGGATGGCCCTTCTGGGCCGGACACGCTGCTGGCTGTTACCTGCAGTGAATAAAGTCAGGGACAGGGTTGTGCTGGCTGAATGAGGCCGCATCCAGGTTCATGCAGATCTCGACATTGTCACCGGCCATGATGCGCACTGCAGCCTTGTTCTCATCCTCGAAGATCTGCCGCTGCAGGGAGGCGCACAGCAGCAGCATGAAGTCATCTGCGAGAAGAGGGGAGGTCGCTCGGCCCAGCCCTCTCTTGAGCTCCATGGTAGCCCTGTGGAATTAAGGTCAGGGCCAAGCCCCACCTTCCCCAAGGGGGACAAGAGGGACCTGTGCTTGTAGCCACAAGGTGCCCCAGCACCAGGCCCCAGGGAGGGCTGGAGAGCAGCCAGGCCGTGGGCATTTGTGGGAGCAGGGCACCCTGGAGCGTGGCACAGAGCAGCCTCAGGTCCTCACCATCAGCCTGCACTACTGCTGGCGTCTTTGTTTCTAAAATTAAACCCAGATGTGTCCAGGCCGGGCAGCCTCTCCTGAGGGCCCTGCAGCACCTGCTCTCCTATCCCCTCAGGTGGGGCGGACGCACATGTCAGCCTCTCCATGCTTAGGAAGCCCAGGGAGGAAGCCAGGAGGGGACACACAGCGGGTGGAGAACACAGAGAAGCTGCCCAGGCCAAGCCCCCACTTACAGACCAGGAACACAGGGTTGGGCCTCACGATGAAGTCAGGGAAGTACAGCCACTTGATGATGTTGTCGTTGAAGTCAGCCCCCTTGAGCCTCCATGGGTAATCTGCAGGAGGCACACGGCAGTCAGTGCGCCATGCCTCCTCTGGGGAGCCTGCACAGGGCAGGGGACCGTGGATGCTCACCTCGGCAGGGTGCAGGGGGCACCCCAATGCACACCAGGTACTGCAGGGTAAGGATGCAGGCCAGGAAGCAGCAGTACTTGGGCCACACCTCGGCTATGGCTTTCCTCCGGCGGCGGTACAGGACGCCGATCAGCCAGCAGGCGTGGATCATGGCATAGAAGTCCATCCTCTGGCCGATGACATTCACTGACAGTAGGAAACAGGTCTGTGTGAGGATGACAAAGGCAAGAGAATTGGGTTTACAGGGAAGGGGCACAGTGTCCGGGGCCAGCCTGGTGGCCGAGATGGCCCCCAATGCGTCCCCTCTGGCTCTGCGGAGAGACTTCTAGGAAGACAGAAGTGTTCAGATCACTTCCAAGGGACAACTGAAAAACCACTTGGAGCCACAGTTGCAGTGTCTTCCTGCAAATTCTCCTTCTCTGAAAGGACAGGCACTGTCACCACCACACCACCATCTAGGTTAAACGGTTCCTTCAGCTGCAGACCCACTTGCAGAATGCGCGGAAAGAAAAATGGTCAATGACTTCTATTCCAACTGAGAAACTAGCACGGCAGCCGATGTCCATGGGTTAAGCCAGCACTTGCTGTGGACGAGGGGATACTGACACCCAGTCCCAGAAGATGCCGGCCGGAGCCAGCCCTCTGTGGACCCCACAGGGACAGGGACAGTCCTCACAGCCCGGCTGGCCAGAGCAGGCACTGAAGTCCCCAGGCAGGGAGCAGCAGAGCCCGAGGCGAGGACACTCACCTCCAGGCCGAACTTGTAGAAGAAGTAGTTTGTGAAGTACTTGGCACAGCTAAGCAACCCGTCATCCAGGTGGAGCCTGGTGACGTCGTGGAAGATCGTCTTCGACACGGGGGCTGTCAGCTTGTTCCGGCCTCGGTAATACTCCTGGTGCCGGTAAATGGTGACTTCAAAGGCCAGGATGGCCAACATCAGGAGATTATTCTACACGTAAGAAACAAGGAAGCACACTGTGCACACACATGCTTTACAATTTGCTAATTTTACACAATCCCCACAATCACTGTATTTAATGGTGGGTGTCTAAAGGGCTTTATAAAATCCCACTTGCATTTAGCACAATATGAAGGTCCAGTGTCGCTTTGTCTTATTTATCGTGGCGTCATCCCCAAATATCTGTTTGTTTATCCAACTGCTATTATAGCAGGAAATATTCCCAAAGACATCTACCATATGAAGAAAACTTAGAATAACAACATACTGAAACTGGGCTGCTGCATATATGTAAAAATGCCAGGTGCAGAGTGTAACCTTTTTAACTGGCTTGTCTGTGTAGTAAGATTGGGACTGCAGAATTGTCCACCAAAGAAAAACGTGAAAGATCTGAAATATCTTGTTTTCATTGTTCGTACAACTGTGTACCGTTTAAGTGCTTTTTGCAAAGATATACTTTATTTTGTTACATCTAACTGTAACGGATGCCCTTTAGTAAACAGAGAGAGACAGAATTTGGACAGCAAAACAGTCTTGTAATGCTACAGCCCTTTCTCAGAAACAATCACCGTGACCATTTGGTAAATTTTATCCAATATTTTTCTCTCTCTGTGCAGAACCTGCACAGGGTTCTGAAATCCCTTTAACTTTGTAATGTGTTCTGGGCATGGCTCAATTCTGATGGGCCTTTGGACCTTGCGCCTGTGATGCTTGTGTGCTGTTCTAACGCAGTATGGTCATATTTTACTTAGTCAAGCTCAGAGTGCGCGGCTGATTTCTCTACAGTGCATGCAATGCTGATTGTAATGTTTGGTGGCCTGTCGCACAGGTGATTCCAGCAGCCACATGAGAAGGCCAGGTTCCTAGCAGGTGGGCTGTGAGCGCTCAAGGCCAGAACCGGAGACCCCAGGCCTGGCCCAGACCTCACCCTCAGGTAGACGAGCAGGGGAGAAGACTTCCTCAGGCCCACCCACTCCGTGGGGTCGATGGGGGCGCTGTAGAGCAGGGACTTGTTCAGCTCCTTGAGAGGTATGTTGGTTTGGTTTTCATTTGGCTGAAAAGAAGAGCAAACGGAGTAAAAAATGGCTCCCCGGATAGTGCTGGGGCTGAAGAGTTCCCACTGTTCTTCAGCTTCCACCGAGGGCCTCAGGGGACAGGGAGGGACTCTGCACGGCCCATCTCCAGGGCCAGGGCAGCTCCAAGACGCCAGCGGGAGGGGGCGGGGAGGCGACTCAGAGCGGACAGAGCATGCGCAGCGCGCAGGCCCCGCCCACAGGACCCCAGGAGGTCCCGCCCTGGCTCACCAAGGTGCAGTTAACAGAAAAGGTGCTGGGCTTGATGGTCTGGAGCTGGTACAGCATCTTGCAGACAATGATCACACAGGTCCAGACGGTGCAGACGCTGGAAGCTAGACGGCGAAGCTTGGCGTAGGGCAGAGCGAAGGCCCAGGAAATCAGAAACACATAGTTGAACAAAGACACCTGGAAACGCAAATCAGAGCCGGGAAGGAAACACATAACAGGGCGGAAGTGCGTGGCTCAGCACTCGGTTTTCCCGTGGACGTCCTCGTGCGTGCGAGGCTTTGGTGCTGGGGACGCTGGGCGGGTGAGGTGTGGGCCTGAGGGCCCTGCGTCCCCTAGGGGGTGGGCGGGAGCGGGGAGGCGCAGGGCCGGCAGTGCACTGGTGGAGGGCACCAGCAAAGGGAGAGGGAGGCGGAGGCGGAGACAGACAGAGGCGACAGCTCGGCTCAGGGTCCACGCTGTGCCACCGCGGGCGCTTGCTCGGCGATGCCAGCTGCAGACGTGATGCTGTTAGGCAGCCACAAGTGCTCCAGAGTCTCAGCACAGGGCTGAGCTGCCCCCTACAGCCAGTGTTGCTCAGCAACGAGACCTGCTCCACATCATCCCCGGAGCGCACCTATTCTCTCCTGCCCGCTCTCGCTTTTAGCTCTCTCTTCCTCCTCCCTTTTCTTTCTCTTAGAGAATGGACCTTCTGCATCCGACCCCTCTTTTACTTGAGGCCCACTGCCCTCACTGAATTGTCTTCCTAGCTGGCATGGTGGTGACTGCCTGTGATCCCAGCACTCAGGAGGCTGAGGCAGGAGGGTCACAAGTTTGAGTTCTGGCTGGGGAACACAGTGAGGCCCGGCCTCAAAATAGAAAATAACTAAGCGTTGGGGACGCAAGTCAGTGTGATGGCCTTGTGTTCAGTCTCCACGCAGAACAAAATTGAAATGGTCTTCCCGGGCCTTCAGGGCCTGGCAGCCCAATTCCTCATGGGCAGAGATCACTGCAGTCAGATGTGGCTGCTTCAGAAACGGTGTCTGCCGTTTTCAGCCAGGCTCCTCTCCAGCTCTTTCCATTTCTCCTTACTGTTCCGACCCTCAAGTTGTATTAGAATTGATCGATTCCCTACATGGTCCAAATGCTGGAAGTCTTTCGCTCTCAGTCAACAGACCCTGGCAGTTAACTCAAAGGGGCAGCTGCTGACCAGCAGGGCGGACACCGGGTTTCTGCTGCAACTGTCACAGGGCAGAGTGCACGCTGGTCCTGCTCCTACTTAAAACCGTGGCCTGTCCATTTCAGGTGCTTCGTGTGAAGTGGGAGGAAGCTCTGGTGCAGACTGCACAGCTCAATGCAATCCCCCCACCCCGCTCTATGGTGCTGTAGTCGTAAGCTTTTACTGTTATCTAACGTTTTAATGATGACAGCCAGTGGTTCCCTGACTACTTTTTCAGGAGCAGAGATTCTGAGTTGTATCCAATTCAAATCAGCCCAGGGAAATCACGACCATGCCAGTTATTGGTTGAATAAATGAAAACAGAGCCTGCACTCCCACAGGGAAGGAGAGCTGGCCACCAGCAGAGAGATGATTCCCTTCGTAACAGACGCAGTGGGGACCACCATCCTGTCTCAGGAGATCCCCGAGTGAACAAAGTGTGGTCTGTCAAGGATCTGATCCGATTCTGAAACTTGTGTTTAGCCCTTGTCCCATAAACGGAAAGCTACTGTCCCCAAGAGGAAGCAGCAAGGTGGATCCCAACCGAGGTACAAGAAAGCAGGCCCCCAGCGGAGCCGACAACACAAAGGAGCTGAAAACCAGTGGCTCTGCAGTGTGGCCGCCCACCAGGGCCGCGCAGTCCCCTGTCCCCGCCCATGCCCTGCGCTGTCCTCTCTGTCCACCCCGCTGCATGGCAGAGCCAGGCCCCACCTTCACTTGCCTCTTTCACAGACACCCAGATGATGTAGGAGGAGACAATCTTGGTGATGTGCAGCTCCAGCATCCACCACACGAACACCTGCAGCTTGTGGAAGAACTCCAGGAACTTCAGGAAGAGCACAGTGAGCCGGTCGATCACCAAGTGCCACTTGCTCCGTAAATCTGCGAAACACAACAGAGCCCGAAGGCACACAGCTGGGTGTGTGTATCCACCCAGGCCAGCCCTGAGGCTTCCCTGGGACTCAGGCTGGGGCTGAGTGCCAGGGATGAGGTCTGCGGGCCCCAGAGGAGGGTGGCCTGGGGCCCAAGCGGTGCTGGTGACACTGGTGTCCCACAGAGACTTGAGGACAATGCCACTCAGCCCCTCTTCCGTTCAACTAGCGCAGTGGTGGCGAACCTAAGGCACCAGTGCAGCAGCGTGCTGTTGTGTCATCGAGAGCTCTGTTGCTGTGGGTTATTGTTAATGTCTGAGTTCTTTTGCTAAACTAAAATCTCAGTATTCGGGTTTAACTACAGTGTTGGCACTTTGCATAATTAAGTGAGCTCTAGGTTGCAGTTTGGGCACTTGTCTCTAAAGCCTTCGCCATCCCTGGATTAGCGTAAAGAAGAATTCGGCTGTGTTTGCGCCTATGACTGAGCCACTCTGCTCTAACTCCCTCCTCAGGTGCTGTCTTTCCCTGGCCTGGGCGCTGTCCCCATTGCTGGGCTTGGGCCTGAAGCCACGCAAGGTTCAGCGCGTGTGAAAATAGCTCACGCGCAGAAGGACCCAGGTAGCAGCAACGGAAAGGCCCAGAGTCTGCCGTGAATGCAGT
Source organism: Heterocephalus glaber (assembly GCF_053883595.1). Taxonomy (NCBI): domain Eukaryota; kingdom Metazoa; phylum Chordata; class Mammalia; order Rodentia; family Bathyergidae; genus Heterocephalus; species Heterocephalus glaber. The sequence goes on from NW_028258142.1 coordinate 66,372,544, forward strand.
GTAGACAGCACGTGCACAGGGAGTGGGGGGAAAGTGAGCGAGGCATCTGGTGAGCACCTGCGACCTGCCTCCAGGAGCCAACAGCACCCTAGCTTCGGCCCCTGGCCAGGCTCCCTCCTTGCACCCCTGCGGCACACAGTCCTCCCTGGGGTCCTCGGAGATGACTGCAAGAAGGGACAGGTGAGGGGAGCTGGCCTTCGAGAGGGAGCTCCCTTCCTGGGCTCTTATTAACTAAATGAGCGAAACAGCAAAATAAAAGGCAGACAGATGATGGACACAGGGAGACAGACCTTCCGTGGAAGGGAAGGAGACCAAGGGCCAGAGGGAGGGGCAGGGTCAGGGGCCTAGAGAGAACTGAGGAGTGTCTGCACCCACCAGCTGGGCTCCGGGAAGAAGAGCAGGAAAGAGTGTGCAGCGGGACCCCGGGGTGACAGCGTTGGCTGGGCCGTGACACCCCTGAGACGAGGGCAGGAGGACACAGCCTTCACTGCCAGGTCCAGGCACTGCAGCGTCCCCAGATGGTGTCCCCAGGCTGAGGCGGGGCTTCAGCTTCCGACACAGCTGTCTGGGGACCCTGTAGGCGCGGGCAGGGGTGGGCAGGGGCACCCTGCATGTCCAGCACTCTTCCAGCGGCCCCAGCTCTCAGCCAGACTCCCGGAGATTATGGGAGCCTTGGAAGCAGGAGCAACTGAGTGGACCAAAGGGAGGAAGCCCTGCCGTTGATCCCGGTTGTGTCCCAGCGACTGGGTCACGCAGATCCTTCTGGCTTATGGCCCATCTCACGGTTACCTGACAGCTCCTCCTCCTCCTCCAACTCCTCTTCTTCCTCCGAGTCCTCCTCTGAGTCCTCCTCTGAGTCCTTGCCGTCCTTCGAGGGCTCACCCTTCCTGCCTTCCTCCGTCTGCTCCTGTCCCTCAGGGTGCTGCTGCCCCGGCTCCGCCTGCTTGTGGACTTCAGGCTTGTCCAGGCTGGGGGTCAGGTGCATCATGGCCAGGTCGGGCAGGCTGCCCTCGGGGTGTGCCAACCTGTGGGCAGAGGGCAGCTGAGGCCCGGGCCAGGTGTGGGGAAGAGCAGCAGGGCCGTGAGGAGGAGGAGGAGGAGGAGGAGGAGGAGGAGGAGGAGGAGGAGGAGGAGGAGGCGGAGGAGGAGCAGTAGACAAAGCGGAAACCCGGTGCAAGCACAGCACCCTGCAATGAGGATAGGGGGTGTCGGCGAGTTGCCGCTTTGGGTTGGTTGGTTTGTTTTAGGTTCTTTCTAAAAACAAACTGTGAGCTGAGCTTTGATTGGCTTCTCTCACCAAGGCTCCAGGGAGTCCTCGGGAATGAGAGCTGTCGGCACCCAAACTTGACATTTTTCCCGAAGGAGAAATGGTCAGAGTTTAGGATGGAGAAGCATGAAATGGTGCCGGGTTGGACAGGCATCTCATGGCTTCACGGGGGACTTACTCATTTTGGTGGATTGGGAATTTTTTCTTGATGCTGCTCAAAGTAATTGGAATAGAAAGGAAAAAAGGAGATGAGAAGAGGAATTATGAGGAAGGTCAGAGATCACACATCATGCTACACATCATCGCGACTGCATTCGGGGTGCAGAGTGCGGAGGCCTGGGGCCGCACATTCCCGGCTCAGCTGCGAGCTGGGGCCCAGGGCCCGGGCTGGCAGCGGCTGGAGAGTGCACAGGCGCAGGTGTGAGGGTGAGAACGGCCCACGGGGATGCATGCTCTCTGGGAAGCATTCGCACTTCTGTCTGCAGGAGTTGGGCATTCCCAGGCAGGTGCTCTGCAGGGAGGAAGCCGCCCACCTGCCAGGTCGGAGGGAGCAATGAGGCGAACAGTCTTAGGGGGTGAAGCCGTCTGCAGCGCAGCCTGGAGGGTGTTCGGTGTCCACTGTGGACACGGCTGTGGGGGACGGAGGGATCTGAGCTGGGGTGGGGCACGGGAGAGCTTCCACTGAGCCCACTGCGCTGGGGCCTGCGGTGTGCCTCGAGTGGACAGTCATGGTCGTGACCCTCGGCACAATTTGTTTTGAGACCAGGCCTCACTCTATTGCCCAGACTGGCCACAAAGTCCTTGGTCTCAAGTGTTCATCCTGCCTCGGCCTTCTGAGTTGCTGGGACTATCGGTATGCCCCATGATGCCTAACTTCCTACATTTTGTAAAAAGATGAAATTTTTAAATTCACATTCAAATGAATGCTTTAGAGAACACTTGCATACTTAGGAACGTCTCAGGAAAAGGTCCCGGAGCTCCAATGACCCTAAGGACCACAGTAGGTCCTTGCAGAATGACAACTGGTAATATTCTACCTGTGGACTCTGGGTCAATTATTTGCTCTTCGGAAGCTCAGTTACTTTTGGATACAACGAGTGGATTTGCAGATAAATCCTAAGCTATTTTGAATTTTCGGATTTCAGATGTGAACATGACTGAGGCTCTGGCGAAGCCCCCTCCATCCCTCAGGAGGGAGCCCCTGCTGGGGGTGCCAAGCCCACCCTCGGGTTCTGGCCCCGAGCCCAGGAGGAGCCGGGTGGCGCCACACCACTCCCTTACTCGGCTGGTCAATCTGCCCTCCCTCTCCAGGGCTCCAACGTCCTGCCCTGCCGTCCACACCAGAGCCACTCCCTGAACCCTGCTACCCCCTGGCTGTCCTGCGGTCAGGACTGGGCTTGGGGGCCAGGAGTGGACGCGGCGCACTGTTCCCTTTGGCTGTTGGAAGACACCCGCCCAGGGGACAGGAGTGTGAGCTGTGACCTTGCCGGACTGTGCGTGTCACACACATGCCCTGGGGATGGCAACTTGGAAATCATCGCTGCAGCTGTGGCTGCTGCTGATGGGTGAGGCTGCTGCCTGGGTGCGGTCCCTGCGGCTGCAGCTGCACCACACAGCGTTCCTTTGGCAACAACGGCCCCAACTGCTGTGCACATGGCGCTCAGTGAGGGAGACGACGGATGAGGCACTGGGCCACCCTGGAGGGAGCCCCGGGCAAGGAGGCCCAGACCCGCCTCTAGAAACCTGGAGTTGTCTCAGGCCGGGACCCGGCAGAACTACAGCTCATCTACATGCTGCTCACTGGCACCAGCCTGACCTGAGACGGAAAGTGGGCTGGGACTCTCAGGCGCTCTCTGGGTCGGGGCATGGGCTTGGAATGGATGACAACAAAATAAAATGAAGACACATGGATCGGGCCGCACCCATTAGCCCAGGAGCTCATTCTGTATCTTGCCCTGCACACTCCTGAAAGTCTGTGTGTGAAATATGTGCAGATGAAGTATTTGAAGTGCACGATGGGCTTGTACAATTGTAAAAATACATCTCGTGTGCACCCTTTTATTTTTCATTCTTTCCATGGTATTTCTGGGATGCAGTGGAAAATGCTGAAAGCACAGGTTTTGGAATCAGAAATACTTGAGCTCAGGCCCCAGCTGAATAAGCCACTAGCCAAGTGGCGCTGCGAAACCACACTCTCACCCTCTAGGCCTCAGTCTGCTGACCTGCCAAATGGACCAGTCCTCCCGGACTCCTAGGAGGTTTTGAAAATTAAGGCAGTTTCCGTAAGTGCTTAGCACAGTGTTAGGTACAGAACAAAGCAAATTAAAGCAAGGAGCCCTTTTCTAAGGATTGCTTTAGCAGGCTTCGGTGACCTATATCATAAATCCATCCTAATTAAAGGCAGGTTAGACATATACTTCTACAGGGCACCACTCAGTAATGCACATATGGGGAGACGATCAACTTAAGACTCCAGCTCCGACATCAGCACACCTGTCAGGTCACTTCCATCAGGAGACACCTAGCGGGCGCCAAACAGTGGGTGAGGCCCTGGGATTGGGGGGGGGGTCCTTGTTCAGACCTGAGGAGCTGGGCCTCTAGCAAAGGAGACGAGCAGGGGGAAGGGCAGGGAGCAGCAGGGAAAGAGGGTACAGAGGGGACACAGGGCCATGGGGACTCAGGGTGGGCGAGGTGGGGACTTTGGCAGGGTGCTGGTGCTCACGAGGGGGCGTGTGGAGGAGGCCGACCTTGAGCTGAGCTCAGTCACAGGCTCTGGGTAGAGGTGACCTCGCAAGGGAGTCACTTGGTAACTCCCCCAGGAGCCAACTCCGAGGCCAGGCTGGAACCAGAGCCGTCTCTGAGCACCTGATGAAGACCCTGGCGATCTCCACACCCAAGGCCCACGCAACTGGAGGCCACTGTCCCCCAGGGGGACACCGCTCTCACTTACAAAGCAGTGGAGAGCTTGACACGCAAGAGACAGTTGTTGACAAAGGCAGGGGAGAAAATACGGAAGTACCCACCTATTTCTTATCAGATACACGCGACCATTGACTTTGGCATGGCTGCGCAGGAGGCGGTGGGAGACAGGAGAGAAAAAGAGGACACCATTAGGCAGAGACGCAAGGCAGGCATCCTTCGGGCTTCCTGTCGCCAGGTGAGCCATCAGCCATCGCTTGGCTTGTCCATGCAGGTGATCTGCCTCGAAGAGTTGGGGGCACCAAGCATAGCCACAGCACAACTCAGACACACTCAGGGGACAGACACACACACACACACACACTCTGCACGCTCACTGTCCTTCCCAGCAACGCTTGCTCAGGGAGATGATGCTGAGACCTCTTGATATACATTCTATCAAAGAAAATACAACTGAAAGGATTTATTTTTGCTCTTTTCCCAGAATTTTAAAAAAAGGGAAAAAAATCTACTAAGTAACCACAGTCAATATATTTTCTCTAAGGTCTTAAAAAACTGAAGTTTGAAAAAGAAGTTGTTTTGTTTCTACATGAAAAGCAATATTTTCTGACATGAGTTGCAGACAGAGTACATGGATATTTAAATGGGTAAAGGGTTTTTAATAAATTATTATGAATTATACATTATGTAATAAATATATTATTTCTACCAGTATATTATAATAGATGTTATTATCAGTGGATATGTGATCTGACATTGGCTGCGTAGAAATAACAGTAGCTGCTTCTTATGCACATTATAAAAGTTTTCCACAAAGCTAACTTCATAAATTTGGTAAGGCTAAAAACAATAAATTCTGCTTCATACACAAATTATATTTGCTTACAGGACATATGTGCGCACACAGACACACACACGCACACGGAGGTGGAGAAGACGGGAAAAGATTAGTTAGATTCCCACAAAGATAGTCCCGAAACTGAGCTAAAGAAAATGAATCCACTGCTCACAGCTGGCGTGTGTGAAGCGTGCTAGAGAAGAGCGGGCACAGGAGCAAGGTGTGACAGTTAAGCCCAGTGGTAGAGATATTTATTTTTCTTTGTTGCTTTGATTTTTATGCAGTCATTGGAAATACTGTGGTTTACTCTGGGACGAGGACACCTGTTAGTGAGGACACACTGCCACCAGCAAGAGTTGCTAACAGCTGGAATTGTACATCCCATGCCGAAGTTAAAATTTTGGGACTTCCATATGAACATGAACTTCTTGCATTAAATTCCCCAATACCCATCTTGAGTGAGTTCCTTAAATTCCCTAAGTTCCTAGGAGACCTTTTTCCAGACTTTGAAGTACAATCAATCCCATGTGCTTAAACTCATCAGGTAGCTGAGCTTTCAGCCCTCTCCCTGCTCCCTAGACTCCCTTGTAAAGTTCACCATGTGGGGAGTGCTCAGGGCCAAGCGGCCCCTCCTGTCTGTGCTCTCTTTCTGCCCTGGGGGACAGCAGAGCAGGCAGGGCTTAACCGCCATCCACCCTTGGAGCGGGCTGTGCACCCACTCGGTCCCAAACCTGTGGTTCTTTACACAGGAAAACTCTGTGAGCCAAACTGACTGTTTTCTGCAAGAGTACAGCCCCATACTTGCCTGCCCTCTCGACACACAATGATCTCTCTCTGCTTGATTGGGCCACAGAAGCCTCAGACCCACAACATAACTACCAGCAAGGAAAAGCTGTGTACGGAGGGATTTTAATAAGAGAAGGCAAGATAATAATAAGTATCATTAGCAATGATACACGTGCAAATCTGTGCTAAAAGATTTTTCTTGAATATTGAATATGACTGAAAAGTGAGGATGTATACAGTGTGTACAGTTACAGTGTCAAATACTAGTGTCATCCATAGGTATCCCAGCAACGTCAAACATTACCCAGTAATCGTTTCTGCCATTGACAGCTCCCGCTCTTCTCGTACAGGCATTGTCTCTGTAATCTTTTGAACTTGGGGTGATTTCCTCTGCTAGCAAGTTCACCTCTGAGGCCTCCATACTTCTAATCACTGCTTTGTTTTTCCTACTCTTTGGCTGCCCCTGCAGGAAGCAGGGGTAAGTACGTGGGGAGTCCGAGCACCCAGCCGTCATGGCGGTGCCCAGACGCCTCATCCCTGGTCCATCCCTCTTCCTTCTGTTCCACTGTCCTCTGAGAGTCGCTGACATGCTGGTTGTAGTCAGCGGAGGATACTGGGAATAAGAACTAAATGTAATCGCAAACAAAGCTCATAAGGAAAAGAAGTCCGCAGATCATAAATAAAGAGTGTAAACTAACTTTCACCATCAGATGAAGGTGTTTCAGAGTTATCCATAACTCCAGTTTCTACCATAACAGAACCCTGGACGTTCAGTATTCCCTAAAATGAGTATGATACAGTTCTACTTCACATTCTATTAAGGTGCTCACGGTTTCCCCAGAAGTCTGAGAATGGCAGGGAATTCCCAACCGGGACCTCACTGCTCATCTTGCTGCACCCTCTGCTCCCTGGGCTGCTCGGCACGGGTTTCCCGGGACTGACTCGGGCTCAGTGGAGGACCAGGGTAAGCATCCTTCAGAAGAGCACTTGCGATTTCCCTGAGGTGGGACGGACCTCAGGTGGGTCCAGGACTCACTGCGGTTTCTGGACACGGGCCAGCAATATCCCAGGCAGCATTGTAAACAATCTGCATTTGTTGATGAGGGAAAACAGCAGGAAGCTGCTGGAAGAAGACACTGCCTTTGCCTCCCTCCTTAACTAGCATTCTAGGCACTAGGAGATGGCAGGTTCCATCCTTCCAGCTGTTTGCACATCTTCCTCTGCTCCGCTGTCCTGTGACTTCTCTATGTACCCCGAGTTAGGAAGATGTGGTAAATGTCCTGCCGACACACAGCCAGCCTGGGTCTACACCTGCACCACCAACTCTCAGATGCCCCGGTCTGGACAGTCACTCTGAGACTCCCCGAGTCACAGCCGGATCGCATTAACCCGTCCTAAGTCACCACCCTGGTGTCGGAAAGCATCACCAAGTGCTCCACGGTGTTCCCTTTGCTTTCTCTTTCTCGCTTGTGCATTAACACCAGTAGAAAGCACAAGGCTGAAGCGCTAGGCTAGACCATCCTGTCCCTGAGCACACAGGCCCCGGGCAGGTGCCCAGGCTGGCTTCCGGGGGCCGGAGTCCCTGTCCTTCTGGCACTCACCTGTAGATGGTGCTGTCTTCCTTGCTGGGAATGGCTTTGAGGTCTGTGAGCTCCAAGAAGCGGTCGTGGAAGTAGTGCAGGTGCAAGATGCACACGAGCAGGAAGGAGGTGGGGATGAAGATGCGTGTGAACAGCTCAGCCACAGTGAACTGCTTCAGGCCCAGGTCCTCCAGCCTGGAAGAGAACAGCAAAGGCAGAGCACCTCTTAGGCCCCACGGTCCTGACTCATGCAGCCGCTGCTGCTCCTCCCTGTGGGGCCCCTCTGCCAGCCCACATCTCTGCCTTCACTGTGCTTGGGACTCTGGGCCATGCCTCCCCGACCCCCACGCAGCCTCTGGCCTCCTGGGGCAGCCTGCTGGGTGCCGCCTCCTGCTGCCCGCCGCCTCCTCCGCCCCCCCTGCAGAAGCCCCACGGGCAGGGCTCGGGCTGAGGCCCCTCCCAGCTGCACAGCCCCGGGCGCCCCTGGTCCTGGCTTCAGCTTCATGGTGCAGCACAGCACAGCCTTCACCAACCTCTGCTGGAAGCCGGGAATTCAGTTGTTTCTCACCCTGTGTTTGCGGAGGGTATTCTCACGCTCCCGTGGTGTGGTGGGCCTGGGCCAAGCCTCCTCTGTCCTGCTCTCCTGTCCACCAGTCCTCAGAGGCCCTGGCCCGGCTGTGCCCTGCCTTGGCACCTTTGCCTCTGCTCTCCTCTCTGCCTGGACCACTCTCCCACACCCAGCCCCACTGCACTCTTTCCCAGAGGGAACCTGGCTCTTCTCCACCTCCTCCAGGAAGCCTACCTGGACCACTCCTTCCAGTTCCCCACCACTCACTACCGCCACCCGCTGTTTCTTCCTAAACGGTCAGAAGCTTCCAGGAACTCAGGCACGACAGACAAATGCTCCTGTTCGCCTCCTCTGCTAGCGTGCAAGCTCCAGGGCCAGGCCTTGGGCCATCCCCCAGCTCCCCACTGTGACCCAGCCACGGGTCTGGCCCCAGAAAGCGCCCGGGACGGTCAATCAGTGAGACCTGCAGTTCTCCTGGATACATCTGTCTGCTCAGCCCCAGGTCCGATTCCGGTTGGATTTCCAGACTAAGTCCGGAAGCTCACAGAGCAAATCAGAAAGGGAAAACGCTCTGGATCCTGGAGTCCATGCTCAGCACCACAGACCCGAGGCTCTGCCTTCTACCAACAGCCTTGAGCCTGCTGTGACCCAAGAGCCGAGCTCTGGGCTGCAAGCAGGAAGCACAGCCAGCAGCCAAGCAGGTGAGTTCCCTGGACCGACCCTCGGAAAACCGTTTCATTAAAGCAGGGATGAAAATTCATGTTTCAGTCAACATCAGGAAGCTGCTGCCATGACCCCGGCCCAGGGATGGTAGAGGGGACACAGAGGGGCCTCTGATGAAGCCTGTCCCGGGGAAATTATAGACCCCGGTGACATCACAGCCCACCAACATCATCCTGAACAACGAGCGCGCATTGTTAAGCAGTCTGTCACCGCACAGCCCACACCCCACCCGGCGCCCACCGTGCGCTTACTTCTCTTTCTTCAGCCCCGTCATGTTTTGCCACAAGCTGGGGAAGTTTTCAAACTGATACGTGTAGATAAAGATGAGCACCAGCATCGTGTATATGACTACTGACATCCAAAAGTATTTCAGAATCTTCCGCCACCACTCGTAGTGGACCTGAGACACAGAGGTTGGAAAGCAGAGGAGAAAAAGAGGGTTACAGGAAGCTCAGAAAGCATTCGGTGTCTAACTAAGACAAGTGATCATCCGCAGGAGCGCTGGAAAGTAAGGTCAATCTTGTGCTTAGTTTTTAAACTCCCATTCCTAATTCAGGCCGGGGTGTGGTTAGAGCCCCGCCCTCCTGGCTGCCCGGGCAGGTCGAGGGCTGCTGTGCAGATGGTGCAGACTGAGCAGGAGAGGCACGCTCGGCCTGGGAGGCAGCCGAGGAATGGCACTGCATCGCTGTAGTCACTGCTCAGGGAAAATGCTGGCAACTTTGGGATCCAGCGTGGCACTGTGTGGTACAAACGTGAGCCACAGGGAGAGCACATCGCTCTTGGCCACGAGCTGTGGGCGCTCAGAGTCCACATACCCTGGATTTGTAAAAGTCTTTAGAAGTTCACTCATTTCCCCTGAGACCCTTTTATCCCCACCTGTAACAGACTCTGCTCTCTGTCATGCTTTGTTTTGCTGGTTATCTGCCAAAAATATTGCACTGTTGTACCAGTTTCCATCACTGGATTCCCTTCTCACGTTGGGTAAAACTGGGTTTCTGGAGAGGACAACTTGTTTCAACATAATCTTGTAGAAGTTTCAGCCAGGAACATGCTAACGCATGGTGTGGCACACACACAGATGTGTGCACATGCACGGACATGGACAAGTGGGGTTTCCTCATACCTAGCAACCCAGAGAATGCTCCACTGTTTAAGATCATCCCAGCACTGGGTTCAAAGATCTAATTCGATTATAACAATTTCTTTTTGAATCAGGAATTTTTGAGAAAGTTGCATACTTTTTCCTGATTTTTAAAGAATCTCTAATTTTTAAATGGAGAACAGGCTGATGTGTGAATCTCACACAGGGGTTCCTGGGGTGACGTCTGGCTTTCACGGGTCATCTTGGTGTTGCGTCCGTGGGCTCAGGGTAACGTGCACTCTCTGGGGAGGGAGCTCACGTGTGTTCCTGGGACAGGAGAGGACTTGGATTGGGTGCCATTCTGAGTTTCCCTACCTGGTACAAGGCCACACAGAACAGGAAGAGCACCATGTAGATGATCTTGTACATGACGATCTTGCCCTCAAAGCTGACGAAGAAGAACATGCCACCGCACACGTAGATCCAGTACTTGATGAACATGGCCACCACCAGGTTGCCCAAGACTTTCATGATGTCCTGGTCATCTCCGTCTTCCTCTGCTTCCTCCTCCTCCTCCTTTGTCTCCTGCTTCTCCTCCTTCGGCCCCTCCCCCTCTTCCTCCTCCTTCTCCTTGGGCTCTCCTTCCACTTGCACCTCTTCCAGGTCCTCATCTTCAAAACAGAAAGCAGTGCCATTATGAGGGGCATCTGAGCAGAGCCACACTTGGCTTGTGGGCAGGGAGTGTCTATTCTAGGTGTCTGTATGTGACTTGGATAAATAGCACAACATGCACAGCCGATTCATAGACAATTTTCACAGCTTCCTGAAATGTAGTTTAAAAGAAAATACACTTAGTAATATTTTATACTAATCTCTTCATAACACTTTTCTCATTGCCAGTGTCTAGGATCCACGTTCTAGAAAAATAAATAGGTGACAAAAGCACAAATCAAAATAACTATGCCAATTTCAAATTCTAATTATCTCATGGCTCTAGATGATCCGAGCCTTTCCGGCCTGTTACCATGCCAACAATCCTAACCAAAAGAGTACAAATTAAATATAAAGAATAATTATAATTTAACCAAGTCTAAAGCAATTTTAGGCATAGGAATTGAAAACAGTTCCTCTTGCTTTAGAATATGCTAGCAGTCAGGACTCACGTCTGTGTCACCAAGCTACCTACATGTGCTTTGTTTATTCCAACAACCTCCCACTCCCTGAGTATGGGAGCGAAGATTAAGGGAGGAGGACAGATCAGCTGTCGCTCTCAATTAACCATGCTTCACCAAAACTAACTGATTCATCTAGTGCAAAGTCACTGCCAAGATTAAAATCCTACAGACAGACTTCTGTTGTTGAAAAGCAACTGACAGTTGGGCCTAAATGAGCAGACGTGGAACACACCCTAGTTGGGCTCTACTGATGCTCTCAGGGCTCCGGGACAGAGCCCCGGCCTGGCGCGGGAGATGCCCAGAGTGTCCATTCCACAGCAGGGCTGCCTACTGGACCACGAGGGGCCCTCGCCCACTCTGCATGTACGGCTCTCCTGCCACCTCGTGCGCTCAGGGCAGTGGGGAGCAAGCCACTCTCGTGTCGTCTGGATTGCAGGTCTAAAGCCCTCGAGGTGCTAACCGGAGCTGCTGCCCTTCCTCCCTGCCCCTTCCATTTACCTTGTGGTGTGTTATTTCAGAAAATGGAAGGATTCGAGTTAAAAGGTCTGAGTCAGTCCCCTGGCCCCAATACTCACCAGAAGTGTGTGCTGGGAGAAATCACTGAGCCCCTCTGAGCCTCACTCCTTCTGCTGGGAGTCACTTTTCCTCCCCTCGACGCTCACTGTGAATTGTCACGTGAACCCTAATAGCTGCACGTTGTAACCCTGTCCCTTCCTCCCCTGCATTCAAGTCCCTCTTCCTTCCGAGCTGAACCACAGAGGTTTTACGGCACAGTTTGGGCTCTTTATAATTTTGCAGAGGACACACAAAAAAATGTGGCCACACACTGTCCACACTAATTTACCTTTTTCTTCATTTTCCTGACTTCCTATTTTGACTTCTGACAAAAGAGCTTCCTTTTCCCGAAGAGCTTTTTGCTCCGTGAGGTGCTGCCGCAGCAGGAGCCAAAAAGTGATAGTGAAGAGAATCTGGAATGAGAGAGTGAGCAACACCAGAATTATGCACCGTGTGCAGTGTAAACTCCTCTCTGGTCTCTCCACATTGCGGTGAGACCCCAGCCCCCAAACCTTGGCACCCGAGACCGGGTCTGGGCCCACTGGGATTTTCCTGGAAGTGGCTGCTTCTCGGCCCCTTTGCTCAGGAGGCTGCACATGTTGGGCCAGGAGCATGCTTAGCAGGGTGCAGGACACAGTGACCAGAGGCCCCCACAATTGTCCTCAGCTAATCTTGTTCTTCAGGGAATGCAACAGCTGGTTTGCAAGCGGCTGCTTCTGTCTCTGGCGATAGCTTTACTGAGATATAATCCACACCCCACACAGTTAGCACCCTAAGCGTGGGACTCAGGGCTGGGCCTTAGCTCAGTGGTGCAGGGAGTGTTTCGGATGTACAGGCCCTGGGTTCAATCCCCAGCACCAAAAAGAGACAGAATGCAGTTCCATGGTTTCACTGCTGTCATAGGTTGTGCAACCATCACCATCATCAATTTGAAAATATCTTCCTCAGTCTAAAGAGGATTCCAGAGCAGTGACCTCCTTGTCTCCCTATCTTGGCTCTAATCAATCACCACAAATTTCTTGTTTGCATAGATTTGTTTAAACTAGACAATTTAAACAAATGGAATTATATAAGATATGCCACGTGTTCTTTTCCAACATTATGCCCAGCATGTTTTTAGGGTTTGTTCACATGGTGACATATACAGTTGTTCCATTTTCTTATTAAATAATATTCCAGTGAGTGAACATGAGGCTTTTATGTGTTCATTTGCCAGCTGATGGGCATATAGGTTGTGTGAGCTTCCCTGTGGCTATTGCTTCGGTGGCCGTGGTTAATGCTGCCCCGAGGATTTACATGTGACTTTTTCTGTGGACATATCTGCATTTCTCTCAGGTACGTAACCCTAAGACAAGCAGGAAGTGGTGATGGGATGATGATTGTGTTCAACATTTTGAGGAGCTGACAAACGCCAAACATTTTCGAAAACTGCTGCCCCACTTTACATTCCCACCAGCAGTGTGTAACAGTTCCAATTTCTCCTGGTCCTCAGGACATTTGTTATCTGTCCTTTCTTTTTTTTTTTTTTTTTTGGTACCAGGATCGAACTTGGGATTTTGCACTTGTGAGGCAGGTGGCAGAATCACTGAGCTAAATCCCCAGCCCTGTTATCTGTCCTTTCTGATTATAGCCTGCCTGGTAGATGTGAAATGGCATCTCACTGTGGTTCCAAGCAGGCTTTTCATAAATACTCGTCAAAGAAATGAAAAAATATTTTAAAAAGCAAGTAAGTTATTTTTACTTTGTATAACTACCTACTTAATTATCTATAAATGTCTATTTATCATTTTCTTTCAACGTACACCAGTGTCCATTGTGTGCTGGTAACTATACCCAGGGCCTAAACAAATCAAGAACCACAGTGTGCACTTCTGAAAATCGGGGATTAAAATTCTGTAAGTCACTACAGATAGAACTACAGCTGTGAACAGGAAAGGGAATATGATGCATATTCAGAGAGGTCAGGAGGAACTAGGCCCTGTGGGATGTGTTTCCCAGGGAAGACAAATTAAAACCAGACTTTCAAAGCGGTGGGTGACACAATTTTTTTTTTTTTTTTTTTTTTTTTTTGGCAGAACCAGGGATGGAACTCAGGACCTTGCGCTTGCCAGGCAGGTGCGGCACCACTGAGCTACATCCCCGGCCCTGGGTGACACAATTTGATGATGCCTGGAATGAGACACCAGGGCCCAGGAATGCGCCCCAAAACTCAGTCTGGCTCAGCTGGAGGTGCGCAGGTCTGTGAGGACCATGGTCAGACTCCCCCTCTCTCATTTCCATCGCACGGACTCACTGGCACCCTGCGGACAATCTGGGCTCAGTGCCGTGTTTTTATGAACAACACCCTGCTGGAGATTTTCGAAGCCTGGAGATGTCTGTGACAGAAACTGGTACTTTTTTTGAGCTTCTGGTTGCATTAAAATATAAACGCAGAGCCTCATTTCTTAGAATCTGGTTTTTAAAATGAGTAGTAACATTTCCCTCCCAAGGAACTGCTATTTTTCGATTAGGCAGGGAGTCACATTCTCTACACTAGCTGGATGCCTTTTCCATGTCTCTGTGATACTGAGTCAGCTTGGAATGGACTTACACAGCCAAGAGGGTGAGAATTTGAATTTCTCCAAGATTCTGAATTTCTCTCATAGAGAGTGACTAGTTCACCAGTTGTGTATGTGCATTTGTTTCTGTGTTTAAGGGGAAATGATGGAAAGAAAAGTTCATCAAGGAGATGGAAAGATGAAGGAGACTTGTAAATGAGCATAAGACGTGGGATTTTCACCAGAGTACAGTTTGGGGAGAAAGCAGAGGCATGGGAGTTGGGGACGGGAGGATGGAGGGTGAATGGATTAGTGGATGGAGTCCCCACGGCCCGACACAGCACCTCTGCTGTGGGTGTTCACTGTGGGGATAACATCACCCTTCGCCTCAAAGCTCTTTAGTAAGAACTGTTGGAGGACCAGTCTTTCGCCTCCTGGTGCCCTTACGGCTGACTGCCTGGGATTCGGGCTGTCTGGTGATCTAAGTGGCTGTTCCCAGGAAAAGGTGGATTTCGTGCTGCACAGATCACTTCTTCAGAGATACTGATTTTCTTCTCTGTCTGGTAGAGAAAAAATGTCAAGGCTCAGTGGACACATGCACTGAGCGGCCTTTGCTGTTTAAGTCCTCAGTGCACATAGGGGTGTCCAGAGCCTGCCGCTCTGCCAACAAGATGGGGAGTAAGCTGGGTCACCTCACCTTCTGGAGTAGAAACTATTGAGATGGTCCACGGAAATCATGGCAACGACAAGACTATGAATGTTCTAATTACGGATGGAGGCACAGCAGCACAAGAAGAAAATGCAAGGGTCAGAAGAATTTTTGCTGCTAAAATGTTTTTAGGACATTACTGGAGAAAGCATGTTGTCAACAGTAATGACTGTAAAAGCAGTGAGCAAACAGATCTCTTTTATAAAGTGTTAATCTGTTGAAGAAAATCCTCTAGCCCCTTGCTACATTTTACACTGTATTTTTCTGTTTTACACTGTATGCTCCTATTACCGCATCTCAGTAATACTACACTATAATTTATACTAGAAATAATCTATCCTATGATTTTTCTTTAAGTAGAAAGCATTATCATTTTGAAGTAAAAGCTAAAAACGGGGTGTAATATATGTTCAGGTTCAGTGACAAGGCTTGTAAGCAGTGTAAATTAGTTCTCAGTCTTACAAATGTTCATTTTTTGCAAAGCACTGACTATTTGGAGCTTCTTTTTGTAAGGTTTTGCTTAACACGACTAATACCATTACTGTGGTTTGGTTTCATTGCTTTCTATTTACTTACCTTTGAGGCAAGTTCTCCTGGCTCTTTCTTCTCTAGAAATCCCGGGACCTTTTTAATCTCCGGAAGTTCGAAGCTCCATATGTACTGCAGCACCAGCAGCAGATTGGCGTAGATGACCATGAATGGGGAGCTGACCATGGCGTACTTCCTCCTGCTGCGGATCATCCACAGAGTGCAGGACCAGATCAGCAGCACGAATGTCAGCCAGCTGTGGTAGGTGATGCTCCAGGCCTCAGGGAGGGAGAGAAACCACCAGGGTCAGTGCGGTACGGCCTCCTCACTCTGGTAAGGTTGAAGTTTGCTGTAAAGGAAAGGTCAGGGATCCCCAAAGGAGAAAGAGGACAGAGCTGTGCGGAGTAACTGAGCCTGGCCCGTGGCAGAGGAGCAGAGAGAGGGGAAATGGGAGCTCCTGCGGATGGTGTGCCTTTCGTCTCCCTGGGACCTGCGGTGCAGTCCTCTTCCCACTAGCCCGAGTCTCTCCCCTTCCCTACTGGCTAGTCTTAAACTCAGGTGTAAGTGATTCTTCCTTTCCTTTCTCGAAACAGTCTGGAGTCATTTATGAATGATTTGTGAGTATGAGCCATCACTGAGCTGTGAAATAAAACATCTGGAGAATCACAAGGTTAAGCATACAATTCAGGCAGCTGGGCCACGCTGGCGACAGAGAGTTCCCGTGAGGAGGCTGTGGGTTAGGCTCCCTCACATCCAAACCAACAAAGGCCAGGCCCAGCCTCTGCCCAGTGAGGGTGAGCACTAAACAGCCAGCGGCTCTCTGAACAAATGGCGCATTTTCTTCCATTCCCATTAAACTTTCAAAGAATCAGACATGAACCATCAAATGGCAGCTACCAGACAGCCTATAAGTCAGGGCCATGTGCGCTGTTAGCTCCAGGAAACCTGCCATGTTTCTGTAGTCCCTGATACCATTTTGTGTATGTGAAAAGACATTTTCAAACATTTCCTAGGTATGTTTGGAGCTAACTGAAATCAATCACGTTCTTTTTTTCTTTCTTTCTTTTTTTTTTTTTTTGGTACCAGGGATCAAACTCAGGACCTTGCGCTTGCGAGGCAGGCGCTGGAACCACTGAGCTAAATCCCAGCTCAATCACGTTCTTGAAGATCATGACCAAGAGTGTACTAACGTCCAAAATGTTTTCCTGGTCTGTTTTGCTTTAGGAAGCTAGACAGGAACAAAGGTAAAGGAAGCCAGCAGAGAACAGACAAATATCTCCTCCCAGCAATTTGGAAATCTGTCCTGAAACACCACTCGCTTTTTAAGTGATGAGTTATTTAAAATCACTGGTTAAAAAACACTTATATACTGGAAATTAAAACTGCTTTTCTTGAAATGAAGTTAGTAACTGACAAATGAAATCATCCGAATTATTTTCATGAAAATATTCTTCGTTAGAAATAGTGTGTATCAAAGTTTAGGTAACATCTAATATATCACAAATTTAATGGATTTGTATGAAGTAATGTATTTAATGCACCTATTCCGGTATGAAATGCAGATATAACTTTGCCATTTTTGTGTGATCCAGGGACTATTGTCAAGCTTCTGAAGCCCCGGTGGGTTTCTTCCCACGCTGCCCATGTGTGGGAGGTTGAGGGTGGGTCCCGGGAGAAGCGGGCAACCAGGGACACTAAAAAGTGCTCTGGCTTTGTCCTGGTGCCACTTGTGGCCTAGCTGTGGGGCAGGGAGCAGAGGCTACACAACATCGCTTCCAGCATTCGGCTGCTGAGCTGTCTGAGAGCACAGCATCCTCCTGCTTCCTATTTTCAAATAAATACATAAATGATTCTAGCGGACCTGGCTCCCCACTGCTCAGGTTCTGTCTGTGAGGAGAAAGCCTCCCTCGTGGGTGCTTTCTGGAGGGCTGCTGCTGAACCTTTAATGCTGTGGCTCCAGTAAGGCAAGGTCACTGCACCAGGCCAGGGCCAGTCTTGCAAGGAGGACTGGTATTTTTACAATAGATTTTTTCCTACTAAATAAAAAAGTGCACTGAAGTGTTTTGGTTTTAGCTCTATTTCATAAGGGAAAGACCAGACTTAGCAATACGAGAGTGGGAAAATATGAAGTATCAGAATTGCATATTGCCTTTATTACAATAAGTGATTAACATTTAACAATCACAGATTTGTGGCCATTTTGGAGGAGGAACATGGAAATATCAGAAATTAATCAAAGTGCACAGAATGCATTCCATCTGAAGAATGGAAGTGGCCACCCTCAAAGGAGCACCTCGGATTTCAAGGCGCTCTGCTTCCACCTCCTCTCAGGAAAGCCAGGGGTCCTGACAGGGGCTGGTGCTGCGCCAGCAGCTTTCTCCAGGAAGCAGACGGACTGAGGGCCTGGTGCAACCAGTGCAACCGTGTTTGGGGAATTTCCGAAGAGATATAAAATATTTTCATTTTCTTATCATCAAGTTGTCCATAGGATCTCACCATTGACACAGAATTTGGAAGAATTGTTTTAAATAAGAGTTTTAGATTTCTCAAAACCGAATCAGATGTCTTGAGAAAAATTTCTTTTTAGGATGGAGAGAGAGTAGAGCTTTTTAATCTCTGCTTCTGAAGCTGAGATGTACAGGTGGGGAGGTGGAGGAGGCAGGACCTGGGCACTCATGGCCGGAAGCAGCTCATGGGCAGTGCGGTGGCAGCTGTGACACAACCAAGTCTCAGCTGTGTCTCAGACAAGACATGCTGGCCACACTCACTGTCGCAGAGAAATAAAAGCAGTGTGGCCAACCTTGAGTTCCTTCAACATCTTCTAGAAAAGCTGCCCAGTACGTCTTTGTAAGTTGGCAAAATGGGGGAGTTGGGTGTGGTGAGCAAATTTGAGAGACACGTATTAATACTTAAAAAGAGGGCAAGCAGAGTCGGAGAGGAGATGATTTTGTAGCCTACCATGCAAACACCCCATGAAAAACTAACAGGACCGACTGAGGTCTGCCAAGGCCTTAGGACGCAGGACTCGTCCTGGCTGGAGCGGGCACCCTGGGCGTGCAGCCAGCCTGGCAGTAGCCCGGTACCTACCATCATGGCAATGAGGGCACAGATGTAGCTCTGTTTCATGATGAACTGGAACACGGACACCATGGCGTGGACTTTAACACTTCTCTTGTCTTCCCGGCTCCTTTCCCCTTCAGATTCTTCCTTCTCATACTCCTCATCCTCTTTCTTTTCTAGATGGACAGGTACATCACGTAACTACCATGCAGACAGCTGACATCTACCGACACATCCCAAGCAGTGCAGCTCAGGCGTGGTTTGGGCATGGCCTTTTAGTTCAGACTTCAGGAATTATTTCTAATTAATAAAACCCCTAGAATTCAAATAGAATCCGTAAGTCCTGGGTGGTCAGGTGTATGGTACCCAGCTCAGGAGAGTGCAGGAGAGGAAGTGGAAGGTTCTGGAAGAGAGCCCCAGAAGCTCAGCCTCCTGGCACTCAGGCCTGGGATGCGATGCTCTTTGTAGCCACAGACGGCTCCCCAAGAGACGAGACGGAGTGCCACCCCAGGTTCTGTTGTAAAGGACTGTGGCTTTTGCCATGGACACCTTCTGTCACCTGTCCCTAGGACTGCCAGATGCTGGATTATAACTGCCCAGTGGCTCTACCTGGGTGTCAGGAACTGAGGTCTCCCACCCGCCAGCTTCCAGCAAGACAGCAAGGGCTATAGGGCTAGAGGGTGGGTGGGGGTTTGATGCCATCTCATGAGGGACCTCAAGGTGGACCCAGCTGGTCACACCCAGGTTCCTGCCCCAGAGAAATGTGAGTCACCAGGTAAAATGTCCTCCTGTCTTTCTTGTTCAGATTAACTGGGCTGCACGTAAAGGGCCACAGCTGGGAGTGTGCTAGTACTCTGAAGAATAAGCCACAGAAAAGCCAGCGGCCACCTCTGCCACCCCACAGGGGCCCTGGGGGACCCTCAGCAGGGAAGGGGCTGCTGTGCCTCATCCCTCCAGCACCTGGACCCCAGCCTGACAGTGTCCTGTGCCTCTGCTTGCAATGCTTCTGTCTGTAGTGCTCTCTCTCTCTCTCTCTCTCTCTCTCTCTCTCTCTCTCTCTCTCTCTTTTTCTAGACAGGGTCTTACTATGCAGTTCAGGCAGGCCTTGATCCTCCTGCCTCAGCCCCCCAAGTGCTGGGATTACAGGAGTGTGTCATGACTCCCAGCTTCTTCTGTGTCTGCAGAGTCAACATCAGAGCAACTTTCCAGATTTGTTTTACTTCTGCAAGTTCAGATTACGGTGTGAATGTGCTTGGGCTGCCTTGGCAGTGGGCAAACGTCAGTGTGCTCTCATGCAGGCAGCATAAAGAGAAGGGGTCTTGGCGATGACCTGCATCCCGGGCCGGCTCCCAGCCCGGTGCCCACTGGAGGCTGCGTCTGTGGCTCTGGGCCGAGGCTCTGAGTGGCGACTGGGGAGCACCCAGACCCTGAGCTCTGCATTGGTGAGTGGGAGCCTAGAATGTCTGTGCATGGGCAGCAGAAGTGGCAAAGCAGTGGCTTCTGACACTGCTGGAGCTCACGGGTGCCACGGGAGTTGGTGTGTGTGTGTGCGTGTGTGCATGCGTGTGTGCAGGGCGGGCTGACCTCGATCCAAGCTCACTGAGAATGTGGGTGACCTGCCAGGTAGCAGGTAGTGGCACTGTCGGGGCTTGGCAGGAAGTACTGAGAAGAATTAGGAAGAACGGGATGTCAGAGCAGGCCAGGCAGGGATGATGTGGGGAGGTCTCTGAGCACGCTTCATGTGCCTGGGGTGAAGATGAGGGGCTCTCAGCTCCATTTTCCCTTTCCTCATTCACTGTCTTGAGCTGCGAGGGCTGCAGTTCCCAGGGAAGGAGCAACGGGCGAGTCAACCAGTGCTCTGCAGAGTGGAGGGGCTGGTGCTGCCCATGTCCACATTCTCCGAGCCATTCCAGACACTTCCGTTTCTAGGTCAGGGCTGCAGCTTAAAGATGCTGGTGTTTAGTTAGATTTTTGTTTCAAGAACACTGTGCAGGGCTGGGGATTTAGCTCAGTGGTTTTGCCACCTGCTGCACAAGCGCAAGGGCCCAAGTTCAATCCCCAGTACCCCCAAAAAAAAAAACAAAAGAACACCGTGCAGACTGAAAACAAGTCCGTGGGTAAGAGCTCAGTCCCAGGCACCAATTTATCACCTGAAGAGCTTTCTGTCAACACAATAAAAGGAGACACAATGCAAGATTTGACCTGGCCCTCAGTACTGGGGACACCAGGGCCTCGTCAGGTCTGGGCAACTGTCCCCCACAGGGCCAGGCCTCCTGAATGGAAAAAAGGACTCATTCTTAAAACAGTCATAAATTATCCAGAAAAAGCACTGACTATTGCTGCAATATCAACAACAGAGCACCATACAGATACAGACCTAGATCTCTATACACACACATGAACATACACATATCCCTGTAGATTTCATGCTATTAAAAGTTTACATGTTTGAAATTTGTTTTGTTTTATTGAGACAGGGTCTTGCTGTGTAGTCCAGGGTAGCCTTGAGTAACTCATTGAGTATCCCAGGCTTGACTTGAACTTGCAGGAATACTCCTGCCTCAGCCTCTGGAGCGATAGGATTACAGTGTGCACCACCATGCCTGGCTAAAACCTTTTGTTTTCCTAAGTTTGCCCCAACTGGCCACTTACTTTGCAGATAAGAACAGGACACAAACAGCAACACACTGGTGCCACATGGAGCCAGTGCTCAGAGACACTGGGCAGGAAGGCGAGATGCCTGCTGAAAGTAATGAAGCAAACGGAGCAAACAGCCAAGGAAAGGCCAGTGGGCCAGGATCACAACTGTGGCCCCAGGGCCCGGGCTCCTCACCTGCAGACCCCTCCAAGGGCTCCCAGCGGTAGTGGGGTGTGGAGTACAGGTCGGCCTTGGCGGGGCCATTCTCCAGGGGCAGGCTTGGGTGGATGGTGTGGTAGTCCACAGGGTTGCCGTTCACCGTCACCAGCAGGCCCTGTGGCAGGGCAGGGAGAGGACAGCTGAGTACAGCTCAGGGTGTCTGTGGGCACCACCCCTCCACACCACGCACCACCCCACAGCCAGCAGCCAATGGGAAGCTGACTGCCAAGTATGCAAACGCTACTGCAAGGTGGGCCGTGTGCAGTCCCCCTCCAAACCCTGTCTGCACAGCGGCAGCAGTGCAAGAGAACCACTCGGTGTCCCCAGGAAAGGCCTGCAGAGGCAGGGCCAGTGTCCCGCCTCGCGCCGGGAGGTCCTGCAGACCTCCCTGCCCACACCAGCCCTGCCCCACACTCCCCGCGGCTCTGCAGAGGGCTCAGGTCTCTGCTGAGATGCCCCCAGGATGCATGCCCACCTCGAAGGCCGCACACCTGGGCTTCCCTCTGTCTCTGGTCTTATCACCATCAGGCTAACACATACATGTACATGCGCACACTGCACACGTGTATTCACGAGCACGCGAGGCTGCTCCTCTAAATTATGCAGTTATCAGCACAGCCACTGCACAAAATGCTTAAACAACACCCCCAGAGACAGACAAGGCTTTCTCAAGGTTTAAATAGACTTTGTGTAGTTATATGCAAGGTTACAGCATGAGTCAGCATTTGTCATAGCAATAAACCAGCTATCATTTCTGCAAGAAAATAACCGAAAAACTTATGGCAATTTTGTACATCCTTAAGTAGACTCAGAGGAGCTCACCCCATTTGTAACTTTCAAGTGACTTACGTAGGCATAAATGATAATTCTAAGGGTATACTAACATCAGATGGTTTGTAGTCGTCTTGGGTCATGGACAGAAGCTGCAAAAAGCAATGCAGGACAGCATGTTAGGAAGCGAGCCAGAAGCGCTGTGGTGCTTACCTCTACAACATTCCCTCCACACAGACTGCGCTCTCTAGCTGGAGGAGGCCAGCACGTTAACGCTGCCATGCAGAGTGTAAGCGACAGGTAACTGAGCTGTATGACACTGTTTACTGGAGCCACTTGCGTGTTTAGCTAGGTTTCATTATGACAGCAACTATGCAGCCACAGAAGTTACTATCTTTTTTAGGTGCTATCTTTTAATGGAATAAGCCACTTGGTTTTATGCTGCTAAAACCCTTAGAGAAATCTATAGAATTCTGAAAGCATTTACTTTTCAAGAAAAGTTTCTTAGTAAAAAAACAAAAAACATTGATTGTACTGAAGTTTGAAGATTATTTTAAGATTTGCATGTTAACACAACAAAATGATTACTACATGATCATGTTTATAAGTTATATTGGTGCCAAATGTTTGGGCTTTCCTCAAATAATTATTAGCACAGCAAATAGGTCTGCAACATTCTGGAGTCTGGACTCAGTTCTAAGTTCTTAGAAGCCACTGGAGGTCCTCAAGAGTCTTTGTGGATGTGGAGTCCATCTATCAGTATCTGCCATACCAGGAACTCAAACTGAGGCACTCAAAAATTAGTTACTTATGAGGTCTTTAAAAACCCATTGTATATTAACATAAATAAATTATTGAGATATCTGTATCTTCAAAGAAAACCAAATGCTGAAAAAACAGTGCCGCTGCCTATACTTGTATAGGTCTTTTAGCGTCTGGCTGGTCTGCCAGGGGAAGTTGCTCCAGTGAGTCCTGCAGAGGACCTGGCCTGGCAGGGGCACGAGGCTGGAGGAAGAGGGCATTTACGTCTCCCTGGGTTGTTACAGATAGCCTTTCCCGGGAGGCCTTGACCGCAGCTGTGGGGAGTCAGTCTGGGTCAGAGCCACAAGCTGCATGAAGCAGCACCAGGAGGGCACTGCTGAGAGATGACCGTCACTGGAACCCGAGCCACACAGTGCATATGCCCACTCCACGAACTGACATCTGCTCATCCCATGGCCTTCAGTGGGTCTCTCAGCCGGGCACCATCCTTCTGGGCAGCAGTGACCTGGCAGCATCACCTGCTGGGCTTGAAGGACCCTGTTTTGCTCTCACCGTCCCGCAGCTAAACGTGGTGTATATGGGGACATGGGGGTCGGATCCTCACTGGGACCCTTGGCAGACTTCCTGCGTGGCCTGCTGGTCACACAGGATATTAAAAAGATGTGTATGTCAAGGAAAGGATTCCAGAAAATGAACATAGCCCTCGGTGAACGATGAGACACTTGCTCACAGATGCACTGTTAGGCAACATAGATGCATCCTTCAGGTGAGATTACCCAGGCCACATGGCAGGTTCTGCCACACACCTGGGCCATGCCTTGCACAGCATGGCACTGAGCTCAGTGCTGCACACACTTGTGACACAGCAGTATCTGTGCATCTAAACATGGGGAAATACGGTCTCATGGCAACAGTGGTGCCCCTGTACAGGCCTTGGCCATGTGTGGGGCTGTGGACTGGGAGAGGCTGGGGGAGCGGGGAGAGTGGTGGCAGCCACGGCAGAATGAACCTCCTGCAGACTCTGGGGCAATATCCATTTGGGCCATAGGACACTCGTCTTAAAAGCACATTTGTTTCTGCCAGCACTGGTACCAATCCGAGTACTGAACAGGGCCGTGCTGCAACATGGCCACAGCACTGGGAGATGGGACACTTTCAGGTCATTATACTCTTGCAGGGCATCGGCCTCTACGTGGACATCATGGACCGGAACACTGTCACGTGGCGGGGCTGTGGCTCCTGCTGGCTGCTGGTTGTTCTCGAGTGACACTGGCTGTCCCGCTCCGCTGTGCTTTGTGTGCTCTCAGCTGCAAAGTGCTCAATCTACAGCCCTCTCTGCGGGGTGGACTGGGGAACAGTTGTGATCGTGAGCACCCTGTCAGGCCTCAGGGTCCCTGGAAACCCAGGGCCTCACTGGGAACACGGCGGCCAAACCCTGTCATGGTCTGCCATCTGGAGACAGGTGCTAGGACAGGCAGCAGTGCCTGCAGGACCCCAGACTCCCTGACAGCTCAGAACCTCTGCCCCCACCCACATCTGTCCCCAAGTCCAAGGGTCTGCTCCTCGATGCACTGGCATGGGGCAGCCAGGGACCTGCCAAGAGTGTAAGAGCATTTGCCTCCATGACTCGGCCACGGTCAGGGATCCACAGAGCTCTGACAGAAGGGAGTTCAAAAGGGTAAACCAACGATCCACAGCCATGTGAGTCATGTACAATGCACCATCTGCGGCTGGTCACTCAGCAGAGGACATCCATACACTGCTCCTTTGTTTGCTGTATATTTTAAATATAGAAGTTAAAAAAAAAGAAACACAGCCCATTCCTCTAGGACTGAGGGATGTCGCCAGAAAGTGCGGACATGAGCAGTGTCCTCACTGGGCTGGGCTGTGGCATCCCCCAGAAGCGCCGGGCACTGAGCCTGCTCAGCCCACCCTCTGCAACCCTGGAGCAGCCTGGGTTGACTCTGCTGTCCTAGCCCCTCTGCAAGGGTAAAACACGAGCAAAAGCAAGCGGGCGGCTACCTTCCTCTCGTCGGTCGGGTAGTGGGCCGCATACCACAAGCTCCGCCGCCGCTCCGCCGAGTGCTGGCTGGGGCTGTCACCCAGGGCGCAGTCCTCATCCTTGGCCATCTCATCTGGCACCTAGAACACACAGTCACAGCCTGGGTGGGAGGGGCCCACCTTCACCCACTGTCGCTTTTCAACCTGATGTGTCCTCCACATGGGATGCGATGGGCGCAGTCTCAGAATAACGAAAATGCTGTCTGGGGCTCAGTACAGACAGGGATGTGAAATGTTCCCCGATCCCCGAGAAGCCCCAGACCTCCTCAGTGTGCCCTCCAGGGAAATGGCCCGGCTTTGCAACATGAGCTCTGTGGCCAGCTCAGAGCTTGTGCGAGCCTGCTGACCTCAGCTCAGCACCTCCAGCCGGCTGTACGGCAGAGGCTGCATGCAGAGGGAACAGGAGCCTGGGGCTTCGAGACCTTCCCAGAAGAGGGGCCCCACAAGAAGGGCATCCACTCGTCGATGGTAGTGGGCGGGAGAGCACTGGGTGTCACTGCCCATCCCTGGGTTCTGTGTGCCAGGGAAGAATGCATACAGGACGTGCTCCTAGTTCCCAAGGGGGTGCCATCTGGGGTGTACAGCAGAGGCAGCCCTTTCCCTGCTCCTGGAGCTGGTGGTGACAGCGAGTGCTGGGCACCTCCAGGGCTGGCCCAGAGCGGACAGCAGAGACACCGGCACCCGCCCTTGTGAAAGGGCTTTGCACTGGGCAGTCCTGCCCGCCCAGTCTGACCGCGTGATCTGAGGCTGCTTAGAGTCTCGCAGGGCCAGTGTCTGAGGTGAATTGTGAGTTAATGACATTCTCAACTCATGGCAGCTTGCTGGGAGGCGAACCCACCACCAGTCAAGGAGCATCGGCAGGACGTGAACGCTCCATAGCTGCCGCTCTGTCTTTTTAAACATGTGTGATGGACCTTCGGCCCCACACCCAGTTAATGGCCAGCATTTTTCAGGAAATGTGCCAGGTCCCGTGGAGGGTGATTCGGTCAGGGTTCTGCCTCCCGACACTGTCTCACTCTCTCCTCTGCCCGGCCCCCTTACGATGTGGACCCCTTGGGTGTGGACACTGGGTCCTGCGACCAGCGCTGCTGCTACTGCCCGGGTGCCCAGCCCTGTCCCTGCCACCCCTTGCTTCCCAGACAGCTCATGGGTGCGACCACAGAATACGCCAGGGCCTGGGCGGAGAGGGAAAGCCACAGGCAGGGCCTCCTACAGCCACAGCGCCTGTATTTCCGTAATGGTAAGGAGTTACTCAGAAACAGTTCCCACCATACATTTTCATTTCTGTATACCACTTTATTTATGGACGTATACATATTCATATGCACAATGAATGATAAAATATATGGTGACTGTTTAAATTTTTAAAAACTTATTAGAGTAAAAAGTTGTTACACTGCCATTAATCTCCCTCAAAATGCCTTCTCTCTCTTGGAATACATTTGCCCCATTGTTCTTGTGACTTTCTGAAACAGTTCTGGAGTCCTTTTATTGTGAGTCTTTACAAGGTGTGATTATAAAATTAGCGTGAACGCCGCTCCTGACTACCACCCGACAGATGGTAAACACACGGCATAAATACGTGGCGCTGCGTCATCATCCACCTCGCTCAGTAGATGTGGTGCCGCGCGACTTCCAGCTCTTCCCCAAACTGAAAATGGCCGTGAAAGGGAAACGTTCTGAATAAATTTAGGACATCAAGGCAGCCAGGACAGCGCAACTACAGATATTCACAAAGAGGACTCCAGAGCTGCTGCAGAAAATGGCAAGGATGATGGGATCAGTGTATTCAAAGAAAGGGGGAGGATTTTGAGGGGAATTCAGGCAATGTGTCTTTTACTGCAGTACTCTTTAGAAATTTAAATGTTCACTGTATTTTAAAATCACACTTCCTATGTTAGTGAAGGGAGCAAACATAATGACATTTTACAGGGTTTCCCTGGCACAGTCAAATTTCCTAAGAGCTAGAGAAATGTGACAGCAGATGACAGGGACCCCTTCTGACCTCACAGAGGAGCTGGACTGTAGAAGCATCCTCCAGGCCCCCAGGAAGATGCTCTTTGCGCATCCTGCTAACTCCTGTGGGTGGCAGTGGCCCTGTACGTGACCCCAGGATGGGCCACATGTGCCACACAGGCAGAAAGACGGAAAGATGGTGGCTCTGGCAGGGCGGGACAGAGACCTGCGCCTCGCCCACCCTCAGTCATGTCCCCATCAGGTGCCATCGAGTTCTCCCAGTCTGCGTTTCCCTGAGGAAGTGTGGGTCCTGCCTGCTGTGGGCGCGGTCAGCTGGCCTTGGACAGCATCTGCTGTCTGACTGATGGGTGAGTGTGTGTCTCGAGCATGGCAGGTGGGTGTGAGGACAGGACAGAGCAAGGAGGGAAACTGCTCCAGGCCTAGGCAGGAGTGAGAAAAAGGCAACAAGAACCGCAGGCCTTGGCTCACCAGCCTCCGAGCTGCTTCTGCCATGAGTGGCGCCCCTTGCAGGTGCTGAGTGGGGCAGCTCTGGCCCAACCCAACCCTACCTGGAAGCTGAGTTCCTCACAGTCACAGGGAGACACAAGAGGGCCCAGGAGAGAGGCCACACACTTCGTTCTCCCTCAGAGGCTCAGGGCTCCTAGTGCTCCCACAGGGACAACCTTGTTCCCCCGAGGCCCCTCCCACCGTGCAGGCTGCAGGCACCAAGGTCCTCAGGCTGGAGCAGGCCTGGGAATGCCCACCACGGTGGAGAAAGGGCCGCGGGGTCCTTGCCACCTTAGCTGTTTGTCTGACATAGCTGGATTCTGATTTACACCCATGGGTAAGTTTATGATTTCAGGAAAAGGGGCCCCTGTAACCTCCTCATTTTCCTCATCTGTGAGGTAATGATCCTTGCTCTTCAAGGGGATTTAGGGATTGAAGGAGACAAAGTCTGTAAACAGCCTAGAGTATTACCCATACTTAGTAAATGCCCAGTAAAAACGAACCCTCAGCTCTCTTCCCTGCCAGCGATTCGTGGCGACCCCGAGTGGCACTCGCACAGGAAGCCTGTCCTTGCTGACCAGATTCTGCCTCCCTCACCCTTGGCAGCATCAGGCACCTAGACCGGAGCGCTGCAGCGGGGCGGCGTGGGGGCAGTCAGCAGGGGTCGCAGGGAGGCAGAAGGGACAGGCCACTCCCTGGGAGACCCAGGCTGCTCTGAGACCCTGGACCTTACGAGGGGCTCCTGGAGCCAGATTCGGATCAGTGTGGCCAGCGTGTAGTACATGACCAGCAGCAGGATGGGGTTGGCGTGGTGGTACCAGGACAGGTCTGGGTTGACGATGATCTTCCAAGTACTGGAACAGTCGGTTTGGATCACTGACTTGATACCAAACAGCCTGTGCAAAAACAAAGAAAATGGCTCAAGCTGTCTGTCAGAGGCTGCCCCGCCCTGGCCCAGGTGCAGAAGTCCAGCATGACATAATGAATGCATGCAGGCCCATGTGATGTGCATGCAATCTTCACTCTCTTAAAACATGCGTGAGTAATGTGTAAGAGTAATGCCAACATTAGAGTGATGATCTTCATACTGGCTCAAAATCCAGCTAACAAAATTCTCGCACACCTTTCAGAAGTGCACATTTTAATTGCCAATTAGCCCTACTAAAACCCTGCAATACTGAAATGCCAAGTATGTGGTAACATGTTACCAAGTCCAGCTAAATGAGCAAATATTTTGTTTCTGGCTGGACTTAGCATGAGCTAGTCAGCTAGTGTTGATATTATGGGGCAAATATTGAAATTGGACATAGTTCTGTAGTTCGGCTATGAAAGTCAAATACTAAGCAGAATTTCTGTAAGATATATTTCTGTCAAATTTCATTTATGGGCAATTTGATTTTTTCAAAGCTTTGTAATTAATCGATTACTTTGAAAGACATCTTTACATGGCTTGTTAAACTTTGAAATGGTTTATTTTTATTTATTTATTTATTTTTTAGTACTCGGGATCAAACTTGAGACCTTGTGCTTGCGAGGCAGGCACCAGAACCACTAAGCTAAATCCCCAGCCCTGAAATGGTTTATTTTTTAATGCTGCTTTCCCCTATAAATCAGAATGCTTTCGATTATATAGTGAGGAAATGTATAAAATATGGCTTATTTAGAATTCATTTTGATGTGCAGTTTAAGGCAAGATGCTACTAAATGAATAAAACTTTTACATCCTAAATGCATTCCATGCCTTTCTATTGTTTGCATCTTCTATACATGAACTTCCTTTAATTTTTCTCTCACATTCTATATTCACTTATGAGACATCAAAGATGGTATGTTTTCCTTCATAAAACCTCTCAATGTTATAACTGTTCTCTATCACAAAGCAAATGCAGTGATACCAAACAAATATCAAAGTAAGATAAAGAGAAATTTAACTTTCTTCAATTATATTAGAAAAAAACAGCATACTAGAACTTGTTTTTACTATAGGACTTTTTTCTTAAGTCCAGGAAGATTTTTTGTAGTTAGCTTCTGAAAGATAAAAGTACAAAGTATCACACTGAATCTCATTAATATATACAGTTAATACATTAATCTTAAGCAAATTAAATATATAAAGAAAAATCCTTTAATACAAAAGATTCTACTCAGAATAGTGGAACTTTCTGACCATGTTTTTTACAGCCCTGTACTGAAGTGTAATTTCTTGCAGAATGAAAAAAGCTCTTAGATTTAAAATCGGATGGGCTTTTAGGTTAATGTAAGTGGTCGGTTCTAGTTTCCACATCCTCACACCTGGCACCTCAGCTAGAAATGATCTCATCCAGCTGCGGTTTACAAGAGCCCACTTCACCCACCAGAAATTTAATGGTAACTTTCCACAGCTGTTTGTACACTGATCTCTGCATCCCATGAGGACTTCAGGCCACCTCCACGGTCACACCTTCTCCACGGGGCCCTAACTCCTCCCGGCGCGCCTGGCACGCATCCACACGCACACTGAGGGTCAGACTGCTGTTGTGGCACCAGGTGTGAGATCTCATGCAAATGTGTGGCAGCCACAGTGCACACCCGATGTTTCCCACAAGGAGCACTCCCTAATGGAGAAAGGGCCCTGCCCACTTTCACCCGACTGAGCACGAAGGCAGATGGCGGTCCACCCTGTGGGCTCCCCTCAGTGCACTCCACCAAACACACACCCAAAAGTATCTGGGGAAACATCTGCACCTACATTTCTGCACACATTCCAACTCTTACTGGTCATTATTTGCGACAGAATGCAGCCCAGCGGTTATTTGCACAGCACTTCCATCGCAGTAGGTATTCCGAGTAACCGAGAGATTATTCAGAGCATGGGGGTCATGCCTCTACTCTGCACCTTAGACAAAGGACCTGGGTGGCCAGAGAGCGGGGATCTGCAGGGTCCTGGAACCCTGCCCCTCAGGCATGCAGGCCTGCATGTCTGTGTGTGAGCGAATCAGTCACTAGCACATTTAGTCGATGATCTTCACTCTCCCACAGCAGTGGGACCCGGGCCGTGGCGTGGTCCACCCCACTCAGTGCTCACTGGAGACAGGAAGAGGAGGCCTTTCCCTTCTCTGCATCCTGAACGTCCCTCGTCCACGTGGTAGCCCAGGCCACCTCATTCCACTGAGAGCCTGTGGGTGTTTGTTAAGTGACTGCCATTCTGGGCAGGCACTTGCGAGGGGGTCTAACAGCGCTGGGGCTGGGGCGTGAGCATCTGGACACAGAAGGACAGTTTTGGGACAATCTTACCCTAAATGCAGAAGGCCTTCCAAATCCAGCATCTACCCAAGGGAGGCTGAGGGTGAGCCTGGCAACGTGGTCCCCACGGAGACAGATGGGCCCTTAGGGCACGGCCCATCTGCTCTGCTGTCCTGGAGCATGAGCCGAGGTCCCCGAGAGAGAATGGCATCTGCAGCCCCATGACAGCCGCACCTTCTTTCTCCCAGACATGAAAGGGTGAGCTCCGGGGCTCTAGGCTTTACCATAAAAGCCAGCCACGTGGGTCTTACTATCCTTACCCATCCTCTTCTCACCAGTTGTGACTTTTCTGGGGTTGTCATCTCAAGAATTGGGGGTGCATGTACCAGGTCGCTCC
This sequence comes from Heterocephalus glaber, assembly GCF_053883595.1. NCBI lineage: Eukaryota > Metazoa > Chordata > Mammalia > Rodentia > Bathyergidae > Heterocephalus > Heterocephalus glaber. The sequence continues at coordinate 66,403,403 of NW_028258142.1, forward strand.
ACCTAGTCCTAGGCCATGCAGACCCAAGGAGCAAGACAGGGAGGCTTCAGACTCTCTGAAATCTCCACACCACAGCCCCCAACCCCAACTGATGAGCGCAGCACCCTCGTGAGCCCTCATCTTCCAAACACTGGAGACCTTAGGGGACACTTCAGATCTAAACCAGAGCATCCTGCCTGTGGCCACCAAAAAGCTTCTGTCCGTCTCAGTGTGCAAAATGCCTTTAGTCTCTCTCTGAGAGCCACCAATGTCTTAGGCCAGGCAGGGCTTCGACTCTGATACTCAGGACTGTAGCTTCCGGTTCCAACTGCGCCCTCTGATTCCTGTCTCTCTCTCAACCTCTGTGTGTCCCTTCCATCATGATCAGCCAGGGTACCAGCTGTGGCCCAGGAGTGCAGGATTCTATTACAGCCACAGCCTGTCCTCGGAGCCCTCGTGCTCATTTATGACATGCTTTGTGCTGTGGGCATGCTTTCTTCATTCCTCACAGGTCATTACAGCAGCCGGAAACTGATGCCCGCCTCTTCCTTCCTGTGGCGTCATCCTGCCCCTTTGAGTTGCTGCTGCTCATCTGAGATGTGGGGACACCTGCCTGCTAGGCTGCAGCCACAACTGTCCTGGAGTCACATTGCCCGGCTCTGAACTGAGGCACTGAACTGAGCACGTAAGACTTAGCTACACCCGAAAGTCACCGTCCTGGTGGGAGAAGGCACTAATGGTCAGCAAAGTTCCTGCTTTTAAAAGAGAAAGGGAGTAGAAGGCGTGGTCTGGGCTGCAGACACACTGGACCTCCTAGCACCTCCGGGAGACACTGCTGTTGCTCGAAGCCCAGCAGCCATGGCTTTAGGCGGGCTTGGGCAGTACGAAGAGGGCGAGGACGAGGCCAACAGGAGCCGCTCTCGTTCCCTTAAGCACATCCCGGCCATCTACAGCTGATGTTGCTCTTGTTCTCTGCCAGCCGCATAGGAGGATCTTGAACTTTCCCCTCTGAATGGACCAATCAGCAAGTGTGGGCCGCAGACCCTGCCTCTTACTCTGAGAATCCAGGCGGCACGGCCTCCTGTGGTGGCCCTGGGCGGAGGGCCTGAGGGGCGGGCCCGCTGGGACCCCTTGGGTGTGAGCCCTTGGAAGGCCCCGGGACGCTGTCCCCAGCTCCCTCCCTGCACCCCGATAGCCTTGCCCCTCTGCACTGTGCCGTGCCCTCGACTCTCCAGGACTGTGTGCAGATGATCCCCTTTCCTTCATACACTTGGCCTCCGTCAGGTATTTTGGTACCTTGATGAAAAGCTGACCAACACGTCACGTTTATAATTAAACCATAAGGTTCCAAACCCAATAGGAACAAAACAGAAGCCAACCTGGGTGATCCCTGTCAGATCCTGCGGCAGCGCTTTGCTCGGGTTATGTACAAGATGCACTCCCTGCACTGAGGAGAAAGAGGCAGTCGGCCAAAGGACTTTGCTGAGCTGCCTTCCTCCCAGGCCCATGCACCTGCAGCTGCCTCTCGGGGCTCTGTGTGCCTCCCCGCCCTGCAGAGCCCGTCTTCGCCCCTTTCTCTCCCGCTCCAGAGCACTCACAACGTCTCGCCACACGTGGCCGATGTGACTTGGCAGGACACTGGCTCCCAGGTGCACGCGGTGGCAGATTTATGAAGGGACCACCTGCTTCAGGGTCACACCTGCTCGGTGTCTAGTAACAGGAACCTGCAGTGTGCGGGAGATGCGGAACGCTGGGACTGTGAGACTGACGCCACGCTTCAAACATGATTTAACTGTGGGGAAACACGCAGTTTCAGGGACACAGCCCAGTGGTGCTGACTCCGTCAATACTGAGCAAACAATATCCAGAATGCCTCCATGCTGCAAAGCCAAAACCCTGGGCTCACTCAACTGTTCCCCGTCTTCTCTTGCCAGTTCCTGGGAGCCACTGGTCTACTCTTCTGTCCGAATTTTCCTCCAGGGCACCCGAGAGAACTGGGATCAGAGCACGCATCTTGTGGGACTGGCTCATTGCTCTGGGCACGGCGCCCACAAGGGTGACTGTGTGACAGTGCGTGTCAGAGTTCCGTATCACCCGAGGCGTGGCTCGTGTTCCATGGTGCGCGTACCCACACTTCATTTATCCTCCATCCAACAACAGGAGCCTCCACACTTCACCCTTGTGAACAGTGCTGTGATGAACACAGGTGTAAAACATCCCTTGAAATCTTGCTTTCAACTCTTTCAGGCATATAACCCGGAGTGCAACTGCTGGATCACAGGGCAACTGTACCCTTACTTGCTGGGAACTGCTTCCTGCTTGGGGCAGTGGCAGCGCCTTCCGCATTCCCACTCTGGTGCACCATGCCCTTGCCAACACCTGCTATGCTGTGCATTCTGTGGGTGTAAGATGAGACACCAGCACTTTCAATTTAGCCTTTTCTCCCCAAGAGCCTTGAGCCACTGGTGACAGGGCTCTCACAGGGAGGCCACTCTGTAATTAAGTCAGCATCAGGGAGCGAGCGAGAATGGGCATGTGTGCAGCTAGGCTGATACACGCCGAAGGCAGGTGTGAGACCTGCTTCTGAAGCCAAGAAACAGGTTCCTCCCAACTGACATAAAGTGGCCTCAATATTTTGGGAAAATGACCCTCCAAAGAAAACATTTTAATCATCTCCTCATTCTTAATTGAAATGGAAGGGAAGCAGCACAGCGGAGGCGGAGCGCTCACAGGCCAAGGACTTGCATGGTGGCACTGGTGAGGGTGGGAGGCCAGTACCGTGCACACAGTCAATCTCCCCAGAGCAGGGCTTGGTGCCAGACCCAGGTGCCGTGGTCCCCATGGGAATCCCCATGTTGAGCCTTGAGCTCAGCATCTCAAGGCCACTGTCACTGACAGAGACAGTTTCTTTGCCTGCAGGGAGTGCTGAGTAGCTGGTGGCCGTGGAAGAGGGAATGGGACACCTCGTTTCTATAGGCAAGTCCAGGCCAAGCAAGGTACCTGTGGGGATACTTGCCTCTGCCCGCGCCCTCTCAATGACCCCTGCTGCCCCAAGATCGTTGTCTGCTTCAGATGAGGCCCTGCAGAGACACCCACAAGTGACCACCAAAGCCTCCCGGTCACCCAGACCCCTATCTTAGGTGGACTGGAGTAAACTGGTTCATTTACCACTAAGTACTCTACCAGACGCAGTCCTTTCTGCCATGTTTTGAACACGCAATGTACGGCAGACACAGAATGAGACAAGATAGTGCAGATTTAGAATACTAGCAAGCAGCCATCGGAGAGTGTTTGCTGTCAAATACGAAAACAAGGACACAGAAACTGTCCAGATATCTGCTCTGTTTTTCTAGCTTTCCTTCCCCCTCCATTTCATTGAGCTATGTACATAATGTCATGCTGGAAATTCGCTCAAGACTGAATGGCTACACAGGAAACCCCTAGCTTCTCACACGAATCACTGACATTCCCAGTTATTTCCCCTAGAACTCAATTCTGACCAGCAGTATCTTAGTGCAGATTCCATCACAAAGATCCAGTGGGCCTTTCTATAATAACCTCCTCGGAGAAAACTAGCAGTTACTCACTGCTAGTGTAATGTTAGTGTCGGAAACTGACAGATTCCTAGGAAATGCAGCAAAACTTCTCCCGTCAGGCTTAACTGCTCTCTGCTCTTATCTCATCACCCAATTTTAGAATGCTGGGCCACATCAACTCTTCTCCCCCAGTGCTGTCATGGAACTCACCATGTTGACTTTCTGGTGAGCAGAAAGCAAACCCAACCCATCTCAAGCATGGCATGGGCTGCTCTGGAGGCCGACAGGCCTGCCTCAAGTCACAGGTGCTGTAGGGCTAACGAGGACCGTAGCCATCAGTGACTTGACTTCTCCACTCCTGAACCCACCTCCACACCCTGTCCTGCTTTCTTCTGACTTGCTCAAGTCTTCTGACTTGACTACAATGAAGAAAATAGCTAGAAGTAGAAGCCAGGGCACCTGGAAACTTTATTGCCAATCGATTGCAAATTCCACTGCTTTGTTGCTAATTACTAGATTTTAGGTGATGAGGTACATGACACCATGCTCACAGAATAACATCACAGCACACAACAGCTGCCTAAGAAACCCTGCTATTATGAATTAAAGCATAAACTTGGCTTATGCCCGGGTCACGGTTTAGTACTATATCCATGGCACTGGCAAGCATAAGTATTCATGTGTCCTCTTACGCCGAAATAGAAAGCAACCCCTCTCAGTGAATCGGGCTCCAGAGGGCTGGTGAGGCTGAGCAGCAGTGGGGGAGGCCACAGTGGGTTGGGAGGGTGCACAGAATCAAAATCACTGTCCTGTGTGTCATGATTAATGTCAGGATGTTCACCAAGAGAGATTTCTTTGATCTTGGTAATGTGGTCAAAGAAAGAAAGAGCTCAGTCTGCACTTGGTTTCAGATTGGCCTCAGCAAAGCATAGCTTCTACTGCGGCCCATGAGCTCTCTTACCCACCCGTGCTCTGTGTTAGTTTCTTATGCTAAACAAAGAAATGCTCTGCACAGAATGAACACCTCCCAGGCCAAGAGGAAGGTGGGGTGGGGAGGTGGCCAGCAGTCCTGTGGCTGACACAAAGTGTGGGAGTCCATGCTGTCCAAGTCTAGAATGGGGACAGTCTTCGGGGACAGTCAGCGATCCTCAACAGGTGAAGTCCCCGCTCAGGGGAAAGCAGAATTTCTTGAGGGCTCTTTTCACACAGCGCCCACCATCCTGGCCCAGAGTCCTGCAGAGTGCTCCAGCACCCTTGCTGACTGGCACGAGGGGTAAGGGAACAGGTCCCAAGGACACTGCATTGTCACCAGCAGGTCAGTCTTTGCTTCAGACTCCTGGGGCAGCAAGGAAGAGTGAGAACCACTAGTGGAGGGTGTCAAAGTCTCCCCCGACCCAAACTGCAAAGTGAAACCAAGAGGCCCCAAATCTAACTGTGGTGGGTGCAACAGAATTAACTTGTATTTGTGAATGAAACCAGGGACCACTGTCGGAAACGTCTACGTCGTTAGGTATCCACAGGAAGCAGTGTTTGTGCCACGCATCACTTTAGGAAATTTCCTCAATGTCAGACAAGTATCTCTGTGTCAGCAAGATTCTATGCCCTTTAAAGTCTCTTTCCAGCGAGCCTCCAGATTTCTTGTGGCATGCCATCGATGTGGATATAATGCTGCCTTTTACACATGAGGTTTTGCTACTCTGGCTTTCAATTCCTCCCCTTCCTGCTGAATTGCATCATATGGAAAACACAGCCAATGTTTAACCATCCTTTTTCATTAGTTGCTTATTTAGACTTTAAACATGTTTCCATGCCAAACCTGTGGACATGGTTCTGTGTGAGAGAAAACTGTAATTTGACAGATTTCATGCTACGTTGTTTTTTCAAGCTCAGAAAAACTGCATCCAGTCTCGAGTCTCCTGAGCTTTACATCATGCCTTTGAAGATTGTGGGGCACATTTATGTCTTAACTACTTGCCAATTTTCTGTAATTGGGTTTTATGCTATATTTACACTAAATCGTATTCTGTCCAAAGGACGATTTCGTACCCAGTAAAAAGTGTGCTGTATGCAGAAACATAGTTGTGGACAAACTGAGGCCACTCCAAGTAGTGATTATAGGCGCTATTTCTTTGCTGTCACTTGACGGGTTCATAATGAATACTGGATTCTGTGAGTATTTTAACTGCTGATCTCTTTTCCTTGCCTGAACATAGCTCTGCAAGAAATCTGAGTCAGGACCAAGACTCCCAGGACCAGCTGACCTTCCAAGCCCCTGTTCTGCTTTTTATGACAATAAGACCTCACTCAACCTGTAAGCTTTGAAGCTTTCTGTAATGGAAGATACAACATAAGAGGAAGCAAATGGAGGTACTTTTGTCACACACAAATCAAATTTCTCCTAAGTTGCAATGATATCAATAGGGGCTTAAATATCTCATTTTAAAGTCCTTGATGTTGATGGACAATAAAGCTACAACACAGAAGAGAAAGACACCGACAGCAAGTGCTTTCCCTGATGAATCAGGTCCTGCAGTAACCACAGTGCCATAAAAACTTCAGGAAATCTGCCATGATTCCCACTACACATGTAGATTTGAGGCTCCGATGACTGGAAAGGCAGTGAGTGGTGAGGCTCACAAGTCAGGTGGGCTGGCTTCAGATCATCACATCACTCTGTGGATATTACTACTTCCTGCCAACAAATCTGAAAATTTACATAGGAAGGGAAAGTCTTTGGAAGATTCAAACTCCAAACCTGAAGAGGAAAGAGACAACCTTGACAGTCTTAAATCTATGAAAGAAACTGAATTTGTGGTTAAAACCTTTCCCATAAGGAAAATCTTCAAGTCCCTAGTTTTACTAGTGGATTCTGCCAAGCATTAAAAAAAGATAATACCCATACTACATCAGTCTTCCAGATTGCTGAAAAAAATATTTTCCAAGTCATCTTAGCATCATCTTGATGCCAAAGATAATCCACTGAAAGAAACCTACAGATCAATATCTTTACAATGATGAATGAAAAAATTCTAAACAAAATTTTATCAATTCAAATCCAGCAATATGTAACAAGGCTAATATCTTTTTTGCTGTTTTTCTGGAGATTCAACCCAGTGTATCATGCATGATAAGCACATGCTCTAATCTTGAGCTAGAACCCACACCCCAGGATAATCCCTCATGGCCAAGAGAGATTTATCATGGGAGTAACAAGGTGACTTAAAATCTGGAAGCAGCAATTCACCATATTAACAGACTAGAAAAGTTAAAAAAGCCAGATGATTTCAATATGGATTGGAAAAAATGTGTGTTAAATCTGATCTTTGTGGGTAGAATTTCTCAGCAAATTGATGGGAATTTTTATCAACTTGATAAAGGACATCTGTGAAAAACCTATTAACATCATACTTAATAAAGACAGAGTAAATGCTTTCTCCCTGAAAGGGAAAATAAAACAAGGGTACTCATTTTGACCTCTTCAACACTGGAATTTCTAGCAAGGGTGATAAGAAATAGAAATAAAAGGTGCTAAGTTTGAAAAGAATGAAGGTAAATTGTCTTTACTTGTAGGTGAGCTGGTCTGTGTAGAAAACCAGATGGAATCTACAAAAAAGTCTTGTACAATCAATGCAAAACCAATGCAAGTGTGTAACAAAGTGGCAGGATATAGGATAAATATACAACATAATTATATTTTTATATTATCAGCAACAAATAGTCAGAAATTTAAAATTACCATTTTCAACATCATTCATATTATGAAATACTTAAGAGATAATGGTGACAACAGACATGAAAGACCTAGGCACTAAAAATTAAAAATAAATTGGAAAAGCTCCATGCCATATGCACAACCTAGAAAGTCTAATGCCAGACTTTTGTAAAGAATCAATGCAATCCCAATCAAAGCCCTAGCAGGTTTTCCTATAAAATTGAAAACATATTTAAAATTTATGTGGAGTCATAAGGTACTCAGAATAGCCTTAATGACTATGAATTTTAAAAAATAAAGGATTAACTACACAAACATGACACAGTGCCATAAAAACCAATGATGCAGAATACAGTCCATATTTAAACCCAACCACACTTAAACAGACACTTCATTTTTGGGGGGTTTTTTTTGGTACCAGGGATTGAACTCAGGTCCTTGCAAGACACTTCATTTTTAAGAAAGGTATAATGGTGATGCTGAAGAAATTCTTTTCAATAAATGATTCTGGAATAACACAACATCATATTTTTTTGAAATACTACAAAATTTCTAGAAAAAACATAGAGGAAAATTTTGTGAACTGAAGTTTAGCAACAATTTATGAAATACCATACCAAAAACATGATTGATAAAAAAACCAAATCGACCAAGTGGACTTCACTGAAATTAAAAACTCTGTTCTAGCACTATTTAGTTAAGAGGATGATGTTTCACAGAGTGAGGATATTTCTGCAAAAATACATACCTGACAAGTGATAGCTGTCATATTTATCTAAACAGCTTTCAAAATTTAATACCAAGAAAACAGTTCTAATTTTTAAAAAAGTAGCTAAAGTATTTTAAAAGACTTCTTTTAAAAATACTGAATCAGCTCATGAAAATATTCTTAGCTTTATTAGTCATTAAGGGAATGCATATTAAAACCACAGTGAAGTCTGAGAACCACAGGTGTGAACCTGGAAGAGACCAACTCCATCACCTTGAGTGACAATGTGTAGGGCGGAAGCTGTCAGGGGCAGCTCTGCACAGAGCAGAGCAGGCTCACCAGGAGGAGTGAAGGGAGACAGACGTACTTCTGACTCCAACCATGCCCCTCCCAGAGAAGAGCAGGTATTACACGATTCCATTTATGTAAGCTCCTCGAAAGTGTAAGTAAATCTAGGTACAGAAAGCAGACCAGTGGTTTCCTGGACACTGGACAGGCAGGAGAAAGACAGGAGAGTGTCCCAGCCAGGAACAGGCCAGGTGGACCCATCATCTTGATTCTGAGGATGTTCCATGGATGCTTCTATGTCAAAACTTATCAAAATGCACACTTTGAATATGTTCAGCTCATTCCATATCGACCATACTTCAGGAGAGCTGTAATGAGTAACCAGCAAGTTTCTGAGAACATTTGCCAAATCCTCTTAGTTTCCTCACAGAAACTCTGATGAGAAAAATCAAAGCATTTGGTCCTTGTGCCTGAATGAATGTCTCATGCTTGAGTCATAGTGACCTGGAAGTGACAAGCAGACACGACGGTGGGAGTTACTGCATAAACAACAGCCACAACCTCAACAATCCCAGCAGAGACAAGGCAGCACACTTCTGTGTGTTTATTCTTAAAATTCTTCAGGGGGCAGCCAAATTGGCTCATCTGTAATAGAACTGAAGAATTAATGGGGTGTTGCTGCAATCAGTTAAAATCCAGAGCAGAGATGAAGATTTTAACTAACAAACAGGCTGGTCACACATTCCAATAAAAAGCTCGATGGTTAAATAATTGTTTTGCTCTAAAATGCCTTCCCCAAAAGATCTCTTTAAATTTCTTTTTTCCATACACTGTTATCTTAACTTGAAGGAACAGTCAGTGTTTCCACCACAAGAAATTCTACCATCACTAATTTGCTATTTGTTTTCACAGCTGAAAGAACCTCCATGTATTACCCAGACATTGTTTTGGATATGTCCATTAACAATGACTGTTTGGGGCATATTTAGAAGAACATATACTAAACTATGAGACATCTTTATTCCCTTTCTGATTTTGAGATTGTGTCATATACCAAACCTTCACTGGAGCCTGTGGCGGGTCAGACAGGATACCCAATACCAAGGCAACCCAAAGGTAAGTTAGATGCAGGCAGGAGCCTCAGCTGCTGGGAGATCCACCAGCAGGGCTCTGTGCCTGCATCCAGAAGCTGCGTATCCCTAGGGCCCGCTCTGTCCTCACCCAACAGGCCTGGCCAATGGGTGCCTACTGATGCCATGACTAGGGGTCTCTTTCACCTGGGTTCAAATCCAGAGCTCCTGGACCAAGGTGAGGGAAATGCAGAGGCTGGGGATCCCGAAGACGTCTGGCACCAGGAAGTGTGAAGGAATTGCTCACAAATACTCCAGGAGGGAAGTGGGGGCATGTTATAGGGTGGGCGCACAGTTTTGTGAAGGGGATCATGCTTAACACAGCTAATACAGGCACGAGCGAGGCCAGAAGTAAGGTAGATTCAGGTCAGGTCCCAATTTCATCCTTCAGTAAACACGCTGCTTAGCCACTGCAAGCTCTGGTACTGCCCTTTCCCTTTGAAAAATGCACTTAAAAAGTAACAGTACCTCTTAGGATAATTAAGTAAGATCTAAAATATACTAATCCAAGTGTCCACAGAGTAACTGAGAGAAAGATTATAGTATTTTCTAAGGCAGGCAAACAAACACTAAACTTATGTTACCTAAAACCAAAATTCATGTTTGAACTCAGAGTTTAAAAATAAGAGACGAGGGCTGGGGATTTAGCTCAGTGGTGCCACCGCCTGCCTCGCAAGGACAAGGACCCGAGTTTGATCCCTGGTACCAAAAAAAAAAAAAAAGAGAGATGGGATGTATTATTCTTATATGTTGTAATTAAAATTCTAATCAAATGTGGAAAACTTAACTATTAAGACAACTTAATTTAAAATTTATTTAACAAATATCTCTCTTTACATTTATTATCTATAGGCACTGCTTTACAAATATTAATTCATTAAATATTTACAATAAGCTTATGTAAAGGTATTACTACAGTTTTTGCCATTTATGTGCATTATATATATGCATGTATTATTGAAAAACATACATATATACTTAAAACTTCATCTTGATTTTATTTAAGGAACATACTTTGTTTTATAGAAAAAATACCAAGGAAAAGAATTAAATGGAACTAAACTTTCCAGAGACAGAGCCAATTCTGTGGACCAGCGATACAGGGACAGTGGCTGGACTTTTCAGAGAAGCTGGAGGAGGAGTTTCTATGTGAGACTGGATTTTACTAGGCTACCGGCCTCCACATAAATTGGAAGTCAATCAGTACAGAAAAACTTATGAACCCTCACATCTAAAAGTTTGCTTAATAACAAAAATCACACTGTGTTTCCCACACAAGCACCAGAAAGAAGGAAACAAGAACTCAGACTGTCCCTGACTTCCACGCACCGGAACCCTGTGCATGTCAGTGGTACCACCCCACATGGTCCGGACCACGTCCCATTTTCAAGGCCAGCCCCCTAAACTGAGAAACGGCCCCCAAAGTGTCAATTAAGAAGCAAACGGAGTCTCTGAAGAGCACACTGGACATGAGCTGAAATCACTTAACTTCCTCCAAAGTGAAGGCTATTTACTACTGTAGCTATATTCGACTAGGAGGCAGAAAGCTAACCTTGAGTTTCCTAAATAAGTAAATAATATAAACACATCATTTTTCTAAAGCCAAATCTAAATATTGGCCCACTCTGCACTGAAGGGACCTCAGCTGCTTTGGCCATCGCCTTGTGTGGCCCCTGAGCTGAGCCCGATGGATCCCTAGGGGGTCGGGGAACCCGAGCCCTGGCACGAGAAGAAGAACTGATGGTGATCCTCTGGGACAGTAGCTTCCCACTCATCTTCTGCCTGTGGCCCCTCTGGGGCTTGGAGTTCAGGACAAGTAAAGTCTCATGTTATTTCGATGCACGAGGAGCGGAAATGGAGTGGGGAGAGAGCACAGCTTGGACTGGGAGCTCGTGGGAGCCCAGGGAAGATCAGCTCCTCCAGTCCTCAGAGGCCATGCGGGCCTTCACACCCCCTGACAGTCAGGACCTCAAGAGGCAAGGACCTGGCCATGCACACAGATGGTCATGGAGCCATGCAGCCAGCCTGCACAGAAAAACTGCCCAGGGACATTCATGCTCCTCACAGGAGGACCAGGGAAGGTCCAGAGGAGGTCCCTGAGCTGGGCCCTGGGGGAAGCGTAGGAGCAGGGAGATGAGCAGGAAGAGGGTGACTTTCCCATAGGAGGTGGAAGCTGAGTGGAGCAGCTTCATGTGTGTTTGGAGGGCCTGGAGTTGAGAGAACGGAGAGTGAGTCTGAACATGGGAAACGGCGGTGGCCTCAGCAGAAAAAAATCAGTGACTTTCTAGCAGCAACCTAACATTTCCAAGGACCTGAACTGCGTCCTCCCAGGGCACACACAACCTCGCGCCCAGCAAGGCATGCTTTCCACACCCATTTCCTAGATAGGGAAACAGAGGCACAGAGCTTTCAAGACAGGGCCACAGGGTTTGGGACACTCCCAGTACAGCGATGCCATCCTCACTGTACACAGAACCAATCAGAAAAGTGCTGCTTTCAATCCCTCACTTGAATCTGGTGCTGTTCACAGGACCAATCAGAAGTCATCCTCTTCAATTCTTCATTTGCATGTGGGCACAGCCAATCAAAAGACACTGCTCATGATCCTTTATTTACATATGGCGGAAGTCAAGTGAGCACTTCCACAGAACAGTTCACACTTGGCACCATGCCTAGTGAGTGAGTGGCAGGATGACTTGTCTGGGAGGGAAATAACCTGGGGTCTGGGAGGCTAAGACCACCTCCCTCATCCTTGGGGCTGCTTCATGAGCTGCTTCTCAGCCCACTCACACTCTTTTCCCTCTTTAATACATGTACACCTCGGTGCCTTTTCTGTGTGTCCTTTCTAGTTCTTTGTCTGAGACACCAAGAACCTGGAGAGAAGCCCCTGGGCCCTCCATCCGGTAACACTCCAGGTGCTCTGGATGTCCCTGCCATCCTCTCCCATCCTCTTCCCAAGGAGTGGCACACACTGGGCCTTCTGAGCAGAACGGCCTTCACGCCAGGTCAGGTGCCTGCAGGCGAGCTGTTCTGTTCCTCTGTAGCCTGGGAAGCATCACCAGTCTGCTCAATGGAGAGGCACCCTCGGTGTCCACAGAGGACGGACTCCTGCTCCATGAAACTGTGCGGGAGGCCTTCCTGGGGGATGCCCACGGGCACAGGCGTGACACTCAGTGGACTGAGACCAGGCTGGAGCCCTGGAGGGCAAGGTCAGGGAGGCTGGATCACATCGCACGCAGAGGCGCAGGGCTGGGACCCAAGGCCAAGGATCCCGCTGCAGGATGCCCCTTGCCTGAGGAGCTGGTCTGCACCGCACCCCATAAGCTATGAACCCCAGGCAACCATAAGGTGTGGCCTGTTGTCCCGATGGACCTGGGCTCCAGCTATTGAGGTTCTTTTGTCTCTCTCTTCATCTGGGGCGACTCAGTTCTGTTTCAGCTCCTGTGTGTCACCTTTCAGATGAGCACAAATGAACTCTGTGACCTGACAAGGACAGAGTCCATCACGAAGTCTTCAAAGCGGAACCGAACGCCTGTTGGCCATTGTGTCCCTTACAACTCTACAAATAAAACAACAACATTACAGGCCACACTGCCTGGGGCACCTGTGGATACTAAGAGGAGAAGGAAGGACTAACCTGCCCAGGTCCACCTGGGTTCGAGGCAGTGAGTGATGGCTCTGCGTGTGCTTCCCCAGCACTGGGCTCCTCAGAGGAAGTTCCCAACAACTAGTCTCCCAGAAGAACCTTTTAGACTTTCAAGCCTGTTTCTAGCCACTAAGTTAGTTACTAAGCCTGTGCTGGGGGATGCAAGCCAGGCCCACACAGCATTCTGGAAGCAATCAGGCTTCTGGAAGCACTTGCAGAGCCAACTGCCACAGACCTTCCGTGGGAGGGCTGAGTGCGCTCTTTCCGGTCCCCCAACCCAGGGACAGCGATGCCCTGCCCGAGGTCTTTATTTCTCCCTACATGCAACGGACCCTTTAGGGCTACTGTAAAGATAGTATAAATGTAATAAATGACATTGTACTTTTAAGGCTTGTTTCTTAACCTCCTGGTTGTTTATCATGGGATGAGCTCACAATGCTGGAGGACCTCTTTTGTTGACATCAGTTTAATCCTGAAATAAACATGAGCTTATCCTTCATTAAACATGATTCATTTTCTAATCATCATGATTTATGGAAAGGGCAACAAAAATGACTAACAGGGAAAATCACTGTACATGTATTTAATAGAGGGTTATTTCCATGAGAATGGCCTGAGAATCTCCCCATCCTTTCCACCTTTTCGTTTTTCAACTTCCCAACCTAAGGTGAACCCAGCAGCAAAACTATGAACTGAACCTGAGTGATCAGGGCCCGCCTCTGCGGTGATGCTGGAGGTGGAGAGGGAATGAGAGGCAGCAGCAAGGGTAGAACTAGTCAAAGCTGGCTACTCAACTCAGTGCTTGCCATGCACAAAATGTTCATGAATAGATCGGGAAACATACTTACGGGTTCCTGGCATGCACTTGAGGATTAAGAAAACGGTCAGCATTTATACCAGCCTCCTGTCACGCTCAGCACCCTGACCTACTCAAGAACCTGAATTATCTACATAGCTTGAGATTTTAAAAAAACAAAAAAAACAGGCCAAAAGCTCACATTTTGTCAAGTGAGGTGGCACAGAAGAAATAAGGAAGACAAGGAAACTGTAGTTTAAGGCATGATCGGAGTTACCCAATGTGGCCCAGGCCTTAACCTCCCAAGGCTGTTTCTGTTTTGTTTTACTGTTTCTTTTCTTTCCAGCCCCACCACACCCCAATTCCTAAGAATCTGAAGGATCTGTAAGTTCATAATTCTAAGAGCTACATCAAAACTTCCAGTTTCAAAACAAACACCACACGAACAAAACTACTAAACGGTTACCACGGCTCTAACCTCCACATGCACAGAAATAGTTTAGATTTTAACCTGGTTGATAAAGTCAGTTTTTGTTTTAATTCACTAATGGCAAGCAACCTGATCACAAGACCACTGGGTGCCAGGTGGGTGGTAATGGAGTCAAAGGCTGCCTTCAGACAGCATCCTGGGTCAGCCACTGGAGGGCTCCCTGAGAGGACGACTCTATCTTCCCAGTGCCCTTGGTGTGCATCCAGCCTTCACCTCAGAATCCCACTGTGTCTCTCCAGCGCCTTCTAGTCTACAGTGAGTATCAGGAACCCGTCCCCAACTCCCTCCTAGGGGGACCTCCTTGGACCTGTCTAGTGACATCAAGGACTATTTTCAGAAAAATTCATCTCAAAATTACTCGGTGTCATCTTCACAGGGAAACACAGCCAACCATGTGCTGTCAAACTATTAACATTGGCTTTTAACAGAAGTCACAAGTGAGCAGAGAAGAACGAACACCTACTGACTATGAGTGCACTGGAAGTTTCTAGGGCCCACACATCCTTGCTGGCTCAGCCCACGCAGGGTCGGGCTCATGCCCAGGCCCGTGAATGGGCCAAGTGTCCCAGGCAGGGACAGGTAGGGTCTGTGCCCCAGTCACTGGCAGACCCCAATCAGCCCTGCACCTTTAATCCCCCAATCCTGCTCCATCGTTCAAAACATGAGATGATTTTTAGGACTGCCTCAGTATCACTGCTTGTTCTCGGTTTGTTCGGCATTTCTATGTCCTTTTGGTTCACTTTCTGTAATTCATTTGTATCTAGACCTCTATCAATTTCTTTCAGATTTTCCAATTTTTTGGAATATAGGGTGTTTTTTTTGTTTTGTTTTGTTTTGTTTGGGTTTTTTTTTTGGTATCGGGGATCGAACTCGGGTCCTTGTGCTTGTGCAGCAGGTGGCAAAACCACTGAGCTGAATCCCCGGCCCTGGAATATAGGTTTTTGAAGTAGTTACTAATAATCTTCTGGCTTTTGGTGATTTCACCTTTTTCACTTTTAATCGCATGGGTGTGCTCTTTTCTTTCCTTCTTTCAGTGAGTTTGGCTAAGAGTCTGTCTGTTTATTCTTTGATTCATCAATTCTTTTTTCTCTCAATTTCATTAATTTTCACTCTGGTATTTATTATTTTCTTTCTTGTACTAGCTTTGGATTTGGATTGTTCTTGTTTTTCTAGGACTTTGAGGTGCATCATTAGGTTACTTATTTGAGCTTGCTCTGTTTTCTGATGTGGGAATTCATAGCTATAAACTTTGCTCTTAGGACTGCTTTCACTGTGTCTCATAGGTTCTGCTATGTTATCCTGGCCTTATCATTTGATTCTAGGAAACAGCATTCCTGTACACCAACAATGAACCCATTAAGAATGAAATTAGGAAACAATACCATTCACAATACCTTAAAGATAAATTAAATTCTTAGAAATTAACCTAACCAAGGAAGTGAAAGATCTCTATAACAAAAACTATAGTACACTGAAAAAGGAAATTGAAGAGGACATCAGAAAATGGAAAGATATCCCCTATTCCTGGGCAGGAAGAATCAATACTGTCAGGATGACAATACCGCCCAAACTACTATATAGATTTAATGCAATCCCAAACAAAATACCAAGAGCATTTCTTACAGAACTAAAAAAACAATGCTAAGATGTATATGGAGCAAGAAGAGACCCAGAATAGTAAAAGCAATCCTTGGCAAAAGAGCAAAGTGGGAGGCATCACAATCCTGGATTCGAAGATATATTACAAAGTCACAGTGTTAAAAACAGTATGGTACTGGCACAAAAACAGACTTGTGAAGTGATGGAACAAACTAGAAGATGCACAAACAATGCCAGGCACATTCAGCCATCTGGTCTTTGACAAAGAGGGAGAAAACATACCCTGCAGGAAAGACAGCCTCTCTAATAAATGGTGCTGGGAAAACTGGATATCCACATGCAGAAGATTGAGTCTAGACCCATATTTCTCACCATGTACTAAACTAAAATCAAAATGGATCAAAGATCAAAATATTAAAACAGAAACACTTAATCTGCTGGAAGATAAAATAGGAAATACTCCTAAAGACATAGATATAGGTAAGGACTTTCTGAACGGAACCCCAATTAAACATGAAATAGCATCAAGAATCAACAAATGGGATTAAATCAAATTATAAAGTTTCTGCACAGCAAAAGAAATGACTAAGTGAAGAGACAACTACAAGATTGAAAAATACATTTCCAGCTACTTCTTGGACAGAGGACTAATATCTAGAATATGTAAAGAACTCAGAAAAAGTAGACCCCTCCAAAATCAAAGTCTCAATCAAAAAATAGTCAACCTGAATGAATACACTTCTCAGAAAAAGTACAATTCGTCAATAAATACATGAAAAAATGTTCAATGTCATTGGCCATGAGAAAAATACAAATTAAGACAACACTGAGATTCTATCTTATTCCAGAAAGAACGGCTAGCACCAAAAAAATCTAATGATAACAAATGCCGGTAAGGCTGTGGGGTAAAATAAACACTTCTACACTGTTGGTGGGAATGTAAACTAGTACAAGCACTATGGAAATCAGTATGGAAATTCCCCCAAACCTAAAAATATAAATTCCACTCAACCCAGGTATTCCACTTCTAGTTATCTTCCAAAAGAGTTAAAGACATCATATTATAGCGATCCATGCATACCCGTGTTTATAGAAGCACAACTCATAATAGCTAAATCTTGGAAGTGACCTATATGTTCAGAGGAACAGACGAAGAAAATATGGTGCTTGTATACAGTGGAGTACTACTCTGCCACAAGGAAGGATAAATTTTGGTCATTTGTAGGAAAATGGATGCACATTGCAACCATAATGTTAAGTGAAATCAATGAGACATATAAACTTAAATATCACACGGTTTCTCTTATATGAGAAACCCAAAGTGTAAATAATAAAAACAGCAAACTAAAAATAGAAAACAGGGAATAAGGAGTTAGGTCTTTTGAAAATGAGAAGGGGGCCAAGAGATGAAGGGAAGGCAGAGGGGATGATAGAAAGAGGAGTAAACGTGGGTGTGTTATCCACACATGCCAACTCCCCACAGTGGACACTGCCCACAGCCACCAATAAAAGTTTTAAAAATGTGAGATGCCTGCTGTCTTCACAAGCTCTTTGTGCCAATATAAACCTCTGCAAGGGACAGCACTTTGCATTGGCTAAGGAAAATTTTGTTTAGTTCCGCATTTTTCTTAGGGAGACATGGCACAGTAAGTCTCAACAGGTCTCTAGCCTATTAAGTCAGCTATCTGAATGGTATACATGGATCTTTACTTAGTTATGTGGATTAATTTGAAGCTTTATTTCGCTGGGTCAACTTCAAAAGTGTGATCACTAATAATTTTAGGGCTGTAATGGACTACAGCATTTCAGATTTGGGAAGGATAACCCTACTTTGCCTTAACCTTCCTGGAAGTGCACTCATCCTTGTCAAACAATGAGTCTTGAAGTTTGTTTTGGAAAATATTGCCATGCCACTCCTGTGTGCACAGATGGAAGACATCAGTAATTCTCTCCCGACTCAACATCACACCAAGCTTCCGGGCAGCCTTGGTCTCTCCCACATGTTCCTCAGTCCAGCTCTCTACGGCCTCTGCTGGATAAAATAATGGGAAAAAGTCCACCAAGGTCTAAGGGAGTCTGCCAAGAACCAGATGATCCTTGGGTTCACTGAGTTAAAAAGACAGGCTCACCCTGGAAAAACAAGACCCCTCCATCTGGGCCAGCCCAGGAATACAGGTCAAATTCCCATTGCTGGGTCACAATGAACAATTAAAGGGAGAAAAGGTTTACTTGGCTCATGGTTTCAGAAGTTTCAGTCCATGGTTGGCTAGCTCCTAGGCTGCCATCATGGCAAAGGCTGTGGAAGAGGAAAGCTGCTCAATTCATGGCCTCTGTGAAGCAGAGAGCAAGGAAGAGCCCAAGAGAAGGGGGCAGGGACTTGATCTAATCCCTAAGGTCGCTCGCTCCTCCATGGCCTACCACCACAGAGGTGTGCCTTACTGATCTGCAGGCATCTATCAAGCCAATCAAGCTGGCAATCAAGATGAACTCTCACAGGAGGCAAGGCTCTCAGCAGGTAACACTGGTGTGGGGAGGGCATCACAACCAGTAGTTAATAGGATGTTGGCTCCGGACCACAACCTCGGGATCCTCACACAGAACCAGCACGCACAGGGTTGTGGGGTTGCTTCTTGGTCTTTATGAGTTTATTCAGATTTAGAGGTAATGTGATGTCGGTTCTGGCACAGAGCAGAAAAGAGGGACTGTCAGCCCAGTGACAACCCAGGGACAGGCTGAGGCACAGAGCAGCTTCGTAGCAAATGCTCTGCATCCTGTTGAAAGTGCACTTTGGAGATTCACAGCCTAGGAAGCTGCAGTGCTCAGAAGAGTAAAGCTCGTTTTAAAACAGCATGTCTGGTAGGATTCAAAGTTCATCTTCAGAAAGTACCAAAGGGAAAATACTGGAATAATACAGACCACAAGTCAGTAGTATTCATTTTGGGGAGTTAGAATTACATTTTTTAAAAAAAGTGTTTTCCTCTCTTACTTTTCAAATAATCCCCAACAATCATGTATTACATCAATAACAATAAAAAATCAATTCAGTGTGTCTAAAAATAAGGATCACTTTCACTAGAGTACCCAACAGGTAGCCTTGGAAAGGATCAGCACCCTTGGAGGGTTTCAATGGCAGCTGTGTCCAGAAGCTGGATGAAGGGGCCAGAGTCTCTGTGGCTTCGACCTTTGTGATAAAGACCTCTGAAGGACAACATCCATCCATCCACCCATACATCTATCCACCCACTCATCCATCCATCCATTCATCCATCCACCCACCCATCCATCCATCCATCCACCCACCCACCCACTCATCCATCCATCCACCCACCCACCCACCCATCCATCCATCCATCTATCCATCCACCCATCCATCAACCCATCCGTCTATCCACCCACCCATCCATCCATCATCCACCCAACCATCCATCCATCCATCCATCCACCCAACCTCCCATCCATCCATCCACCTATCTATCCATCCATCTATCTATCTGTGCTCATTTACAGTTTGAATTTTTTTCCAACTCAGACACTGGGGCTAATAGCAATGAATTAAAACTGCTCCTTAGGAGAAAGCAATGGTTTTAAAGATGTTAATTCCAAAGATCTAAAAGAATAACGTACAAGGTCCCATTATCACAGCTTAAGGGGTGGATGGGACCTCCAACAGGAAATTCACCAATGGCACTGATCCACTCAGACATCGTGTCCTGAGGAGCTACCTGGTTCTTAGTGACCCACTCCATGAGAGGTCAGGACCAGACTCTGACCTGGGAGAGACACCATGTCTCTAAGAAGTGATGACTAGACTTTTCAGTTTGTGACAATTCAGAGGAAAAACAACTATGGCAACACCAGTAGAACAGCTGCTGTCTACACCACAGGAGGCAGACCATCGCCCCAGGGCCGAGCCTGGGCCTCCACCTGTCTCAGTACAGTTTGAGTCACTCATGAGTTTGATATTGTCAAAGGGCTGGAAAAAACAATGGGAAAATACTTTGTAAAGTGTGACGAAAACATGGAATTCAAATTGCAGGGTTATGAAGTTTTTAAATACCTGCTCACCGACCCTGCACAGAACTTGCCTGATCTACGCAAGCGTTTTCAAGGTGGTTATAAATAGTCCTTGTACAGTAGCACCTGCATTTATGAACACTTTTGTTTTTGAACAATTTGGTTTGCAAACAGAAGCATTTGGCAAATTCTGCTTTTGTTTGCGAACTCTGCATCAGGTGATGAACAGCAACATGGTCATCTTCTAGAACTGTGGAAGGAATTGAGTTCACAAACTGAGGCACCACTGTATTTCCTACCATCAGCTCTAGATGGCAGAAAAGGCTCTCAACTAGCAGGGAGAAAGAACCCCAACCCGCCCCCTAACTATGGCCCTACCAGGATATTTACATTTCCGATTAAGTCATCACCTGAAAGGCTGCTCTTTCAACAGTGCGCAGCATTTTTTCTATATGTGTTCAATAAACCGAGAATTAGAAGTCTGAAAGAAATGGCAGGACCCATTTAGTGCAGAAGGGACAGCTGCAGTGAAATCGAGCATTCATTCCCTCTTGCTGAAAGAAGCACTGTGTAACCTGCACCGTCGAGGGGCCCTCACTGCCTGCGCTTCCCAGTTAGACGGGCCGAGTCTCCAGTTTCCAGGTCCACCCCAGCCGAGCCAACTGGATTTAGAATTAAGGCTGCATGTGTGTGTGTAGGGCACCGTTTTTATTTCACTGAATTTAGGTGGTTTGGAATTTGACTGACATACTGCATTCTGCACCATGCAGACACAGAAATAAAGTGGTATTTTTATGGGCTGATTCCGCCCAGGAATCAGCGGAAGCACACACGGCACCTTCGGGATCACTGTCACACAAAGCCATGTGCCTGCACCGCTCACATGATGCTATTTGTGCTCTGTGAAAACACAGTCCCCCATTTCCCAGCGGGAGGGCAGGACGCACCCCACTTCCCAGGGCACGGCAGAGGAGGGGACCCACGCGGTCTTCACACGGCAGTGCCCTGGGCTCTGCGAACTCCTGCCCCTTCACCTCCCTGTCACTTGCACTTGTGGACATCTCCACTGCTGAGGATGGTGGGGACTCCCGAGATCACCCGTCCCAGCAACTGTATATACTCAAGGCCCCAATGTCGCCCCCACGCCGCACTCAGGACAGTGGCCTTCCCTGCACGTCACCACTCCCTCACGCAGGGCCCGGAGTCAGCAACACCGGCATCTAATGCCCACTCGGCACTGAAAGCTCCCCGCTTGACCCCAAACACCCTTAGGAATCGGCTGTTGAGCAGGGACCCAGGCCGTCCAATCCACAGACCCACACGTGCTTGTGGGGCGTCTGTGGACTTCTGTAACGAGGGTGCTCTCACCCACCCTGTACACTCTCTTGCTCTGCTGGATGCTGATTTTAGAGACCAGGTCATCAGCTGTGTGGACCACACCCCGGCTTTGCTCTGCCGGTCTTTCTCCTGGAACCATTTAAAGCCGTTTCTGATCTCCTCTTGCACTCTGGCGATCAGGTCTGCGGGCTGTCATCAGCAGCCACAGATGTCACACACCATGCCACATCAAGAGGGGTGTCATGCTGCCCCGCCCTGGGGGTGGACTATGGTCAGCTGGCCATGTATCGACCGCTGTTGTGAACTAAGATCTTCCCTTTGCAATGACCAGCAGTCAAGACCCTCCATCCCCACCAGCCTGCAAGCAGCAACCTCAGGTGGTGGTCAGAATCAGACACTTCATGAAGGATTAATAAACAGTAATTTTCTAATCTTATTATTTCTCTCCCTTTCATTGGTCCCTGTTATCTTGTAAGGAGGTTTCCCTCTTTGAGAATGGTTTAGAATCCCTAGGAAATCAAAGTCTACTCTGGATTCTTTACCTTCAATCGCATTCTCACAATGAGGACTTGGTACAATGGTCACTTGGAACTGAGGCAAATCATCAGCTATTCCTCTCACCATGTTGTTATTTTTCACTGTTTACAATGAACCGTTCCTACTTTTGTTCATCATACACGTGGCCAGTGCAAGCTCTTTCTAGCTGGTTGCTGGAGACACTGCCTAATTATTCTTCAGTGTAGTGTTCCTCCAGGAGAATCAGTATCAGCCCCGAGTGCCACAAACGGCAGCACCCCTTCCTCCAGGCCAACAGCACCTCCAAGCAAGGGGATCCGTTTTTCCCTTCTAGACTGAGTTGCCCAATAAAACTGAAGGGCTAGGTGTCTGTCATGGCTTGTATCTAAATGTCCCCCCAAAGCCTCATGTGCTCATAGGTGGGGCTTTTTGGAGGTGGCTGGATCTATGGTGTGTGGATATGGGCTAAGGGTGTGTGATCACTAAATTAGTGCACTCATTGGTTTAGCATTGCTCTGGGGTGGGTAACAGGAAGGCCCACCCTGGGTGTGGGTGGCACCAACCAATAGGCTTGTAGCTTAGATGAAATAAAAGGGAAAGGGAAGCTCATTGGTACTGCTTCCTGCTTGCCCTGCCAAGGACTGTTTCTCCTCTGTGATGCCCCTCTGCCAAGCCACCCTGCCTTGCAGCCAGCCAACTATGGACTGAGACCTCTATAAACTGTGAGCTGGAATAAACCTTTCCTTCTTTAACTTGTAAGTGTCAGGTATTTTGTCTCAGCAATGAAAAAGTAACTGAGACAGTGGCTTCCCCACTCTGACAAGTCTTTGTTCAACACTGAAAATGATCACAGCAGGTGGGGACAGCACAGCCTCTCCTTACCACCTGCACCCCTCACCTTGCGTAGTAGTCATTGGGGGGTACGGCCTCCTGGAAGAACTGGAACTGGTATAAGTACAGCCCAATTAGGTGCCCGGCTGTGAAGATGGCCAGCAGGACACAGAGGCAGCTGAACAGTAGTGGGTCAAACGTGCGGCACCAGGACCACCAGGTGCACAGGCCCAGGAAGACGAAGAAGTAGACAGCCGAGGTCAGTGAGGGCAGCATCATGCCTGGGGACAGGGACAGGGACAAGGTGTCAGTGATGGGGAACTGGGGCACCCTGCACCCATAGGCACCGAGGCTGGGATGAATGGAGTGGCCCTGCTTCACAGCAGCGACCACATCCAATCAAAACCAGTGCTCCATTCATTGTGAAGAAGACCACAGAACAGCAACAGTTTTCTAGGAAAGACAAGATGACAGAGAGATTCTACCAGGGTCTCTTGAGCTGAGGACACTGCTTTTCTCACCAAGAGAATCTGCACCTTTCTTGACTGGTTTCTCTTTTCGATGTTTCAGGAATAACTGCGCATCTGCTCCAACTTTATCACAGCTTTTCCTTTACAATGATTTACCTTTTTAATTTTTTTTTGAGACAGGGTCTCTCTATGCAGTTCAGGCTGGACTTGAAATCACTGTGTAGCCCAGGGTGGCCTCAAACTGTCAGCAATCCTCCTGCCTCAGCCTACCAAGTTCTGAGGTTACAGGTGTGCGGCATCACACTCCCGGTTTTACTTACTTTTTAGTTAAGTAGTATTCATAATAATAGTACACTCTGGCAGCTGAAGTCTCCTCACATCCTCATCCTATCCCACAAAGAGGAGATGCAAGAAGAGGCTGGCGCTTTACAGATGTTATGATGATTTAATCGGGCATGTGAAAGGACTCCTGATTAAAACACTGGGTTTTATTTCTTGAGAAATTCTTTCTTTCCCTCTTTTTTCCTAGTAAAAAACAGCGGAGTCATCTAATCTTGGCCCTTTTTGGAAAGAGTCTGGGGGACTCAATTCTAACAGCATCCCGAGCTGGGGGCTACGGATCTGGAGAGAAAGATGGAGCTAACTTTACTATGGAGTAAGGGGCCATCCTGCCCTTGGCGGAAGTGAGTCTCGCCTGGAGATTGCAATCAGACTTCCAGGAGTTCAGCGAGGGTTCCGGGGTCAGTGCTGACAGCTGGGCCTTGGAAGGCGGGACACACTGCCCAGGTGCACAGGCCACTGTGTTAGTGCAACTTGTGGCTCGGGGGAGGGAAATGGCTGTGACTCTAACCTGAGCCCAGGAAGTGAGGCCCCTGAGACGTGAAACACGGTGTTTCCCAGAGTGAACAGAAACCATCCGAAAATGCCCAGACCAGAATGGAGCCGCTGGCTTCCGGTGGGCTGTGGCTGCAGCTCATCCCTGTCCCTCCCACACTCACCTGAGGAGCCCAGGAGGATGGTGACCACCACCTTGCCGGCCGTGGTGATCATATTCCCCACGAACTCTTTGAGTCGCGAGGCCAGCGAGGCCAGCTGGCGGAACAGCCTCAGCCGGGCACTGTCCTCCCCCTCGGTGTCCTCCATGTCAGCCCCGTCCAGGTCCTCATCCTCAATCAGTGCCTCCTTGGAGTCCATTTTCTCTCCTCTGGCCTGCAAGGTGACAAGCAGAAATGCCCAGTCCAGCCCCTGCCGCCCGCAGTGCCTGGTCCCTCTGGTTGTCCTGAGGACATGGGCAGGACATCCCTAGCACAGGGCCCCGGGGGCCTTGCCAGGGCATCAGTACCTGTGCTCTCTCTCCCCCTTCTTTCTTTTTTGAGGTACTGGGCATTGAATCCAGGGCCTCTTCTACAAGCTACGTCTTCAGCCCTTTTTGTTGTGAGCCAGGGTCTCACTAAGTTGCTAAGTTGCCCATATTGGGCTCAAAATTGAGATCCTCCTACCTCAGCCTCCCAGAGTGCTGGGGTCACAGCCATGTACCACCACACCTGGCTTCTTACAGGCAGGAGAAGAAACCGCCCAAGCGTCTGTTAGCCATCTCAGCTGTGCCAGTCTTGGTTTGGTCTTTCTCTACTGCTCCTCCTCGGTTGCCGGGAGACTCACTGCCGCCACAGCGCTGAGGCTGTGGGTGGCATGGTTGGTGCTCAGGAAGCCCCTCTGCTGTCTGAGGTTATCTTGGTTGCCACTTCAGTGTTTCCTGGCCTAGCAGGAGGACGGCTTGGGCTCCCTGGCTGCGTGTGCAGTTGCTTTCTGGTTTATCCCTCTGGGGAAGGACTCTGGCTCCACCCAGGGCAGGGTCACTAGGGAGCTGGGGGAAACGCGTGCCCACACAAGCAAACACACAGACATTTCTCATTTTTCAGCACACAGGTGCTTTTTGCTCACTTGTTACTTTTAGACAGTAAATGGGAAATCGGGTGCTAATGACTGTCTTTCCCTAAAAGGCCAGGTTTCTGAAGGACTCATACACAGAAGCCATCATCTGGAGATGGAAGGGGAATGGGACGCGTCTCCAGGCCAAGGGGCTTGGAGTCCTCAGCCCTGGGCCCCAGGTCACAGGTTCTCGGGGACATTTAGCTCAAGTGTCTATGCACCCGTCAGCCCATGCCCTCGGAGAGCCCCGTCCACAGAGCAAAACGTCTGGCTGTCCGCTCTGGGCTGACACGCCCTCTTCCAATCCACTCTGCGGCCTGCCAGGAGAAGGTCTGCAGAGACTCGGCGGGCCAGGCTCTCCTCGAGGCTTCC
Organism: Heterocephalus glaber; assembly: GCF_053883595.1. Taxonomy (NCBI): domain Eukaryota; kingdom Metazoa; phylum Chordata; class Mammalia; order Rodentia; family Bathyergidae; genus Heterocephalus; species Heterocephalus glaber. The sequence continues at coordinate 66,428,758 of NW_028258142.1, forward strand.
AGCCTCCCCGTGGGCGTGGCCTCCCTGGGGGCAGGACATTGCATGCACAGAGCCACCCCTGTGGTGGGTTGCAGCAGCAAGGCCAAGGCTGTGGCTTGGAGAGGGGGTGGCACAGCAGGAAGGCCATGAAGCCTCTCACCCCCGCTTCCATGCATGCCACAGGGAGGGAAGGACTTGGGGAGCAGCCCCAGCTCCCTGCACCCCACCTGGGAGGACACTGTCCCAAGCAGCACCTGGCTTCCCCCCACCCTGTGTCCACACACAGGCCAGGGCCTGTGGGTTCTCCTCAGTCCACAACAGGTGAGCGACACAGGGAAAGTCCCCTCCTCGGAGGAAGTTGCTTGGAAGGGAGGAAAACCATGGAAGGGCTAGGCTCAAGGGTGCACACCTGAGCCCTCAGCACTGGGCAAGCTTAGGCAAGAGGAAGGCTGGGAGTCTGAGGCCAGCCTGGGCTCTGTAGCAAGGCCCTGTCTCAAGAAAAGAAAACAGAACGCGCGCGTGCACGCACACACACACACACACACACACACACACACACGGCGGGGGCGGGGGGCAAGGGCTACTTGGGTCCCCTACGGAACCCTCTGTGACTTTCATGCAAACGTCCTGTACTTCAGACATGGTCAAATCAAGGAAGCCTCAGGGCCTGGAGCCTGGTGAGGCTGTTAGATGCAGTGTGGAGGAACCCTCACTGGTCCTTCCAGTGAGCCACACCAGAACTGGGCCCGGATGGAGATGCTTCCTGAACCTGCTGAGCAGAGACTACAGGGTGGGGTGGCAACCCTGGGCCCTGCTGTCCCGCCTGCTGGCTCAGCCTCAGGCACTGTCCCCACCCTGTGAGCCTCCGTGGCAGGAGAGGATGTGCACTGTGTGTACTGACAGGAGGCTCTGTCCCCCCTGGTGGACACAGCTAGAGCCTGCAGGGGACCACGGGAGCAGCAGAGAGCAGGGTTTACGAAGTCCACTAGAACATCACCTAGAGCTGTGACCACACCAAATCTAAAGCCTACCCAAGGGCTTTGGAGACCTCTGCCTCACTTCTTCAACACACTGGCTTCAACAGGAATCCTGGTTTTCATGACAACACAACTAGAGGACTTTTGCTGTGTGCAGGCTGCCAGGCCAGACACAAACCCTCCCTCCACACAGAGTCTACAGGGCTGAACCTTGTCAGCCAGGGCAGGGCCGGGGCAGGAGGCACAACAGCCTCGATGACCGCTGTACAGTGACCACTACACATTACAGCATGGCTTGATGCTGGGATGTTACATGTTCTCAACACGAGTGACATCTGCAAGGCATAGATGTGTGGACTGCCGTGGTCCAGTCATTCTGTTACTACACACGTACAGGTATGCAGACACGTTTGCAACCCATAAATGCATACAACTACTGTTTGCCAGTTTAAAAGAAAAAACTGAACACTAAAAAATAAATAAAAGTTCCTGATTTCAAAAATCCAATAAGCGCTATGGACCCAGCTCTGCATGCGTCCTGTGGTCTCTGCACACAGCAGCTTCCAAGTCCCGCCTAGGGTCACCCCACCCGCAGTCACCTCCACCCATGGTCACCTGCCTACGGTCATCTCCTGCCCGAGGTCACCTCCCGTTCATGGTCACCTCCCACCCGCAGTGGCCCGCATGCTGTCCTTCTACTCAACACCTATTTACACTGGTGGGTCCCAAGCATACAAGAGCTTGTGCTTGGCACCCCGTGAGGGCCATGTGGGGCATCCGAGGACAGGTGGCCAGCCCCACCTGAGGAACCGGGACTCGCGTCAGGGTATGCAGGAAGGCAGGGTCCTGGGCTGTCAGCCCATGGGTGCCCACCATGGCGTATCCTGCTAGACTTGCCTTGTGGCCCCCTTGATGGGAAACCTGCCGCAGAAACTGACCTCAGCATCTCCTCCACCTCCAGCCACACTGCAGGGCCTGAGCAGTGGAAGCCTCCCCCTTTCTTCAGGCTGAGCAGGGGGCTGGGCACTTAGCACTCGGCTGCCGAACCCCCAAGGCTGTGTCCCTAAGAGGTCTGTAACCACCCCTGGGACCTGCACTGGCTGGGCTGGGTCACCAGTCAGTGATGCGTGGGAAGCAGAGGATGGCAGGGGAGACTGGCAAATGGGTCTGGCCCTTTGCTTAAAGGAATATTGCTTTCAAATTAAAAACAAGATCACCTACAGACAGCTAAACCAAAGCAGTGTTCACAGGCACACAGCCCTGCACACATAGCTCTGGCTCTGCCTCTCTATTTGGCGCTGGGTGTCTGTGTCCAGCTACCGGGTGTGGGCGTGGCCAGGTGCTCCATCCAGGGTGATTTCACCATACCTGGAACAAGACAGCAGCGTCCTTGACCCCTGGTGTCTCCTGAGGGACACTGCAGGAAACTGCAAAAAGAGCGAGATGGAAGTGGGGGGTCCCCTCTGAGGGGTATTTCTGCCTCCTTTGGGAGGCAGGGGCTGCTTGTTGAGGATGGTGGCAGAGGACAGAGTGAGCTGGAACAGAATCTGGAGGTAGAGCCACAGCTGCTGCCGCTGCAGGGGACGAGGAGCTCCAGGTCTGGCCACACCTAGGCATGGATAGAGCCCACGCTGACCTGGATGGGGTGGGTGGAGGGCGGTGACTGTCCTGGTGCAGGCTGCTTCCAGTTCCAGGAGGAGAGAGGAAGAAGGCAGGCCCAGGAGCTCCTGGGTGACACAGGGGTGGCGAGGGGACACTGCAGGTCCTCTCACCTCGGGGGCCACCACCCTGCTCAGCCCCCCAACGGGCAGGGTTTCTCACAAATTTCCTATAGGTGTGCTTTATTGATATTTGCAATTTAAATGCTTAAAATCACCTATCAAGTGTTCCCGGAACAGAACAAAGCGTTCTGAGAATTTCTACCAATATTGATCTAGAAACATCATAAAGGTCAAAGGCTCCTTTGATTTCTTGAAGAGGGCAGAGAGGACAGGCACGCACTGTCACCCATGGCCCGCGTGAACGGGTAACACAAAAACGATGGCAGTTTAAAAGCTCTGGGCTCACTTCCGGATCCTGGTTCCTCTTTTCTACTTTTGCAAGTGCTCTCCCACCGAGCTACGCCCTGGCCTCCCAGCCCTTAACCCTCTGTAAGTGGCGCTTGTTACGCAGCGGGGCAAAGGTCGCCCCTGAGCTCTGTACCCAGGGCGCCCTGACTTCCTGTGCGGCAGGCACTGTGGGTGGGCTTCTCCCGGGGCTGCTGTCTGGAGGCAGGGGGAGCGGCACCCACACTCTCACCAGGTGGCCAGGGAGAGGTGGCGGGAAGGCTCTGGGGGCCAAAGGTAACCCTCTCCATGAAGAAGCTGGCCGGGACTTCCCCAGTCCGAAAGCTTCTCTTTCGTCTAAACCAACGGCAATCACCACTGCCAGCCCTGAGAGCCACTGCGAGGGGCGCAGACAGGAAGTTCTCCCCCACCCCAAGAGTGACCTTCAGGAGCCCTTCAGGGTCACCTGGTTGTCCAGGACAGTGGGGGAGACAACGTCTTGGGGACAGGCCCAGAGACAGGTTTCCCTCCAGGGAAAGACAGGAAGTGCGGGGCCTGCAGGGCTTCTCAGGGCTGTGTGCCTGCTCAGAAGTGGGGCCAGGACCTCTCAGAAGGAGCCTCGGGACGAAGTCAGGCTGGAGCTGTGTGCAGGCCAGGCCTGCGGCCAGGGCTTCTTCCAGTCTTCGCGCCTTGCTGGGGACAGATGGAACTTGGAGCTCAGCACGGACGTCTGCGGCTCGGAGCATGGGCAACTTTCTGTGCCGGGCTGCGGGTGCCACGGCGCTGGGGGCGGTGTGTGTGTGTTAGGAGGCAGAGGGTGCACTGAGACTCAGGGCGGATTTCAATGCACTTCCGCAGGGCCTAAATGCTGTCCCTGCTTTTAACAGGAGAAGGGCAGATAGCTTATATTAAAATACGCTTTTTATCCTTTATTTTTAAAAAGTATTTGATTTGTCAGACTATTAAAATTGACTCTTTCATAGATCAAGTTTTGACTGCAGTTTCTATTTGGATAAACACTTTTTTATAAACTTGGTTTAAAATATATGAAAATGGTATTTGCTTAAAAATAAGGCCTCACTCAAGTCCCAGGACATAGCTTGAAAGAACTACACGTATAGGATACACAGATAATATCACTTTGGTGAACTCAGTATTTCAGTGCATGGAGAACCCTTTACTACACAATTTAATTTTCATAATACAACTCATTTTTTAAAGTTTCAGAGTAGGAATGTTTGACTGAATCTGTGACTGGCAGATGTGCTCTGAATCAAAATGAACAAATAAACATGAGCACAGACATGTCTGCTGAGGAAACTTTCTCTGGCACATGAGGAGGTGGCTTCCCTGCTGAGCTGGGCTCCCTATGACTCTGCAAAAACCCGAGCAGGACAAAACCCCAGCTGCACCGACGCCCTGTGACTCTACTTCCCCAGAGGGGTCTTTAAGGGACCCTTGGGTTTGGGAACACCCTCCAACCAGCCCACATGAACCCCATCATCCAATCAAGGAGACCTGGGTCCCCAGGGCTTTGCTGCTGTGGAAGAGGAGCCACTGCTCCACTGAGGCGAATGAATGCAGACACAATAGCAGCAAACATCATTATTTCAGGATCCTCAAACCCAAACATTCTGGAGTGCCAATGCCAAGATTTATAAGCAGCAGTAGGAAGTAATTGGGCCCTTCAAAAATAAAACAAATTCCTTCACTTGCTTTGGCTCTGGGCTCCTACTCCATTCAGCCTCCTGGCCCGCTATCGCATGTAGGGACCATTCCTCATGGTGAGTGCCAGGGACACAGCCACCTCCCTATCCCCCTGGGCTAGCTGGTGGCCAGGAATGGACTAAGCACGGAAAGTGATATCTGCATAGCCAAAACCAAATTTTACCGAGAAGGAAAACTGACCTCTATGAAGGGATTCAGTATCCTCAGAGCCCAGCATGAGAAGTGTTCCTCTAGGGAACCTCTCTGTGTCACTGTCATCTTCAAATGATGTGATTAATCTTGTACGAGGTTTAGATGCTTAAACAAGTTTCAAATGGGAAAGAGGCACCGTGAGTCTAAATAAGAAAACGGAGCATCGCGAGGGAGGAAACATGATTGCAGCCGGTCCTGCAGTGGCGCCATGGTCTCTCCCGCACCCGATGCGTGAGCCTTCCTCCTAACCGTCCCCCAGCTCGAGTCCCCAGTTGGTCCCTGCTGACGCATCCTGTTCAGGACAGGCTGCGGCTCACGCCTGGCCATGTAAGCAGAACAGGAGATTCCTTCGCAGAGTGGGTTGCCGCAAACGCGCTGTCTGCTCTAAGTTTCACTCTAGGTTTCTGGACTTCTAAGAGGACCTTGAGTTTGAAACTGTCCACTGCCTCTCACAGGGAGAGGGTCCAGATGGGGACAAATGACCAGGCACTGTGCTAGGTGCGCTTCCTTTGATATTTAATTTAGTATTCACAAAAACTCTGTGATTTATTATCAGCTTCTTTCTTACTTCGCTCTTACTGCTGTGGATTAAACCCGGGGCCTCGCAGACACTACATGCACGCACTGCCACTGAGCCCATTAACCCACTTTGCACAAGAAGGAGGAAGACAGAGAACTGCCTCAGACATCGCACAGCCACTGGGTTTCTGCAGTGACCCTGGGCCTCCATCTGCAGGGTGAGGGTGACCGCGAAGGAATCGCACCTTCAGAGACCACAGTGAAGAGCCTCAAGCTCGGAGTACTTGAGCAAATGGCTTACTTCTGCCAAACCTGGATAATTTTTAATAAGGATTATTTCAGCAGTATCTTTCAAAACTGTAAATATTATATAATGACACTCAAATATTCAAGATTTAAATTCCCTGTCCTGAAACTGTAAAGTCCACGAAATTGTAGTCATGGTTTTATCCATTTCTAGAATTTCTAGATGTGAACGCAAGATATTGTTAGCAGCTACTCTGCTACAATTATTTTTTATGTCATGCACCTTTCTTGCCCTAAAAATGATCAGAATAGTCACAGGCAGTGTGATTGTACAGCATTAACCGTAAGGGTTTCAGGCAGTAATATAATCTGTAGTTTGCATCGGTTTACTGAATTTTATCCTCTCTTCACTGTCTTGTTTTGAAATGGGCATACAAGGCAAGTGTCTGCTTATTGGTGAAGGACATAAATTATGCGGCGTAACTGAGAGTTTTCTTCCTTTGATGTCTTAGTGATTAACATTCTCAAGTAAGTAATGTCTATTAAAGTCAGCTTGAAAAGTTTACTTTTTGGTTTTTGTGGTACTGGGGACTGAGCCCAGGGCTTTTGCACTGGGCTACGTCACCAACCCCTTTTTATTTTGAGACAGGGTCTCATTAAGTCCCTCAGCTGTCCAGGCCGGGGTAGAACTTGTAATCCTCCTGCCTCAGCCTCCCAGAGTTCTGGGATGGCAATGCGATACCACATACTACCATGCCTGGTTTAATTTCTTACTAAAGTTTGTAACTGAAAACATTTGCTAGTTCCAAATATCTTGTGTCAAATGGCCAAATCAAGTATTTTTGAGTGACTTTTATCTTTATAAATGTCAGTTATTTTTAATTTAAAAAGAGCAATGTGGGCCAGGGGTTTAGCTCAGTGCTCCACCACCTGCCTTGCAAGCGCAAGGTCCCAAGTTTGATCCCCGGTACCAAAAAGAAAAAAGAAAAAAGAGCAATGACTTTTAAAGTGATGTCACCTAACGTGTGTTAGGATATTGTTGATCAACAGATGAATGGATAAGGAAAATGTGGAGTTAAACATAATGGAGCACTATTCTGCCATAAGGAAGAATAAATTTCAGTCACTGCAGGAAAATGAATACACTTGAGACGGTAATGCTAAGAGACATAAATCACACAAGCTTAGCAATCACATGGCTTCTCTATATGAGAAACACAGCGAATAAAAGCAAAATAAAGCATAAGTGATAGGAACCAGGGAATCGGGTCTTCTGCAGATGGGAAGGGGCCCAGAGAAGGTGGGTGGGGAAGGGAGTAAAACAGGTTTAGAGCGCTGTGTCCACGCCCTGACTCCCTTCGCGCAGGCACACAGGGTCTAACAAAAATAAATGAAAACTAAAGTGCTCCCGGTCTGGGTTGCTCCTGAGCTTCCCATGAGCTAAAACAGCTTCACTCTTTATTTCTACCTTTTCCTTCCGCTCTCACGCTCTTCTTCCGGAGCACCTAACCCTGGCCATAGTGTGCCACAGCTGCACTGGCAGGCAAAGTGACCGGCCTTCCCTCAAGGAAGAATGAGTTTGCTTCCCTAACTATGGCATTTCGTTAGCGGGCTGGCGACGGCAGAGGCCCTACTGGTGACACTCAGACCAAGAGGGTCACGATCTGGTGCAGGGACTCCGGGCGGCTGTCAGGCCAATGCAGGTGATGGTGGGGCAGTGGGAAGGGCCAGGGCCCGGTCCTGCTGAGAGCACCTGAGGGCTGAGGTGTGGGCCGCGCAGGCCGCTGCGTGGTGACCACTGGGCACTACGGGGAGCCTCCCACCCACCCGGGGGCCAGGCGCTGGGGAGCACGGTGTGAAGATGCGGGCCGTGGGACTTACCAGTTCTTCGTTTTCAAACTCGGGGGTGTCCCGGGCTGTTTCCTCCACTGCGGGTTTCTGGACCATGTTCCTACAGACGAGCCAGATGGTCAGGCTGACGATGAACATCCCGATGTCCGGCACGAACACTCGGATCCCGTTGCCAGCGTCTGCACCCTCCAAGCTACGGGGGAACACGGAGGCGGTTAGTCGTGCCTGTGTGAGGGGTTCACTGCCTCACAGCGGGCTCCGCTCCTTGTTCTTTAAAGGAAAAGAAGCTTGGTTTCTGCCCAGAAGGCACCAGAGGGCTTTGTGATCAGGCTTGAAGCCACATATCCCATACAAACGCAGCTGCCTATAAGCTGGTTGAAGCAGCTTAAAACCGAGCACACACCAGCAACTACAAGATACTGTATTGTAAATGCAGGCTGAAGCTAGAAGGGGAGACGGAGAAAATGTCAGCGCCATCCTCAGACCCAGGACTCTCTGGACTCCGCACACTCAGCTGACCATTGTCCCTGCTGTCCTGGGAAGGACGGGCCCAGGGTGTTCTTCCCATGGCAGAGAGAACGTGTGGGACTTGGCACAGGTGTGACACCAAGGCCACCTCCCACCCGCCACCGGAGGACTTGTGAGCAACACCATTCTCTCTGGGGGACAGAGAGCGGAGACCGTGTGCCTTCCCTGTGCACTGCAGTGGAAGGAGCCTCCAGGCCACGACCTCAGAAAGCATGATGAATGGCTCAGGTATGGAATAACGCACTTGGCTTGGGAAATGGAGACACATGTTTCCACGCAGCCTGTGGCTGGAAGACAGCAGCACTCACCGCCCTGAGATCTTCTCACCCCTGTCCGGCCCTGTTACAACTGAGACCTCAAAGCAAATCTGGCCCTGAAGACAGCAAAGGGGAAGGGAGGTGGAAAGGAGGTCTGTCTGTCTGTCTGTCTGCAGGCGCCAGTAAGGGCTCGTGGAGCTGTCCTGAGCATGGCCACCACACGCTGTCTCATCCGGACCAGGGTTGGGGTGAGTGTGGACGGAGCTCAGGGGCCCCGAGACGTCCCACCATCCAGCATGTGGCAGCCAGCACGGCCCTGGGCTCCTACTGCAGTGCCGGGTGATGGTCATGGTGTCACTGCAGTCACGAGTGAAATATGAGCTCACAAGGCACACGGCCTGGACCCGCAGTACCTGGTGCTGCCATCTGGAGCCATATAGCACTGACTCCTGGCAGTCTCTGCTCAACCACAGAAGGAGGAACAAACTCTGGCAAGGATACATGAGTGAAAGGACTACTGGTGACCAGAAAGCCACACAGACTGAGGGGCACAGAATGCATCGGAGCAGGGAGCCCAGAACCTCCCGGTGAGGGGCACCTGTGGAAAGGCTAACAGGGGGCATCACAGGAGCATTCAGTTTAAGGAAACGTCCATCAGCCATAAAAGGAAGTAGAAGAGAGGGACGCAGGCCATCCTGATGTAGGCAAACACAGTCACCCTCCACATCCACAGGGGACAGCTTCTGGGAGCTGTGGACACCAACTCCAAGATGCTCATGCTCCCTCTCACAGTGTCATTGGGTTGGACCACGACCTGAAGTGCACCCCGCACACAGCAGGGCATGTGCATCATCCTTGATGACTTCCGATGCTCGGCATGATATCAGTGTTACAGAGATAGCTGTACCCTCCACTGTTGGGGAATTTCACAAGAGAAAACATGTGTACATGTTCAGTACTCATGGAATTTTCCCCACGGACTTTCAGCCTGTGATTACTGATCCCCACACACAGAAGGTGAGATACAGAGGACTGAGTATGTTTAGTCACATACACCCTGTGCATTGCGAGTCGTTTCATTCACATTGTAAGCATTTTGGTAAACACTGGAAGTAAAGTTATTAATATTACATAATAAAGTTTACATTTACCCTTTGGTAAATAAAAAATTATTAGTATCTACCGCTTACTGAGTGCTTCTGTGCTCAGAATTCACAATATTATGAATCCAACCAACCACCAAGTGGAGGCAGCCCTTTTCCATACGAAAACATTAAGCCTGAAAAGGTGACGAACTTCCCAAGAGTCACCCTGATACAGAGTGATGGGATTATAAGTCATTTCGATGAAGTGTAAATTGATGCCTTCAATGCCCACAGCCTCATCCGTGCGTCTCCACAGCTCCCTTCCAGCCCCATTCCTGTGTACAGGGTGAGAGCCGCCAGAGCTGAACTCATATTTCACCTGCTGTTCTGAAAGTCATCCGTTTCCTTAGTATGTCACTAACATTTTCACAGTTATTGGTAACTTTTACCTATCACTGTGGTCAGACAGGATTAGTTCACTACTGTTATACAGAGAATGTTTCCATTTACTTTTCACTATACTGTAGTACATAAAAGACCATATTTAATTAAATAAATGTCTTCTAATCCAGGATCTTGTAGGACTCCATCCTCAGACCAGTCTCATTTGCTTTTTTAATAAGAGGGCCTGGGAAAGGCATTTCTCTGTAACAGCTTCATGTTTATAAATGGCTCTGAACTCCTATTCCACAAATAAAATAATCATCGTGTGTCAGATGCTAAGAAATGGAAACTGCCTTTTATTTTGGGCAAGACTGAGAAAATTCAATTAAGAAAGCTTCACCTACATGAAGTGCGTGTTAATGACCCCTGATGAAAGATTCTGTCCTGGGAAAACATGGAAGTTCACTGGATGCTTTCAAAGTGTGCTCCACATGCTCTGATGAAGCATAAGTTAATGCCACTGGGACAGGACAAAGAAGGGGAGTCCAGGAAAGCGACCAGAGTGCCACAGCCAGGCTGGCTGTCCCCGATGGGGCTGGGGTCCCCAGAGCCCCTGGGCCGGGGGGGGGTTGTTGGACAATCGATCTGTATAGCTGTTCATGGAAAATAGAATGACTGCAGCCATGTACAAGAGGCAACACCAGGCTGGGCTGGACAAGGTTCCCGAGGAAGGGGAGCCCCAGCCAGGGTCCCGAAGCTTCTCCCACAGCTGGGACAGGCAGGCAGGAGCCAGAGCTGCGCCTGCCACCTGTGGATCACATCAGGCCCCAGCTCCTGGCCAGTCACTTCAGGTGACAGCTCCGCCTTGTGCTTCTCAGTCCCCAGAGAGACATTTCACAGCATGTGCACATGAAGGGGGTAAACGCCGTGGTCTGCAAAAGCAATCATCTCACAGCTGTGCTAGAATGCAGCTACTGGACCCGAGCTGGAATCCGAGTCCCATTAGAATGGAGTCATTCAGCCCCGGAGCGCGACATGCCCAGCACAGCCTGCTGACCTAACAAGGCCCTCACATTCATCACTAGGCCACTGGGGAAACAGCCAGGCTTTGGACAGCGCAGTGAGGAGTTCGCACAATGATCAGTTTGCACTCTCGCCTTCCTAACGGTAAAGTGGCCTGCCTCGCTGTTTAAAGAATTTTAAATAAAGTATGTGCATCAGGGCACTCCTCCCCAGAAATGCTGTGCCTTGAGATAAAGCAAGACAAAAGAAACATAGTTTTGGTCAAGTAAGTGCTAGGAGCTCATACTGCACATTATTATGCTCAAAGACTTGAGAAGTTCTGAGGGAGCACAATTAATTTGAATTCATTTAAGGCAACACTTAGCACATTTACTTGACCCCAAGACAATTTCTTAAAGATTTCAGCTAACATCTTCCACCATCTATAGAGCAGATGTTCAAGGATGGATTGCGGGAATGTTAGGTTAGGGAATGCCCATTGTTCTAGGTTCCTGGTAAAACGAGTGCATGACTTGGGGACTATACTGAGGTGTAGCTATTCCCCATAACCTTGGTTTCCATTTCTGAGGTCATGGATACCTCGTTCCGTTCCCTTACCTAATCACCCAACAGTCCTCGCACTCACTGCACAAGCGTTCAAACTGCAGAGCCGGCAGAGAGAAACAGGCCACTCCCTTTCCTCATCCTACAGATCACAGAGAGCGCCACATGGAAGAGCAAGTGACAGGCTCAGCACATGGCGAGCAGGACTTGTGGCGGCCAGGGCTTTCTCTCCCTAGCACCCGCTGCATCCAGCTTCACCTCACCCGGCTTCCCCCTACCACAGCAGAAGGTGCCTGCTCCGGGCTCCAGGGGTCTGCGGCTGCCGGGCTGGAGCCACCCGTCCCCATTCTCAGCACATTCCGGCTCCAAGGCCCTCCACCTCAGCTTTCTGACGTCATGTACCCATTTCCCACCCCCCAAGAACACCCCAGAAGACCCGCGCTGCTGGCAAATCCACCAAGAATCCCCAAGTTGGACTGCACAACCAGACTCTCCTGTGCTTCCTGCTGAAAGGACCATGAGCTCACCAGGTCCTGCTCTCCACCGTAGACTCTTCTGACGTACGTCCACCTCCAGGCTCCCGAAGACACCTGCACAATGACTCACAACTCTGCATGCCCTGCTCACACTGGACACCTGAGAAATATCAGCAGATGCCTTTTTTTTACTAGATATCTCTTTAGTATCCCAGCGTTTTTCAAAACGAAATGTTCACATTATTTCAAAACCCGCTTTCTTCATCTGCTCTTTACCTTGAAAACTGGTGGTATCGTCCATCTAGCACCCACGACAGAGCCTGAAGACTTCTGTCCTCCTGCTGAGAAGCCTGCGTGGGTTCTGTCTTCCTGAGATTGCGCTGGCCTGGCCCACCTGCCCTTTCCTCCCCACACCTGGCTCTGTCCTAGGACCGTGGTGATGGTGGCCTCCCTGTTCAGTCCGAGTCTCTTCTTCAGACCAGGCCTCACCAGTGCTCCCAGAGCTCAGTTGTTAGAGGCAGGAAGCAGATGGTGCTTGGCCTCTGCCTACAGGAAATGGGTTTCTCCTGAGCAGGGCACAAGTCCTGCCTGCCTTCTCCCTCATCATGGTCTCTAGCCCATCCCAGGCTACTGCAGGCAGGCGCCCAGTGTGTAGGCGACTCTCTGCTGAGCGCCCGTCCATCTGCTCCCTGGGTCAGCGAAGCTTCTGAATTCCCACTGCCAAGTCTCCCTGCCTCCTGTCCACCTGTGGCCTTCCTGAGTGCTCCAGCACTCATCCCACGAGAGAGCCAGCCACTCGCTCCTGCGGATGCCATGTAGCAGCCAACACCGTGGGTCTCTCCTTGTCTGCAAGTCCGCCTGGCAGCAGCGGCTGTCGCTGCACCTCTGCACTCCCCCAAGGCAGTGAACTGCAGATGATTGCCACGGCTAGGTGGACGCACTCGGGCCCCAGGCAGGACACGATGCTGCTCGCAGCCCAAGACTTTGGCTTCACTTCCCAGGGCACAGTGGAAGAATCAGTGAGACGAGGCTCAGTGTGGGGAAGATGAGACACAGGCACCTGGGAGGAAGACTGCTGTTGCGGGGGGAACAGCATGGGGCTCTGGGAATCACAGGTAAAGTCCCAGTTATTGGCATATGCAGATTTAATCGCCAAGATTGCACAGTGTAAATCAGTAGGATATATGTTTGGTTTTGATAAATAAACATGTTAGGTTCAAAAACAAGAGAAAAATAAGTGTGTTTCATGAACATGGAATGGCTCAATGTGGTAGAAGTTTCTACTCATGAGAGCAAATCAAGTTATCAAGTGCGGAGCCTGTGCTGGGCACAGTCCCTGGTGTGCTGAGGAGGTGAGGCTGGTGAAGGCACCGCGTTTGGGGTGTCTGTGAGCTCGGGGCATCGCCACGGCCCCAAAGGTGTGGTGCACAGGATGGGAACCGGGCTCTGGGAGAGCAGTGTCACTTCCATCCATGTGTGAGCTGTGTGTGGGGGTCACTCAGGTGCAGAGCTGTACCTCACGCTGAGGTCACTTGGGACTTACGCCCGGAGACCAGCTGTGCTGGAGGCATCATCTCACACATGTTGACTAAAGTCAACAAATAAATTAGACTGCCAAAGGCTGGTGTATGCATGGAGTAAATGCATGTGCGAGGGTTTCAAACGTAACTATATGTGAGAGGGCATTTGACTACAACTAAATTGTATTTCACGTGAATTCTACATTTGGCTAAGCAGGTTTTACACAGAAATTCTGTTTTCATAAATCACTAGATCAATGTGGACATTTCACCATCAGATGTCAACCTCAATCATGCTGTTTTCCGGGCTCATGCCAAGGACACGGGTCACACTTGACAGCATATTTTAAGCTGCATCAAATGTCTGTTCTCTGAAACAGCAAATGTTTCCTCACCAATGCTGTGGCAGTCCATGGATCTTATCAGTCACAGAGTAACTGTGCCTCTTTAAAAGAGATTCCAGGTAGCTGAAGTTTGGAATCAGCTGCTCATCCATGAAGAGAAGAACAGACAGACTGAAAGAATGCACAGGTTGAATGACAGTGTGTCCAGATGATAAGATATTAGAGCAACAGATAAATGCAAGTGTATGTGTGAGCTAGGTCCATGCCAATGAATAAGGGCATATCTCACAAACAAGACGATGGACAAAAAATGTAGCCAATGTGAAAAAATAGGGATATAGAGAGAGTCACACATAAGGAATGAGATGAAAACAACAAACATAATTCAAGGCAAGACAGAGACAATCAACTGTTTGGTGCTGTTTAAGTTCTTAAGCCTGCTGGAGCTCATTGGTAGATATAAAAGTTTATCATTAACCTTTTGTATTATTTTTAAAAGCCAGCATACCCACGCAGCTGAGAATTCCTTCTGGAGAGCACACCTGAAGGACGTAGGTCAGTTATCTTGTCTGGGGGACAATGACCGACTGGCGTCTCACTTAGTAACCAATCCCTGTTCTCCCATCAGAGTCCAGACCAGAGGCGGGGCAGGTGGGTAGGTTTTATTTTTCCAAGCTTCATTTTCTCACCTTATAAGATGATGGTGCCTCCAGGTCTTCCCAACTTTAAAATTTCATTTTGACTATGAAAAGCCCAACCCAGGAGGTGGTGGGATTCACATAGGAACAGTGGAGAAGAAAACCCTAGAAAAATCTCAGGCAGTGCTGAGGAGGAGCAGTGGGCAGTATACCCCAGGGCGGAGGGCAGCTCTGAAGGCACACGCCTGGCACTGCCAGGTCCTGGGCTCCAACCTGGCACCACAGAAGCAGGAAGTTGGCAAACGGTGACCCAGTCTCGAGGCCCCAGGGGAGCAGGGCCCCAGGCTCTGTTGGTAGAGAGGTCAGCTTCCATCAAACGGCAGTAATGTGGGTAGAACCACAAATGAGCATTCTTTAAACAAATACGAGCCATCGAAGGCTTGGATGTGGTTTCCCGGTGGCTTCTGAAGGTCACACAGTGGTTTTCCTTAAGCTTAAATACGACCTGTGTGATGCAGGTGCCTTTAGTAGCTTGGGTTTAGTGACTTTGAGAGCAGTCGCAGTGCACGCATGTCTAGGAATAAGAACTTCGTAAAAGACACCGATATGAACAGAATTCACATTTGGTTTTTTATGCTTTACATTGTATTTTTTGTGTCAAAGGTGTCTAGGACTCATTTTGTTGGACTTACAAATGAATCCAGCTGACAAACCTTCTCTCGGAACAGAACTTGTTCATAAGTCAGGGACTTACTGTACTGATACAATACTGCCATCCAGTTCAATACCACCATCCTGTTCAAGACCAGCATGCAACTCCACACCACTATGTGATGCTGCACTGTCAGCTGGCAGGAACTCCACTCAGATGTGCCTGTAATGTCCCACACTCCTTTGTCCCTGGAACCCTAACCTGGGCCATGGGTTACATTCAGCCTCAAGACCCATCCATCTTCCTGGACCGGGGACAGCTCCTCACTCTTTGACCTTTGTCCTTCACAGCCCGAGTGGGTACCATCTTTCGCTGTGTAGGACATCTCCCAACCTGGCTCATGGATTCTTGCAGGAAGGACACAGACACAACACTATGTCCCTCTCAGTACAGCGTATCAGGGGCACAACCCTGACCCCACCTGGGTGACCTGGGCAAGTTTGTGAGTGACAGCTTTCTCTGCTGAAGTCATTATCTTTCTAGCTGCATTTGATTTGCATGGTGTAGGGACATGTTCCAAACTAAATGAGTATCCCATTCCTTATCAACCTCCTTACACCAAGCTTAGCAGTCATTAACAATTCCTGTGTCTATCACATCCCATTATGATGCTGCCAAAGGTGATTAGCTATGTCCACCATTATTAATCGGTGTTCTAATGCAAGCAGACACTTCCCCTTATCTCCAATTAACTAACTGCTTAGCTAACTGTTATCAGTGTAGCCTCTGAATTCCTATTTTTTTAGATGAGCTGTGTTTTGAAATTATCAGCTTGTTTTGATGCTGAAATTGCCCTGAGTTGCGAGAGCCCCTGTGAGCTGGCTGTCCCACGGCTCACTGTGTGTGGCCCTATTTCCTGATGCAGTAAGGTTTGCAGGCCCATCTTCTCTCAGCTCCTTGCCTTCTCCCCTCAGGCTGCCACTTCTCTGAAGAGCCCCCTTTCTTGTAGTGCAGTGTGGCATTCAGAGCTGGCACTCAGATCTTGCTCTTGGAGGGGCTGCTGCTCCTGGAGTCACTATCTTGAGATCTGTTCACTCAACAGAGACTGGAGATATCTGCGTAGACCTTGATTCACACAGATGACACTGAAAACTTTCCATACATTCTTGTGCATACTTATTTCAACTCATGCATTGATTCTGATACTTTCAATTTGAATTTAACACCTCTGGAATCTTTCTAGCCTTTGCTCCAGTCCTGAGAAATCTGGCTCACGTTAACCGTCATATATTTTGTTATGTGTCCAGTTGCTTAATTATTTAATGTAACTACTTTCCAAACTGCTGCAGCTGCCTCATCCACCTTCCACATCTGCCTTCCCTGACAGGAAGCTGCTGTCACACTGAGTACCCCCCACCTCATTGTCACAAGACACCATCCCCAGAGACCCAGCTCCCACGGGGAGGAAACACGGCTACAGCCAAAGCAAGGTGCCACGGCTTTGCCCCGCATGCATCCTTGGCAGCCACAATGGACGAAGGCTTGATAGAAGAGGGACAAAAAGAAGTGGAAAGATATGGAGAGATGGTTCGGCTCTTCATGGCTTCTTGCAGTGGGAAGGCTGGAGGGAGATGAGAGGAGAGACAGGGACATGCGTCTGTGTCCACCTGCCACCCACAATGCTCTTCATCTCTCCCCGTGGACTATCGGTTTCCCCCACTCTGCAGCTCCTCTGCTGAATGAGGCACCACTGACCAAATGCTCAGGTACAAGGAGACAGCAAAGACCAGGGCGACTGCCTCTGTTTAGAGGAGGAAGAGTGCTCTGATGAGGCCAGAAGGAGAAGTCTCATGGTTTTGATAGTGAATTATTTTGAGTCTTTGGGCCAAAGGTTTGCCCTTTTCAACTAAATGGTGACTATAATGTCTTTGCAGATTTGAGAAATTAACCAGGAGTGTTTGTGCTATTTCTCTGGGAGATAAGAGTTAAAGGTCTAGAGAAAGGTGATCTGGGTTTCAGAATAACCTCCCACAGCTAGTGGTCCTGTGCCTGTCAACACAGCTGAGCTGGGACTGTCCCCAGAGTCCCCAACCTGCAGGGGCCTGTGTGAGAAGTGGATGGAGACCCCTGGATGTGCTAGAAAGGTGTGCGTGAAGCCCGTTTAGCTGGGGACAGGGACAGACACACCAGAGGTGTAGGGGCTCCTTTATCCCCATTCTCCTGCGGCAGCCACCCCAGGCCCCACCAGGCACTTGGTTTTCCACAAAGGTGGAAAGAGCTTCCCCAGGGCCTTCCCATGCACGCCCTACAGGTCCTGTGCTGGCTGCTGGATGCATTGTCCTTGGACTGACTGTGAGTCTCTCTATCTTTCCTCTTGGACCTTCGCTCCCCAGCCCTGCCCACAGCTGTGGCCAGCCCAATTCCCAGGATGAATTCTTTAGTCTATAACAACAACTATGCTCCTCCTGGAACCCTGCAAAGTCCTGGCCTTCCTTACTGGCTTGCAAAGCTTTTGGGAATTACTGAAAAAGGAAAAGAGCAAAACTGCCTCTGTCTGAGCTAGGTCAGAGATTCTCACCAGCTTAGAGGAAGACACAGTCCCCAAGAGCAGGTCAGTGTTCCTGGCACAGTCCTGAAGGGACAGGACTGTGGACCTCCCCACAGTGCACAGTGGTGGGACTGGAAGCAGAGCCTGTCACCTGTTTGTGTGGCTGAGCTGCAGATGCCATGAAGTAACTCACTGTCACCTCTGCAGGGAGCGGTACAGCTGGAGATGCCTCTGGCTTCCTTCTGGCTCACAGTCCTCCTCTAGGCCCTAGCCTCGCAACCCCTCATTCACTCAGTTACATGGCACAACTAATTAGTTATTATAAAATAAAACTAGTACACATTCAGGATAGGGAAAATAAGTAGGAAGGAGATAAGAAAAATTCTAATTTAAAAATTCTAATTTTAATTTAAAACTTTTTTCTCCAAATGTGACTTTAAAAATTCTGCTTAATAAACCTCCTACTGACACATATTGAAAATTCTTTTCTGTGATGGAAGTCAGCAAACCAGCAGCCTATCTTGTGGGTGGGGTGAGTCAAGGTTCCCCATCTCTGCACTGGGGACTTTTCCCTGTCCAATGACATTTCTTTTGGCGAGCCAGCCAGGAGGTAAAGTTACACTGGGACTATGACTTTAGTAAGTCCAGCTGAGGGCATTTCATTTTTTCCCTTTCCCCCTCCCCCAAATCGTTGCCCTCCAAGGCACGGCTTCTTCCTTTTCTCTCTCTCTCTCTTTTCTCCTCTTTCTCCTACCACCTCTCTCTTCACCTTCTTGCTCTCTCTTCTCCTATTTTCTTGTACTTCTCTCTATACTTTTCTCCCGCCCTGCCCCCGCCTTCTTTCTTTGTTGCTTTCTCTTTTTGCAAACATTTACAGCTTTAGGTTTTTCCTAAATGAGAAAATAAGCGCTTACACCTGACAGCACCAAAGACACAAGGCCCTTGGTCCCTCTAACTTGAAGTGTGGAGAGATGTCAAGAGGTGCACTCTAGGTCAAGTAGCACCCTTGTTAGATGTCCTCTCTGGTCAACACACCCATTCCTGGGTCAGATGGAACTAAAACTTGCTCACCAGGGAGGGAATCGGAAGAACAAACCCATCCAGTGTTTCTAGCAAGGTTTCTTCACCCACCAGTATGGGAAGACTGGTCCCAAGACACAGTGGAGAGAACCAGTCTCAGGATGGCAATCAAGAAAGCTGTCTCCATAAGTCAGACAAGCCTTTTTGCCTAAACATGTTAGATAAAGGAAACCCTCTACACTGCTCTTTTAATCCTTTTTCTCTCATCCCTCACCTTCCTCACTCTCAAATCTGAAAGTCATAAACTTGGTCTGCCTGATGCCCTTTTTGGGTGGCTGGGAACACAACCTAAACCATACAGATTCAAGTAGCATCTGGGTTATATCCTCCTTGGCCCCTGAAAGAGCCTCTGGACTCAAACCAAGAAGGATCCCACTGGCTTTCTTTTTTGTTTTTCACCCTCTCCCCTAAAAACTCAGTCCCTTTCTTGTCCCTTCTCCTCTCCTACTCTGAGGCTTTCATCTGTCAGGAAACAAATCCTTTATCCTTTTCTGTTGTTAATTAGCAGGGGGATGCATGGGAGCTCAGAGCTCTGAGTGTTTTACAGCTCTGGGAAACAGTGACTATTCCTCTCTGCTCAGGTGAGGAAGAAAGGCTCCCATCTTATGTGTCCAGCCTGGGTGCTGATGCTGACCGGAGAGGAAAGTAAACCATGCCCAAACTCCTGGCTCGACATAGGCCCAAATCTCCTTGGTTTCTCCTCCTCTCTGGGCAACACTACCACACTGGGAGAAGGGCTCTACTCCCCATGCTTTCTGCTGATGCAGAAAAGATAAATGGTGATGCAGTAACTTGGTAAAACTAGCCGGAGCCCAGCTATTTCTCTCCTCCTCCCTAGCCAGCAGCTCTATGCTGTGTTGAGGAAGGGAGACAGGACAGACTCCCCTTCCCTGGACACAGCTTAAAGATGCATGCCCTCAGGGCTTTGCCCACCCAGGACAAGAGCTTCACTTCAGCCCTCTATGGCTATCTGAAGTGCAGTCACCATGGACTTCCTGGTTCTGAAGGCACCTGCTCCAGCCCTACAGCTCCACACAGTACTCTTATGGGATCTCACAGAGTGGCTTCTTCAATGCCACCTTGTTCCCTCCTTCCACCTTCTTTGGTTTTGGTAATCTCATGATATTTTAGTCTTAAGTTGATCTCTCTATCTCAAACAGTATGTGCTTTTAAATTACAACAGAATGAGGCATCTCCAGACTTGTTAAATCCTCTAGGAGTTCTCTACAGGATGTCACAGGTTCCTGGATACAAAGACCTTTGGGGGAACTTTTTGAATCAAGCTCAGCTATTGTGTACAACTACTTTCCACCTTTCTGATCTACTGTGAAAGATGCAAAGTAGTTTTTGCATACTTTTGAGGGCCTGGAAGTAGCAGTATGCCAGGGGCAAGGATACTTGCCCTGGTTATTAAAGCAAGAGGACTGGCCAATGTGCCTGATCATGGGGCAGATTTCTGCACGACTGGCAGGGATGACTATAGTAGTCAGGACAGAAAGTTGGGGTAGGTGTGTGCACAGTCTGACCCCAAGTTCAGGTGGGCTGTGCAGCAGACCTTAGGAAAGTTTGGGTGGGCCTTGGTCTGACCCTGGGAAAGTTGATGTGAGCTGCTACTTGGGCAGTCTTGACCCCAGGAAACTTAGGGTGGGCTGCTTAGACACCTGGCCCCAGGAAAGTCAGGACAGCAATGTCCACTAGGAGAGCTATGTTGTCTGCGCCTGAGTGGTAATAGATCTATTTATTACCATTGGGTAGTAAATCTGTTTGTGGTCAACACTACTTCCTGAACTTGGAGGAGGTCTTAAAGTATCCCTGGAGTCTTGTCAGTGCTGATACTTTGCAAACCTGTTTTGTTTTGTTTTTTTAAACCTAAGTTTCACCTTCAGAGCAAAAGCTAAATTAATATTTGGAAAAGATTTTTATATAGCTGTGATGCCAGCTATCACTAACTTCTTAGTATATTAAATTCATTTATGTTCCTTAGATGTCCAAGCCTTCTAAAATACAAAACTTTAAAAAATCACCATATTTGATGTCTTCAAACAAAATCATTTGCAATAACGGACTTTTCCAGGCTGATATTTATGTGTTTCTAATTGTATCATGATAGTCAGATATATCAAACACTACGCAGTCCAGGGATACCCATGCTAATGATTAAAAATCTTTAATCTTTGAAGATTAGAGATCATCGGTGAACAAGTACATTCTACTTAGAAGACACTTTATTTCAAAAAGGAGCAAGTTGAGATGAGAATTTATGTGTATGACTTAATATTTTTAATTGGATAAAGGTAACCCGTTATTGATAAGTTACATTATACTAAAATGGGAATTTCAATGTATTTTTAGAGATAATAAGAAGAACCTAATTGTTCTGCTATAATGATGCCATCATAACTGTTACCCTAAAATGCTATGTTTACTCTTATTTTTATTTTTCACTTTCCTTGTACAACTCTGTGACTGTTATCTGCCACCATGGTGCAGGAAAACATCTCCTGAAAGACAACCTGAACAGCATTGCGATGGCCTGTGACACTGCCTGCAGCTGACGCAAACACTAACCGTGATTAATCGAAGCTCCCGGTAGCCAGAAGGGGTTAGAATGGTTAAAATTAAGACCGACTACTCCTGATTCAAGAGTGCAATGGGCTGGGTGTTTAACAACTGAGGCTGAGAGACCCGAGCTAAGGAAGACAGAGGGCTCGAAGGACAGCCAATAGTTTGGCTCTTTCCCTCCAAAGTCAGGAGGACCCATGTCACGAGAAGAACCCTCTGAAAGGCCTACTGGGTCACCCCACCTCCCAAGAAGGGGACTGTTAGATCCTGAGGTCAGGAGCCAACCAGTGTGCCCTGTGCTCAGAAGGGGTCCCCGAAGAGCACAGTGCTCCCAACACTTCCAAGGAAGCCACGAGGCCAAGCAGACTGAGACCCATCATGGCAGACAACGCAATTCGTAGAAGAAAAACCGGAGGAGCTAAGGGGGTCCTCATGTGGCCCCAAAAGTAACCCCTGAGGGAGCCATACCAGTCAGGCTTACACTGAGAGTGACAGTAATACAGAAACAGGACAGGCAAGCACAGACAAAAGGGGCTCCAGACACCGCATCAGCACCCATCGGAGTCTCCAGCCGCACTCAGGACATCTTAATCCAGCCATAAAATGTCACAACTCCCAGTCCCACTAACTTTTCCAAAAACGTGTCCTTCAGCCTCTTAGTGTATCGTCATCATGTTACTTTGATATACAATAAATATTCCTCAGTAAAAATCTGGCTTCTTAGTAGGTCTGCCCATAGGGTTAAATGCCAATACAAATGTTCCGGCTACTAAAGCTTATTCCTTCTGTGGTGTAAACTAACTCCATGGTCTAGAGCCAGGCACTACAAGGATCCATGAATCTACAGAGCAGAGGCCAAATCCCAGGTTCTGAAGCCTGTAATAAGAGCTTTCATGGCCAAATGTTCGTGTGAAACACACATAATCTTTACCTGATTTATTCCTTGGCCATTACTATAATTAACATTTTAAAAATTTAGTTTTCTCATTAACAAAATCGAGAGGAGTCTACATATTCTTACACTCTACCTGTTGTACTTGGGTCAACATGTTAAGACCCAGAGGTTAATATTAAAGATGGTTCGCCATTCTCTTTTTAGGGCTTTGGCACTTGCCCGTCTAGCCTGTCTCCTTTAGGTCAGTGAGGAGGAGACCCTGACCCCTGGTGAGGCAGGATCGGCCCTGTCTCAGCCTGAGGGGCTCACAGAAGACAGACCTGCGGCCCTCCAAGTCCTCTAAGGGTTCAAAGTCTGGGAGGAGGGGCCAAGAGGCAGGACAGGAAAATAAGATAGGTAGAAAGGAGACAAGAAAAATTGTACTTTTAAAATTGCACTTTTAGTAACAACTGCAGGTTCAAGGCACAAACCCAGTCAAAAAAATCCCTAAGGTCCTTAAAGACACAACATGCCCATGCCATGCCCTCTCACCTGTAAACGGGCCTCCCTACCTGTGCACAGGCCACCTCCTCACTGTGAATGAGCTTCCCCAGGCCGGGCCCCTCGCTCCGTCCCGGGTGCTGGCTGTCAGCCCAAAGGGCATCACTCCCCCCTGGGGAAGAGCTGTAGCTGGTCATCTGGAAGTGGATCCCCTCTCTATAGATTCTCAATTCTGAAGATTTTCACCCCAAATCCCCATAAATATACCCAGATCGAGGCCACCCGGTGCCTCTCTCTCACTTCTGAGGGCGGCACTCTATTTCTCAGTGTGTACTACTAAAATTCTGCCCACTAAGTCTCTTTATGCCGCTTCCTGGTGTGTCCTAAAAGTTCTTCTCCCATGATGGACGTCAGTGAACCTGCAACCTGTGCCACGGGCAGGGTGAGTAGAGGTCCCCAGCTTGGCTTTGGGACCTTCTTGGGCTCTGCCCAGTGATAGCGTATTTTATTTTTTCTGAAATGTAGCAGAATAAGGCCCAACAAAAGTATCAGCATGCATAGCATGTGGTAAGAGCATTTCTTTTGAAACTAAGTTTGTGTTGTACAAGGTCACGACATCAAGTTCATTTCTTGGTGTAGTTTTGTTTTTTGTTCTTTTTTTAAAAAGAAATTTGAAACCACTCTGTGGGAAAATCCTGTTTTAGTAAGCAGGTGGGGCAGCCTTGCAGGGCCAAGGTGAAGATAAAACCGGTCTTTGTTCAAATCTCTGGGAGCCGAGTGCACTTGAAACCCCACAGGGGAAGGCACAGTCTCCCAGCATTTTGACTCTGAGCTTGCAGGTTAGGGCCCCCAGGCTGTGCGAGACTCCAGTGGTCAAACTGTCCCAGGAGTCAACACCCCCACACATGGAACAGCACTGAGATGACGTCAGAGGGCGGCACAAGGGAAGCCGTGGGGAGAATGTAAATCAGCACAGCCGTTACTGCACAGATTCATAAACAACCACATGGAAGCTCCTCAAAAATTAAGAAGAAAGCTCTACAGGATCCAGCTCACCCACTTCCGGGTTTACATCCAAAGACAACGGAGTCAGGGCGCAGAAGCAACCCCGCACCTGGCACGCGCCGCACAGGACACAGCGCAAGATGGGCCATGGCTGATGAGTGGACCATCTGGATTCAGCCATCCAAAAGGAAGAGGCCGCGTCACTCGCAGTGACGTGAAGGAAACCGCAGGGCATGATGTGATGTCCACCAGGCAGAGGCAGAGGCCACAAGGTCCCCCTGATGTGCAGAATCTGAGGGTTGACCTCATGGAAGGGGAGAGAGGAAGGCTGGACACCTGGGCTGCATCAGCGTGGGTGTTAGGTTGGGCCAGGCAGGAGGACAACTGCTTGGTGTCCTGTTGCACACGAGAGTGACGATGGCTAACAACAGCAAATTATACAGAGTCCACCAAACAATAACGTGGACACTTCAGCAGTTTGACAGGCTAATAAATGTCTGGAAGCCAATGGCCACCGCTTTGAGCACTCTTGTAATTGTAGAGGCCTAGGTAACTTGTATTAATCTCATGACACCTCAATGAATTTAGTATTAAGATATTTATACCAGTTTGTCTTTTCTTGGTGTATGCATTTTTTGGTGGACTCTACATTTCAGAGTAGCTGGGGTGTGAGCATTTCACTACAGAGAAACGATCAGTTTCAGAGGTGGGGCCCCTGATCTGGTGAACGTGTAATGCGCTTGCATCTTACCCCACACATTTGTATCATTAGGTGCTGAATAAAAATAAAACAGTATATCCTATGCTAAAAAAATCTAAGCAATGAAAATAAAAATTTGTAAGGTATAAATTACAGCACAGCAGCGTACACTACCAACAGAAAAGTCAAAGAACATTTTATATGCACTTCGGCTCCCAGGTTAATGGAGCCGGCTATGCAGAGTGTGGGCAGAAAGCACTGTGCAGGGTGGGACTGACCACCAGCTGAGGGCTGAGGGGTGAGAGACAGGACCCACAAGCGAGAGGAGCACCGGTGTCACAGACATGGCCATGCACGTCCTCAGGCAGCATGAGGCCCCCGCCTGCCGCCGCCATGGGGGGCTCGGGGCTGTGCAGCGGGCACTGTGAGCAGCTGAGTGTGGAGCAGGCTGGGCCCCATGGTCCCTCCAGCAGGGTGACTCTCGAGGCCCTTTCTGGGGAAGGTGGTGGAGACACCGAAGGGGAGGAAAGCACTGCTGCCTGACTGCCTCGGGGCCGTGTGCTGGTCACACTTACAGAGGGTGCGGTGTCAGTGACTGCAGAGGACAGCTCAGCACACCAGGAGATGGACAGGGAGAGGAGGGCCAGGAAGGAGAAGAGATGGGGTGGGGGGAGGCCTAGCGCAGGAAGAGGATGTAGAAGCGGAAGAGAAAGGAAGGAGGAGGAACAGGAGGAGGGGCAGGAGGAGGGGAGGGCCCAGC
This sequence comes from Heterocephalus glaber, assembly GCF_053883595.1. NCBI lineage: Eukaryota > Metazoa > Chordata > Mammalia > Rodentia > Bathyergidae > Heterocephalus > Heterocephalus glaber. The sequence continues at coordinate 66,453,775 of NW_028258142.1, forward strand.
AGCGTTTGGAGTGTTGCAGCACAAAGTGGCAGAGGGGCCCAGAGAACAGAGAAAAACAGCCCAGCACCAGCGCCCTGGTCAGAGCAGGGCATTTCCAATACCCTAGCTGAGCCACAGGACCTGCAGGCCACAGTGCTGGATTTCAGCAGGAGCTCTTCCTGCACTTCAGGGCTCCGAACAGGAAGGGTTTATGGCGAGGGTGAATCCACAGTGTTGGGTGCGGAGGAAACTGTTTCCTCTGGAAATCCCCAGTCTGGAATTCTGTTTTAATGGTTCAAGAGCTATGACCAAATCACTGACTTGGGATGACAGCTGGGCTCCTGAGAGACTTTCTCCTAGGCGGAGATCTGTTGGTTTCATAAATAAATAAGAGTCGAGCTGTTGCCATTGTGATCTGGATGCACACTTGAGCGGCAAGTGTTTCGTTTTCACTGCTGTTGTTTGCTTATTTCTTGTCGCTTTCTTCATGCTGACTGTTTGCACAGATGCATGGGCTCAGCTCGGCAGACCTGTCCATTCGAGGGATGTATTTTGACCGTGCCCCTCAAGGACCCCGTCTCGCTGTTCGGGGCAGCCGAGTGCATGTTGTATGTTTCGATCATATCCCCCTCCCCTCTTCCCTTCCTCATGAGAGCCCCTCTCCTTTCCTGGTGTCTGCTCTGGATTCTGCACATTATTGAGAGCGAGCGAGTGTGCGGCATGTGTTTCTCAGCCTGGCTCTTTCGGCTCCACATGACCAAAAGGGCGGTTCCCGGCCTATTCACAGGACGCAGCCTCCCGCTGCAGGGCCAGACCTCTCAGAGGAGCTCCGCAGGCCAGTCGGGTCACCCTGACCCCAGGATGTCACGGGGACACACTGTCCCTTTCCTCTGCCCGCCTCCCTTCCAGTCTAGTCCAGGAGCTTCTGGTGTTGGTTCCTGGGGGAGCCAAGCAAGTGCCGTCCCTGCAGAGGCCGAGCCGCCTCGTGGGGGTCTGAGAACAAGCAACACATTGGCACTCAAGGTCCTTATTTAACAAACCCCTCAGTAGAACTGTACAAGAGATCTTCCTGCGTCTCGGGGGACCCATCGGGGAGCTGCACACTCAGCAGTGGCCTTTGGTGCTGTACCAAGTTTCTCGTTTTCGCGTGCCACTGGCATGCTTCCCTGCACACCCGGCGGTGCCCTGGACACGCGTACTGCGGCAGCCTGCAGCGGGCCCTCGCACAGATGTCTCCATGCTGTCTCCTTCAGCAACTCTGAACCCCACAGGCACCTGTCCCACACTGCTGTTGGTTGCGAGCAAGCTGGATCCTTGGGCTCTGTGCCCTCCTGCGTGACCAGCAAGGAGAGTTGGGCCCTCGGGAGGCTGCTCTGTGATGTGCTGCCCAGAGCCAAATGTGTGGCTGCAGATCTTGTGCCTCTCATCGGGAAGCGCATGCTCCCTTCACCCACAAGTTTCATCTCTACCCTATGCCCACAGCAACAGCAGACACTGGTTGTGTTGTGCCTGTTTTGTTTTTCTCTCTGTCCTAAAAGTAACTTAGGTCAATGCAGAGGCCAGGGACAAACCACAGCACCCAGACCGCAGATCCCAGGGACCTTGACGGAGTCACACCCAGCAGCCTTCGTGTGACCCCCCCTGACATGCTTCCCGGAGAAGCTCAGTGCTGCTTCTGGAAAGTGCCCCTGGCCACGCAGCGACGGGCAGCGCTGCAGCCTTTGTTTCAGACTCTGGAGAGCAGAGGTCTCCTTCTCTTTCTCCTACTCCTCTTCCTCCCCCTCCCTCATTCCTCTCTCCTCCCCACTCCTCTGTGGTTTCCATCCATTACAGCCCTTATGCAAACCACCAGCAAACCCTCTGAAACTGCACTCAGTCCAAGGTGGAATTTGATTATCTGCGGAGATTTCTAAATAAATATATTTTACTGGGCAGAGCAGAGTGCAGAGAAGTTTTCAAACCCAAACATTTGTCATGATGACCCGGAGCAAACAATTTTCTCTCTGTTTACGGCAAGCAGGTCAATAAGCGACATCTGGCTTGAGCCATTTGGAGCCTCCTTGGAGGCTCCCGACTTATCTAACTTAAAGTTTGTACCTGCCTGTGTAGTCAGCGTGTCCACTGATCAGGGCTTCTATTGCTCCCCGCATGACACCCTCCTGCTGTGTCCTGCTCAGGCACTCCAAGAGAAGGGATGCCCTGTGTTAGGCTGCTGGCTGCTGGGCGAATGCTGGTGTCCCCCGCCCCTCCCCTGGGGAGCAGATCACTGTGGGCTGCTCCGTCCCCACGCTGTGCCCCACGGACCTGGCGGGTGTGGTCTCCTGAGCACCATGCTCCTCTGGCCTGGCCTTCCACTAACTCTGCAGAAAAACTGTCTCCCAAGCTCTTGATGAGGCCAGCCTTCCTGCCCCGCGGGATGAGGGGAGCTGCTCGTATGCAGAATGAGCATCCTTGATCGATCTCCAAATCCAAATCCAAAATATGAAGCACTTTGAGCACTGCCATGACGATACCAGTGGAAAACCCCACATTAGGAAACTTTTTTCCATACACGAAATTATTGAAAATGCTGTACAGCAATTACTTTCAGACAATGTCTACAGGGAACAGAGGTGAATTTTCCATTTAGACTGAGTCCCATCCTCAAGGTATCTCATTATGTGTATGCAAATCTCTGAAATTGAAAAACGCTGAAATCTGAAATACTTCAGTCCATGCATTTCTGGAAAGCGTGTTTAAACTGTACTGAATCCCAAATCCTGAGATTACTGGGTGAAAAATTAAACACACTAACTATATCACTGCCTCCTCCGAAAGCCAGGACTGTTGATACGCTTGCTGTGGAACAATATTCGTGGCTTTTCTGATATTACTGACTTTAAACACATTTTTAAATGCACAGGAATAACTTCTGAAATTAAACCCTTGGGCTAAGAGGAAAACACAACCTGAGTATCAACAAACTAACTCTTTTACATGATCCTTCTGAAATTACGACTGTTCTTTATATAATAAAATAATTTAAATCTTTCTTCCTCTTTCATAAGGGATTACTCAGTCTTAATAAAAACAGGTAAAGATTTTCCCTACTATAAATGATTGCAGAAAGGTCAGTCCAAACCCCACAAATCCTTCGTTATAGGGATGAAAAAACCTCCATGTAAAGCTCTGGCTTACAAACTGTCTACAGATAGATGTTTACATTGTAACTGCTTCACATTAACACACTGCAACCACTTGGCTTAGTTAAGACGCTGTGCTGCCCTTAGGTGTGCTGTGCTGCCCTTCCAGGCCTGCTTTATGAAAGGTGAGAGTTTTGCCTAAGGCAAAAATGTAAACAGTAAAAATGTCGTGTTAGTGAAAATAATGTCCATGTATGAAATCAGGAGAGATGGGTTTCACGAAGGTGTCAAGGAACCAGTGAAAGACCTGACTGGGACTCGGGTGGGGAAGGGGGGACTATGAGGCTGGAAGTTGAATTAATTCAGGGAGTAGGGAAGACTGGACTGTAGCCATGTTTCAGTAAGGATAGTTCTGCTTTCCTCCCTAAGAGGAATGGGATATGGAAGAGCTGGTGCAAGACCAGGGAAGGCTGGTAACACGGCATTTGCAGAGCTGCTCCCCAGGGCGGGGCAGCAGGGCAAGGCGATGCCTACATGTCTCACAGAAGGTGACAGGTGCAGCTGGGCAGGAGCCCTGACCCGGAGGGGTGGACAGACAGGTGGGGAAGGAGGGGACTGGGGCACATGGTGGCAAGGCAGCTTCAAGATGCAACTGATGACAGGATGCCCCCACCCCCAGGCTGTGAACTGCTCTGGGGGACGGACACGGCATCGCTGTCACCGTCAGGAGACCTCTGTGCATCCAGAGAGGTCACAGAAGCTCTTCGGGTCTCCCTCTGCACACTGCCTGCGTGTGAAACCACGAAACCACAGGCACAATACCACGACTGTTGCCCCTTCAGTCTGTGCACTGAGGAACGGGTGTGTGTGTGTGTGCGCGTGTGTGTGTGTGTGTGGACAGACGAGGCAGGAGGACATCCAGAAGGAAGCGTGTCCCTGGGGTCACCTGAGATTATTTCTCAGGCCCCTGGTGGCGAACTCGCACAGTCCTCATGGCTCTGTCTGAGCACCAGCCGAGGCTGTGGCGCTGCTGAGCCAGTCAAGTACCTCAGCTAGGGAAGAGCTGGTTTCAGTCCCGAAGGTAGGAGCTAGTGAGCCCGTCCATCAGCACAGACTGCCAGCATGTCACACCAGGTCCTCTCTCCCGCCCATGGCATGGCTTCCTGTGTCCTCATGTTGCACTTCGGACTCCAGGCTGAAGGCTCTGAGGACACCACGAAGGAAACCCAAGTGTTCGTGCCGATTCCTCTGATTCTGTACGGAACGAGGCACTAGGGAGCCACATGGAGCTGGGTCCTCCACGTGAGGACCCTTTGGTGCAGACTCGCTTCTCTCATTCCTACTTGGTCAGCTCATGTCAGTCACAGTGACCTGATCTAACCCAGATGCACACGACAAATCGGAAGACATTTTCTTTCAATCATGTTTTGAAAGAAAGACAAGAAGCCTCAAAGATTATATATTTTTCCTGGAAGAAAAATAGATCTTTCTACCAAATACTTACTCGCTGTCGGCACTGCTCGAAGGAAGAAGGTTGAGCTAACGACTTCCCCAGCTGGAAGCCAGCATCCTCAGCCACACTTTCACCAGCCTGAAGATGTCCACTGCCTGCTTTCGCTACACAAACAGATACACTCGCAGGTGCACACGTGTCAGCTCTGCGGCTTGTGATGTGCTTCACGTATACGCAGGGTATTGGGAGGAACAGAGCAACAGCAGATCTGACCAACTGCACGAGAGCCACTTGGTGGAAATGATTCCGTGGTGTCCCGGACAGGAAGCTTGGTGGCAACGTCTAACTCTCTTCTGACTGTGGGGTTTCAGGGTGCTTGGTGCTTGTGCAAGGATGAAGAAGACCTCGGTGCACTGTCAAGGGAGGGAGGGCGGCCACGTCGTGACAACGGGCTTCAGCAAGTCTCTCAGAGCTTGGGGTGAGCCACACGTGCACGCTGGGGAGTGGCCCTCGGCCTGGACTAAGCTGGTCTTCGTCACCACGAGTCATTTCCTCTCGCAGTGCTGAAGGGGACTTCCAGTCACTGCGTCTCTGCAAGTGCTCGGCGTTTGCATTTGGACGCTGAGCGTCGAGCGGGGTGTCAGCAGGGCCGTTCCCGCTGTCCCGTGGGCTCACACCTGGTCAGGTGTCCGCATCCCTGAACTCAGGTGTGTAGAAACATTGTCCCTCAGTCGATGCCTGCCTCCCTAGTTAACGATCAGTTTTGAAACGGAGAGGAAAGTAATCGTTGAAAACAAACACACTGCTTCCTAGCTGATGAGTACGTCCATGGGTGAGCTTCCTCGGAGCAAACCCAACGGTGCGACTTTCGCGAGTGTCAGCAAGCGCCAGAGACGCCGATGACAAAGAGGAGCCTGTCCTCTCTGATTCATGGGGGTTTTCCAAACCAGCCTCACCTCTAACACTGCCACCCCGGGCTCCCCTCTTTGTGTCTCGGGCTCTGTCCAAAATGTTAGGAGCAGGATTCTGCCCCAAGTCTGAGCTGCAGGTGCTCAGCAGGGCGTACAGACCATCTACTTATGTACACACACACACACACACACACACACACACACACACACACACGGGAGGCACCTTCCCCTGGGGGGGCAGAGTTCCATCTACTTCAGAATGGAGAACAGAGTTATTTCTGACCACTGCTACCCACCTGACCTAGAGCCAGAGAACAGAGGAATAATGGTGTTCAGAGCCCCACTCTCCTGTCCACGCCTTTTGAGCACAGGGTTGCTGGGCAAGGACTGCTGGGGCTCGACTTCCAGTCCAGTCTGGTGTGTGCCACACACTGAAGGGTGCCATGAAGCTTCGTGCAGTGGATGAACACACATTGCCCACGTCACGTCCAGGGCTGGCTGAGCGGGGTTACTGATATTTTGATAGGCTTACTGTTAGATGATGACAAAATAAATTCAATGTACTAAATATGAGGTCACATTTGGATCTGACCACGTCTTGAACTAAAAAAAACCCACATTTCTGGCTCTTCTGCTTCATTCCTCCGTGCCTCAGTGGGCCCCACGCAGCTCGGGGGTGGGGGCTCCAGGGTCTCCAGGCCTCCAACTGCAGGACAGCATCTTCCAAGTGGGGCTCAGAGCCCCACAGGTGCCTCCACTGAAAGCAGGAGAGCCACACTGAGACCATGGGGAGCGCTGTGCTGCTGAGCTCTTTGTACACCGAGAGTGGGACATGGAATCTGCTGTTTATGCACCGAGAGTCTCCCCAGAAAGCAAGTCCTCAGGCTACCTGAGACACAGCACTTCCTGTTACCTAAAAGTTACAAACTAGGGTTTCTAACGGTTCATGAGTGGTGATTAAAACGATAGTGTGGAGAATAAGAGGCTACTCTGTACCTTTGCAGCATAAATCCATGCCGAAGATAAAACAGGGGCCCCGGCTCTTTAGCTGCAACCAGTGAGGACGTGTACCTAGGCCCAGGGCAGTTCCGGGCCTGCCAGCACAGCCCCGACCGGGTGCCTGCAGGTGGCACGAGGGCTGTCACCTGGACAGCACAGTGGGAAGAGGGGACGGGACACGTGTGTGGCCAGCAGGCCCCGCTGCTCGGACTCCCGGGAAGCTTGGGTGGGCAACTGTCCCTGCAGCACCCCACCACTTCTGCCCTCCTGGGCGCCTGAGTGCAGGGTGCAAACCTCCCACGGGGTGGGTGCAGACCTGGCTGGGGAGGCACAGTGAGCTGAAGCCGGACGAATATGCCCACCCCTGCCCTCTGCCCTGCACAGACACTCAGTGTGCACCAAGCAGGAGCTTAGTGTCCCTTCCTCCCACACACCTGGTCATCACAGGGCACAGTCACTGCTGCGCCCCAGCGTCCGGGAGCCTCCTCCCAAGTGAGCACAGCAGCTTCTAGCCAACTCCTCTCTCCTCCAGCCCTGCAGCTGGTCCACACTGCTGCCCATGGGACTCTCCAACAGCACAGCCAGCTGAGTGGCCGTGGTTCGTCCCCTGAGGTTCACGAGCCCCCCCCCACGTGGATGCTGAGAACTGGATCCCTCCCCAGCGTGGAGGTCAGCAGAGTGGCTGGTCCTCACAGGGCTGAGCTCCCTGCAGCAAGGCCCTTAGGAAAGATCTGACTCCGTATGCACACTCCTGCCTCGGGGTGCCCCTGCCACCCCATAACTCAGCCAGGAGGCCACACCAGATGCCGGCACCATGCAGTGTGCCCGTCCCAGCCTCCAGAGTCATGAACCAATCAAACCTCTTTCCTTTACACGTCACCCAGTGTCAGGTGTTATGTTACAGCAGCAGAAATCCGACTGAGACCCTTATCTTCCCCTGGACCCTCTCCTTCCCACACTCCTCCCAGGCCCACTGAGGCAGAGCCAAAGCCCCAGGATGCTCCCCAGGTGACCTGACTCCGTTTCACCCTTACCACTGCACTGTCCTGTGGCCCCAGCAGGTCTGACGGTGGCTGCAGTGCGGTCAGGAGCCCCGAGATGCAGCGTCACTGACACACAAACACCATCCATGGCCTCACAGGTGATGCTTTGTGTTTGCACCCTGATAGCCTCTGACAGCCAAGCTGCCTCTTCCGCACCCCGCACCCAGCGTGGCTGTGCGACATGGGTATGTGAAGGGTGGGAGAATCGCACCAAATGTGCTCCGCTTCGCTGTGACGCGCCTTGCTTAGTGATCCTGAGGGCAGCGTGAGCGCTGAGGGAACCCACGTGTGATTATGTCGCCACACCCTCTGCTTTCCTGCAGCAACACCACATGTCCTGCTCCTTCCTGTGAGGTCTGCAGGGCCCCGAGGGTGGATGTGCCGCCCGTGCCCCCACAGAGCCTGGCACAGAGTAGCGACAGAGCTAACGGGCTGGCTGTCACTTCTGGGGGAGTGAACAGCCAGCGGAAATGGCCAGTCTCTCAGGGCCTCTGCTCGGTGTGGCCGTGGTGACTTCCCCAGCCTAAGGAAGTCTCGGGTCAGCCCCTGAGGGCAGCCTGGAGCAGAGCCATGGCCAGTCCACAGCCTCTGCAGCCCACCCTGACCAAGCATGAAGCCTTGGCCTGGTCTTGAAGCTGCCCTGTGAGGCAGGTAGACCACGGTGAGCTCCAAAAGTGGACTAAAGCACCTTGGGAAGATTCAATAAATCCTACAGGCAAACTCCTTAGCAGGGATGCCAGGACAAGTGCTCAACAAATCTCACTCCTTCCTGTGATGTGCATTGGAAAACCCCAAGTCTAGCCCAGGAGGGGGCAGGAAGTGGTGGTTTTAAAATGTTCAAATAAATGAATATATTAATAAGTTGGCCTTAATTTTAAACACTAAGCTACAGAAACATCCTTTTGTTCTGGTCATTTCCTGAATGTAAACTGCTCTGACAAATGTATATCATAGTTTCAAAATAGGTTGCTAAACTTCCCAGGAATATTCCTGTGCCTCCTGCCTGAAGGGATTTCTGAGCCCATCTTCCGGAAAGCCGGCGCCAGAGCGGGGTGCATCGCTGCACAGGGAAGCCGGACTGTGCACCTCCGGGCGCGTGGCGCTGTCACGTACAGAGCAGCCAGGGGACCTTTCACACCCACAACTACGGGGAGGCAGCAGCACCTTCTGAGTGCCTCTCAGAGAGAAATCCCTGTCTCGATGCCAATGAAGCCGCATCACCCTTCCCGCCCACCAGCTTACCTCACCTTCAAGCTTCAGAGAAATTCAGCAATAACTGCAAAAGCACAGAGGGTTATCTTTCTCCCAGCTGATCGCACTTCTATCTCATTTCTTGGGTGTAAGCATTCAGATAAAACAGCATACAGTAAAACCACCCATGGGATCTACTTTTTCATTATTTTTCAATATTTTATATAACATTATCTAAAGAAATAACATTAGTTTCTATGAACCAGCTCGTGAATTATACAACTTGAGGATAAAAACTTAAATTTGGCTTTAAATTTCCCCTAAAAAACGATTCATTCTTGAAAAGAATAGTCAATAGCAACTAAAACATATTGAGAAAAGCAAATTCTGTGAGAGTGGCCGATAGGACAACAGAGCAAGGACACACTACTAATTTGTCTGAAAGCAATTTGTTTCCCAGCATTTATTAAGGCCCTTATTTGCCAATCCCTGGGCCTGCACTGGAGACGGCAACGTAAGAAGAGCCGATTCTGTGCCCAGAGGGTACAGGCCGGGAGGGAGCGGGGCACCTGGGATGCCAAGTGTGTGTGGGACTTCGGACACAGCTGTTTTGTTCTAATGCAGACAGGAGGGGCGGGAGACAGAGAGGGACGCAGAGCACAGGAGCTGGGGAGGTTGGGGTGCTTTGGGGGAGCAGGAGGGGTCCTCAATGAGGAAAGGCCAACGAGACAAGCACTAGTCATCCTGCAGTCCCTACAACCAACTCCCTGAGACAGGCCATTCGTGAAGACAAGGGGATCACAGGCTCAGCTGGGAGGCACGGGGTCCAATCCTGGTGGCCCACGGGGCCTGGGGAGGCTGCACAGCAAATGATGTCACGGAGTGGGTGGCGTGGGGGTGCATGGAGTGGGGTTGACTGCACTCAGCACACAGAAACACATTTGCAAGGACATATGCTCCAGAATGCTCCCTTCATCCTTTCCAAAGGCAGTACCTCGAAGACCAAGACCAATCCCTGGGCCACCCTAAAAGTGCCACCACCTCCCAATGCGGCCACCCCGGGAACCACACCTCGAACACATGGCCCTTTAGGGACACGCAAACCATAGCACAGGGTGCAAGGATGGACTTGGTCAGCCTTCCTGCAATCAGCGGTGGCAGCTCCATCCTTGGCCTACTTCTCACCTGCTGGAGGAGGTGCCAGGTGCCTCGCTGGCATCCACCACCACGGAGCTCCCAACACACTCAGCGTGTTACAGCAGAGGCTGGGGAGCAAAGGCTGAGAAACGGCCCAACGCTGACACAGAGCTCCAGCAGGGAGTGGTTTCCACACTCACGCAGCACAAAGCCCAGCCTCGTCTCTGCCTGATGCTGCCTGCAGCACTGCAGGCTCTGAGGGTGGACGCAGGGGAACACACTCTGGCTGCTCTCCAGCTTGGCTTTCCCACAGCGGGGTTTCCCCTGCGACCCTGTGCCTGTGCCCCCAACCAGGCTGTCACTAGCTCAGCCCACTACCCAGTAGGTGTGGACACCAGACTTCAGAACAGATCTGCCCTCGCACACTTCAGGCTTCTCATCTAGAGGACGAGACAGGAAGGGAAAATACTTCCAAGCAGCCTGTCCAGGGCCGAGAGAAGCACATGAACAGCATGAGGGGAGCAGGGCCTGGGGCACCGGGGATGGGAAAAGGTCCACAGGGAATCGTGTCCAGCATAGAGGAGCGAGGAGGCGGGTCCAGGGATCAGCTGAAGGGAGAGCACAGCCACACCTCGGAGTCCTGTCTGCCCTGTGGGGACATCCTGGGGGGGTGTTGCATCACAGCAGCCGTTTGCAGGGAATCTCTGCATTGGAGAGTTCTCTGAACCGCAAGGCACTTCCTCGGGCCATGGGGTACAGCGTCACGGAGACTCGCTGGAGGTAAGGGCGCTGCTGATGACACACACTTCCTGAGAATCGCTCTTTGCTTTTTAAATGAAGATGGGCAAGAGCTCAGCAGTCAGTTGTTATTTTAAATCGGCCCAATGAGGTTTTCCAGAGAGCAAGACCTCCTCTCTCACTCTGTGCTAAGCCTACTTACTCGCTGAAGTATCTTTTCTTAAGGAAAAGCATAGCTTTATAAAGAGAAAACCACGTCCAGACGTTGTTTGGAGGGCTCCGGGGCAGGTGTTGCTAGGGTTTCTGACGTTCCTGCCTGCAGTCCCTCCTGGGCACATGGCTGGACGGCAAGTGAGCTGCAGTGACAAATGCCTCCTGCAGGGGGCACATTTATGGCACCTGGGCATACTCAAGCGTCACCCGGCACAAAGGTGCAGAAGGAGCGACGCGGCCAACACACTGCCATGGCCTCCTCGGCACCTGCACGAGCCGGAAGCGAGCCCTGCTGTGGGAAGCCACTGCCATTCCAGTTGCAAAGCCACCTTTGCTGGTAACTCTTACTTAGCACATCGGCGTGTCATCGGTTCACAATGCTGTGCTAGCCTGGCACACCTGTAACACGGACTCATAAACGACTGAGCCATAATCATAAACTTAGAAAATCTCCACAGAAAGTGAGATTTCTAGCTGAAACCAAAACAGAAACTACAGCAACAAAGCAGCTGAGTGCACCTTGCTGTGTAGACATCCATGGGATTTTCCAGGAGCGCCAGGCACGCACTCACCTTACTGCACTTCTGAGGAAACCCTGAATGAACTCCTGTCGGCCCCAGAGGGGAGACGCAATTGTGTGCAAAGGGACCCTGACCTCCTGCCATGGGGTCAGCCACATAAACATAAACTGTGGCAGTGTGAGTATAATCACCTGCCAGCCTGCAGGTGCAGGGCCACACTTCAAGGAAACACACAAGGAAAAGATTGATATCGCTGAGGATTGCTCTGTAGAACCAGCCGGCTTTCTGTGAGCTGTCACTGGGATTTTCTTTAAGGCAAAGATAAGGCTAAAGTTGCAAAGGGAAAAGGCAAAGCCCTCTTTAGCAGCCCTACTGTCCCAGTCTGAACTGTGAATGTATGGTCACCTGCACCAATATCTGCTCATGCGAGGCACAGAGCGCTGTGTGCCCTTCAGTGAGAACACACACAGTAGCATTTTACGGCACCTAAGAACACAGCAATCACCAAGCGCCCTCAGTGAGCCTCAGTGTGGGGTCTGGGAGGATGGCAAGGCTGTGGGCAGCAGTGAGGGATCCCTGGCTGTGTACCCTAAGGACATTCACCTCCGTGACGATTCGGACTGAATGAAGCAGTGTAATGTGGGTACTATACTGCCTGGCTTTATTCAAAACAGTCCTAAAGCAAGAACAGTCGATAAGACTCGAAACCGGAGGCTACTTCCCCATGCTGCGCAGACACACCGAGCCAGAGACCTGTAACTCAGGCGCTGCGTGGCACAGTGTAGAAAGCTTGGTCATGGAAGCAGACAGATCTGAGAGGCCGCGGTGCCTCTGCGTCACCAGCTTGGCAACCCCGTGTTTTGTGCAGATTACACTGGGGGTCGTCAGCAGCTCCAAGTCCCGAGTTTCCTAGGGGTTTTTTGGTACCGGGAATCAACCTCGGGACTTTGGGCTTTCAAGGCAGGTGATGGAACCACTGAGCCCCAGAGCTTCCTGTTTTATAAAGAAAGTTTTCTTGCGATACAGCCGTACGCAATATCTCTGGCTGCTTTCTGCTCCAACAGCAAAAGTGAAAAATGGCGAGATTGTGTGGCCTGCATACCCTAACGGCTCCCTGTCTGTCCCTTTGCAGTTCTGCCAGCTCCTCGCCTGAGGGCTGACGTGTGAGCTGGAAGGGCTCTAACACAGCGTCTGGCACATGGCTGGTTTCGTGAAAACATCCTCCAGGGGGTCAGCAGCGGGCTGGGGCCCGGCCCTGGGCAGCCTGTGCAGCTGTTGCCCAAAGTGCTTCACTCAGGGCAAAGCAGAGCTCTCACTCTGCCCATGGTGGGAACAACCCGGCCATGCACAGAGAAAGGCCGCCGGCCGGGATGCTCTCTTATCTCTCAGGCTGGCAGAGGCCCGAGTTTGACAGCTTTCTCCAAAGCACTGCAGGTGGGAGTGAAAACTATTGAAGACTGTGGGGGGAAATTTGGCAACACGTAGCAAAATTCCACTTGAACTGACCTCTTTGTGGGCAGGAAAGTATTCCTAAGGTACCTGGAGAAACCGTCATTCATCTTGACATACTTCCCTAAAAGACGACACAGCCAGATTGTCCACCTCCACTGTCCTGGCCGAGCAGGCAGTGCTGCTCCAGCAGAAGGAGGTGAAGCCAGCGGCCTGGGCCCATGTCTCCCCCCATGAGCACTGGCGTTGGGGAAGAAGGCAGGTGACCTGGCTGAACCTGCTTCAATCCTTTGTAAACATATTAACGGATCAAATAGATAGTGATTCCCTTTAGGCAGAAAGCCCTCGTCAGTGCGCTGGTTTAAGCCCATGTGCCTGGTGTGGGACAGCACTGGCCCACCAGGCTTGACTCCCTGGGAAGTTACGGGGGCCGCTGGCACGTCTTGGCTATAGACCCGGGATGGGACGAGGGTAATGCTGCGGACCAGAACACCCACTCTCAGCCTGCGTCAGAGCGGGGTCTGGTGGGAAGAGAGACCCAGGACCCATGGGGGTTCCGGGCGACCCTGCATCATCAGGGCCCTGATGGCTCCCGCCCCTGGTGTGGCGAGCCCCCACAGGTGTGCTGTGTTCACAGCCTGACGTGGGACAGGGCCAGGGGAGATGGACCCAGAGAGAAGGGAAGGGGACCCCCATCCTCAGCTCGGAGCTGAGGCACAGGGCTCCCTGTTCCAGAAACCAACATCAGAGGCTGAGCCCAAAGCTTTTAACATGGTTAGTGCAAAAGAGGCCACAGAGCATGTGGGAAAGAGGGGAACCAACATTTCTCTGAAAACCTTTCAGCAAGGATGTGGTCTTAGAGTCTTTCTTGCAAATGTTACATCTTCAAAAATAAACTGAAAGAGAAATATGCTGAACTTAAACCAAATTACATATAAAGTCTGAGATATGATCACAGAAAGAGAAGAAAAATAATTTTGAATTCTATACTTTTCGGTCTTTTGATTATACATCCTGAATGGAACATCAAATTAGGACAAATGAAAAATTTTAAAAACTATATCCAGTCATCTTTTATTAGTGGTAAATTAGTATTTTTGAGGAGATTGCGTACACTTAAAATGAAACATGTTAAGAGTCATGATTTTCAGGGAAAAAAAAGTGATGAAAATCTAACACCAGAGAAGTTAAAAACTTTGCAAGACTACATTAGAGTTGGAAGTATTCTATGAATTCAGGATTTCTCATTAAAAGTAAAGTAAATTTCCTACTTCCATCATTGAAGCCCAGAAACAATGACCTCCAGAATGGATGAGCACCCTTAGTGTTTAGATTGTGGTTTCAAAATACACTTTCTCACCAAGAAAGGGCCCCATGGGTGACCAGCCGACTCCAGGTTGGGGTACCAGGTGACCCGGCCAGCTTGGGGTGCCTGAAACTGGCAAAAGAACACTAGTAGGTTGGTGTCAAAACCACAAGAGGCCGACCTCAAGTTGTTCTCAAAGGCTCAAGGTGGAATCATTGGAATTTAGTCGACACTGGGAGTTAGAATAATAAATCAAACAATATCACAAACAGACAAAGCCAGAATGGGAGACGTTCTACAAGACAGCAGACTTAATTTCTTTCAAAGTCAGCGATGTGAGGAAAACCAAAAAGAGCTAGAAGAGGAGGGGTGGGTGCTGCTCTATGCAAAGAGGCTCAAGGGCTGTAACAGGGCTGTGTGGATCTGTAGCAAGCCCATTCAGACCACAAACAATGACATTCATGTGACAGTCAGGAAATTTAAATGTTGACTGGATATTAAGGAAAGGTATCAGGAATGGAAAAGGCATTATGGGTGCGGTGGAAAAATGCCCACGTTTTGCCAAGATGTGCTGTGGCCTCATGGGAGGAAATGACAGGATGTTCGAGTCTTGTCGATGCATGGGGTGGACACATGGCACTCACTTTGCTATTCTTGGTGCTTATTCTGTCACGTTTCAAAGTATGAAGGAAGACTCAAGAGGAGGGAAATTTCCCTGCTGTAGAACCTAACATGCCACATAGGAGGTGGAGAACCTAAGAAAGCATCAATCTAATTCTGTAATTCTGCAGCTATACAATATAGGTTTTGTACTGTTTCACAGTCCAAGAAGCATTTTCACCTAAAGGTCCTATGTAATCGCTATTTCCACTGCATGTGCAGGCAAGGATTTTACAAAGTAAAGTTCTAGCTCTACAAGACCTTGAGACTCAGAGAGGCAAAATGGCACCAGATCAAAAGTCAAAAGTTACTCAAAATAAAGCAGGACAGAGTAGCTAAAAGTGGAGTCATGCCAACCCCTGCTTACCTTTCAAAGCCAATCTGCCGAAATGTCTTTTCCCACGTTGAGCCTGTAACGGAAGGAGAGACAGAATCAGTTCCCCTCAGGCATGAAGATGGCTCTCTCTTACGGAGACACAGCATCAGGATCTACTCAGGAAAATTAATGTATTCATCACCTCAAACGTTAATCATTTTCCAGTGGTGAGAACAAGTCCTCTCTTCTAATTATTTTGAAATATAAAATAAGTTATTGTTTATTATAGCCACGTTACCATGCAGTCCATGATAAGAATCTCTTTCTCCTATAAAATGGTAACCTCGCACCCACGGTCACTCTCTGCCCCCTAGCCCTCTTGCCAACTGTGCCTGCTCTGGGAGCCTCATTCTGCTCTTTCCTTCCACTGCATAGGTTTTCTAGATTCCATGCATGGCACCCAGGCAAAAGTGAGCAAATGCCATTAGAGCAAACTAAAAGCTTCCACACAGTCACCCCTAAACACCTAAGGGTTTCCAGTGCAGAATCAGACCTGTAAAACTCTCTTGTTAAAAATAAAGAAATAGCACGTGGTATGTTGGGGATTCTGACATTCAGCTTTAATTTCATACTGACATCTAGATGAACCTCTGAAGTTCCAACTCACTGAAAGTTATGCCTTTCTCTTACTGATGTTAAAGTACAGGATCAACAGATCTTTCTGTAAAAAATTTAAACTATTTTTAATCAGAAGAACACAAGAATGCTATTGTAAGTCACATGAGTAATATACCCACATCATAAAAAATGTACAGCTGGGTATAAAAAAGATTATTTCAGTGGTGATGAACCTATGACACGCATGTTATTGTGGGGTTTTTTTTTTAAGACATAAGATGTTAATGTATGAGTTACTTTTTCTAAACTAAAACCTCAGTACTCAGGTTTAATCGCAGTGTTGGCACTTTATGATAAATAAGTGGGTTTTGGGTTGCAGTTTGGGTACTTGGTCTCTAAAAGGTTCGCTGTCACTGGCGTACATTTTATTCATGTAATATTTCTTCTCTACATTATAGGTATATAATAATTTTCTCTATCTCATATACAGAAAAGTGCTAATTTGTGTCAAAAAGTATTTTAATAAGAAATGCATGTGCAGGCATTAAGAATTTGTGCTAATCCACAATTTTACATTCTCCCTGTGTTCAATCAGTGGCAAAAATACTGATTTCAGTAACTACTGCAAACAACTACACACCTTGCCCTAAACTCACAAGCTGTGCTGTGCTATGCACTAGCTGCTAACCACAACAGGTCTCACGGATCCTTGCTGCCTCTCTGTAAGGCACGGTCCTGCCGGCAGGTGGGGGGCACCACCTTTAGTCTGCAGAGGCAGCTGAGTGGCTCTGCTTCTTTCCTAGGTCAAAACAAACTGGATCATGCTCATGTTTTTTTCTTCTGAACTCTGCCTGAGGCTTTATCTCCAGGGATCACACAGATCCCCATCACAGCACAGGAGACAACCCTGGCAGCCCGAGATGGACTGAAGACGATGTTTCACCCTGAGGCTCAAGGCTAGATGGTCATGATGCAGAGTCTTAAATAATTTTATTAGCAATAAAGAATGAAAGTTCACATATGAATCATACACACAAATCTGAAGCAGAGCCAGGCTTTGATCTTGGCCGACACCACTCTGACCGGCTGCATTCCAGCATCTGTGCCAAGCAGGCTTGAAGACAGACTGCACTACCCGCCCAGACTGCTGGCCCGGGGAAGCAGCCCCGAGGGGTGTCTCCCGGCTTTGTGTCTCGTGGAGACCAGGAAGAATCTGGCTCTGGGACTGGTGAAGACAATTATCTAGTCCCTGAAGTCTCAGCAGTTAAGGCAGTGGCCAGGTGGAAACACAGAGCAGCCAAGGGCCACAGGCCCCACCAGGCCCCACCCACCAGGTGAGCAGCTGGAGTGGGAGGGCGCGGGAGGTGGAGACACTCATCAGGAGCATGCTCTCAGGTTATCGGCTTCCAGGGAGAAACAGAGTACCTTTTAGGTTTTTCTGTATTTCCAGTGTTTCCCCAGATTATAAAAGATTTTAAGAAAATTCTTTTTCTTAATAGATGTGATTTGCTATTAAGGTAAAATTTTAAAAAGAACCAATGTGCCATATGGCACCATTGGCCCTTTGGCCGGGGCCGCTAAATGAAGAAGACATCTGCCTCCTGGTTCTGAGCAAAGGACTCTTCGCACACGGACAGACTGGGGTCTCTGCATGAGCCACCCAGTTCTGCCGACTGCTTCTGTCAGTAACGTCAGTGCCTTGCACATCCCTTGGGCTCATGGTTTCTGCTGTTGGTACTTTCCTAACCGTCTGTCCTCACATGCTGGGAATGAGGCTGGATACATTAAAACACGCTTCCTGCCCTGAAACCCCCAATGCTCTGGAGGCTTACATTTTCACATCTTTTGTGAGCACTTAGTCATGAAGAACAAGAAACACACGATAAACGGAACAGATGAGCCCAGAGCCTTTGGAACCCAGCAGATTTCTGGCAGCTCATTACTTCGTTGCTGGGGAATTCTTTTAAAGCCATTAAGCATGCTCTACATGGTAAGGGGAGATTATTCTCCTCTGCCAAAGCAGCCAACATGGAGAAAATATTAAGAAGTCAAAGGGAGCCGGCCGGCTCCCTGGACAAACGCTTTTACAGTGAGATTCACAGTGGTTTTGCTTACTGCAGTTTTAGTCACTCGGGGTCAACACAGTCTAAAAATATTAAATGGAAAATTTCAGAAATACAAGATTTGTATGTTTAAAATCGCTTTTTTATGCTTTTATAATTGTTCTACTTTATCACGAGTTATTGTTGTTAATCTTACTGTGCCTAATGTGTAAATTAAGCTTTGTCACAGGTTGGTACGAGTACAGCGAACACAGTACACAGAGGCCCACTGTGGCCTTGGATGTGGGCCCCAGGGAAGGGACAGCTGTACACTACTGAGACACCTGAAGTGTGCTGCATTTCTCTGGAAAAAGCGAATAACAGCAGTAGCCATAAAAATAAAAATACAAGCCTAAGGAAGTGGCTACAATTCATATGAGATTTTTCCCTCTTCAATCTTAGGCAAAGTAGTTAGAACCAATGAATCAGGATTCTCCACCTTTAAATCTTCCTTATTGGCCCCAATACCTGACTGAACTGAAATCTATAGCCCAAGATGACAAGAGTTAAGGAAAGACAGGAATAGAATAATTCTGTGATCAAAGAATTTTTAATCATTTTTAGCCATACTTTAAACCAAGAGAGTGGATATTTTCCCTAGAATTGACATAGCAATAAAAGCAGCTTACACCTGAGGCCTTCCAAGGTGCTGGCCTTGTAGGTGCGTTAGCCGACGCGACCCTCCAGCCATCTGAGACCGGGACTGAGTCCACTCCTTCCCAGGCGAGAGAGCTGGGGTGTGGAGAGGCTGGGGTGGGGGCCACGGCTCTGTGCTTTCCCACTCGTGCTTGTCTTCTGTGAGCCTTGTCTTCCCTTCTGCTGGAGCTGGGATGTGACCCCTCCATGCTCCTGGAGGGCAGACTTAGCCCCAGATGCAGACGTGGGTGGTATTTGGCGGTGGCCTTTGGGAGGTGATTCAGATGGAATAGCCCCGATCCCTACAACCCGCATGTCATTTGTTTTTCTTCTAAGACAAGAGATGTTAATGTATGATTTGTTTTTTCTAAACTAGAACCTCAGGATTCAGGTTCAATTGCAGTGCTGGCACTTTGGGATAAGTAAGTGGGTTTGGGGTTGCAGTCTGGACACTTGGGTTTTTGAAAGGCTCACCGTCACTGGAAGGGGGTCATGGGCCCCGCCCCAGGTTGGCACGAGAAACCCTTCCAGAAACAAAGCAGGAGCTGTGCAGGCAGCTTGCCCTGCTTCTTGGGTGATGCCTCCACCGCATTCCAGCACGGCAGGAGGCCCCCACAGAGCCACCCCACTTCCTGTACACTACTGTCTGTGCACTCAGTTACAGCAGCAGGGAGTAGACCAAGCCACCTCCCCCTGCATTTTCCTGCCCTTATTCTCCTTTTGTGTCATTTGTCTTCTGCCCCATCTGGTTATACATGGAATTCAAAATAAATTTATTACTCGTAGTTCAATCCGTGAGGTCACTAATGTTGGAAGCGTGTGCATGTGTAGCCGACGGTGTCTGTCACTGGCCAGCTCCTGCTCCCGTGGCCTTCTGCAGGGCTCTGGTGCCTGGGGAGCTTTGTGTCACACTCAGTGTGCACAGCAGGGCTCCAGCTGTGCAAACACACAGAGATCAGATCGGGGGTCACGCACAAGCTGTAGAGTGTGAGGTGACAGCATGTGTATTTTCACTTCTGCTCATCTTTCTGAAGTCCTAGTTTGAAAGCACAGGGCTGTGCTCGTGCCGGGAACCGGGCACATGAACTCCCACCAGAGCTCCACCTCTGGCCATCTCAGGTCCGGGTCTTCTCCTCCCCTCGTGGTACATGGGGGCGCTTTCAACAGGTCCTTTCCAGGCTGTGATTTTACTTTTCCACACGTTACCATCAGAAAAGCAAGTCTCTGTCTTTGTGTCGTAACCTGTCACTCACCATCATGTTTCCCACTCATTAGTTTTATCTGCCATGCTTTTGGTCCATTTAGCACACAACTCCAACCACCACAAAAGCCGCCTGACTTTCCCTCTAGGTTTCCTAATGCACTGGTGGGCCCTGTGGGCCATGCAGATATCAAATTCAGTGACCAACAGCTTCCCACCGGGGCCATCTCAACCCCTGTGACACTCGGATTGGGACCTGTCTCTCTGCTTTTTTAAAATAACCAGCAGAAAATGACTAATAATTCATAAAAGCAGTTGGTTTTTTCCAGCATATTCCTATAAAAATAGAAGTATGAAGTGTGATAAAAATATAGCATGTGTTTAAATTTTTAAAAATTGTTATAGTAAAAGACACTGCCACTAATTCCCTTCCCAACATTTCCCTAGCTTTGAATACATTTATCCCATCTTTTTTTTTGTTTTGCTTTGTTTTTTGTAATTTGTTTTGTATTGGGAATCGAACTCAGGACCTTGTGCTTGCCAGGTAGGCGGGGCGCCACTGAGCTAAACCGCAGGCCCTATCCCATCGTTCTTGTCACTTTCTAAAGCAGCTCTGGAGTCCTCTTTCCTGATATCGTCAGCTGCACTGTTGTGGCTGCCTTGATGTCCTGAATTGATTCAAAACGTTTCTCTTTTGTGGTCATTTTGATTTTGGGGAAGAGCCAGAAGTCGCACAGTGCCAGATCCGGGGAGTAAGGTGGATGAGGATGCACTGCCATGTTTTTATGAGCTGCCTTTCTGCTGGATGGTGCTCAGCACCAGCAGTCACCATATTCTTGATCATAGCTCCTAAAGACACTCAGGAAAGAGGACTCCAGGCCTGCTTCAGAAAGTGGCAAGAACAATGAGATAAGTGTGGTTGAAGGGAGGGGGAGCATCTTGAGGATACTGACGGTGATATGTCTTTTACCGTAATAAGTGTTTTGAGCTTAAACATTCACCATACAGTATTGTGCAATCACCCCTTGTCTTTTCATACACCACAGGGGCTGCCAGGCGACCTGGCACAGAAATTGTCTATGCAACTATCAGGAAACTATCCCATGTATAAATTTTCTGCCAGAAGCGTCACTTGCACCAAACACTGTGAATATAATGTGAAATTTTAAGAGAAAATAATAACACTTCACTTTGCAAATATCAAGACGATCTTGTGCTTGACTTTAGTGTAATGTACTGAAAACTCAGAAGTAGGTGCTTTAATGGGTGCTGTCACACAAGCAGAGCCATTTCCCCAGGCAATGAGCAGTTCCAGTGTTTTGGGGTGACTGGTGAGATCTGCAAATTTCCCAAGTCCTCCTTCCCAGATGAGATTTATTATTAATGGATTCAGGGTGAGAGATGCAGATAGGAAAAAAGTCACCATTCTTTATTCTCCCTTAAGTGGCAGTTCTCCTGTCAAATGACTCATTATTCTGTAAAGCACCATTTTCTGCCACGGAGGGCCTCTCACATTCTCCCCCTCAGAAGCAAGTGGATGGCAGGGTGGGGAGGGCTGGGCATGGGGGCCACGGCCAGCGCCTGCTGGGAACAGCAGACTCAGCAGGACAAAGCCACAGAAACAACAGAGGATGCACACTTCTTCGCAGCCACCCAACGTGCACTCTGGAAAGAGCCTAAATGTGTAAGGGTTATAGAACATTCACACGCAGTCTTTAAATACAGCGACGGTAAAACTCAGTTTGTGACAAAAGGCAAGGAGCAAGCAGAGACTCCCGCCTCCTGTGCTCAGCGACCTGGCACTGAACCTCTCACAGCTGCTCAGGCCCATGACGTCCCCGTGACTGCACGTTTCCTGCTCGGTAGGCTCCTCCTTTGGCAGGAATGCTTAGATTTCTTACTATGGGGGGATCAAGAATACACTCTGGAGAAAAACCTCATGATATTTAAAGGGCAAGTCAAGAAAGAGGACTCAGGGGTTTTGTTTTGCTTTGTTTTTTAAGAAGAAGGTATAAGAATGCAGAGGGAGGAGTTTTAAGAGCAGGGGAGTCAGCTTCATAGCGGGGCCAGCCTGGCCGGGGTGACCTGTGCACTTGGCTTCCAGGAAAGGCTGGTGACAGGTGTCAGGGCTAGCAGTGTGGTTTAGTGGTGAGCACTTGCCTAGCATTCCTGAGTCCCGTCTTCAGCACTGCAGAGATAAATAAAACACAGCTTCGGGGAGTTACAGACAACGGCATCTGGGATCCAAGCGGACATCTTCTGCTCGGAAACCCCAGGCTGAGCTGAGCCCGAGAGGGGGCGCCAGACGAAGCCAGGTGGAGTGGGGCTGTTCTGGGCGGGACCCAGGCCGTCTCCCTGAGCTGAGGGTGGGGAGCAGTGAGCAGACGCAGGAGCCATGTCCTGCGACGAAGAGGAGCAGGGGCAGGGAGGCCGACAGGCAGGCGTGGATGCAGAGCGGGAGGCCCTGGGGTGCGCCCCGCTCACGGTGGGGACGGCAGGGAGCATGAGGGTTGCTCTGCTCGGCCACAGAGCAGCTCTCAGCCGACTGCGGGTCCCCGACAGGGACACACCAATTCACTTGGGTTATACAGAGGAAGCCGCCTGCTTAGCCAGTGTGGAAAACATGCCCAGCCACCTTCCTCAGTGAAGGCTGAATCTCTACTGCCCAGGTCTGGTAGGCCGGGAGCCTCTGAAGTGGCCCCACACATGCTCGAAAAGCTACTGTGGAAAATAAACCCTGGAGACGCCTTTGTCTGTCCATTCTGCCTTTCTCATGAGAGCTGACTGAGGAAGCCGCTTGCAGGAGCCGTAATTCCAGTTATTTCAAGCACAGACAGATAGGAGCTTCATGAGCCTCAAGCGCACCGCGTCGGCCCGGAACATCCCTGGCCCGGGCGTCGGCATCTGCACCACACTTCCGCTTGGGCCGGCTGTGCCGCAGTGCTGGGTCCAAGGCTGGCCCTGGTCCACCCTGTGACCTTCCTGACAAACCGCTGTGAGCGCGTGGCCGAGGCAGCCAGCCCCCGGAGGTGTGAGCGAGCACAGTCCAGCCCGTCCCTCGCCCTGATGGCGCCGCGGCCCCGTGCTGCTGCTGCTGCAGGGGCACCGTGACCGCAGCCGCTCGCGGGCCACCAGGAGCCTGCATCTGCACCTCAGATGTCACCCGCCCCCAGGAGTCATGGCCACCCACGGGGCCTGCGCTCCTGGCCTCAGCGCCGAGCTGTCTGGCGATGACCGCCACATTTTCCCGCCGCGCTCTTCCCCTCTGTCAGGACGTGGGTTCTTCCCAATCCGGAGCAGCAAGGCGGCTTGGCAGGCCAAGGGCAGCAGCAGCAGGACACCACCCGCCGGGGCCTCCGCTCCCGCTGCTGTGCGCAGCGACCCGCTCTGGACACACCCACACCGGTCCCGCGGGCTCCTCAGGCGCCTCCAGAGGTGAGTGGACACCTGTGCGCTGGGTAGCCACAGACTCTTCGCAGCCTCAGCACAAGGCAGGGCAGGGGAGGCGGCACCCAGGAGGCCTGGCTGTGTGGTAGGGGAGAGCCAGCGGACTGCCCAGAAACCAGGGACTCGGCATGCTGAACACCCGCGGCTGGTGCCTCTCCTCAGTCCGCTGCCCCACACACCGCGTGCATGCACACATTTAAGCAAAGATGGGTGCTGACGTGTACAGAAATACGTTGCAGCATGGCTTCTTTTCATCTGGCGCCTCACTGTATGGCGTGGTTTCGGCTATCCGTGTTCATTCTATATTTTCCCGCTGAGTGTGTTTGCTAAGGCACTCCTAAGATCCTCTTAGGAGACATGCAAACAAAGTCCATCAGGGCCAAATCCACGCAAGCTCCGCTCCTTTCTCATGATGTCCTTCTTGAAGAGCTTATGGAAGATAAAGTACTCCAGCTGGTGTTTATGTGGCTGCCCCATAAAACAGGCAGGAGAGCAAGACCCGGGTCCGTCCCCTCTGTGCCAAGGACACAGCCGCAGCGAGGGACTGGGGAGGGGCGCGTGGACCGGCCAGAAACCTGAGAAACAACTGCACTTTCCCATTAAAAATGCACTCGTGCCTGCGGGAGCAAGAGGAAGAAATGATCTCGTTTTCTCACTCGCTGGCCTTTATGAAACGCTGGCCAGCCCTCGAGCGCAGTTACCCGGCCAGGGCAGGACCCCCTTCTGCATACCTGGCCTCTTGCATGGCTTGACCCGGCTGCCCATGGGCTGTGGCTTTCTCCACACGCACTACAAACCCCACACTGCCGAAGCGGTGCCAAAGCCTAATGCTCGCTTGGAAAATTAAGTAGAGAATCATGGTGGATGCTTGGACAGTGGGAAATTTCCGAATAAGATAATAAACTCATGGGGCAGATTTATGCACTTCCAACTTGCAATAGCCACTTAGTTCTATTTTCCCTTAATATAAAAAGATGACTATACATAAAAAATTCAGACAAAAGACCAGTGTTTATCACACAAAGGGCCAGGCGGTGTGCAGTTCTTTATTTTTAATGCGATTGAAAAAATATTATGAATGTTATAAAAACAGCATGGTACTGGCAAAAACCAGACCCAAAGATCAGTGGAACAGATTAGAAGACACAGAAGGAACCTCAAACACACTCACACCTTATCTTTGACAAAGGGACCACACACCCTCACTGGAAAAACTGGCTTTCCACATGCCAAAGACTAAAACTGGACCAGTGTCTCTAGCCATGTACTAAACTAAATCAAAGTGGATCAAAGATCTAAATATTAAAACAGAAACCCTAAACCTGCTAGAAGAGAAAATACGTAGAATGCTTGCAGATATAGGAGGAGGCAAAGACTTCATGAACAAAACCCTAGCTACACAGAAAATACTACAAAGAATCAACAACTTGGACCTCATCTTACTAAAAAGCTTTTGCACAGCAAGAGAAATCACTAACAGAGTGAAAAGACAACCTAGTGGTTGTCAGAGGCAGTGGTTCCTCAGACAAAGGACTAATATCTAGTATATATAAAGAATTAAAAAACATCAGTTCACCCAAATTTAAAGACCCAATCCAAAAAATGGGCATCTGAGATGAATACACACTTCTCAGATAAAAAAGTAGAAACAGCAAATACATATATGAAAAAATGTTCAACATCACTGGTCATTCGAGAGATGCAAATGAAAGCAATGCTGAGATTCCACCTCACCCCAAAAAGAATGAGTATTATTGAGAAATCAGCCAACAACAAATACTGGCGGGGCTGTGGGGAAAGAGGAACCCTTCTCCACTGTTGGTGGGACTGTAGATTGGTGCAACCACTACGGAAATCAGTGTGGAGAGTCCTCAAAAAACTAGGATTAGAGGTCCCATTTGACCCAGCTATTCCCCAGTGAGGTATCTTCCCAAAAGAATTAAAAGAATCATACCACAGTGATATATGTGCACCTATGTTTACAGCAGCACAGTTTGTAACAGCTAAAGCTTGGAAGCAGCCCAGATGCCCACCAACTGATGAATGGACAGAAAGACGTGGTTTTTTATACAGTGGAGGACTATTCAGCCATAAACAAAGATAGACTCGAGCCATTTCTAGGTAAATGCATGCACCTTGAGACAATATTCTTAAGTGAAAGTGAAAGAAATGGAACACACATGTGCAAATATTCTCTCTGGTGTGAGAAACTAAAGTAAAAATAAGAACCAAAAAGAATAATAAATATTGTGAAATGGGAAGAAATTGTTCAAAATTATACAGAATGTGAGATACTTTGTCAGTACTTAAAATGCTTTATGCAAAAAAGGTATAGTATTATTAGGAAATGAGTAGAAAGATTAGCAAATGAAAAAATATATTATTTAAGATCATGATTCACAGTGTATTTATTATGGTTATTTTCTAATAATTTTTGTTATGAAAAATTATTTTTTCATAGAATGGTGTTTATATTCTTTATTAATATCTACTTGTAACACATCAAAATATATTATGAAATAATAAAATAGTAACTGAGTTAATAAGTGTATGTGGGAGCTCTCATCTCTCTATCTAGCCTATATTTAGTCATCTTGATCTGGACAGTACATCATGCTTAGAACACGGCAGACTTCTCTGTACTCTCTGGGGTCAGACGGAACAGTGCTGCATTCCTGAGTCACCCAAGCTGTCCTCTGCTAGATTAATGCATGGGGGAAATGGGTGCCCATGCACACTGGAATACTACTCACCCCTAAAAAGGACGGCGTCTACCATCTGCAACAAGGTGGGTGAAGCTGGGGATCAGATGCTAAGGGAAATGAGTCATGCACAGAAGGACCAGTACTGCACAGTTCCAGTCACACCTGGAATCTAAAAATGCTGATCCCATGGGTGGGAAGAGCAGAGGGGCTCCCTGAGGACGGGGAAGTAGAGGCAGGGAGGAGGTGGGAGATTGGTTAATGAGCGCCAAGCCAAGGGGACAGGAGGGGGTTGCTGGTGTTGCAATCAGCAGTGCTGCACCATGTGCCTCAGCACCCAGAGGGGCACTCCACGGGTCCTCGCCACGGAGAAGCAACAAGCACTTGAGGTGCAGACAACTCAAGGGTCTACAGTGCGCCAAAGCCCTAGAACACCGCAGGTCGCCCTGGACAGGTGCCGCACGGTCTGTCAGTCAACATCAATCTAAGAATTCTGGTAAGAAAGTTGGCCAATAATTTAACAACTCCCATGGAACAGGAAAAGTAAGACAGTTGCTTGATGCATTCCGTAAATATCGACTGAGCCCGAATCCCCACAAGATGGTGGGCTGGCAGCAGGGACCTGGGTCCTGCAAGTCACAGGGCAGGAAGTGAACTCTGTGGCTGTGGGGAAGAGGAGCAGGGCTTGGGAGACGAGGCTGAAATCCCAGCGCTTGCACAAACAGCGGGGCTTCCAGGAGGCCGCACGCAGGTCTTTTTCTGTTCTTCCTCTGCGTGTGTGCGTGTGTGTGCATGTGTGTGTGTGCGTGTGTGCGTGTGTGTGAGACACTCAAGGCTGCGGCCCCACTGCAATCTCAAGCCTGACTTTTCTGGTGTCCCCAGCTTGTCCTAAGCCAGCCGCCAGGACCCCTAACAGTCCGAATGTCTTCTATTCTTTCTGCCCCAATACAGTCTGCCCTCCCGGGGAAGCCACAGACACCACCTCCAAGGCCGCCAGCCAGGGCTTGGTCATGTCCTGGAGTCTGGCCTGGGAGCACCAAGTCCGCAGACCTCGCTGCTGGGGGCTGTGGCCTCAGGGTCCTCAGCTTGGCTCAAGGCCTCAGTCGGACGGGGCCACAGGACTTCACTTTGAGGCCAAGAGCACCAAGGCAGGAAGTTCTGAGGGCCCCGGCTGGGCTGGAGGAGCTCTGCTCAGCCAGGCCGGCAGCCTGGATCCGGCAGGACGGATGGAGGACCACAGGGAATGAGCCCAAGAAACAGACTTCCAGCCTCCACGAAGTCTCGGGCCTGCCCCTCGCTGCCCCCTCCAGAAAGGGACAAAGATGGAGACACAGTGAAAGCAGGGACTGACGAGAGGGCCGTGGCCAGGCCGCAGGCAGCACATTAGGCCAACTATCCCTGCCCCACCCCGCAAGCTCAGAGCAGCAGCCCGGCTGGGCTTTCGGGGTCGGATGCCGGGGCAGCATCCGGGGCTTAACACCACTGTCCGGCCAGAAGACACAACACCAACACTGCCAGTGAGGCCTCTCTCTGCTCAGCGACAAGGCCAAGGGTGGACAAACACACTCTCCTCAGCTGGGCGCCCTGGTGCGGACCACAGTCCCAGCCAGTGGTCCCAGCTAATTGGGAGGCTGAAGCAGGAGGATCCTTGGAACCCAGGGATTGAAGGCCAGTCTGAGCAACACAGAGCAACCTCACCTCAAAATAACAACATTGAAGGAAAACAAAGAAGAAAATTTAAAAAGAAAATATACCTCTCACCACCCTCACCCAAGCGGCTTGAGTGAAAGCAGGAACACAGCGTGTTGCTATTTTTCACACAGAAATCACAAGGAGGTCACACACAGGAGGGGTGCTCCCTTCCCAGGGCCCCATCTGACCCCCTCAGCGTGGCACTCCCCAGCATCAGGGTTGGGCCTTCCTCCCTCCCTTCCTATTCTTTCCTTCCCTGCTGTACCTCCCCCTCCTCTTCCTGCCTCCCTTCCCCCTCTCTCTTGCCTGCCTTCCTTCCCCATTTCCTCTTCAGCAAAGTCCCCCCAGGAAGCATGGGCTGCTGGCCAGGGAAGCGCGTGTGGGGCTCTGAGTCCCACACAGCAGTGTGAGGTGGAGGCAGTGACCCAGGCTGCTCCAGCCCAGGCCCTGCCGTGGGGGCAACCTCAGCTACCAGGCCACAGGAGGGGGCCGACGTCACTGCAGAGTGACAGCCACGCCTCTTCAGAACGCTCCTACCACCACTGCTGGGTGTGACATCCACACTCAGGAATGTCTGACTGTAGCCTCCACACCCAGCAAAGTGCTGGGCCGTGGACCCGAACCAGTGGACAGCAAACGAACACACTTCAGGCAGAGATGGAGCACACATCTACCTTAAAACAGACACAGCTAGCTAGGGAGCTATACAGATGACAGACAGATAGATGATAGACAGATGATAGTAGATAGATGATAGATGATAGATAGATGGATGGATGATAGACAGTATTTTCAAGTATGAGGTCTTAAGAGCTCCTGAAATGATAGGCGACTGTTGTGCCTGTGTCTCAATGTCCCCCAAAGCCACATGTGGTCATAGGTGGGGCTTTTTAGAGGTGGCTAGACCTGGGGTGTGTGACGCTGGGATTAAGGGTGTGTGATTACTAAACCAGTCCACTGATTGGCCTGGCACCGCCCTAATCCTGGTAGCCTGGATACAATATAAGGCACAGAAAGAGCTTGTCTTGTCCCTTCTTGCTTTGCTACCTCTGAGTGCCATGAACCGGTGCCCCTCTGCCATGTGCCAGCCTGCCTTGGCCCAGGACTAAACTTCTCCAAACTGTACCTAAATAAACCTCCCCCTTTAACTCTGGGTGTCTGGCATTGTGTCTCAGCAATGGGAAAAGTGACCAAGACAGCAACCTTCACTAAAGACCAAGGCCCCTCCTGCTGGGGCTCCAGGCGCCCAGGCCAGGTCAAGGCAGACTGGCCCACACCCTCCCTGGAGCAGACTCCACCCATTGATGTCACCCCCTCACGGCAGTGGAGATGCCACACCTGCACTCCAGTGCAGCACAGGGGGAGGAGTAGTCCAGGCCTGGGTCGGGCTGCTGAGCTCAGTCTAGGGAGCACCGGCCCTTCAGCAGCACTCGGCCTAGGGCACAGGGTGGTGCTCACCCACTGGCTGCTAGGACCGAGGACAGAAGCTCTGACAGCAGCCAAGACCCCGGTTTCCATCTTATGGGGCTCAGGGCTCACAGGGAACCCGGGTGTCAGGTCACAGGACTTGAGTCGGGGCTCACAGCACCACGACA
This sequence comes from Heterocephalus glaber, assembly GCF_053883595.1. NCBI lineage: Eukaryota > Metazoa > Chordata > Mammalia > Rodentia > Bathyergidae > Heterocephalus > Heterocephalus glaber. The sequence continues at coordinate 66,482,806 of NW_028258142.1, forward strand.
CAGCTTTCCATCAGCCATCAACTGGCAGCAGCTCTCAGGAGGAACTGAGGCACGGGGCCCAGCCCTGAGGGCTGCTGATGGCCACCAAGCGGCTGCCACCCAAGGCCTCTGGAAGCGACGTCAAGGATATGCGTGCTGGCTCAGCTACGCTGGACTCTTCTGTTCTGCCCCATGCTACTTTCCCCTCTTGGAAGGAGGGAACCTGCTTTATTTCATTTGTTAAAATCCTCAGTTCTTACAGGCTGTAAATAAAATAAATGAAAAAGGGTGTTGCACATGAATGAATCTCACAAATGTGAACAAATGACTTGGTCACCCAGGCCCCGCCATGTCACTGTCACCTCCTGTCCCAGAGCACACACGAAGCCCAGCACTACAGAAGGGCCAGAGCCCTGCTCACTAGTGACTGGAGAGCCTTGTGGCCGGCCCCGACAGCCTGGCCCCCACTTCGCACAGCGCTTCCAGGCGCGGTTCCAGCAGAGGCGCAGGGAACGTGCCAGGAGGTGTGGGGAGAAGGGCACAGGGCTGGGGCACCCTGGATTGGGCCGGGCTGCTCCCGCCAGCACCGCCTGGGGGCTGATGAGGGTGCATCTGCGGGGGGGGGGGGGGGCGGGACGTCCTGGCCCGTCTCACTGAGCCAGAGCCACTCTTGCCTGAGGTGCAGCCTCTGTAGCTCCCTGCCGCTGAGGAAAGGTATCTAGAGCCCCGAGTGAACACTCCAAGCAGGAGCCAGCTGCGCTGTACATCAGAGCCACAGGGAAGGTCCTTGTTCCTGAGATGAGCCAGATGCAGCCGCTCCCCGCCGTGGAGAACTGGCCGGAGGGGATCCTGGGAGGGGCCTGTGCACCAGCCACAAAGGCTCGTGGGCACTGGGACGCAGGACGCTGGGGGAAGAGGGATGGGGCACTCCGTGCTGGCCCCACAGCGCAGGCCACACAGCCCAGGCGGACTCAGACCACAGCAGCAGCAGGACAGAGCCCACGCCCTCATGGACGCTGACTCCGAGGGGACCCTGCTCTCAGGGTCCCCTCTTCCCTGTGACTGCTGAAGATAGGTGCGGCAGCAGGTCCTCTGGGAGGCAGTCCGTCCACACTGGTATCCCCGACGCCCACTCTGCACTCTGCTCTGGCTGCGGTCTCTGCACCGAACCATCCTCCACCTGCTCTTCAGAGCTGGAGGAACCAGGCTGCTGCGTGGATGTGTGCTCCTGAGGCTCAGCACGCGGAGGCTCTGGCAGCTCTCCTGTCCCAAGCCACAGCCTCTCAGCCCCCGCTGGCCTTGCTTTGTGCTCAGGGAGCTTTGGCTCAGGGCTCAGAAACTGCAGTGCCTCAATTCACTTTTTTTTAAAGCAATGCAAACTTTACAGCTCATAAACTTTCATTGGATTTATAAAGGTGGAGCTTGCTTTGGAATGTCTGCTAGAAATTGCTTTTTATATACTCGAAAGAAGGAAAGACAGAAAGAACAAGAAAGAAAGGAAGGAAGGAAGGAGGGGAGGGAGGAGAAGAAAGAAAGAAAGGAAGGAAGGAAGAAAGGAAGGAAGGAAGAGAGAGAGAAAGAAAGAAAGAAAGAAAGAAAGAAAGAAAGAAAGAAAGAAAGAAAGAAAGAAAGAAAGAAAGAAAGAAAGAGGCAAAGAGAAGGAAAGAGACCCAGAAACCTCTCCCTACAAAAGCAGGCAGCCACGCTAGGGCTGCTGAGGGGCACTTGCCAGCGTGCCGGGCCTCTGCCTGAGGGTGAGTGGTCTGCTCCGTCTGCTTATTCTCCTGGGCTGGGGGAGGTAAAGGCCTGGAGCTTGGCTGGGAAGGTTTTGCCAAGACTAAAAGGCCTGGGGCTGGAGTTCCCCAGATGCAGGAAGGAAACAGTCAGATACCATCTCTCCCGGGCAGACTGTCCAAAACTCAGCCCGCAGAATACACATTTGCTAGAGATAAGAATGGAGCCCTGTTCTGCTGTGAGGACAGAACTGCCAGACTGCAGACCTGAACCTCCCAGGGGCACCGCAGGCTGGTGGAGAAAGCGGCTGCCTCCTGGTGGAGCCACCTCCCCTCGCCGCATTGCTCCCATCTGGCCAGGTCCAGAGCCGTTGGGACTTTTTCTTTTAGTCGGCTTTGGCTTCTCCTCAACGGACAACTCCTAAAATAGACAATTCCGGCTTCCTGTCATCCAGAAACACAAGTATTTTGTTTAGGAAACGTAAACTATTTACCAGCACATCACAGGAGATGACCGGGAGAGGGCACACAATTAAACACTGCTCCTGAAATCCTGACCCAGCTGGCAGTGCTGACTGCAGTGACACAGCCTCAGCTGCTCTTCCCCACAGCCCCAGGAGGGCTCCGACCTGAGCCTCGCCTCTGAGCCGGCGTCCTGAGCCTTCTGGACAGTCGTGTTTGGGCAGCCGTGTGCACAGCAGTCTCCACACATCCCCACCCTGCACACCCGCTGCGGTCACAGACTCTCCTGTGGCTGGGATTCAGAGATGATCGGTCCTCCTCTGCATCACCTCTGCTATGCTCTGAGCCTCTTCTTTGTCACATGGCTGACAGGACAGGCAGAAGCACTTCTAAGCAGCTCTGGCTTAAAGAGCCAGCCTGGATCTCCGCAGATTCCCCCACTCCGTCCCTCTCACTTCAATAGCGCTCTTCTCCCAGCTTGGGGAACTTCCTCCCAAGCCCCTAAGCCTCCAGGGCCACCTCACTCAGTCTGTTCTCGCCACTCAGCCCACTCAATGTCCTCCTGTGCTCTCCTTCCCACCATTTGGCTGGATCAGGCTCCACATTCTCAAAGCCTTTGCCTTGGCTTGTGATCTAAGAAAACAGTAAACTAAGTCGCAGTAACCTGTTCATTTAAAAACAGCTTCCAGTCAGTTGGCTGTGACACCCACCCTGGGTTTCAGGAAGCAACACAAAGAAGGGGACACTCTCAGAAGAAATGGAGATGGGTCCCAAGTGTGGATGGCATGGAAGGAGGGCTTCCTTTGCTGCTAACAATCACATAATGGAGCACCTAGCCTGGCGTGATGGTGTCACTTCCAGTGAGTCACACTCGCTAAGTCACCCGTGTGGGAAACATGGCATCTACGGAATAGCAGAAAGAGCACGGTCAGATGCACACTCCATCCTCAGCCTCTTCATCTGTCACAGCAGGTGACAAATACACAATGTCTCACCAGCTCTTGATGGAAATAATAGTGCAAGGCGCACTCTGCATAGTCAAGTGCTACAGAAATGTAAAACATGCGAAGAAGTGAACAGCTTAGGCATCTAATTGAGCTTTCACAGAAGCAGGGCCTGAGCACAAGCAAACACCTATTTTAAGCCTTGACTTCTGCCAAGACTCCAGAGGAAGGAAAGACTCGTAAATCAGTCTCCCCACAGAGGCCCTGTAGGAAGTCAGCAAAGATTTAATATTTTTAGCTTTTAATTTTAATTAGCTTTGAACAATTCCTTGGAAAGTACTAAACAATCATTACTTAGCCTTTACCTGTGATGAATAAAACATATCACTCTAACAGATGACAATAAACACACTAATTCTTCATGACCAGAAATAAAGAGGAATGCTACAAATGGATACAGTAATTCATTTCAAGCAAGGAAGATGATCTTCCAGAACACTGAAGCGACAGCGCGGTAGGGATTACTCACGTTCCAAACATGAGCTGAGGTCCCTAACACGGCTTCCTGAGAAGGTCTCTAGTGCAGGGTGCACTAATGGTCTTAACAACGGGGAGAGAGCGCTGTGTTGCTGTATTGGCCCTGGTATCCGAGTCTGCGCCTCTGGCCCACCTGCACCCAGGGCTGATGCAGGAGGAGCTCGGGGCACCTACTGCAGGAGAGACGAGGTGGAAGACAGCAGAGCCTTCGGGGCTCTGCATCTCTGCAGCACTGTGAGGGCACATGCCGTGTGTGACATGCACAGGAGTCACTGGTTTTCTTCAAGGACGGGTGATGCCCTGGTCAGAAACAGAGGAACCAGGGACCAGTGTGCCCATCATGTCCTGGGAGAGCCACATGAAGAGGATTTGCTACTGATTAAAATAATGTTGAGTGAGTGTGTTGGTGAAACCACTGGTGTGAAAGGTAGGCGGATGAGCAAGTGTGTGGCAGAGTCCTGGCACTGACTCCATTACTGCTGTTCCATCACTATTACTCCATCACTGTTTCTCTCAGCATATGAATTTTTCCTGGAAATGAACCCAACACAGAAGAAAGTGACAAGGTAACCTGTCTGTGTCTGCCAAGAAAAGGGAGGACAGCGCCTGCCCCAAGAACTAACATCCATACACAAGTTTGCCACCAGGATTCACACAACCCAAATGGTCCAAGAAGCTGGGAAGCTGGGAAGCTGAGAATTTATATGAAGGAGGTTCCAAGTTGGAAGGGCCCCCCAGACTTCTGGTATAAGCAAAGATGTTCCCTTACAAAGGGACACATATCCATCCTCAGCCTCTAAGTGTCTCCCTATGCAGTTTTCCCAGGAATAAAAGATGAAAGAACACAAACCAAACATTCGAGAATCCAGAGACCCAAGCTGAAACTAGAAGCAGCAACCTAGAGATGGGATACTAGACTGAGTGATGGGGCAGAAAACGGGCTGGTTTATTATGTTTAGCAAACAAAAACAAAGACTGAGGACAGAAGTAGAGGGCAAAAGACCAACACTACAAACAGAGGACTTTGAAAAGAACCAAAGGGGAAAAACCTAAAAAGAAATGAAAATAAAAATATTTAAAACAAATACTCAGTAGATGCAGCAATCACCAGTTTGGGATGAGGGAGGGAAAGATGGGAAGAAATTATCCAAACTACATCAGGAAGGACAGAGCAACACCCTGATCAGAGTTCCAAAATGAAGGAATGAAAATGACAGGAACAAAACAAAGATCAGAGATAATGTGCACACATTTTTCCAGATTTCACCCAATGCATCAATTCTTCAGTGGTACTATGAAAGTCCAATGAAACACAGACAAGAATGAATAAAGAGAAATTTACACAGATACATACCTTAATGAAAGTCAAGAACATCAGAGCCAAAGAAAATACTTTAAAATCAGCCAGAGAGAAACAGCTGGATTGCCTAAGAACAGTTATCCTGAATCCAATATTGGGAGCAAGAGCAGTGAATACTCTTTATCTTCAGCCTGACAGGAGTTTCTATTTTCAGTCAAGAAGGAGTTACAGAATTCAGATTTACCCGCCCAGCTGAGATAACCAAGAGGACAAAGTCATGAAATAAAGATTTTCAAAATGTTGAATCTCAAGGAACAAAGAACAGTGGTCCCTGATGAGAAGAAAACAGCTAACACAAACCCAACAGGGGCTCCCAGACCCCCACCATGGCAGCATGCCCATGTGCAGAGTACAGGACACCTGGTTGCAAATCCGGGGAGGCTGTGAGAGCTGCAGCGCACAGGGGTGGCCCTAGAGGGACACAGGCTCTCAGCAGAGCCTAGGATCTTCGGTGAGGCTGGGCAGAGGTCAGCACAGGGTACAGGAGGATGCCAGATCTGGGGAGAACCTCCGGGAGGTGAGACTGTGCAGCGTCTGCAATACCAGCTCCCCACAGCACCCAGGAGAGTAACCCAAGGTCTTCCCCAGTGGTGGGGAAGATCTGGACACAGAGTGAGTGCTTCTCTGATTCTGCCTAATAAATATTACAAGAAGACCCTGAAGTACTAAAGTGTTTTTAGATAGCTTAATTGCAATCCGGAGTGGAGTTTAAAAATACATTTAGGGATATTAAAATATCTAGCATCTAACAAAGTAAGATTTACAAGGTAATCATCCAATTAAAAATCACCACATACCTAAAGAAGCAGAGAAATGTGACCCACACTTAGCAAAAATCAGTCAAAATCTCCCCAGAACTTCCACAGGTATTTAAATCAACAAACAAGAAAATCAAAGCAGTTATCACAATCATATTCTGTGTATTCAAAAATTAAGTAGATTTATAGAGGATACTAAGAAAACAAGCTTATTGAAGTAAAAACTACAGTATCTAAGATGAAAGTGCACTGAATGGGAAAGTTACAGTGGATCAGACTTTGCAGAAGAAAAAGCTAGCAAAGGTGAAGCTAAAACAGGAGAAAGCAACACACATAGAGCTTAGAAAGAAAGATCAGTTGATAAAAATGAAAAGGGCATCATATAGCACAGTATCCATGCAATCAGGCCCTGGAAAATGGCCAAATATTCTCCATATCTGATGAAGCTTTGAACACACAAATCCAAGAACTCTGTGAAGTCCAGGAATGAGAATGGGGAAGAAACTCTCCCTATGGCAGACATATCATGTATAAATCCTCCTGATCAACGAAAAACGGAAAACCTTAAAGGCAGCCAGAGAAAGGAGTCATGGTACATACAAAGAAACAAAGGTAACAATGACAGCAGATTTTTGTACCAGAAGCAACAAAGTACAAAAGCAGTGAAATAATTTTTTTCAAAGTCCTAGGAGAAAAATGAAAGCCTGTCAACTTTCATTTTTCATACCCTGCAGGACTATCTTTCAGAAACAAAAGGGATGCTCAGTGGGCACATTCAATTTCATCTCCATCTGAAAGCTACCAAGTGGTGACTCTGGCTTCCATTCCTCTGCTCCTTGGAGTCAACCAGGCTCAGCCAGGAGCCTTGGAGCCGACAAGATGGTATGAGACAGTGCCCACTTCATTAGGATGTACCAGCAGGGTCAAGGGCAAGCAGACCTCCAGCATGCTGAGTGGGAATGGCAGGGCCTAGGGAAAAGCTCAACAGCATGGTAGGTACCCTCTCGGCCCCCACAGTACACCTCAACAGGGGAATGGCTTGGTGAAGAAAAGTTGAAGAGTATCCAGAATCCCATAACACCCAAAATATCCATGATGCAGTTAAAATTCACTCATCCTAGCTAGAACCAGGAAAACCATAACCTGAAGGATAAAAAAATCTAAGATAGCAGCACTAAGGGATATCAGTTGTTAGAAGTATCTGGCAAGAATCTTAAAGTGACAACATAAACATGCTTCAACATACAATTGCGAATCATCTTGAAACAAATGGAAACATAGAAAATCTTAATAAAGAAGTGAAAGTTATTAAAAAGAAAACTAAATGGAGGTTGTGAAACAAAATATATAAAAGAAAACACTTAAAAACATGTTAGATGGGCTTAATAGGAGATAATAGAGGATACAATTGACATGATGAACTAGAGGGGAAAGTCCTCCATAGAATTTACTTAATCTGAGAAAGAAATATGAGCTGGATAAATAAATAAAAATGTCTCAGGACAAATCATCTTTTGGGCAAAGGAAAAACTCTGAAAGTAGACAGAGAAAAGTGATGCATTACTTATCAAAGGAAGCCCACCTTACATTTGAACAAACATCTTACCTGGACAGAAGGAAGTGGTACAGTATGTTCCAAGGACCAAAAAAAAAAAAAAAAAAAAAAAAGGAATTTTAATTGTGTATTCTATGTCAAGAAAGACATTGCAGAAATAGAGGTTGCGAGTAAAAAGGCAAAGATTTACCATGAAAATATCAATCAAAAAAGGAAGTACTGAAGCAACCCCTGCAGATAAGAGGAAAGGATACCACAGGAATGTGTGACCCATGAAGGCACAGCTTGTCCTGGAGCCAGAGGTTCAGTTGTTCTACGAAGCCTCTCAATTTCTGTGAAAGGTGAGTGTTCAAACAGACACAGGAGATACACATTATAGGGTTCATAGCATAAGATATGTGACAATGACAGCTTACAGGTTGGACAAGAATAAATGTGAGTCCACTGTTTCAAGGCTCATAATAAGTGAAGTGCTTTAATATCTTGGGAAAGCCAACTGTGATGAGTTAAAGGTGAATAGAATAAACCCAAAGAAAACTACTACAATAAAAATGTAAGTTTTTGAAGTTATGGATACTTTAACTCTTTTGAGTAAATCTTTCTACAATATATACATAGACCAAGACATCACATTGTATACTAAAATATGTACAATTATTATTTGTCAATTAAAGTAAATAGATTAATAACATCTCTAGCTTTATGCAAATAAAAATAAAAAGCTACTTTTTCCAGAAGTGCACTCATGTACTTCAGACAGTTGAGTATTTATAATGTGTTAGGGCCATAAAAACCTAGACATACTGCAGGGTATGAATTTGGTAACTCTAAAGCATAAATAAAAATACCAACTCTTCGGGAATTGTTTATTATTGAATATAAATTTTACTGGTACAGTTACTATAGGGTAATAAATTTTAAAATTATGTCACTATTGAGAATATTTACTGCCATGACTGAAAGCCAAACATAAATAATAATTCTAAGAGGAAAATAAACTCCAAACACTGTGCACAGTGTCCTCCTACAGCTGCAAACCAAGGAAGGACCTTCCATACATTTTGTCAAGAAATAGTATCTGTTCTTATCAGTCTTATTAGTGAGCTGCCCCTGTAGTGAGATGAATTTCACTACTTTGACCAGATTCACGTGGGAGACGTACGTGTCTTGTTTCATTCCCATAGTCACAGGGTGGGAAGGCGTGCACGCTGCTACCAAGACCACAGAAAAAGATGTGACTTCACAGAGCTCATGTAACTACCCTCACAATTATTTGAAGCTTACAATGCTTAAAGGCAGATTCTTCGATAATAATCTAGATTCTGGCTGACTTCGAGAGGAGAGAGGAGAGTCACGGGTCCAGGCTCCCTTGTACTGTGTGGGAAGCTACGTGAAGACATCCGCTACAGCCAGTGCCAGGAGACAGAGCACGAAGAGCTCCTTCTTCACCTGCACTGAGTGGACGCTGCTGCTGCTCACCACTGTGCACAGGGACACTGAGGGAATGTGCCCCGCCCCTGGGCTCCTGCACTCACCCCTTGCTGCAGAGACACAAAAGGATTCCCGACTTCAACACCACTCTCACCTGAAAGGGAGCTTCGGGGAGGGTGGGCGACCGGCAGCGCTGCGGTACAGCGTGGACCAAGAATGTCCACCGCAGCACTGAGGCTGGTGATGGCAGACAGTGATAATGGACCACCTACATTCTTTAAAAACTAGAAGAAGGGCCAGGGATTTAGCTCAATGGCTTCATTGCCTGCTGCGCAAGTACAAGGACCCGAGTTCGATCCCTGGTACAAAAAAAAAAAAAAAAAAGAAGGAAATAAAAACTAGAAGAAAAAACTTGAATTGAATTCTCACCATAAAGAAACAAGATATGTTTGAGGAATTAGATACGTCTACCCCGATTTGAACATTATATACTATGTACATATATCAAACATGACATGATAGTAATGCACAATCTTTATGTCAGATAAAAATAACAAGGATAAATTACAAAAATAAATTATAGCTCTAATAAAACAAGCATCTCCATTTCTTTTAATTCAAATATTCATGTGCCACCACATCATGTCATAAACTTTAATCTGATCACAAAGTATTTTACATTGGTAAATTTTTATTGCACTATAGTTACTTAAAAGTAAATAAGGACAACACTCATGTTACAAATATTGTTCCCAAATAAAATTAAAATCCCCATTATTTTGAGTTTCAGAGAATATAAAATTTATTTTGCATACTTTTTTATTTTCAGAGCCTACAAATTATCAAATTTAAGTAAATCAAGCTTTAAATGTTTTAAGTGGCTCCACATATTAATGATTGTACCTCTTTACAGAGTACCACACAGTAATTCAGCACATGTGTTGAATGCATAATGGTCAAGTCAGAGCAAATAGTTTCTATCTGCTCTGAGATATTCGTAACCATAAGGCTCTGAGCTTGATCTGACAGAAATTTTGTAGCACTTTGTCTCTTTAAAAATAAAATCCTGGGCCGGGGATTTAGTTCAGTGGTTTCGCTGCCTGCTGCACAAGCACAAGGACCCGAGTTTGATCCCAGGTACCAAATAAATAAATAAATAAATAAATAAAAATAAAATCCTAAAAATGATGACAATATAATACATATTTCCAATGCTAATGTTGGTTTTACTGCACTGCTTTAGAGCTCGTTTTAAATATTTCAAAAATAGCTTAAGAGAATTCTCTTTATGAAGCAAGAGGCAAAGGACGTTACCCTCATTAAGCCATATAAAAGTTTTTATACTTTTATAGTCACTCAAATTCTAAAAAATACTAAAAATGCAAAGTGCAGCACCTTCCACCCTAAAAGCCTCAGCTGCTGATAGCCCCGGGAACGGATCAGCTTCTGTGACATCCAGAATAGCACAGTGGCAGCGATGACAATAAATAACTGTCTTCTCTAAATGTAGGCTGAAAGTCTATTTACTGTATACGTGATTGGTTGATTTTTACTTATCCATGTATGTTTGTTTGGGTTTTCCCTGAGTTGCCTACTCTGGCTGGAAAATGTCCCCGCCCCCATGTATGAGCTCTGCCCTGGATTTTCCCAGCACATGATTAACCGAGCACTGGTTATGTGTCTGGTGCAAGCTCTGTCGCACTCCTCTTCCTCTGTGATCTTGAAAAAGACCAGGAACTACGGTGTCTGCTTCCTTGTTTCTGAAGTGGAAAAGATGGTCCGGGACATCTGGAATGCGCCATGTAGTGGAAGAGTCTGCTACACTGAAGCTACAGAAATTTAAAACGAGTCAGCTCGCATGAACACTTGAAGATCCTCACGTGCAGTGCTCCCGCGGGGTCCCCTCAAGTTAGCCAGCAGTAGACGCCTGGCACCCTGTGTCTGCAAGGCTGGAGGCCCACAAAGACACCGTGAGTTCAGCAGAAGAGATCCTTCACAAGTGATGGAAGGCCGTGCTCCTCAAGCCTTAACAGTGAAAGCCAAGGTGGCCAGATGGCTGTCGCGTCCAGGAGGAAATGCAGGGACTCCCCAAGAGCCACTGGCCACTGTGTTGCGTGTTAGTGGGTGTGCCCTGTGAGGCACGCAGAGGGCGCTGAGCAGTGAATTCTGAAGGCCACGTGCAATGCCCTGGAACACACCCTGCTGCTCATAGCCAGCACTTTCCCCACTCGCGAGGACCCGAGTCCACAACTGCCTAATCCACACATGGGAGCACTCACATCAGGATGGTTCTGGTCCCTGGGTGGCCCTCAGTAAGAGCCATCTCAGGTGCTCAGTTCAGTAAAAGGCTCTCAGAAATAATGCAGCACGACATCCACCCAGGCTGAGCTCCCAGTGGGTGACACACAGTCCCCCAGAGCCTCGGCCCTCTGCTCGGCCACTCTGCAGCCCCTGACCTGCCCTCCCAAGCCTCCTCAGACACGTGGCATTTCCTGTGAGGTTTTCTCCATTCCCCGGTGTCCTGGTTGCTGCTCACAGGCTTTGTCCTTGCTCCGTGGTCCGGCACCACGGTCCATCTGCACCTGGTCTCCGCAGCTGCTGGGGTTTCTGTCAGTCCTTCTGCCACTTATGTGCTTCGTGACTTCCAGAGCCAGGACATTTTGCTTCATTCAGCGGTGCTACGTTTCCTCTTTCTTCTAGTTCCCCCTTACCAAGTACTGATTCCTTTCTCCAGAAACGGACTCACAGCCTCGCTTCACTGTCTTTTTAGTTCTATAACTGGATCCCCCAAACACACGTGCCACGTGGCCTCTTCACCTGGAGGGTCACGCTTGCTATGGTCCTTTCCAGCCACCGGTTTGTGAGTCCACATTAGCTAAATATCAGAAGCTTTTCCCCTTCAGCCAGAAACTGATAGTCATTTGTTAACACGACTCTGAAGCTGCATCCCATCCTAATATGCAGACTCCTCCATCACTTTACAAACTTTAGAATAGCAGAATTGGCTCTGAAGCTGTAAACATACTCAGAAACATTCTTTCAGTCAAGATTAAGTAGAAATATCCTTAGAAAAAAATCAGCTGGGCTGGGGATTTAGCTCAGTGGTTCTGGTGCCTGCCTTGAAAGCGCAAGGTCCTGAGTTCGATCCCCAGTACCAAAAAAAAAAAAAAATCAGCTTAGTGGGAGATATCGGATAGCAAACACAGTTGCATTTATGCTCTAGATTCAAAACAATATTTGTGTGTCTCCACCTAAGTCTAACTTTAGAAGTTTACCAAATATATATGACATATAAAGTCATGATGCTGATCAGGAAATAAAACCTGGAGAAAGTAAAGAATGGTTTTGCACATTCACTGATTCCACCAGGTAGCTGTAGGAAAAACCCCACAATTCCTTATTGGCATTTATCTTTAGTTTCCCCCCTCAAAACACAGCAGCACAGTGGTCCCCCTTATCTGGAGTCTCCCTTTCTGTGGTTTCAGTTACTGCAGGCAATGCCATCTGAAAATGTTAACTGGAAAATCGTTGAATGCACAATTCCGAAGTTTTAACCTGGGCACTGCTCTGAGTAGTGAGATCTCTCCCCATCCAGCTCTGCCCCTCCGGGACTGGGGTGTCTGGCGTACCCCACTGTGCAGCCCTCAGTGGCTGCCTCAGTTCCAGAGCGACCCTCAGGGGATTCAGGCTCAGTTACTTTTCTCATTGCTGAGACAAAATACCCAACACCCAAAGTTAAAGGAGGAAAGGCGTATTCCAGCTCACAAATTCCAGTTTGTAGAGGTCTCAGTCCATAGCCGGCTGGCTCCAAGGCAGGGAGGCGTGGCAGAGGGACAACGGTTCATGGGGACCTAAGGTAGCACAGTGACCAGGGCCATGGCAGCGTCTCTCTGCCCCTTCTATACTTTCTCTAGGCCACTGGGAGTAGGGCAGTGCCAAAGCAATCACGGACTGGGTTAATAATCACACACCACTGATCCTAGCATCACACTCTAGATTCAGCCACCTCTGAAAATCCCCCATCTAAAACTCTAAGAGGCTTTAGGGGACATCTAGACACAGACCACGGCACAGGCCCTATTCGGTGAAGCCCTGGCCTTGCTGAACACAGTGCCGAGTGCAAGAGCAGTGAGTCTGGCCACCTCACGGTAGCTGTTCTGGTTATCGTCAGCCATTGCCGATCTCTTACCATGCCGACTTTGTAAATGAAATGCTACCATGGGATGTTAGAGGACAGTGTAGCACCCGAGGGAAGAGGCACTGGTCGAGGTTTCAGGGGAACCTGTCCCCCGCCAGTAAGCAGGGCTGCTGTGCCTTTTCACACTGCCTTAATTCATGGCAGAATGAGAGGAACAACACTCATAAACTGAATACAGAGTCTGGAAGTGTGTGGCCCGATGTTACCCTCACAGAAGCTGTCTGTCAATCTGACATTTGGCACTGAGAGCCACATGGAGCTCATGCCTGACTCTGAAATGAAGATGACTGAGGTCTCAGTAGATACCACGCAGGGTGCTGCTGCCCTGATTTGGGGTCCTCAAGACCCAAGCTCTTACCTGAATTTTGGTTTCACAAACTTACTCGGAATCAGAGAAAGAGTGAAGGGAGGCCCAGGAGAGAGGGCCCCACCTACCAGAACCCGACCCCCAGCCCTGAGAGCTGGCTCTGAGGGTGAAGCCTGCCTGCTGCTCTAGAAGGCAGGCTTGTTTAGAAGTGATGGTCAGGACAGCTAGGAGACTTTGGGGGATTCCAGTCTTCGAAGTCTCTGTGCAAAATAAGCTCCAGACAAATTAAAGAGCTGCATATATTTTAAATGATAAAAACTAGTAAGAAATAGTGCACAATAGAAACAAAATTTGAAGATTTATCACACTGAAGCAATAAAAAATAGCAACAATGGATTATACCAATAAAAATGAGGGAAAAAAGGATCAATAATTTTTAAAAAATCAATATTTAAATCAATCTTGTAAAGCACACGTACAGAGAGTAGCATGAGCCACAAGATGGCAAAACTTCCACAAAATAAACGCAAATAGTAAGTGCAGGAGAAGAGGCTCATTTCACTGGTGTTTTTGGGGGGGTTTTTTGGTACTGGGGATCAAACTTGGGTACTTGCACTTGCAAGGAAGGCACCAGAACCACTGAGCTAAATCTCTGGCCCCCCTGGTGATTATTTTTAAAAGAAGCCTGGACTATTTACATCTTCTAAGGCGCACAAAGCTTTACTCAGACGTGATGAGGTTTTGGTGCACAGGATGAGCATTCATCTCTTCTCCTTGCTGAGGTGAAGCACACACCCCGCAGGCCTAACTGCTGGAGAGGGAGCAAGAGGGCACTGGGAGAGGTCACAGAGCTGAGCAGCCACCGCCCATCCCAGGCAGGGCTCCTCTGGCATTCATCTCACTCGGGCATTTGCATCTGCCTTCTTCACTGAGTGTGACTTCTGGTTCAGCCACACTAGAGCCCTTACTGTATTTCATTTTGTGAGTGAACAATATTCTGTGTCTACACACACCACACTTTTGTTTTGTTTGGCCAAACATCCTCTGATGGGTGCTTGGGTGGTTTCCACCTTTTGCCTATTGTGAATAGTCCTGGTGTGAACAGTGCCAGTCTAAACTCTTTTCCACTCTTTGGGCCCATACACAGGGTGGAACTGTCAGAGAATATAGCAGTTCTGTGTGTAATTTCTGAAGAATTACCAAACTGTTTCCCACAGCAGCTGTGCCAGGTCACATTCCCTCCAGCAGTGTGTGAGAGCAATGGTTTCTCCAGATTCTCACCAACACTTAGTATGATTTGTCTTTTTATTTCAGCCATTCCAGTTGGTGTGAAGTTGTAGCACATGGCAGTTACCTGTGTGTACCTCAAGACTAATGAGGTTGGGTTTTTTACATACTTGTTGGAAATCTGCATAGCAGAGTGGGGCTGTCAGTTAGGATTTTTCTGAGACCTCAGGGAGGCCCAAGACCTTGAGCCTACACTTTAAAAATATCTATCCATCCATCTGTCCACCCAACTGCCTTTGTTGGTGATATTCTAAGAGGTACAGACATGTTAAAGAATGGTACAGAACAGAGGCAGAAGAGTCAAACTACTCGGCCTACATAAGCCACTCCTGGAAATTGATCCTAAGGAAAGAAATAATAAATTTACATGTGACAGTGTTCACAGACAATGTTGAGTACACACCTGCATTCCTGCATTCATTTCAACACAGTTCAAAATGGTCAAGATAGGGAAATGATGTAAACGCCCACAGAGGATGCAGGGATAAAGAACACATGGTCCATATACACCATGGAAGCCTTCAAAAGAAGGAAATGCTGTCACTGGTGCCAACATGGATGGACCTGGAGAACATCACCCTAGATGAGACAAGGAAGACACAGAAAGACAGAGAGCTGCATGACCTCACTCACATGTGCAGCCTAAAAAGTAACCTCACAGGAGCAGAGTAGAGAGGCGGCCACCAGAGTGGGCAGCAGAGGGGCCAGGCTGACCGCAGGGATGATGCTTCAGAGAGGCTGGAGGAGTTGCCACATTTCTCTTCCCTGCTGAGAACTCATCCTCTCCCCACTGCCTACAAACCCCAAGGGTCAGAGGGCCCCTGTGCTGGCTCCTGCTCCACTCCCCGTGCCCACTGTCACACTGGCTTTGGCTCCTCTCCCTGCCCTGCTGGGCTCCTCTGACCCCACACACAAGTGCCCTGGCATCAGTCTCCACCTGCAGCAGCACCGATGTCTCTGGCAAGGACACCCAGCCACCTTTCTAGGGCCACTACATGTATTCCCATGGCCCCGGGGGCACCCTCAGTGGCAGGCCATGTCAGACCCTTTGGGGTCCCTGTGTTCCCACTGCCTGCCTGCAGGCTGGAAGCCTGGAGCACAGAGCCTGTGCTGGGCACTGGACAGAGCAAGTGCACTCGGAAAGGCTGCAGCAAACAGCTGTGAACACAGGTGTACAGGGCGGGATGAGGGGGCGTGACTAACTGGAACCAGTTAAGTCTAACTTTATTGATGGCTGTGCAGGGCCTACTTCTGGGGAAGACATTCTGAAAATTAATAACGCAAGATATAATTATCATTGTTAAAATTAAAATGTAGCAGTCACGTTTCTTCATGAAGGGAGCAAATACAAAATGGTGTTTTTGAGTTGTACCTATAAAAATGAAGGTGAGATTGCAATGAAAATATTGTCCCGATTCTGCAAAATGAGAAAATGAAGGGACTCTGGCCTTTCCGTCCTGATTGGATACAGGGTGTGTCGGTTGCTACCGTGACCCGAGGTAGAGCAGGGAGATGAAGCAGCCCACGGGACTGCCGGGCTCGGGGGTCAGCTCTGCCTTTCTGAGCTATCTTCACACTCTTGGGCTGTCCCTGAGCGACTGCCCTTTACAGAGTGGATTATCCGCTGAACACATAGAAGAAAACGTAACATGCAAAAATATACACAAAGTAAAGAAAAAGAATTTGAAACAATAACCAAAAACACAATACATGTTTGCAAACAGTGAACAATAAATGGTAAAATCATAAGTAAAACATCTGTCTATAACATTTTTGTATAATAGGTCTATAATATTAATTTCTATATATTCTCTTATTTAATAGGGGTCACCAGGATATGCTTAAATCTTTCTCCAAATTGAATGTAAGGTGTGAATGATATTAGTAACTTCTTTGCCAATCTTTGTTCTTTAAAATACATTCTTGGAATCAAGATTAATTGTGTTAAGTCCAAACTTGTGTTAACAGGGAAACATGGCTTCAATCCATGAACTCACAAATCTAAGTCCTGAGACACACAGCAGCTCGTAAGGGATCTGAAGGGTAAGTACACTTGCACCGCTCAGTCAGTACTTTCTGGAATATCAGCACTGTACTTGGCCTGACTCTGTGGCCTCCCTTGTGCCCTTGAAATGCCCTTCCACTCTACTGTAAACTGAGCACACGTAGATGGAGCTTGGTGTTGTCCTTCTAAAACTGTGAGGCTGCATTTACTCCCATACCACACAGACCTGCCTCAGTGCTTTTATTGTAAATAATTCACACTAGAAATGCTGTGTCATGACACTGAGGTTAGGGAAATTGTTATTTAAGCAAACAAAATCAATTCCAGATCGTTTTAGACTTCCTGCTCTGTGTTCACCTTACAAGAACTGGAGGGCATGGGTCGGGTGACGTCCTTGGCAGGGTCCTCCCGGGCTAGTGTGAGACCCCAGGCCAAAGCACACTCGCCCCACCACAACCCGTCTCCTCTTCCCCCTGTGTTACCTCCGGCTCCAGCTCTTTGGTATTTTTCACTCCTACTTTCTCTAAATGTAGATGGCAATTGAACTTCCTTTTGCAAAGGAAACACACACCGAGTAACTGACTGATAGATGTCTTTGAAAGAGCAGCCAAACTCCTCCTGCTGATGAACCCTCCTGAGGTGAGAGGTACAGTGGGAACTACTGTCACCTGCAGCTGGAGGGCAGGGCATGGGGACAGAGGGCCAGGAAGGAGGACACTGTCACCTGCAGCCACTCCAGGGCTCTCATGTGCCCGAGTGTGAGAGCGGCAGCAACAGCTGGGCCAGAACCAGAATGGAGCAAGGGAGCGGCGTCTGTGGCATCTGTAGCACCTGCATCTGTTTCCTGCTGCTGCAGACGCCTTTATTCAGGGTCGCACATCGCACTGTGGCAGGGGCTCCGGCTACCAAACGTGGGTCAAGTGCAGAGTTCCAACCTCCACTCAGTGGCATTCTAACTCGGGAGCTGGAGGAGCTGCTGCACACTCTGTGAAGAGCTCACTGCCGACCAACCGTCCTCAGGGCATTGGGAGCCCTCAGGCACCCCGAGATCAGCTCAACCCCGAGGGAGGCGCCGTGCTGAAGGGCAGCCGAGCAGGGTGCGCGGGACCCAGCCACCACCAGTCTCTCCAGGCTCCCGCACGGAGCATGGTGCGGAGGGCCGGGCACGTCCCAGGACCGGGACACGCAGCTGGGACGATGTGAATAAAACACGCCTGGCACTTGAGGGCCATTACGCACAGATGCTATTATCAAAGCAGCTTCAGATCAAAACAGAACCAAAGAGATACTTCACACTGCGCTGGGGTGCCGCACGGTGAGGCAGAGCCCAGGGAGGGAAGAGGTGGCTGGAGGGGCTGCACTGGGTGGGGGCCTGCGAGCTGAGCCTGGCCAGGGTCACTGAGGAGAGAGGGTGTGCCAGGCAGCACGAGGATTCCGGCGGGGGTTCCGGAGGGAGGAGGGCTGAGGTGTGTCCCGAACCGCCCTCAGATGTGACATCACCACCGCCCTGACACCCGCTCCAACCTCGCAGCTGACTCAGACACTGCAGACTTCCGTGCTGCGTCAGGACCCACTGTGCATGTGGGTCTCTGAGGTGGCTCAGGGTCCAGGACCTCAGGGCCTCCCGCTGCACGGAAGTCGATTTCTGCTCACAAAAAGACTCCCAGTACATTCTTGTGGGTTTAATGACTGATTTACATCCTCAAAAACAAGTCTCCAATTTTCTCAGGCTTTAAAATACAGAGCCGATCCAGCTGTAGCACGGAAGACCTGGGCTCTCAGCCCACTGACCCAGGAATATGGCCAGGCCCACGGGAAGAGGGGCAGGGGCTGGGCTCCAGGAGACGGGAACGTGCTCCGGCGGCCAGTGGTTGGGCCGGCAAGGTCCCTATTACATCCCCCATCTCCTCCCAGGGGCCAAGGTGTCCTCAAAGCCAACATCATGTACCAAGTCCATGAGGCCACTCCCAACCAACATGAACCAAGGACACTTTACACATCTTCTTACGCACCACCTCCCAAAATTTGCACATTCTCATCTGATATATTCCTCAGAATCTAAGTAATCATCTCTCAACTTCTCCATGAAAACGCCCAAGAAACTTATGAGGCTGCAGGCTAGACTGGAGGGAATATGGAGTACGGAGCCCAGAAAACTGAACTGCAATTCTAGCTATACCACTAAGTAATTAAGTGACGGAATATGAGTCACTGTCTGCCCTGCCTCAGTGTCCCTGTCGGTGGCGAAAGCCACACAGTAAGCGTGGAAGGAGATATGTAAGGTAGAGCACTAGTCACAGGACACAAAAGTGCTAGTTTCTTCTCTTCCGGAGACTTCCATTTTTCTAGAATTCTATATCTAGAAAGGGTGAAAAAACAGTGAATTCCAGATTTATCACCAGCTGGAGGGCCTGGGGTGAGTTAGAAAGGAGGAGGAGCCATACAGGACCCAGAAGCCCTGGGCAGTTCCAAGAGCAGGGCTGGGGTGCCAGCCCTGGAAGGAGGACATGAGGTTCCTAGAGACACAGGCCCCAGGTACCCCCCCTTCCACCAGCACCACGGAGCCCTGGCGTCTGCGATTCCAGCCATAGGGCACGGTGTGTATGAAGCCAGGTGGGACAGAACTGGTGAGAGAGTCAGCTAGAGCACGGGGCAGGGCACTGTTTGTGCCTCACCCCGACTTCACCCACACACCTGTGCCTGACCTGGACCGAGATGTCTCTAGTGCTCTGCATGTGTGCAACCCTGGGTGAGAAACATAACCTGTCTAAGGGTTAACATAACCAGCTCACACTTCCTGGGCATGTCCACGGACTCCCATTAGCTTCTCAACCAATGTGATGCCAACTGCCACCTGCCCTTCGCAGTGGAGTAACTGAGGCACAGGGGGAGTAGTGCTGGGTCGCCAAATGGCCTAAATTGACTCAGACAATAAATAGTATGAACATTTTCATAAACATGTTCCTCACAACCCAGGGAGATCCTCTCTGGAAACTGCTGTGTGCCATGCCCCTCGCCATGAGTCTGTCCCTCCTTCGTGTGGCACTGGCCCATGAGTTTCCACCCAGGGGATGGCTCCCCTCCACGCCCCCCTCAGCTCTGCCTGCGCCTGGCTCTGGGTGTGAGCACTGCTCGTGGTCTTTGCTTCAGGACCCTGGCTGCAGCCGAGCACTGTGACAGGATGGCTCTCTGCACCACCTCCATGCAGGCCCCTGCCTTGAATATCTGGGACTGGGACTGCTCCCCACTAGGTCAGCAGGACAGCCAGTCCATCTGGTGCCCAGGGCTGCAGAACCACGAGGTCCCCTCGGCCTGGACCACCTTCGTGGAAAGTGGGGCTGGGGTTCCCCTTGCACCGACAGATGAGGAGGAGCTGCACCCTGGTTTTCATGTTGTATCGGGGAGCTGTGGGTGCCCAAGTCAGGGGCTGGGCAGCATGGGAGGGGATTTGAACCCTGGCCCTGCAGCCCACAGGGGTGAGTCCCTCACACACATGTCCCCCACTTCATACCTGTTAACTCTGCTCCCTGGCACTGTTACAGCATGGAAAACCAGAGAATTTCCTGAGGCCATGGGGTCCTTTGTACCAGGACAGACCTACCAGGTGGCTGCAGGGTCAGGGCCATCCCCAGCGAACACGGTAAGAGTGCCAGTCAGTGATGCTACCCCGGTGATACTCATGGGGTGAGGACCACCGTCGGTCCCTGCATCTGTCCCCATGGGGCCTGTGTCTGTCCCCCACATGGACACATCACATGGGGTCTTACTCTGGGAGCCATGTGCTTTGAGGACAGAAGGGGATCAGGAACGAGCACTGTTAAGGCCACCACGACACCCCGGGCAGTGGACCTCTGGGCAGAGGTGTGTTGTCTCTCAGAATGAGGAGACACAGACCCTCGATGCCCCCACCCATGGGGGACCTGAGGGCCCAATACGAGGGGGCCACCGAGCACAGCAGAAGAAACAAGCAAGGACGAGGAGATGGAAAAAGAGCATCCTGGCCTCAACACCAGGAACTGTCCCGCCAGACTCTGAAAGGAGTCTCCTCCAAGCAGCAGCAAAAACGCCCCAAACACCACGCTGATGAGGAGGTGAACACCCAGGATCGGGGCGGCTCTGCAAGACCGCCATGGCTGCGTGCACAGGGCACGAGACATGGTGGCCAGGCCTGGCCCCCAAGTGGACCAGGTGGCACTGCTGTCTGCAGCTGGACAGCACCAGACAGGCCTGCCTGCCCTGCAGTGTCCTTTGTGCAGCCGCCCAGAAGACCCAGGTAGAGAATGGAATAGGGCAACCGGACGCCTTGAGAAGAGCGGAGCACAGCTGCACCACGAAAGCAGGAGCAAAAGGAAGAGGAATCTCATGATCTCAGCCCATGGCCTTGAGGGCAGCTATCGTGTGGAGCAGTCGCCACCAGGAAATTCTCTCTTGCAGTTGTGAGCTCCAGATTGCTTTTGGTCGACTCCCTGCATCGGTGCTGCACAAACCCAGATTGCTAAAGACGGTGCCCGCTTGGCCACCCACAGACCACACGGTCAGGCAAGCCCCTCCTATGACCCTGTTGTGACAGAACTGGAACTGGCCTGGCGTTTATTTAAGCAGCATAGTTTTGATGGAATGAAAATATTTGAGTTAGTGGCACAACACATTTGAGCAGAAGGTGCAGAGTTCTCCCTGCTCCAGGGACTTCTAGCTCACTCTGAGATCCCTGCTTTGGAAAGAAAGAGGGGGTGATGTCAGGTTTCAGTTCTGCACAATAGCACCTTTAACAAACCTGCCAGCCAGCACACACGAAATAGGCTACAATAAAATCTTACTACTGATAGTTAATATTCATGGGACTCAAGGGGACAAGAACCTACAAGGACTCCGTATTTATAAATGCTACTGTTGTCACCAAGCACATGTCAGATTCCTGAGAGATGCTGAGAGCGTTCCTTATAATGGGAGTGAGGATACAGTTTTAAATAGGGAAAGAGGTCATTAGGAAAAAAACTAAACACATATAAATGAGCACTTGGTGGTCTTGAATTTGAATACCACTTGACTGTGATTGAGAAACCTGACCAGCCTGGGTTATTTCATTTTTGTTTACCAGTTTCTTCAACACAGAGAAATGCATTCAAAATTTACAACCCCGATGACCAAGACAGTGTTTGCCTTTTGATTTGAAAATCTGCCACTTTCTATTTACAGATGCCAAAGAAGGCTGAGCTTCAAACTTAGGATATCAAAACAACTGAGTTTGTGTTTGCAACTCTGATGGTGTAACCATAACTCCAACTGCTGGAGAAACAATAACATCACTATAGTGAACTCAACCCTAAATTAAAAGCCGATATTTCCATTACCCACCCTAACAGTATTTTCTGGAGTTTATATAATTTGATCATTAAAAAATGCTCGAGGCTGAAAACCTAGTCTGTGTCAATTTTGGACACTAAGCCAGCCTGCCAAGCTCTGAAGTTTGTTTGTCCTTCTCGTTTGCCCTTTTCCAAGAATGTATTAATATTAATGCTACACATGCAACTGAACCCAAAATAATGTGCAACACCTGGGGAGCTGATGCTGTAGCATGTGCAGCTAGAGTTTTCAGAAGAAATTTACAATGTCTAGAAACTTAACTTCAAGTAACGAAAGAACTCAACTTTCTTTTCATCCATCTTTAAACACATCCTCTTGTCTACTGATTACTCCATCAAAAATACTGGAACTTCCATTTGGAACTTTGATTTTGCTAGAAAGAGACTTTGAGTTGGAATCCAACTTTGTAGAAACCAAGTTTACTACTGTAACTTCCTTTCAAAGGCCTCTCTGTGGAGCAGAGGAGGGATTTCCTATGGGGACAGCAAGTCGAGGGTGGGGGAAGACATCCCCGTAGGTTGTGACTAGCTCAAGGGACAGTGCAGGAAGAAATGAGTGTAGCCCACACTTGTGCACAAACACAAAGACCTCTGGCAGAGACACAGGCAAACCCCACTATCAAGAAGCCCAGATATCTAGGAAGAAAGCTTAGGAAAGGCAGATCTGACTCCACAAGACGGGGTTGGCCAAGGACGCCCGAGAAGTGGGATGTCAGGAGGCCAGCCCTGTCTACACCCAGGTGGCCTCCTCCTTGCACCCCTGGGAGACACAGAGCTCTCCAGGGCACTGATCCCACCTGCAGTGCTGCTCGGGTGTCCTGAATCCCTGGCTGGGAAGGAGGGGCTGAGGCAAGACCAGATGGGTGTGTGTGTGTGTGTGTGTGTGTGTGTGTGTGTGTGAGTGTAACTGTCTGTCTACACCTTATAAAAGAGAACAAAAGTACACTGCAGAGGAAAGAATGTTGTCTTAGCATTTCATACTGCATTCTTATTTTGATCACTATAGAGTTGTGGAAAAATCATCACTGTGGATAAAAATAGAAATGCCCAGACTCTGTGAGCCAGAAGCCATCACGAAGTTCATTGTCCAAGCACTCCACACTGCTCGGCAACCTGGTATTATTTGCAGAAGGAGGCAAGATAATGTACTTACAAACTCAATTTTTAAAATCTGATAACTTTTAATGTATCTGTGATGAAATACTTCTAGTGATGGAGAACTCATTATTCTTGAAAACGCCTTTTAGGCAGATTCTGCTTATGGTTATAAAATCCGTCCTTATGCTCCAGGACCGCCTGGCTGTGACACGGCCAAAGCATTTCTGCCTGGGAATTACACAGAGCTGTGCTGCTCACCTTTCTACATGGTCCAAAGCAGTGCGAGCCTAGCCAAAGAGAAAGCCTTTTCATCACTATACACAGCTGAAATGCTATTATTTAAACATTGTGTTTGTTCAAAACTTTAGTAATGAGATGACATTTGGCTTTATCGAACCACATCTTAACAACAGAATAACATTGCTCCAGGGAAAGGAATGAAGTACTGATGCAGATCACAGCACACAGGACCTCAACACATCACACTACATCAAGTCAGACAGACACCAAGGCCACATATCTTGGAACTCCACTCCTTTATAATTCCAAAAGGGGCAGAACAGGTAAATCTGACAGAGAAAGAAAGTAGCTTAGTGGTTGCCTAGGGGTGGCTGGGAAGGCGATGGGAAGAACTATTGGTGGACACGGGGTTTAAGGGTGAATACTCTTCTGAAACTTGTGTTTTAGGTGGTTACACTGTCTTCTAAATTAAAAACCATCTAACTGTATACTTTAAATGGATGAATTTTACAGTATGTGAATAATTTATTAATTTTAAGTGTAGCAAGCATGCTTAAATTATGGGTCTTTAATGAAAATCACTTTGGTAGGCACAGTCAGCAAAGGAACTCCAAAGTGAAGAGAGTGACCAAAAGGAACACATGCTTAGTTCTGCACATGCAGCGAGGGACAATAAGCAATTCACAAATATGAATTCTATTGAAGAATCCCCTCACCTCATTTAAGTTAATACCCTTTGATCCATGGAGAGTTCTGAACTCTCTACTTCAGAGGGAAGGGTATGTTTACTTCACATTTCTTGTCTTGGGGCTCAGGAGAGTTCAGGAAATTTCAAACCCACAAATGAGTTCTTCAAGGAAAAACTGACAAGTTACAACTGTTATTGCAGCCTAGTTCACATATCCCAGGGTTTCTTTATGTTTAACTTAAAACATATGGGTAGTATTCCATGTGCTTGAAATGTTTCTGTACTTGGAGTGACAATCACATGTCCTACAAAAACAGAAGCATGGTTTATTTTGGAAAGATAACATCTAGACAAAACATCGGTATATGGACTTTCTCAGATCATAAATTAAACACATAATGCTCATAAGACATATTACTTCTCTATGAATACCAGGAAATAACCCCCAGTTTGAAAAATAATCTGTGTTGTGACATTTTCCCATAAAGACATGAGAAATCTCACATTACAGTTTGTAATAGGGTTGATGTCATTGTCATACATATAATTCACATAAAGTTATTCTACTTTTGTACTCTTATTTGTCTTGCTAGAAACTATATATATATATCTTTTCTTACTATCTTTAATAAAAGACTCCACTATCTTTCCCAATACCTGTGGCCCCAAAGGCTGTGTGTACATCTTGATTTCAGGTGAACTCTAATGACAATATTCCACATACAGACGAGACCCCTGTATCCAGCCTATGTTGGGTTCACTGTCTGTGACCTCGCTTCTATGGCGAAGCTTCTTATGTAATCATGCTACACTGGATTGCAAATCACCACACATCATTTCTAGGCGCACGCTGACAATGACCCATGGCATTCTCAGACACACATGAGATACAAAGCGCAGCCCCGGACACTCACAGTTGTAGCCAGGCGCGATGCGGTGCTGGGCCTCGAGGCTTGCCAGCGTGATGTGGAAGACGATGTGCAGCAGCAGGAAGGAGAGGCTCAGGAGGCACAGGGACTTGAGCAGCCGACCCGTGTGTCCTGAGGACAGAAAGCAGAGACTTAGAGACCCGGGAGCAAACAGGCACTCTGCACTTCTGCAAGGCCTCTCTCTAAG
The DNA here is from genome assembly GCF_053883595.1 of Heterocephalus glaber. Lineage (NCBI taxonomy): Eukaryota > Metazoa > Chordata > Mammalia > Rodentia > Bathyergidae > Heterocephalus > Heterocephalus glaber. The sequence continues at coordinate 66,507,867 of NW_028258142.1, forward strand.
CAGACTTCTGCGCAGAGGGAGGGTGATAACTTACTTTGAGTGAAAGCTCTAATGCTCCCTAAGCAGCGTTGTACAACTGGCTTTGCATTTATCAAAACTTCACTGTAAAAGAAAGACACATTCCTATTCTTCATACAGCCTGTTACGATGGAAACACAAAAGGCCCTGGCCCAGGAAATTCTATGCGTAAATGCTGCAAACTCTGCAGGAACAGATAAACCCCTGTTATAAAAGGAGTTCTAGGAAGGAGAAAGAAGGAAAGTAGCCTGTAACATTTTACAAAGTTAGGTTGACTTTAATTTCAAAATTAAAGCTACAAAAGAAAACTATGGTATAAGCCAATTTACTTATGAACACAGACCACAATTATTTTAAAAATTTGCTACCCATTTAAGCTAGCATAACACATCATAATCAGCTAGACTTTATTGCAGAAAAGCAAGTGTATTTTCACATTAACAAATATAAAAGTGAAATTCACACACCAGTGTGGTCATATGATGATTTTCTCAATGGATATAAAAGAAAAATTTCCTAAAGTTCAGCATGTGTTTATAATTTCAAAACACACTTAAGAAAACTAGGAGCAGAAGGAAACATCCTTACAGGATTTATATCATACCTAGAACAAGCATCTCGTTTATGTTGGAATTTTACACATAGTCCCACCAATGTCAGAGAATCACAGACATTCAATGTAATCACCATAAATTAACTTATTTCTGGGTGTTCTGGCCAATGCCATAAGATTTTTAAAAACTGAAGTCTGCATATCTAGCTTTATTTGCAGATAATATGATCGAATGGAATTATTTTCAGATGATATCAATATCAATATCAATATAGAAGGCCAAACCGAACAGACAAATTAATACGAGAACAAATGTAAGAATTGGGGAAGTGATTCAGATACAAAATTATCTAACAGAAATCAATATACCAAAAATGAGATACAACTTAATTAGCAATCAAAACTGGATCGGCACGGTGTCACAAATCAGTGTGGCTCGGCTCTAGCGCGGTTATTTAATTAGGCACTCCTGTAGGCAAAGAGGCCATTACAGTCCACAGGCAGGGGATCTTGGCCGGGGAGACTGTCCTCCATCGCCTGCACAGGCCTGACTCATTCAGACAAGAGGCCCCAGGTCAGGTGGAGGAGACGGAGAGCTTGAGAACAAGAGGGAGACTTAACTCCTCCACGTGGACAGGAGCTGGAGCCCTGCCTGCAAGCTGGATTCCTTCACCTCCCCGTGCCTGTGCCTCACAGACCCGGATCTCCATAGCCAGTTCTCATGGTCAGTTTGTAAAGCAAGTCCAGGAAAACTAGCTGATGTGCAAGAGAAACATGCACTTCGTAGAGACATGTTTCCTATTGTTCTGCTACTCTGGGTGCACTCTGATTAACAAAAATATTTAAAAGTTAACAGAGCAAGTAAGACTTTCATGGTTAAAGTAGAAAAACAAACAAGAAGATATGAATAAAAGAAGAGATATGCTACATTCATGAATGAGTTGTGATAGAGGTCAATTTCTCCCAAATTTAGTCTACAAATTCAACACAATTTCAAATGAACTACCTGAAGAAACTTCTTTTTTTATTAATTATACTGGTACATTTAAGGTCTACAATATGACATTCATCACTGGAAATTTGCACCTTTACATAATCCATCTGGGTTCTTATTTTTTTCCCCATTCCCCCGCCATCCCTTCAACCTCTCCTTCCCTCCTATTTACAAAGACTTTCTTTCCACTTTTTCTTTTTCTCATATTAATTCCATTCCCTTCTTTTCCCCTGCCCCTCCTATTTCCCCTTCCCCTTTGCCCCTTTTCTTCCTATTTCACATTATCTATTACACCTTTTAGTCCTTATTTACACTTTCAGTTTCTCACACCAGAGAAACTATTCGGTATTTACACACGTGTGTCCTATTTATTTCACTTAAGAGTATCACCTCAATGTGCATCCATTTAGCAATAAATGTCTCTAGTTTCTCATTTTTTATGGCTGAGTAATACTCCATTTTATTAAAAAACCACATCTTCTTTATCCAGTCTCCAGTTGATGGGCATTTGGGCTGCTTCCAAGTTTTAGCTATTACGAACTATGCTGCTATGAACATGGGTGAACATATATCGCTATGGTATGATTCTTTTAATTCTTTGGAGAAGATACCCAGCAGTGGAATAGTGTGGTCAAATGGGATTTCCAGTCCTAGTTCTTTGAGGTATCTCCATACTGATTTCCACAGTGGTTGCACCAGTCCACACTCCCACCAGCACCGAAGCAGTGTTCCTCCTTCCTCACAGCCCCGCCAGCATTTGTTATTGGTTTATTTTATGATAGTGGCATTCTTTCTGGGGTGAGGTGGAATCTCAGTGTTGCTTTCATTTGCATATCTCGAATGACCAGTGATGTTGAACATTTTTTCATATGTTTATTTGCTATTTCTACTTCTTTGTCTGAGAAATGTCTGTTCATTTCAGATGCCCATTTTTGGATTGGGTCTTTAAATTTGGGAAGACTGATTTTTTTAAGTTCTTTATAGATGTTAGATAGTAAATCTTTGTCTGAGGGACAACTGGTAAAAATTTTTCTCACATTGTGAGTTGTCTTTTCACACTGTTGGTGGATTCTCTTGCTGTGCAGAAGCCTTTTAGTAAGAAGAGATCCCACTTGTTGATTGTTTCTGCTAGTTCACGGGCAACTGAGGTTTTGTTCATAAAATCTTTTCCTATACCAATGTCTTCAAGAGTTCTTTCTAACCTCTCTTCCAGCCAGTTTAGTGTTTCTGTTTTAATATTTCGATCTTTAGTCCATTTCAATTTTAGTTTAGTGCATGGTGAGAGATATAGGTCTAGTTTTAATCTTTGGCAAGTTGAAACCCAATTTTTCCAACACCATTAATTAAAGAGGCTATCTTTCCTCCAGTGAGGGTGTTGGACTCCTTTGTCAAAGATGAGGTGGCTGAGTGTGTCTGGAGTTGTTTCTGCATCTTCTAATCTGATCCACTGGTCCTCAGGTCTATTTCTTTGCCAGTACCATGCTGTTTTTATAACAGTAGCTTTGTAGTATAGTTTCAAGTTGGGGATTGTGATACCCCAGCCATGTCTCTGTTGCTTAGAATTGCTGTTGCTATTCTAGGTCTCTTATTGTTCCAAATAAATTTTTGGATTGTTTCCTCCAGGTCTGTGAAGTATGCTGCTGGGATTTCAATTGGGATTGCATTGAATCTATATAGCAGTTTTGGAAGTATGGCCATTTTCACTATGTTGATTCTTCCTACCCAGGAGCAAGGGATGTCTTTCCATTTTCTGATATCATCTTCAATCTCTCTTTTCAGAGTGCTATAGTTTTCAGAGTAGAGGTCTTTGATTTCTTTTATTAGGCTGATTCCCAGGAATTTCAATTTTTTGGATGCTATTGTGAAAGGCATGGATTGCCCCATTTCTCTCTCAGTGAGTCTGTTTTTTGTGTACAGAAAAGCTATTGATTTTTGTGTTGACCTTGTATCCAGCTACTTTACTGAATTTGGTTATTAAGTCTAGAAGACTTTTGGTGGAGTTCGTAGAGTCTTCTATGTAGAGTATCATGTCATCTGCAAATACTATTTGACTTCATTTCCTATCTTTTTTCCTTGTACTTCTTTCTCTTGTCTAATTGCTGTGGCTAATATTTCCAGACCTATATTGAATAGGAGTGGTGACAGTGGACATTCTTGTCTTGTTCCTGATTTTAGTGTGAAAGATTTCAGCTTTTGACCATTTAGTATGATACCGGGTGTTGGCTTTTCATAGATGGCTTTTATCAGATTGAGGTAGAGACCATCTATTCTAATTTTTTGTAGAGTTTTTATCATAAATGTGTGTTGGATTTTGTCAAATATTTTTCTCCATCTATTGAGATGATCATATGGTTTTTGTCCTTGGCTCTATTAATGTAGTGTACTACATTTATTGATTTGCATATGTTGAACCATCCCTGCATCCTTGGGATGAATCCCACTTGGTCAGGGTGTATGATCTTCTGTCTCCTATTTGCCAGTATCTTATTAAGGATTTTTACATCTATGTTCATTAGTGAGAATGGCCTATAGGTTCTCTTTTTTGGTTGGATCTTTGTCTGCTTTGGGGATCAAGGTGATGCTTGCTTCCAGGAATGAATTTGGGAGTATTCCCTTTGGATTTCACTGACGAGTTTAAACAGTAGTGGCAGTAGTTCCTCTCTAAATGTCTTGTAGAATTCAGCAGTGAAGCCATCAGCAGTGAAGCCCATCTGGGCTTTTCTTAGTTGGTAAGTTTTTAATTACATTTTCAATTTCATTGATTGATATTGGGTTGTTCAGAATTTTTAAGGTCACCTTTGTTCAACTTTGATAATTCACAAGTATCTAGGAATCTGTCCATTTCTTCTGTGTTTTCTATCTTATTGGCATATAGGTTCTCGAAGTAGGTATTGATGATCCTCTGGATTTCTGCTGGGTCCATTGTAATTTCACCCTTTTCATTCCTAATTGCATGGATTTGGGCCTTTTCTTTCCTTTTTTTGATAAATTGGCTAAGGATTTGTCAATTTTGTTTATTCTTTCAAAGAACCAACTCTTGGCTTCATTGATTTTTTTGTATTGTTCTCTAGGTCTCTCCATTGCATTGATTTCTGCCCTGATCTTTATAATTTCCTTCCTTCTATGGGTTTTGGGTTTGTCTTGCTCTTCTTTTTCTAGAAGCTTGAGGTTCAGCATCAAGTTGTGTAATTGAGCTCGCTCTGTTTTCCTAATGTGAGTATTCACTGCTATGAATTTCCCTCAAAAGACTGCTTTCATTGTGTCTTATAGATTGCGATATGTTGTACTGTCATTGTCATTTAATTGTAGGGCCTGTCTGATTTCTTCTTTTAATTTCCTTTGTGACCCACTGGTTATTCAGCAGTGTGTTGTGCAGTTTCCATGTGTTTATGAAATTCTTGCAGTTTCTTTTGCTATTGATCTCCAATTTCATTGCACTGTGGTCTGACAATATACAGGGGATAACTTCAGTTCCTTTGCACTTACTTAAACGTGTTCTATGAGCGAGCATGCGGTCTATTTTAGAGAACGACCCATGTGCAGCTGAAAAGAATGTGTGTTCTGATTTTGTGAAGTGGAACATTCTGGAAACATCTATTAAGTTCATTTGTTCAAGAGTTTGATTGAGTTCTAGTATTTAGTTGTTTATTTCTTGTCTAGTTGATCTATTTGTGAGGGAGGGGTATTAAGGTACCCCACTACTATTGTATTAGTGCTTACATGACTTTTCATGTCCTTTAGTATTTGTTTTATATAGTTGGGTGCACTAGTGTTTGGTGCATATATATTAATGACTGTCATCTCTTCCTCTTGGATTGTTTCCTTTAACAAGGATGTAGTGTCCTTCTTTGTCTCTCTTAATCAGTGTTGGTTTGAAATCCACTTGACCTGCAAAGAGGATAGCTACTCCTCCTTTCTTTCAGGTTCCTGTCACATGGAGTATTGTTTTCCACCCTTTAACTTTCAGTCTATGAGTTTCTTTTTTAATCGTATTTCTTGTATGCAGCATAGTGTTGGATCTTGTTTCTTGACCCGTTCTTCCAGTCTATTTCTTTTGATTGGTGAATTGAGACCATTAACATTGATGGTTATAATTGATACATATTGACTTTTCCTTGTCATGACTTTTTCTTTTTGTTGGATTCTCCCCCTTTGCATTTAATTTCTTGTCACACCTGACAGATTCATTCTGCTGGGCTTTCTGGGGTTGCGATATTTGTTGTCTTTTCCTAGGATAGTGTCTAAAATTTTTTGGAGTGCTGGTTTGGTATTCATGAAGTTCCTAAGGTGCTCTTTGTCATGAAAATATCTTATTTCTCCATCAATTTTGAAAAGATAGTTTAGCAGGGTACATCAATCTGGGCTGGAGGCTGTTTTCCTTTAGTCCTTGAAATACATTGCTCCATGCTCTTCTTGCCTTGTGGGTTTGCACTGAGAAGTCTTCTGTGATTCTGATGGGCTTTCCGTTGTATGTGATTTGTTTCTTTTCTCTCACTACTTGTAGAATTTTGTTCTTCTGTTGGGTTTCTGGAATCTTAACTATTATATGGCTATGTGTAAATTTTTTTTTTATCATGGCTAGTTGGAGTCCTATATGCCTCACTTATCTCTATGTCAAGTTCTTTTCCCCTATTTGGGAAGTTTTCTGCCACTTCTTCTGTGAACAGTTTTTTTTTATGTCATCTGCACTCTCTCTTGTTTCTTCCTTGACACCAATCACTCTGATGTTATTCTTTGCATCGTCTAGCAGCTGCTGGATTGATTTCTCATGGTCCCTTACTATTTCTAAGAAATTTTTCTTTTCCTGATCACTAACTGCAATCCTATCTTCTATATCTGAAATTCTATCCTCGCACTGGCTCATTCTGTTGCATAAACTTTCAATGGAGTTTGTAATCTCCTGGAAATCTCCTTGCATCTGTTTTATGGATTCCATTTGTTCCCTATGTTGGGATTCCATCATATTCCTCAGCTCCTCTATTTTTTTATCTGTGTCTGCTCTAATTTATTAATTATGTCTTGTACTATGGGCACAATCTCTCCTGTTATCTGAGAAATTATTTCTGACTTCATTTTTTCCAGGGCCCCTTTCATTGCCAGTTCAGGGAGTCCAGGTGGTTGGATATCAGATTGTCCCATCTCATTGCCCTTTGGGATTCCATTAGGTGATCTGGAAGTCTGGTTTGGGGACTTATTTACATGTCTTCTCATTTCAACAGATGCAGCCTCCTGTGTCTTTGCTGAGGCAATTTTTTGCTCACCCAGTGGTCTTGAATTCTCAGCAAGCCACAAAGCAGTCTTTACTCTGCTGCTCACCAGTACACCAATTCCTGGGTTCAGAGTGGTGGCTTTCTGGATTCCTGAGCTGACCTATTGTCTGGGTGGGCTTCTGGCTGGGGCCTGAGCACACTTGGGATGGTATCTAGGTGTGCCTCTCACTGGGGCCCCTATGTAGCTATTGTCTGGGAGGGCCTTTGGTTGGGGCTGTGCACCCCAGTTCCTGTTGTCTGAACTGGCTTTGACTAGGGTCTCCTTGCATTTATCAATGGTATCGGGGTGAGCCTCTGGGTATTATGTGTGCCTGTGTAGCACTTTTCCAGGCAGGTCCCTGGCTGTGGCTGATGGTATGGCAAGCCTCTGGCTGAAGCCTGTGTGCCCGTGCAGCCCCTTTCTGGGTGGGCCTTTGGATTGGGCAGGTGTGCCCGAGCTGGTCTGGGCCACATAGCTGCTCCTCAGGATCTGCCCTCACTTAGGGATGGAATGGTGGGCCTCTGGCGGGAGCCCACGTGCCCATGAAGCTCCTGAAGAAACTTCTATACTTTCAATAAACACAACATTTCAAAACACATAAAAGAAAATGTTTTAAGTTCTCAACTTATCTTTAAAATATATTTAAGAATAAAACTCCATGTATTTCTATGTTAATTTGGAAATATTAAGAAATAAGGCCAAAAATGAGAGAGGCTGGTATATTTGAACAGACATTAAGGCACTCTATATGCCTACAAGTTTAAAAGAAAACAAAAAACAGAAGCCAAAACAAAGATTCCTTATATAGAAAAAAAGATGCAATGGAATAACATGTGCTCCTCAGAAACAAGCTGATTTACTTATATTAACTTGATAAATGTCAAAGTTGATCCTACAAATTAAGGGACAGGAGGTGATGACACCTTTCAGAAGGCAGAATGAGGTCCCAGCACTCCTCTCCCCACAAAGCCAAGCCTCAGCGCCCCTGGCTGGGAGGGCTCCCGCGGGAGGCCTGGCATCTCGGCTGCATTTCCAGAAGCTCCATGGGAAAAATATCCACGTGCCAACAAACTGAGAAGTCAAGAGACCAGAGTCCCTTTACCCAGGACACCTCCTCAAGGTGACACAGATGGTGCCAGGAGAGGCCTGGCCACCCTGCAGCTTCTCCACCAGGGAACATGTGGACAATGTGAGCACTGCCAGGAGACTATGACTGCATTTCCCAGCAGGCCAGGAGAGGGGTGATACACTCAAGGTGCTGAGGGAAAAGACTGCCAACCAAAAGTGCACCCAGCAATGCTGTCCCTTCAGACACGAGGGAGATGGGAGGCTTCCCCAGTCAGCAAGAGCTGAGGGAAGTTATCACCATGAGATCAGCTTCACAAAATGCTAAAGGGAGTTCTAAATCAAACCAAGACCCATAGGAAGATAAAAAAACACAGGGGGAAAGCTAAGTATGGAGACAAATTCGGAATACACTTACATTCGAAGGGGAGGCATATCAGTCACACTGAAATCTAACACAAAAATTATAACTCCAAAGAACTGAAAATGACAATGCATGTCCATGAATACAGATTTATAATGATGTAAATTGTGATATCAACACAAAATGTGGGTAGAAGTACAAATACAGTTTTTGTATATGATTGAAAAATGTTGCTAGCAATTTAAAACAATTTTTTAAAAAAGTAAAATGATTTCTGTAAGCCTCATAGTAATCACAAAGCTAAAACCTAAAGTAGATGCACAAAAGATAAAGAGAATCAAAATATACCACTACAAAGATATCTAACTGCTAAGGCAGGCAGAAAGAGGAAGAAAGGAACAAAGAAACTACAAAGAGTCAAAAAATAACTAATAAAATGGCAACAGTAGGTCCTTCCCTATCAACATTTATTTTACATGTAAATGGATTCAATTTTGTCATCACAAGCTGTGGGTGACTGGATGGATTAAAAACGAGGCCCAATTCTACACTGGCTACAAGAAATTCATTTTAAGGACATAATATAGTCTGAAAAGAAAGGAACTAGAGAAGACATTCCATGCAAGTGGTAGCCAAAAGAGGGCAGAGATATCTGTTCTTATATCAGACAAAATGGGCTTTGGGTCAAAAACTCACAAGAGACAAAGTAGGAACTATATGAAGATAAAACAGTCAACTCTTCAAAAGGACATAATAATTTTGCATACGCATGTATGCACATAACATCAGAACCCTAAATAAGCAAATATTAAGAGAACTGAAAGGAGAAATAGCAACACAGGAGATCTAAGTATTTTATTTTCATCAACGACTAGATCACAGAGACAGAAAATCAGTTAAAAAACCAAGATTTTAACCATACCATACACCAATGGATATACAGAAAGTTCTATCCCATAGAAACAGGCCATATTCTTCCCAAGCATACAAAGAATATTCTCCAGGATAGATCATAGATTAGGCTTCAAAAGAAGTTTGAACAAATTTAATAAATTTGCACATATTAAGAACCTTGAGTGACTTTAGGGTATGAAACTGGAAATCACTAACAGGTGAAAATTTGGGCAATTGAAAAAAATGGGAAATTATTCAACCTCTGCTTGAACAGAAAAATGGATGGAAGGAGAAATCCAAAGAGAAATAAAAACTTGCCAGAAGTCCGGGCTGTAGCTCAGTGGTAGACCTTCTGCTTAGCATGTGGGAGGCCTTGGGATGGATCCCCAGGACAGCCAAAAATCAATATATATTACTGGAGACAAATGAAAATAGAAACGCAACAAACACAACATGCTTATGCATAGCAGCAGAGGCAGTTGTAAGAAGAAGTTTACACCAGAAGATGACTAAGACAAATATGGATCTCAAATAAGCAACCTAGAACTAGAAAAGTGAGAACAATCAAAGCCCAACCACATTAGAGGTTAGGAAAGAATAAAGAGAAGGGTAAAAATAAATGAAATGAGAACTAGGAAGCAACAGAAAAGATCACTGAACTGAAAGTTGGTATTTTGAAAAGATCAACAAACTTGACAAATAAATGTTTTGGAAGATTCCACCAAAAATCTCTTAAAACTAGTAAGTTAAGTTTCATCATCATATAAAATCATCATTTAAAATCAGCTGTGTTTCTATACACTGACAACCAACTACCTGGAAAAGAAATTAAGGAAAAACTCCTTTTACAAAATATTTAAAAGAATGAAATACTGAGACATAAATTTAACCAACGAAGTAAAAGACGTATACACTGAAAACTATGAAACACTGACGAGAGAAAGTAAAGTGGATATAAATAGATGAAAACAATCCCATGCTCACAGTTTGTAAGATTTGGTGGGGGCACTGGGTACTGAGCCCAGGGCCTTTGCAATGACTTACATTCTAAACTCTTTTTTATTTTCCATTTTGATACACAGTGTTGCTAACTTTCCCAGGCTAAGTTCAAAGTTGAGATCCTCTTGCTCTGGCATCCCAGAATGCTAGGATTATAGGTATGAGCCACCAGTCTTAGCTGCATTAATAATGTTTAAATGGTCATACTACTCAAAATGATCTACAGATTCAATACAATCCCTATCAAGATTCTAATGGCATTTTTCACAGAAACAGAAAAAAATAACTATTCTAAACTTCATCTGGAACCAGTAAGGCTCCAAGTAGCTAACGCAACTGAACAAGCACAAAAGTGAACGCTTAACACTTCTTCCTCATTTCAAATTTTCCGACAAAACCATAACAATGAAAGAGAACATTCACAGCATAAGCACACACAACCACACAGAGGAACAGAATGATAGAGAGCAGAAATGAACCCCACACACATGGCCAGCCGGTTTTGCAGGGGGCGCCAGGAATGCCAGGAAGGAAGAGGGCTTCCTCGAGTGGTGTTGGGAGAATTAGCTATCTCGGAGCAAGAGAATGAACTCGGCTCTTCATCTTGCCACATCTGCGGAAGTCAACCCCAGGTGGATAAAAGATCTGACTGCAGAGCAGCCAAAGCAAGCAGAGTGGGAAGCTCCTGGCCACTGGCTCTGCGCAGGCAACAGAATCGGGAGTAATGGGGGTGCGCCAAGGAAAAGCTCCCGCGGAGCAAGTAAGCACTAACCAAGATGCATATGAGACACATTGAGTATTTCATGCATGCAGTTATTTCTTGGTAGCACAAAGAGTCCCCTTTCACTCTGCCACCTCTCCCCAGCAGGCACAGTGCATCACGGGAGCACCCAGCATCCCCTGCTTCTAGTCAGTGATGTGCAGACTCTGCCCTGGGCGGCCCCAGAAACCACACACAGGGCAGCCCACCAGCTGCAGGCCCTGGGCTCAGGGCAGTTACTTGGGTGTTTTCCATGGCTGACCTGGACCCAGGGCAGGGGAATCCCCAAATCCCCTCAAGGGAAACCTGGACCTCCAGTCACAAGTGAAGCTGGAAGGTCCAAAACACCATAAACGGGAAGAAAAGAACCAAACTTGCCTCGTGGGTTTTTGTTCTAAAATGCTGTCTATATTTTCCTAATTCGTGAAACACTGTGGACATGCCATCAGTTGCTTAAATGAAAGCAAATGAATAAGGCTGATTTCTATTAGTCAAAAAACAATTGAACATGTAGTATAAATGTATGCAAGAGTCAAAGGGAAATGGTGTCTTCAGTGGCACTGTAGGCTTTACTGCTTTCACTGGTGCGAACTCAGGATTAACACACACACATACATTTTCTCAAGATCAGTTAAATAATATTGGATTATTGTTATAAACAAGCAGATTTTACTTGTCAAGTATGCAATAGATAGATAAGATAGATGACAGATGACAGATGACAGACGGTAGCTAGACAGATGGACAGATAGATGGATGTGAAATTCAGCACCAATCAGCATTCACAATGCTGTGCAATTGTTGCCTCTATCAACTCCCAAAACACTGCCATCCTCCGAAAGCATCTATTGGGCAGTTGCTCCCTAATTCCTCCTTATCCCCTGGTAGCCACAAGGCAGCTTCCTAATTCTACAGCTGGTTCACATAAATGTAGCTGCAGTGTGTGGCCTTTTGTGACTCGACTGCTTCACTTAGCACAACATTTTCAAGGTTCACCCACACTGCACCACTGACTAGCCCTTCGCTCTGCTTGTGGCTGACTGTCATCCCACTGTACGCACGTAAGTCTGCTCCTACATCACCTCTGATGGACTGTGGGTCCTTCTGGCTCCTGTCCATAGTGCTGCCATGGACATGCACAGGCCTGTGTTTGAGAACCTTTCTGCAACCATCTTGTGTGGACACTAGGATAGGAACTACTGTATCATGTGGCAATTGCATGTTTAGCCTCCTGAGG